>NW_026893602.1:0-746263 GCF_032452875.1 Bos javanicus | reverse complement strand
TGGTCATGCACAGATCACGTGACAAATCATGAACTGATCACATAGCTATCATGAACTGATCACGTGGATGATCATGCACTGATATCGTGACTGACCATGCACTGATCACGTGACTGATCATGCACTGATCACGTGGCTATCATGCACTGATCACTTGGCTGGTCATACACAGATCAGGTAAATGATCACGCACTGTTCACGTGACTGATCATGTACTGATCACCTGACTGATCATGCACTGATCACGTGGCTGATCATGCACTGATCACGTGGCTGATCATGCACTGTTCACGTAATTGATCATGCACTTATCATTTGGATGATCATGCACAGATCACGAAAATGATCACGGACTGTTCACGTGACTGATCATGTACTGATCACGTAATTGATCATGCACTGATCACGTGGCTGATCATGCAATGATCACGTGACTGACCATACACTGATCACGTGACTGATCATGCACTGAACACGTGACTGATCATGCACTGCTCACGTGGCTGATCATGCAATGATCACACAGCTACCATGTACTGGTCACATGACTGATCATGCCCTGATCACATAATTGATTATGAACTGATCACCTGGTTTATCATGTATTGATCATGTGACTGATCATGTGCTGATCATGTTTGGTGTCACACACTGATCATTTGCCTCTGGAGGCAATGAACATAGAGCTGAGTAAGCAGGAATCAGTCAGCAGGCTATAATCATGGAACTCAGCTCTGACAAATCATACTGCTCAGCTGGCAATAATCAAGTAGATGAGCAGGCAGGAATTACGCAGCACAGGTGGCAATTGTCAAGGAGATGACAGGCAGGAATCGTGCAGCTCAGCTGGAAATTGTCAAGCAGGTGAGCAGACAGTAATCACGCAGCTCAGCAGGCCCAGATCACGTGACTGAGCATGCACTGTTCACGTGGCTGATCACACACCTATCACGTGACTGATCATGCACTGATCATGTGACTGATCATGCACTGATCACGTAGCTATCTTGCACTGTTCACTTGGCTGATCATACACTCATCACGGGACTGATCATGCACTGATCACGGCGCTATCATGCATTGACTACATGACTCCACATGCACTGATCCCGTGGATGATCGTGCACTGATCACGTGACTGACCATGCACTGATCACGTGACTGATCAGGCACTGATCACATGGCTGATCATGCACTGATCACGTGGCTAACATGCACTGCTCACGTGGCTGATCAGGCAATGATCACGTAGCTACCATGTACTGGTCACGTGACTGATCATGCACTGATTACGTAATTGATCATGCACTGATCATGTGGCTGATCATGCACTGATCACGTGGCTGATCATACACTGATCACGTGACTGATCATGCACTGATCACGTGACTGATCATGCACTGATCACGTGGCTGATCATGCATTGATCATGTGACTGATCATGTGCTGATCATGTTTGGTGTCACACACTGATCATGTGCCCCTGGAGGCAATGAACATAGAGCTGAGTAAGCAGGAATCAGTAAGCAGGCTATAATCATGGAACTCAGCTCTGAGAAATCATGCTGCTCAGCTGGCCATAATCAAGTAGATGAGCAGGCAGGAATTACGCAGCACAGGTGGCAATTGTCAAGGAGATGACAGGCAGGAATCGTGCTGCTCAGCTGGAAATTGTCAAGCAGATGAGCAGACAGTAATCACGCAGCTCAGCAGGCCCTGATCATGTGACTGAGCTTGCACTGTTCACGTGGACGATCACACACCTATCACGTGACTGATCATGCACTGATCATGTGCCTGGTCATGCACTGATCACGTAGCTATCTTGCACTGATCACTTGGCTGATCAAACTCTCATCACGGGACTGATCGTGCACTGATCACGGCGCTATCATGCATTGACTACATGACTCCAGATGCACTGATCACATGGCTGATCATGCACTGATCACGTGGCTATCATGCACTGCTCACGTGGCTGATCAGGCAATGATCACGTAGCTACCATGTACTGGTCACGTGACTGATCATGCAGTGATCACGTAATTGATCATGAACTGATCATGTGGCTGATCATGCACTGATCATGTGACCGATCATGGACTAATCACGTGACTTATCATGCACTGATCACGTGACTGATCATGCACTGATCACTTGGCTATCATGCACTGATCACTTGGCTGGACATACACTGATCACGTGCCTGGTCATGCACTGATCACGTGGTGATCATGCACTGATCACGTGACTGATCATGCACTGATTTCGTGTCTGATCATGCATTGATCACGTGGCTATCATGCACTGCTCACGTGGCTGATCATGCAATGATCATGTAGCTACCATGTACAGGTCACGTGAATGATCATACACCCATCACGTGACTGATCATGCACTGATCACGTGGCTATCATGCACTGATCACGAGACTGATCATGCACTGATCACGTCTATATCATGCACTGATCACATGACTGCCCATGAACTGATCACATAGCTATCATGAACTGATCACCTGGCTGATCATGCACTGATCACGTGGCTGATCATGCACTGATACCGTGACTCAGCATGGACTGATCACATGCCTATCATGTAGTGATCACGTGACTTAATGGCGCTGATCATGTGACTGATCATGCACTGATCATGTTTGCTATCATACACTGATCATGTGCCTATGGAGGCAATAAACAAAGAGCTGAGTAGTCACGAATCAAACAGTCAGCAGGAAATTATCATGGAACTCAGGTGTGAGGAATCATGCTGCTCAGCTGGCAATAATCAAGCAGCTGAGCAGGCAGGAATAATGCAGCAGAGCTGGCAATTGTCAAGCAGATGACAGGCAGGAATCACGCAGCTCAGCAGGCCCAGATCACGTGACTGAGCATGCACTGTTCACGTGGCTGATCATACACTGCTCACGTAACTGATAATGCACTGATCACGTGGCTATCATGCACTGATCACGTGGCTGATCATACACTGTTCACGTGTCTGACCATTCACTGATCACGTGGCTGATCATACACTGATCAGTTGGCTATCATGCACTGATTACTTTGCTGATCATACACTGATCACGTGACTGATAATGCACTGATTATCTGGCTATCGTGCACTCATTACCTGGCTATCGTGCACTGATCACGTGGTTGATCATAAACTGATCACGAGACTGATCATGCACTAATCACGTCTATATCATGCACTGATCACATGACTTCCCATGCACTGATCACCCGGATGATCATACACTGATCATGCGACAGATCACGCACTGATAATGTGGCTATCATGCACTGCTCACGCGGCTGTTCATGCAATGATCACGTAGCTACCATATACTGGTCACGTGAGTGATCATGCACTGATCACGTAATTGATCATGCACTGATCAGGTGACTTATCATGCACTGTTAACGTGAGTGATCATGCACTGATCACGTGACTGATCATGCACTGATCTCGTGGCTATCATGCACGGCTCATGTGGCTGATCATGCAATGATCACCTAGCTACCATATACTGGTCACGTGACTGATCTTGCACTGATCACGTAATTGATCATGCACTGATCAGGTGACTTATCATGCACTGTTAACGTGAGTGATCATGCACTGATCACGTGACTGATCATGCACTGATCTCGTGGCTATCATGCACGGCTCATGTGGCTGATCATGCAATGATCACCTAGCTACCATATACTGGTCAAGTGACTGATCATGCACTGATCACGTAATTCATCATGCACTGATCATGTGGCTGATCATGCACTGATCACGTGGCTGATCATCCACTGATCACGTGACTGATCATGCACTGATCACGTGACTTATCATGCACTGATCACGTGGCTATCATGCACTGATCACTTGGCTGGTCATACAATGATCACGTGCCTGGTCATGCACAGATTACATGACTGAACATGCAGTGAACATGTGACTGATCATGCACTGATCACGTGGCTATCATGCACTACTCACGTTGCTGATCATGCAATGATCATGTAGCTACCACGTACCGGTCAGGTGACTGATCATACACCCGTCAGGTGATGGATCATGCACTGATCACGTGGCTATCATGCACTGTTCACGTGGCTGATCATACACTGATCACCTGCCTGGTCATGCACAGATCACATGACAAATCATGAACTGATCACATAGCTATCATGAACTGATCACCTGTCTGATCATGCATTGATCACGTGGCTGATCATGCACTGATATCGTGACTGAGCATGGACTGATCACATGACTATCATGCAGTGATTACGTGACTTAATGGCGCTGATCATGTGACTGATCATGCGCTGATCATGTTTGCTATCATACACTGATCATGTGCCTCTGGAGGCAATAAACGAAGAGCTGAGTAGGCACGAATCAAACAGTCAGCAGGAAATAATCATGGAACTCAGGTGTGAGGAATCATGCTGCTCAGCTGGCAATAATCAAGCAGCTGAGGAGGCAGGAATTACGCAGCACAGCTGACAATTGTCAAGCAGATGACAGGCAGGAATCACGCAGCTCAGCAGGCCCAGATCACGTGATTGAGCATGCACTGTTCACGTGGCTGATCATACACTGTTCACGTGTCTGACCATGCACTGATCACGTGGCTGATCATAAACTGCTCAGGTAACTGATCATGCACTGATCACCTGGCTATCATGGACTGATCACGTGGCTGAACATGCACTGTTCACGTGGCTGATCACACACCTGTCACGTGACATATCATGCACTGATCACATGGCACTCATGCACTGATCACGTGGCTGATCATACTCTGCTCACGTAACTCATAATGCACACATCACGTGGCTATCATGCACTGCTCACGTGGCTCATCATGGAATGATCACATAGCTACCATATACTGGTCACGTGACTGATCATGCACAGATCACGTAAATGATCATGCACTGTTCACGTGACTGATCATGCACTGATCACGTAATTGATCCTGCACTGATCACGTGGCTCATCATGCACTGATCACGTGGCTGATCACACATGTATCAGGTGACTGATCATGCACTGATCACGTGGCTCTCATGCACTGATCACGTGGCTATCATGCACTAATCACGTGGATATCATGCACTGATCACGTGGCTGATCACACACGTATCACATGACTGATCATGCACTGTACACGTGGCTATCATGCACTGATTACGTGGCTATCATGCACTGATCCCGTGGCTGATCACGCAATGATCACGTAGCTACCATGTACTGGTCACTTGACTGATCATGCACTGATCACGAAATTGATCCTGCACTGATCACATGGCTCATCAGGCACTGATCAGGTGGCTGATCACACACATATCACGTGACTGATCATGTACAGATCACGTGAATAATCATGAAGTGATCACGTGGCTATCCTGCACTGATCACGTGGTATCATGCATTGATCACGTGGCTGATCACACACGTATCACGTGACTGATCATGCACTGATCACGTGACTGATCATGCACTGCTCACCTGGCTATCATGCACAGATCACGTGACTGATCATGCACTGATCACGTGGCTATCATGCACTGATCACCTGGCTATCATGCACAGATCACGTGACTGATCATGCACTGATCACGTGGCTATCATGCACTGATCACTTGGCTGGACATACACTGATCACGTGCCTGGTCATGCACTGATCACGTGGCTGATCATGCACTGATCACGTGACTGATCATGCACTGATCTCGTGTCTGATCATGCACTGATCACGTGGCTATCATTCACTGCTCACGTGGCTGATCATGCGATGATCACGCAGCTACCATGTACTGATCACATGACTGATCATGCACTGATCACGTGACTGATCATGCAGTGATCACGTGGCTATTATGCACTACTCACGTGGCTGATCATGCAATGATCATGTAGCTACCATGCACTGATCACGTGACTGATCATGCACCGATAACGTGGCTGATCATGCATTGATCACGTGGCTATCATGCACTGATCATGAGACTGATCATGCAATGATCACGTCTATATCATGCACTGATCACATGACTGCCCATGCACTGATCATGTGGATGATTATACACTAATCATGTGACAGATCATGCACTGATCACGTGGCTGATCATGCACTGATACCGTGACTGAGCATGGACTGATCACATGACTATCATGTAGTGATCACGTGACTTAATGGCGCTGATCATGTGACTGATCATGCGCTGATCATGTTTGCTATCATACACTGATCATGTGCCTCTGGAGGCAGTAAACAAAGACCTGAGTAGGCACGAATCAAAGAGTCAGCAGGCAATAATCATGGAACTCAGGTGTGAGGAATCATGCTGCTCAGCTGGCAATAATCAAGCAGCTGAGCAGGCAGGAATTACGCAGCACAGCTGGCAATTGTCAAGCAGATGACATGCAGGAATCGTGCAGCTCAGCTGGCAATTGTCAAGCAGATGAGCAGACAGTAATCACGCAGCTCAGCAGGCCCAGATCACGTGACTGAGCATGCACTGTTCACGTGGCTGATCATACACTGATCACGTGATTGATCATGCACTGATCACTTGGATATGATGCACTGATCACGTGGCTGATCATACACTGTTATCGTGTCTGACCATGCACTGCTCACGTGGCTGATCATACACAGCTCACGTAACTGATCATGCACTGATCACGTGGCTATCATGCACTGATCACGTGGCTGAACATGCACTGTTCACGTGGCTGATCACACACCTGTCACGTGACATATCATGCACTGATCACGTGGCACTCATGCACTGATCACGTGGCTGTTCATACTCTGCTCTCGTAACTCATCATGCACACATCACGTTTCTATCATGCACTGCTCACGTGGCTCGTCATGGAATGATCACGTAGCTACATATACTGGTCACGTGACGGATCATGCACAGATCACGTAAATGATCACGCACTGTTCACGTGACTGATCATGTACTGATCACGTGACTGATCATGCACTGATCACGTGGCTGATCATGCACTGATCACGTAACTGATCATGCACTGATCACGTGGCTGATCATGCACTGATCACGTGACTGATCATGCACTGATCACGTGACTGATCATGCACTGATCACGTGGCTATCATGCACTGATCACGTGGCTGATCATGCACTGATCACGTGACTGATCATGCACTGATCACGTGACTGATCATGCACTGATCACGTGACTGATCATGCACTGATCACGTAACTGATCATGCACTGATCACGTGGCTGATCATGCACTGATCACGTGACTGATCATGCACTGATCACGTGACTATCATGCACTGATCACGTGGCTATCATGCACTGATCACGTGGCTGATCATGCACTGATCACGTGACTGATCATGCACTGATCACGTCTATATCATGCACTGATCACGTGACTGATCATGCACTGATCACGTGGATGATCATGCACTGATCATGCGACTGATCATGCACTGATCACGTGGCTATCATGCACTGATCACGTGGCTGATCATGCACTGATCACGTAGCTATCATGCACTGATCACGTGACTGATCATGCACTGATCACGTGATTGATCATGCACTGATCACGTGACTGATCATGCACTGATCACGTGGCTATCATGCACTGATCACGTGGCTGATCATGCACTGATCACGTGCTGATCATGCACTGATCACATGACTGATCATGCACTGATCACGTGACTGATCATGCACTGATCACGTGGCTATCATGCACTATCACGTGGCTGATCATGCAATGATCATGTAGCTACCATGTACTGGTCACGTGACTGATCATACACTGATCAGGTGACTGATCATGCACTGATCACGTGGCTATCATGCACTGATCACGTGGCTGATCATGCACTGATCACGTGACTGATCATGCACTGATCACGTGACTGATCATGCACTGATCACGTGGCTATCATGCACTGATCACGTGGCTATCATGCACTGATCACGTGGCTGATCATGCACTGATCACGTGATGATCATGCACTGATCACGTGGTGATCATGCACTGATCACGTGGCTATCATGCACTGATCACGTGGCTGATCATGCACTGATCACGTGACTGATCATGCACTGATCACGTGGCTATCATGCACTGATCACGTGGCTGATCATACACTGATCACGTAACTGATCATGCACTGATCACGTGGCTATCATGCACTGCTCACGTGGCTGTCATGCAATGATCACGTAGCTACCATATACTGGTCACGTGACTGATCATGCACTGATCACGTAAATGATCATGCACTGATCACGTGACTGATCATGCACTGATCACGTGACTGATCATGCACTGATCACGTGGCTATCATGCACTGCTCACGTGGCTGATCATGCACTGATCACGTAGCAACCATGTACTGGTCACGTGACTGATCATGCACTGATCACGTAATTGATCATGCACTGATCACGTGGCTGATCATGCACTGATCACGTGGCTGATCATGCACTGATCACGTGGCTGATCATGCACTGATCACGTGACTGATCATGCACTGATCACGTGGCTATCATGCACTGATCACGTGGCTATCATGCACTGATCACGTGGCTGATCATGCACTGATCACGTAGCTACCATGCACTGATCACGTGACTGATCATGCACTGATCACGTAACTGATCATGCACTGATCACGTGGCTATCATGCACTGATCACGTGGCTGATCATGCACTGATCACGTGGCTGATCACACACTGTCACGTGACATATCATGCACTGATCACGTGGCATCATGCACTGATCACGTGGCTGATCATACACTGATCACGTAACTGATCATGCACTGATCACGTGGCTATCATGCACTGATCACGTGGCTGTCATGCAATGATCACGGCTACCATATACTGATCACGTGACTGATCATGCACTGATCACGTAAATGATCATGCACTGATCACGTGACTGATCATGCACTGATCACGTGGCTGATCATGCACTGATCACGTGACTGATCATGCACTGATCACGTGACTGTCATGCACTGATCACGTGGCTATCATGCACTGATCACGTGGCTGATCATGCACTGATCACGTGACTGATCATGCACTGATCACGTGGCTATCATGCACTGATCACGTGGCTGATCATACACTGATCACGGGACTGATCATGCACTGATCACGGCGCTATCATGCACTGACACATGACTGACATGCACTGATCACGTGCTGATCATGCACTGATCACGTGACTGATCATGCACTGATCACGTGACTGATCATGCACTGATCACGTGGCTATCATGCACTGATCACGTGGCTGATCATACACTGATCACGTGACTGATCATGCACTGATCACGTGGCTGATCATGCACTGATCACGTGGCTGATCATGCACTGATCACGTAGCTACCATATACTGGTCACGTGACTGATCATGCACTGATCACGTAAATGATCATGCACTGATCACGTGACTGATCATGCACTGATCACGTGACTGATCATGCACTGATCACGTGGCTATCATGCACTGCTCACGTGGCTGATCATGCAATGATCACGTAGCAACCATGTACTGGTCACGTGACTGATCATGCACTGATCACGTAATTGATCATGCACTGATCACGTGGCTGATCATGCACTGATCACGTGACTGATCATGCACTGATCACGTGACTGATCATGCACTGATCACGTGGCTATCATGCACTGATCACGTGGCTGATCATGCACTGATCACGTGACTATCATGCACTGATCACGTGACTGATCATGCACTGATCACGTGGCTATCATGCACTGATCACGTGGCTGATCATGCACTGATCACGTGACTGATCATGCACTGATCACGTGACTGATCATGCACTGATCACGTGGCTATCATGCACTGATCACGTGGATATCATGCACTGATCACGTGGCTGATCATGCACTGATCACGTGACTGATCATGCACTGATCACGTGGTATCATGCACTGATCACGTGGCTGATCATGCACTGATCACGTGACTGATCATGCACTGATCACGTGGCTGATCATGCACTGATCACGTAGCTGATCATGCACTGATCACGTGGCTATCATGCACTGATCACGTGGCTGATCATGCACTGATCACGTAGCTATCATGCACTGGTCACGTGACTGATCATGCACTGATCACGTAATTGATCATGCACTGATCACGTGGCTGATCATGCACTGATCACGTGGCTGATCATGCACTGATCACGTGACTGATCATGCACTGATCACGTGGCTATCATGCACTGATCACGTGGCTGATCATGCACTGATCACGTGACTGATCATGCACTGATCACGTGGCTGATCATGCACTGATCACGTGACTGATCATGCACTGATCACATGTCTGATCATGCACTGATCACGTGGCTATCATGCACTGATCACGTGGCTGATCATGCGATGATCACGCAACTACCATGTACTGGTCACAGGACTGATCATGCACTGATCACGTGACTGATCATGCACTGATCACGTGGCTATCATGCACTGATCACGTGGCTGATCATGCACTGATCACGTGGATATCATGCACTGATCACGTGGCTGATCACACACGTATCACGTGACTGATCATGCACTGATCACGTGGCTATCATGCACTGATCACGTGGCTATCATGCACTGATCACGTGGCTGATCATGCACTGATCACGTAGCTACCATGCACTGATCACGTGACTGATCATGCACTGATCACGTAATTGATCATGCACTGATCACGTGGCTCATCATGCACTGATCACGTGGCTGATCACACACATATCACGTGACTGATCATGCACTGATCACGTGACTGATCATGCACTGATCACGTGGCTATCATGCACTGATCACGTGGTATCATGCACTGATCACGTGGCTGATCACACACGTATCACGTGACTGATCATGCACTGATCACGTGACTGATCATGCACTGATCACGTGGCTATCATGCACTGATCACGTGACTGATCATGCACTGATCACGTGGCTGATCATGCACTGATCACGTGGCTGATCATGCACTGATCACGTGACTGATCATGCACTGATCACGTGGCTATCATGCACTGATCACGTGGCTGGACATGCACTGATCACGTGCCTGATCATGCACTGATCACGTGGCTGATCATGCACTGATCACGTGACTGATCATGCACTGATCACGTGTCTGATCATGCACTGATCACGTGGCTATCATGCACTGCTCACGTGGCTGATCATGCATGATCACGCAGCTACCATGTACTGATCACATGACTGATCATGCACTGATCACGTGACTGATCATGCAGTGATCACGTGGCTATCATGCACTACTCACGTGGCTGATCATGCAATGATCATGTAGCTACCATGCACTGGTCACGTGACTGATCATACACCCATAAGGTGACTGATCATGCACTGATCACGTGGCTATCATGCACTGATCACGAGACTGATCATGCACTGATCACGTCTATATCATGCACTGATCACATGACTGCCCATGCACTGATCACGTGGATGATCATACACTAATCATGTGACAGATCATGCACTGATCACGTGGCTGATCATGCACTGATACCGTGACTGAGCATGGACTGATCACATGACTATCATGTAGTGATCACGTGACTTAATGGCGCTGATCATGTGACTGATCATGCGCTGATCATGTTTGCTATCATACACTGATCATGTGCCTCTGGAGGCAATAAACAAAGAGCTGAGTAGGCACGAATCAAACAGTCAGCAGGCAATAATCATGGAACTCAGGTGTGAGGAATCATGCTGCTCAGCTGGCAATAATCAAGCAGCTGAGCAGGCAGGAATTACGCAGCACAGCTGGCAATTGTCAAGCAGATGACAGGCAGGAATCGTGCAGCTCAGCTGGCAATTGTCAAGCAGATGAGCAGACAGTAATCACGCAGCTCAGCAGGCCCAGATCACGTGACTGAGCATGCACTGTTCACGTGGCTGATCATACACTGATCACGTGATTGATCATGCACTGATCACTTGGATATCATGCACTGATCACGTGGCTGATCATACACTGTTCACGTGTCTGACCATGCACTGATCACGTGGCTGATCATACACTGCTCACGTAACTGATCATGCACTGATCACGTGGCTATCATGCACTGATCACGTGGCTGAACATGCACTGTTCACGTGGCTGATCACACACCTGTCACGTGACATATCATGCACTGATCACGTGGCACTCATGCACTGATCACGTGGCTGTTCATACTCTGCTCTCGTAACTCATCATGCACACATCACGTGGCTATCATGCACTGCTCACGTGGCTCGTCATGGAATGATCACGTAGCTACATATACTGGTCACGTGACGGATCATGCACAGATCACGTAAATGATCATGCACTGTTCACGTGACTGATCATGTACTGATCACGTGACTGATCATGCACTGATCACGTGGCTGATCATGCACTGATCACGTAACTGATCATGCACTGATCACGTGGCTGATCATGCACTGATCACGTGACTGATCATGCACTGATCACGTGACTGATCATGCACTGATCACGTGGCTATCATGCACTGATCACGTGGCTGATCATGCACTGATCACGTGACTGATCATGCACTGATCACGTGACTGATCATGCACTGATCACGTGGCTGATCATGCACTGATCACGTAATGATCATGCACTGATCACGTGGCTGATCATGCACTGATCACGTGACTGATCATGCACTGATCACGTGACTATCATGCACTGATCACGTGGCTATCATGCACTGATCACGTGGCTGATCATGCACTGATCACGTGACTGATCATGCACTGATCACGTCTATATCATGCACTGATCACGTGACTGATCATGCACTGATCACGTGGCTGATCATGCACTGATCATGTGACTGATCATGCACTGATCACGTGGCTATCATGCACTGATCACGTGGCTGATCATGCACTGATCACGTAGCTATCATGCACTGATCACGTGACTGATCATGCACTGATCACGTGACTGATCATGCACTGATCACGTGACTGATCATGCACTGATCACGTGGCTATCATGCACTGATCACGTGGCTGATCATGCACTGATCACGTGCTGATCATGCACTGATCACGTGACTGATCATGCACTGATCACGTGACTGATCATGCACTGATCACGTGGCTATCATGCACTGATCATCATGATCATGTAGCTACCATGTACTGTCACGTGACTGATCATACACTGATCAGGTGACTGATCATGCACTGATCACGTGGCTATCATGCACTGATCACGTGGCTGATCATGCACTGATCACGTGACTGATCATGCACTGATCACGTGACTGATCATGCACTGATCACGTGGCTATCATGCACTGATCACGTGGATGATCATGCACTGATCACGTGGCTGATCATGCACTGATCACGTGATGATCATGCACTGATCACGTGGCTGTCATGCACTGATCACGTGGCTGATCATGCACTGATCACGTGGCTGATCATACACTGATCACGTGACTGATCATGCACTGATCACGTGGCTATCATGCACTGATCACGTGGCTGATCATACACTGATCACGTGACTGATCATGCACTGATCACGTGGCTATCATGCACTGCTCACGTGGCTGTCATGCAATGATCACGTAGCTACCATATACTGGTCACGTGACTGATCATGCACTGATCACGTGGCTGATCATGCACTGATCACGTGACTGATCATGCACTGATCACGTGACTGATCATGCACTGATCACGTGGCTATCATGCACTGATCACGTGGCTGATCATGCACTGATCACGTAGCAACCATGTACTGGTCACGTGACTGATCATGCACTGATCACGTAATTGATCATGCACTGATCACGTGGCTGATCATGCACTGATCACGTGGCTGATCATGCACTGATCACGTGGCTGATCATGCACTGATCACGTGACTGATCATGCACTGATCACGTGGCTATCATGCACTGATCACGTGGCTATCATGCACTGATCACGTGGCTGATCATGCACTGATCACGTAGCTACCATGCACTGATCACGTGACTGATCATGCACTGATCACGTAATTGATCATGCACTGATCACGTGGCTATCATGCACTGATCACGTGGCTGATCATGCACTGATCACGTGGCTGATCACACACTGTCACGTGACATATCATGCACTGATCACGTGGCATCATGCACTGATCACGTGGCTGATCATACACTGATCACGTGACTGATCATGCACTGATCACGTGGCTATCATGCACTGATCACGTGGCTGTCATGCAATGATCACGTAGCTACCATATACTGGTCACGTGACTGATCATGCACTGATCACGTAACTGATCATGCACTGATCACGTGACTGATCATGCACTGATCACGTGGCTGATCATGCACTGATCACGTGACTGATCATGCACTGATCACGTGACTGATCATGCACTGATCACGTGGCTATCATGCACTGATCACGTGGCTGATCATGCACTGATCACGTGACTGATCATGCACTGATCACGTGACTATCATGCACTGATCACGTGGCTGATCATGCACTGATCACGGGACTGATCATGCACTGATCACGGGCTATCATGCACTGACACATGACTGATCATGCACTGATCACGTGCTGATCATGCACTGATCACGTGACTGATCATGCACTGATCACGTGACTGATCATGCACTGATCACGTGGCTATCATGCACTGATCACGTGGCTGATCATACACTGATCATGTGCCTGATCATGCACTGATCACGTGGCTGATCATGCACTGATCACGTGGCTGATCATGCAATGATCACGTAGCTACCATATACTGATCACGTGACTGATCATGCACTGATCACGTGGCTGATCATGCACTGATCACGTGACTGATCATGCACTGATCACGTGACTGATCATGCACTGATCACGTGGCTATCATGCACTGATCACGTGGCTGATCATGCAATGATCACGTAGCAACCATGTACTGATCACGTGACTGATCATGCACTGATCACGTAATTGATCATGCACTGATCACGTGGCTGATCATGCACTGATCACGTGACTGATCATGCACTGATCACGTGACTGATCATGCACTGATCACGTGGCTATCATGCACTGATCACGTGGCTGATCATGCACTGATCACGTGCCTGATCATGCACTGATCACGTGACTGATCATGCACTGATCACGTGGCTATCATGCACTGATCACGTGGCTGATCATGCACTGATCACGTGGCTGATCATGCACTGATCACGTGACTGATCATGCACTGATCACGTGGCTATCATGCACTGATCACGTGGCTATCATGCACTGATCACGTGGCTGATCATGCACTGATCACGTGACTGATCATGCACTGATCACGTGGTATCATGCACTGATCACGTGGCTGATCATGCACTGATCACGTGACTGATCATGCACTGATCACGTGGCTGATCATGCACTGATCACGTGGCTGATCATGCACTGATCACGTGGCTATCATGCACTGATCACGTGGCTGATCATGCAATGATCACGTAGCTACCATGTACTGGTCACGTGACTGATCATGCACTGATCACGTAATTGATCATGCACTGATCACGTGGCTGATCATGCACTGATCACGTGGCTGATCATGCACTGATCACGTGACTGATCATGCACTGATCACGTGGCTATCATGCACTGATCACGTGGCTGACATACACTGATCACGTGCCTGATCATGCACTGATCACGTGGCTGATCATGCACTGATCACGTGACTGATCATGCACTGATCACGTGTCTGATCATGCACTGATCACGTGGCTATCATGCACTGCTCACGTGGCTGATCATGCGATGATCACGCAACTACCATGTACTGGTCACAGGACTGATCATGCACTGATCACGTGACTGATCATGCAGTGATCACGTGGCTATCATGCACTACTCACGTGGCTGATCATGCAATGATCATGTAGCTACCATGTACAGGTCACGTGAATGATCATACACCCATCAGGTGACTGATCATGCACTGATCACGTGGCTATCATGCACTGATCACGAGACTGATCATGCACTGATCACGTCTATATCATGCACTGATCACATGACTGCCCATGCACTGATCACGTGGATGATCATACACTAATCATGTGACAGATCATGCACTGATCACGTGGCTGATCATGCACTGATACCGTGACTGAGCATGGACTGATCACATGACTATCATGTACTGATCACGTGACTTAATGGCGCTGATCATGCGCTGATCATGTTTGCTATCATACACTGATCATGTGCCTCTGGAGGCAATAAACAAATAGCTGAGTAGGCACGAATCAAACAGTCAGCAGGCAATAATCATGGAACTCAGGTGTGAGGAATCATGCTGCTCAGCTGGCAATAATCAAGCAGCTGAGCAGGCAGGAATTACGCAGCACAGCTGACAATTGTCAAGCAGATGACAGGCAGAAATCGTGCAGCTCAGCTGGCAATTGTCAAGCAGATGAGCAGACAGTAATCACGCAGCTCAGCAGGCCCAGATCACGTGACTGAGCATGCACTGTTCACGTGGCTGATCATACACTGATCACGTGATTGATCATGCACTGATCACGTGGCTGATCATACACTGTTCACGTGTCTGACCATGCACTGATCACGTGGCTGATCATACACTGCTCACGTAACTGATCATGCACTGATCACGTGGCTATCATGGACTGATCACGTGGCTGAACATGCACTGTTCACGTGGCTGATCACACACCTGTCACGTGACATATCATGCACTGATCACGTGGCACTCATGCACTGATCACGTGGCTGATCATACTCAGCTCACGTAACTCATCATGCACACATCACGTGGCTATCATGCACTGCTCACGTGGTTCGTCATGGAATGATCATGAAGCTACCATATACAGGTCACGTGACTGATCATGCACAGATCACGTAAATGATCATGCACTGTTCACGTGACTGATCATGCACTGATCACGTGGCTGATCATGCACTGATCACGTGGCTGATCATGCACTGATCACGTGGCTGATCATGCACTGATCACGTGGCTATCATGCACTGATCACGTGGCTGATCATGCACTGATCACGTGACTGATCATGCACTGATCACGTGGCTATCATGCACTGATCACGTGGCTGATCATACACTGATCACGTGACTGATCATGCACTGATCACGGGCTATCATGCACTGATCACGTGGCTGATCATGCACTGATCACGTGCTGATCATGCACTGATCACGTGACTGATCATGCACTGATCACGTGACTGATCATGCACTGATCACGTGGCTATCATGCACTGATCACGTGGCTGATCATGCACTGATCACGTGACTGATCATGCACTGATCACGTGGCTGATCATGCACTGATCACGTGGCTGATCATGCACTGATCACGTAGCTACCATGCACTGATCACGTGACTGATCATGCACTGATCACGTGACTGATCATGCACTGATCACGTGACTGATCATGCACTGATCACGTGACTGATCATGCACTGATCACGTGGCTATCATGCACTGATCACGTGGCTGATCATGCACTGATCACGTAGCTACCATGCACTGATCACGTGACTGATCATGCACTGATCATGTAACTGATCATGCACTGATCACGTGGCTGATCATGCACTGATCACGTGACTGATCATGCACTGATCACGTGACTGATCATGCACTGATCACGTGGCTATCATGCACTGATCACGTGGCTGATCATGCACTGATCACGTGCCTATCATGCACTGATCACGTGAGTGATCATGCACTGATCACGTGGTATCATGCACTGATCACGTGGCTGATCATGCACTGATCACGTGACTGATCATGCACTGATCACGTGACTGATCATGCACTGATCACGTGGCTATCATGCACTGATCACGTGGATGATCATGCACTGATCACGTGGCTGATCATGCACTGATCACGTGACTGATCATGCACTGATCACGTGGTATCATGCACTGATCACGTGGCTGATCATGCACTGATCACGTGTCTGATCATGCACTGATCACGTGGCTGATCATGCACTGATCACGTAGCTGATCATGCACTGATCACGTGGCTATCATGCACTGATCACGTGGCTGATCATGCACTGATCACGTAGCTTACATGCACTGTCACGTGACTGATCATGCACTGATCACGTAATTGATCATGCACTGATCACGTGACTGATCATGCACTGATCACGTGACTGATCATGCACTGATCACGTGGCTATCATGCACTGCTCACGTGGCTGATCATGCAATGATCACGTAGCTACCATGTACTGGTCACGTGACTGATCATGCACTGATCACGTAATTGATCATGCACTGATCACGTGGCTGATCATGCACTGATCACGTGACTGATCATGCACTGATCACGTGACTGATCATGCACTGATCACGTGGCTATCATGCACTGATCACGTGGCTGATCATGCACTGATCACGTGACTGATCATGCACTGATCACGTGACTGATCATGCACTGATCACGTGGCTATCATGCACTGATCACGTGGCTGATCATGCACTGATCACGTGTCTGATCATGCACTGATCACGTGGCTGATCATGCACTGATCACGTGACTGATCATGCACTGATCACGTGGCTGATCATGCACTGATCACGTGACTGATCATGCACTGATCACGTGACTGATCATGCACTGATCACGTGACTGATCATGCACTGATCACGTGGCTATCATGCACTGATCACGTGGATGATCATGCACTGATCACGTGACTGATCATGCACTGATCACGTGGCTGATCATGCACTGATCACGTGACTGATCATGCACTGATCACGTGGCTGATCATGCACTGATCACGTGACTGATCATGCACTGATCACGTGACTGATCATGCACTGATCACGTGGCTATCATGCACTGATCACGTGGCTGATCATGCGATGATCACGCAGCTATCATGCACTGGTCACGTGACTGATCATGCACTGATCACGTGACTGATCATGCACTGATCACGTGGCTGATCATGCACTGATCACGTGGCTATCATGCACTGATCACGTGGCTGATCATGCACTGATCACGTAGCTACCATGCACTGATCACGTGACTGATCATGCACTGATCACGTGATTGATCATGCACTGATCACGTGGCTGATCATGCACTGATCACGTGACTGATCATGCACTGATCACGTGACTGATCATGCACTGATCACGTGACTGATCATGCACTGATCACGTGGCTATCATGCACTGATCACGTGGCTGGACATGCACTGATCACGTGCCTGATCATGCACTGATCACGTGGTATCATGCACTGATCACGTGACTGATCATGCACTGATCACGTGACTGATCATGCACTGATCCGTGGCTATCATGCACTGATCACGTGGCTGATCATGCACTGATCACGTGACTGATCATGCACTGATCACGTGGCTGATCATGCACTGATCACGTGGCTATCATGCACTGATTGTTTGCTGATCATGCACTGATCACGTGACTGATCATGCACTGATCACTGGCTATCATGCACTGATCACGTGGCTATCATGCACTGATCACGTGGCTGATCATGCACTGATCACGTGACTGATCATGCACTGATCACGTCTATATCATGCACTGATCACATGACTGATCATGCACTGATCACGCGGATGATCATACACTGATCATGTGACTGATCATGCACTGATCACGTGGCTATCATGCACTGATCACGTGGCTGATCATGCAATGATCACGTAGCTACCATGTACTGATCACGTGACTGATCATGCACTGATCACGTAATTGATCATGCACTGATCACGTGACTGATCATGCACTGATCACGTGACTGATCATGCACTGATCACGTGACTGATCATGCACTGATCACGTGGCTATCATGCACTGATCACGTGGCTGATCATGCACTGATCACGTAGCTACCATGCACTGATCACGTGACTGATCATGCACTGATCACGTAATTGATCATGCACTGATCACGTGGCTGATCATGCACTGATCACGTGGCTGATCATGCACTGATCACGTGACTGATCATGCACTGATCACGTGACTGATCATGCACTGATCACGTGGCTATCATGCACTGATCACGTGGCTGATCATGCACTGATCACGTGCCTGATCATGCACTGATCACATGACTGATCATGCACTGATCACGTGACTGATCATGCACTGATCACGTGGCTATCATGCACTACTCACGTGGCTGATCATGCAATGATCATGTAGCTACCATGTACAGGTCACGTGACTGATCATACACCCATCAGGTGACTGATCATGCACTGATCACGTGGCTATCATGCACTGATCACGTGGCTGATCATGCACTGATCACGTGCCTGATCATGCACTGATCACATGACTGATCATGCACTGATCACGTGGCTATCATGAACTGATCACGTGGCTGATCATGCACTGATCACGTGGCTGATCATGCACTGATACGTGACTGAGCATGGACTGATCACATGACTATCATGCAGTGATCACGTGACTTAATGGCGCTGATCATGTGACTGATCATGCGCTGATCATGTTTGCTATCATACACTGATCATGTGCCTCTGGAGGCAATAAACAAAGAGCTGAGTAGGCACGAATCAAACAGTCAGCAGGCAATAATCATGGAACTCAGGTGTGAGGAATCATGCTGCTCAGCTGGCAATAATCAAGCAGCTGAGCAGGCAGGCATTACGCAGCACAGCTGACAATTGTCAAGCAGATGACAGGCAGGAATCACGCAGCTCAGCAGGCCCAGATCACGTGACTGAGCATGCACTGTTCACGTGGCTGATCATGCACTGATCACGTAACTGATCATGCACTGATCACGTGGCTATCATGCACTGATCACGTGGCTGATCATGCACTGATCACGTGTCTGATCATGCACTGATCACGTGGCTGATCATACACTGATCACGTGGCTGATCATGCACTGATCACGTGGCTGATCATGCACTGATCACGTGACTGATCATGCACTGATCACGTGGCTATCATGCACTGATCACGTGGCTATCATGCACTGATCACGTGGCTGATCATGCACTGATCACGTGACTGATCATGCACTGATCACGTCTATCATGCACTGATCACGTGACTGATCATGCACTGATCACGTGGATGATCATGCACTGATCATGTGACTGATCATGCACTGATCACGTGGCAATGATCACGTAGCTACCATGTACTGGTCACGTGACTGATCATGCACTGATCACGTGAATGATCATGCACTGATCACGTGGCTGATCATGCACTGATCACGTGACTGATCATGCACTGATCACGTGGCTATCATGCACTGCTCACGTGGCTGATCATGCAATGATCACGTAGCAACCATGTACTGGTCACGTGACTGATCATGCACTGATCACGTAATTGATCATGCACTGATCACGTGGCTTATCATGCACTGATCACGTGGCTGATCATGCACTGATCACGTGGCTGATCACACACGTATCACGTGACTGATCATGCACTGATCACGTGGCTATCATGCACTGATCACGTGGCTATCATGCACTGATCACGTGGCTGATCATGCACTGATCACGTAGCTACCATGCACTGATCACGTGACTGATCATGCACTGATCACGTAACTGATCATGCACTGATCACGTGGCTATCATGCACTGATCACGTGGCTGATCATGCACTGATCACGTGGCTGATCATGCACTGATCACGTGACTATCATGCACTGATCACGTGGCACTCATGCACTGATCACGTGGCTGATCATACACTGATCACGTGACTGATCATGCACTGATCACGTGGCTATCATGCACTGATCACGTGGTTCGTCATGGAATGATCACGAAGCTACCATATACTGGTCACGTGACTGATCATGCACTGATCACGTGGCTGATCATGCACTGATCACGTGACTGATCATGCACTGATCACGTGGCTGATCATGCACTGATCACGTGACTGATCATGCACTGATCACGTGACTGTCATGCACTGATCACGTGGCTATCATGCACTGATCACGTGGCTGATCATGCACTGATCACGTGACTGATCATGCACTGATCACGTGACTATCATGCACTGATCACGTGGCTGATCATACACTGATCACGGGACTGATCATGCACTGATTGCAACGCTATCATGCACTGACTACATGACTGCACATGCACTGATCACGTGCTGATCATGCACTGATCACGTGACTGATCATGCACTGATCACGTGACTGATCATGCACTGATCACGTGGCTATCATGCACTGATCACGTGGCTGATCATGCACTGATCACGTGCCTGATCATGCACTGATCACGTGGCTGATCATGCACTGATCACGTGGCTGATCATGCAATGATCACGTAGCTACCATATACTGGTCACGTGACTGATCATGCACTGATCACGTAAATGATCATGCACTGATCACGTGACTGATCATGCACTGATCACGTGACTGATCATGCACTGATCACGTGGCTATCATGCACTGATCACGTGGCTGATCATGCACTGATCACGTAGCAACCATGCACTGATCACGTGACTGATCATGCACTGATCACGTAATTGATCATGCACTGATCACGTGGCTGATCATGCACTGATCACGTGACTGATCATGCACTGATCACGTGACTGATCATGCACTGATCACGTGGCTATCATGCACTGATCACGTGGCTGATCATGCACTGATCACGTGCCTGATCATGCACTGATCACGTGACTGATCATGCACTGATCACGTGGCTATCATGCACTGATCACGTGGCTGATCATGCACTGATCACGTGACTGATCATGCACTGATCACGTGACTGATCATGCACTGATCACGTGGCTATCATGCACTGATCACGTGGATATCATGCACTGATCACGTGGCTGATCATGCACTGATCACGTGACTGATCATGCACTGATCACGTGGTATCATGCACTGATCACGTGGCTGATCATGCACTGATCACGTGCTGATCATGCACTGATCACGTGGCTGATCATGCACTGATCACGTGGCTGATCATGCACTGATCACGTGGCTATCATGCACTGATCACGTGGCTGATCATGCAAAGATCACGTAGCTACCATGTACTGGTCACGTGACTGATCATGCACTGATCACGTAATTGATCATGCACTGATCACGTGGCTGATCATGCACTGATCACGTGGCTGATCATGCACTGATCACGTGACTGATCATGCACTGATCACGTGGCTATCATGCACTGATCACGTGGCTGACATACACTGATCACGTGCCTGGTCATGCACTGATCACGTGGCTGATCATGCACTGATCACGTGACTGATCATGCACTGATCACGTGTCTGATCATGCACTGATCACGTGGCTATCATGCACTGCTCACGTGGCTGATCATGCGATGATCACGCAACTACCATGTACTGGTCACATGACTGATCATGCACTGATCACGTGACTGATCATGCAGTGATCACGTGGCTATCATGCACTACTCACGTGGCTGATCATGCAATGATCATGTAGCTACCATGTACAGGTCACGTGAATGATCATACACCCATCAGGTGACTGATCATGCACTGATCACGTGGCTATCATGCACTGATCACGAGACTGATCATGCACTGATCACGTCTATATCATGCACTGATCACATGACTGCCCATGCACTGATCACGTGGATGATCATACACTAATCATGTGACAGATCATGCACTGATCACGTGGCTGATCATGCACTGATACCGTGACTGAGCATGGACTGATCACATGACTATCATGTACTGATCACGTGACTTAATGGCGCTGATCATGCGCTGATCATGTTTGCTATCATACACTGATCATGTGCCTCTGGAGGCAATAAACAAAGAGCTGAGTAGGCACGAATCAAACAGTCAGCAGGCAATAATCATGGAACTCAGGTGTGAGGAATCATGCTGCTCAGCTGGCAATAATCAAGCAGCTGAGCAGGCAGGAATTACGCAGCACAGCTGACAATTGTCAAGCAGATGACAGGCAGAAATCGTGCAGCTCAGCTGGCAATTGTCAAGCAGATGAGCAGACAGTAATCACGCAGCTCAGCAGGCCCAGATCACGTGACTGAGCATGCACTGTTCACGTGGCTGATCATACACTGATCACGTGATTGATCATGCACTGATCACGTGGCTGATCATACACTGTTCACGTGTCTGACCATGCACTGATCACGTGGCTGATCATACACTGCTCACGTAACTGATCATGCACTGATCACGTGGCTATCATGCACTGATCACGTGGCTGAACATGCACTGTTCACGTGGCTGATCACACACCTGTCACGTGACATATCATGCACTGATCACGTGGCACTCATGCACTGATCACGTGGCTGATCATACTCAGCTCACGTAACTCATCATGCACACATCACGTGGCTATCATGCACTGCTCACGTGGCTCGTCATGGAATGATCACGTAGCTACCATATACTGGTCACGTGACTGATCATGCACAGATCACGTAAATGATCATGCACTGTTCACGTGACTGATCATGCACTGATCACGTGGCTGATCATGCACTGATCACGTGGCTGATCATGCACTGATCACGTGGCTGATCATGCACTGATCACGTGGCTATCATGCACTGATCACGTGGCTGATCATGCACTGATCACGTGACTGATCATGCACTGATCACGTGGCTATCATGCACTGATCACGTGGCTGATCATACACTGATCACGTGACTGATCATGCACTGATCACGGGCTATCATGCACTGATCACGTGACTGACATGCACTGATCACGTGCTGATCATGCACTGATCACGTGACTGATCATGCACTGATCACGTGACTGATCATGCACTGATCACGTGGCTATCATGCACTGATCACGTGGCTGATCATGCACTGATCACGTGACTGATCATGCACTGATCACGTGGCTGATCATGCACTGATCACGTGGCTGATCATGCACTGATCACGTAGCTACCATGCACTGATCACGTGACTGATCATGCACTGATCACGTGACTGATCATGCACTGATCACGTGACTGATCATGCACTGATCACGTGACTGATCATGCACTGATCACGTGGCTATCATGCACTGATCACGTGGCTGATCATGCACTGATCACGTAGCAACCATGCACTGGTCACGTGACTGATCATGCACTGATCACGTAATTGATCATGCACTGATCACGTGGCTGATCATGCACTGATCACGTGACTGATCATGCACTGATCACGTGACTGATCATGCACTGATCACGTGGCTATCATGCACTGATCACGTGGCTGATCATGCACTGATCACGTGCCTATCATGCACTGATCACGTGACTGATCATGCACTGATCACGTGGTATCATGCACTGATCACGTGGCTGATCATGCACTGATCACGTGGCTGATCATGCACTGATCACGTGACTGATCATGCACTGATCACGTGGCTATCATGCACTGATCACGTGGATATCATGCACTGATCACGTGGCTGATCATGCACTGATCACGTGACTGATCATGCACTGATCACGTGGTATCATGCACTGATCACGTGGCTGATCATGCACTGATCACGTGTCTGATCATGCACTGATCACGTGGCTGATCATGCACTGATCACGTAGCTGATCATGCACTGATCACGTGGCTATCATGCACTGATCACGTGGCTGATCATGCACTGATCACGTAGCTGACATGCACTGGTCACGTGACTGATCATGCACTGATCACGTAATTGATCATGCACTGATCACGTGACTGATCATGCACTGATCACGTGACTGATCATGCACTGATCACGTGGCTATCATGCACTGATCACGTGGCTGATCATGCAATGATCACGTAGCTACCATGTACTGGTCACGTGACTGATCATGCACTGATCACGTAATTGATCATGCACTGATCACGTGGCTGATCATGCACTGATCACGTGACTGATCATGCACTGATCACGTGACTGATCATGCACTGATCACGTGGCTATCATGCACTGATCACGTGGCTGATCATGCACTGATCACGTGACTGATCATGCACTGATCACGTGACTGATCATGCACTGATCACGTGGCTATCATGCACTGATCACGTGGCTGATCATGCACTGATCACGTGTCTGATCATGCACTGATCACGTGACTGATCATGCACTGATCACGTGACTGATCATGCACTGATCACGTGGCTGATCATGCACTGATCACGTGACTGATCATGCACTGATCACGTGACTGATCATGCACTGATCACGTGACTGATCATGCACTGATCACGTGGCTATCATGCACTGATCACGTGGATGATCATGCACTGATCACGTGACTGATCATGCACTGATCACGTGGCTGATCATGCACTGATCACGTGACTGATCATGCACTGATCACGTGGCTGATCATGCACTGATCACGTGACTGATCATGCACTGATCACGTGACTGATCATGCACTGATCACGTGGCTATCATGCACTGATCACGTGGCTGATCATGCATGATCACGCAGCTACCATGCACTGATCACGTGACTGATCATGCACTGATCACGTGACTGATCATGCACTGATCACGTGGCTGATCATGCACTGATCACGTGGCTATCATGCACTGATCACGTGGCTGATCATGCACTGATCACGTAGCTACCATGCACTGATCACGTGACTGATCATGCACTGATCACGTAATTGATCATGCACTGATCACGTGGCTGATCATGCACTGATCACGTGACTGATCATGCACTGATCACGTGACTGATCATGCACTGATCACGTGACTGATCATGCACTGATCACGTGGCTATCATGCACTGATCACGTGGCTGATCATGCACTGATCACGTGCTGATCATGCACTGATCACGTGGTGATCATGCACTGATCACGTGACTGATCATGCACTGATCACGTCTGATCATGCACTGATCCGTGGCTATCATGCACTGATCACGTGGCTGATCATGCACTGATCACGTGACTGATCATGCACTGATCACGTGGCTGATCATGCACTGATCACGTGGCTATCATGCACTGATTGTGGCTGATCATGCACTGATCACGTGACTGATCATGCACTGATCACTGGCTATCATGCACTGATCACGTGGCTATCATGCACTGATCACGTGGCTGATCATGCACTGATCACGTGACTGATCATGCACTGATCACGTCTATATCATGCACTGATCACATGACTGATCATGCACTGATCACGTGGATGATCATACACTGATCATGTGACTGATCATGCACTGATCACGTGGCTATCATGCACTGATCACGTGGCTGATCATGCAATGATCACGTAGCTACCATGCACTGATCACGTGACTGATCATGCACTGATCACGTAATTGATCATGCACTGATCACGTGACTGATCATGCACTGATCACGTGACTGATCATGCACTGATCACGTGACTGATCATGCACTGATCACGTGGCTATCATGCACTGATCACGTGGCTGATCATGCACTGATCACGTAGCTACCATGCACTGATCACGTGACTGATCATGCACTGATCACGTGATTGATCATGCACTGATCACGTGGCTGATCATGCACTGATCACGTGGCTGATCATGCACTGATCACGTGACTGATCATGCACTGATCACGTGACTGATCATGCACTGATCACGTGGCTATCATGCACTGATCACGTGGCTGATCATGCACTGATCACGTGCCTGATCATGCACTGATCACATGACTGATCATGCACTGATCACGTGACTGATCATGCACTGATCACGTGGCTATCATGCACTACTCACGTGGCTGATCATGCAATGATCATGTAGCTACCATGTACTGGTCACGTGACTGATCATACACCCATCAGGTGATGATCATGCACTGATCACGTGGCTATCATGCACTGATCACGTGGCTGATCATGCACTGATCACTGCCTGATCATGCACTGATCACATGACTGATCATGCACTGATCACGTGGCTATCATGAACTGATCACGTGACTGATCATGCACTGATCACGTGGCTGATCATGCACTGATACGTGACTGAGCATGGACTGATCACATGACTATCATGCAGTGATCACGTGACTTAATGGCGCTGATCATGTGACTGATCATGCGCTGATCATGTTTGCTATCATACACTGATCATGTGCCTCTGGAGGCAATAAACAAAGAGCTGAGTAGGCACGAATCAAACAGTCAGCAGGCAATAATGATGGAACTCAGGTGTGAGGAATCATGCTGCTCAGCTGGCAATAATCAATCAGCTGAGCAGGCAGGAATTACGCAGAACAGCTGACAATTGTCAAGCAGATGACAGTCAGGAATCACGCAGCTCAGCAGGCCCAGATCACGTGACTGAGCATGCACTGTTCACGTGGCTGATCATGCACTGATCACGTAACTGATCATGCACTGATCACGTGGCTATCATGCACTGATCACGTGGCTGATCATGCACTGATCACGTGTCTGATCATGCACTGATCACGTGGCTGATCATACACTGATCACGTGGCTGATCATGCACTGATCACGTGGCTGATCATACACTGATCACGTGACTGATCATGCACTGATCACTGGCTATCATGCACTGATCACGTGGCTATCATGCACTGATCACGTGGCTGATCATGCACTGATCACGTGACTGATCATGCACTGATCACGTCTATCATGCACTGATCACGTGACTGATCATGCACTGATCACGTGGATGATCATGCACTGATCATGTGACTGATCATGCACTGATCACGTGGCAATGATCACGTAGCTACCATGTACTGGTCACGTGACTGATCATGCACTGATCACGTGAATGATCATGCACTGATCACGTGGCTGATCATGCACTGATCACGTGGCTATCATGCACTGATCACGTGGCTGATCACACTGATCACGTGACTGATCATGCACTGATCACGTGACAAGCAGATGACAGGCAGGAATCGTGCAGCTCAGCTGGCAATTGTCAAGCAGATGATCAGACAGTAATCACGCAGCTCATCATGCACTGATCACGTGACTGATCATGCACTGATCACGTGGCTGATCATGCACTGATCACGTGGCTGATCATGCACTGATCACGTGGATATGATGCACTGATCACGTGGCTGATCATACACTGATCACGTGACTGATCATGCACTGATCACGTGGCTATCATGCACTGATCACGTGGCTGATCATGCACTGATCACGTGGCTGATCATGCACCTGTCACGTGACATATCATGCACTGATCACGTGGCACTCATGCACTGATCACGTGGCTGATCATGCACTGATCACGTAACTGATCATGCACACATCACGTGGCTACCATGCACTGATCACGTGGCTGTCATGCAATGATCACGAAGCTACCATATACTGATCACGTGACTGATCATGCACTGATCACGTAAATGATCATGCACTGATCACGTGACTGATCATGCACTGATCACGTGACTGATCATGCACTGATCACGTGGCTGATCATGCACTGATCACGTAGCTACCATGCACTGATCACGTGACTGATCATGCACTGATCACGTGACTGATCATGCACTGATCACGTGGCTTATCATGCACTGATCATGTGACTGATCATGTGCTGATCATGTTTGGTGTCATACACTGATCATGTGCCTCTGGAGGCAATGAACAAAGAGCTGAGTAGGCAGGAAACAGTCAGCAGGCAATAATCATGGAACTCAGCTCTGAGAAATCATGCTGCTCAGCTGGCAATAATCAAATAGCTGAGCAGGCAGGAATTACGCAGCACAGGTGGCAATTGTCAAGCAGATGACAGGCAGGAATCGTGCAGCTCAGCTGGCAATTGTCAAGCAGATGAGCAGACAGTAATCACGCAGCTCAGCAGGCCCTGATCACGTGACTGAGCATGCACTGTTCACGTGGCTGATCACACACTGATCACGTGACTGATCATGCACTGATCACGTGGCTATCATGCACTGATCACGTGGCTGATCATGCATTGTTCACGTAATAGTATGTACTGATCACGTAGCTATCATGCACTGATGACGTGGCTAATCATGCACTGATCATATGACTGATCATGCACTGATCACGTAGCTATCTTGCACTGATCACTTGTCTGATCATACACTCATCACGGGACTGATCGTGCACTGATCAAGGCACTATCATGCATTGATTACATGACTCCACATGCACTGATCACGTGGATGATCATGCACTGATCACGTGACTGACCATGCACTGATCACGTGACTGAACATGCACAGATCACGTGTCTTTCATGCACTGATCACGTGGCTGGACATACACTGATCACGTGCCTGGTCATGCACTGATCACGTGGCTGATCATGCACTGATCACGTGACTGATTATGCACTGATTACCTGGCTATCATGCACTGATCACCTGGCTATCATGCACTGATCACGTGACTGATCATGCACTGATCACGTGTCTATCATGCACTGATCACTTGGCTGGACATACACTGATCACGTGCCTGGTCATGCATTGATCCCGTGGCTGATCCTGCACTGATCACGTGATTGATCATGCACTGATCACGTGGCTATCATGCACTGATCACCTGGCTATCATGCAGAGATCACGTGAATGATCACACACCTATCAGGTGACTGATCATGCACTGATCACGTGGCTCTCATGCACTTATCACGTGATTGCGCATGCATTGTTCACATAATAGTATGCACTGATCACGTGGCTATCATGCACTGATGACGTGGCTAATCATGCACTGATCATATGACTGATCATTCACTGATCACGTAGCTATCTTGCACTGATCACTTGGCTGATCATACACTCATCACGGGACTGATCGTGCACTGATCAAGGCGCTGTCATGCATTGATTACATGACTCCACATGCACTGATCACGTGGATGATCATGCACTGATCTCGTGACTGACCATGCACTGATCACGTGACTGATCATGCACTGATCACGTGTCTATCATGCACTGATCACTTGGCTGGACATACACTGATCACGTGCCTGGTCATGCACTGATCACGTGGCTGATCATGCACTGATCACGTGGCTGATCATGCACTGATCACGTGACATATCATGCACTGATCACGTGGCTATCATGCACTGATCACGTGGCTATCATGCACTGATCACGTGACTGATCATGCACTGATCACGTGACATATCATGCACTGATCACGTGGCTATAATGCACTGATCACCTGGCTATCATGCACAGATCACGTGACTGATCATGCACTGATCACGTGACTGATCATGCACTGATCACGTGGCTGATCATGCACTGATCACGTGGCTATAATGCACTGATCACTTGGCTGGACATACACTGGTCACGTGCCTGGTCATGCACTGATCACGTGGCTGGTCATGTGATGATCACGCAGCTACCATGTACTGGTCACATGACTGATCATGCACTGATCACGTGACTGATCATGCACTTATACCGTGACTGAGCATGGACTGATCACATGACTATCATGTAGTGATCACGTGACTTAATGGCGCTGATCATGTGACTGATCATGCGCTGATCATCTTTGCCATAATACACTGATCATGTGCCTATGGAGGCAATAAACAAAGTGCTGAGTAGGCACGAATCAAACAGTCAGCAGGCAATAATCATGGAACTCAGGTGTGAGGAATCATGCTGCTCAGCTGGCAATAATCAAGCAGCTGAGCAGGCAGGCATTACGCAGCACAGCTGGCAATTGTCAAGCAGATGACAGGCAGGAATCGTGCAGCTCAGCTGGCAAATGTCAAGCAGATGAGCAGACAGTAATCACGCAGCTCAGCAGGCCCTTATCACGTGACTGAGCATGCACTATTCACGTGGCTGATCATACACTGATCACGTGATGATCATGCACTGATCACTTGGATATCATGCACTGATCACGTGGCTGATCATACACTGTTAACGTGTCTGAACATGCACTGATCACGTGGCTGATCATACACTGCTCAGGTAACTGATCATGCACTGATCACGTGGCTATCATGCACTGATCACGTGGATGAACATGCACTGTTCACGTGGGTGATCACACACCTGTCACGTGACATATCATGCACTGATCATGTGGTACTCATGCACTGATCACGTGGCTGATCATACTCTGCTCACGTAACTGATCATGCACACATCACGTAGCTATCATGCACTGCTTACGTGGCTCGTCATGGAATGATCACGTAGCTACCATATACTGGTCACGTGACTGATCATGCACAGATCACGTCAATGATCATGCACTGTTCAAGTGACTGATCATGTACTGATCACGTGACTGATCATGCACTGATCACGTGGCTATCGTGCTCTGCTTACGTGGCTGATCATGCAAGGATCACGTAGCAAACATGTACTGGTCACGTGACTGATCATGCACTGATCACGTAATTGATCCTGCACTCATCACGTGGCTCATCATGCACTGATCACGTGGCTGATCACACATGTATCACGTGACTGATCATGCACTGATCACGTGGCTCTCATGCACTAATCATGTGGCTATCATGCACTGATCACATAGCTGTCATGTACTGATCACGTGGCTGATCACGCAATGATTACCTAGCTACCATGTACTGGTCATGTGACTGATCATGCACTGATCACCTAATTGATCCAGCACTGATCACATGGCTCATCACGCACTGCTCCGGTAGCTGATCACACACGTATCACTTGACTGATCATGTACAGATCACGTAAATAATCATGAAGTGATCACGTGGCTATCCTGCACTGATCACGTGGATAACATGCACTGATCACGTGGCTGATCACACACGTATCACGTGACTGATCATGCACTGATCACGTGGCTATCATGCACTGATCACGTGGCTATCATGCACTGATCACGTGGCTGATCATGCAATAATCACGTAGCTACCATGCACTGGTCACGTGACTGATCATGCACTGATCAGGTAATTGATCATGCACTGATCACGTGACTGATCATGCAGAGATCACGTGACTGATCATGCACTGATCACTTGGATATCATGCACTGGTCACGTGGCTGATCATGCAATGATCACGCAGCTACCATGTACTGGTCACATGACTGATCATGCTCTGATCACATAATTGATCATGCACTGATCACCTGGCTTATCATGCCTTGATTATGTGACTGATCATGTGCTGATCATGTTTGGTGTCACACACTGATCATGTGCCTCTGGAGGCAATGAACATAGAGCTGAGTAGGGAGGAATCAGTCAGCAGGCTATAATCATGGAACTCACCTCTGAGAAATCATGCTGCTCAGCTGGCAATAATCAAGTAGATGAGCAGGCAGGAATTACGCAGCACAGGTGGCAATTGTCAAGGAGATGACAGGCAGGAATCGTGGAGCTCAGCTGGAAATTGTCAAGCAGATGAGCAGACAGTAATCATGCAGCTCAGCAGGCCCTGATCACGTGACTGAGCATGCACTGTTCACGTGGCTGATCACACACCTATCACATGACTGATCATGCACTGATCATGTGACTGATCATGCACTGATCACGTGTCTATCATGCACTGATCACTTGGCTGGACATACATTGATCACGTGCCTGGTCATGCACTGATCACGTGGCTGATCATGCACTGATCACGTGACTGATCATGCACTGATCTCTTGTCTGATCATGCACTGATCACGTGCCTATCATGCACTGATCACGGGGCTGATCATGCGATGATCACGCAGCTACCATGTACTGGTCACATGACTGATCATGCACTGATCACGTGACTGATCATGCAGTGATCACGTGGCTATCATGCACTACTCACGTGGCTGATCATGCAATGATCATGTAGCTACCATGTACAGGTCACGTGAATGGTCATACACCCATCAGGTGACTGATCATGCACTGATCACGTCTATATCATGCACTGATCACATGACTGCCCATGCACTGATCACGTGGGTGATCATACACTAATCATGTGACAGATCGTGCACTGATCACGTGGCTGATCTTGCACTGATACCGTGACTGAGCATGGACTGATCACGTGGCTGATCATGCACTGATACCTTGACTGAGCATGGACTGATCACATGTCTATCATGTAGTGATCACGTGACTTAATGGCTCTGATCATGTTACTGATCATGCGCTGATCATGTTTGCTATCATACACTGATCATGTGCCTCTGGAGGCAATAAACAAAGAGCTGAGTAGGCATGAATCAAACAGTCAGCAGGCAATAATCATGGAACTCAGCTGTGAGGAATCATGCTGCTCAGCTGGCAATAATCAAGCAGCTGAGCAGGCAGGAATTACGCAGCACAGCTGGCAATTGTCAAGCAGATGACAGGCAGGAATCATGCAGCTCAGCTGGCAATTTTCAAGCATATGAGCAGACAGTAATCACGCAGCTCACCAGGCCCTTATCACGTGACTGAGCATGCACTATTCACGTGGCTGATCATACACTGATCACGTGATGATCATGCACTGATCACTTGGATATCATGCACTGATCACGTGGCTGATCATACACTGTTAACGTGTCTGACCATGCACTGATCACGTGGCTGATCATACACTGCTCAGGTAACTGATCATGCACTGATCACGTGGCTATCATGCACTGATCACGTGGATGAACATGCACTGTTCACGTGGGTGATCACACACCTGTCACGTGACATATCATGCACTGATCATGTGGCACTCATGCACTGATCACGTGGCTGATCATACTCTGCTCACGTAACTGATCATGCACATATCATGTGGCTATAATGCACTGCTTACGTGGCTCGTCATGGAATGATCACGTAGCTACCATATACTGGTCACGTGACTGATCATGCACAGATCACGTCAATGATCATGCACTGTTCAAGTGACTGATTATGTACTGATCACGTGACTGATCATGCACTGATCACGTGGCTATCATGCTCTGCTTACGTGGCTGATCATGCAAGGATCACGTAGCAAACATGTACTGGTCACGTGACTGATCATGCACTGATCACGTAATTGATCCTGCACTCATCACCTGGCTCATCATGCACTGATCACGTGGCTGATCACACATGTATCACGTGACTGATCATGCACTGATCACGTGGCTCTCATGCACTGATCATGTGGCTATCATGCACTGATCACGTAGCTGTCATGCACTGATCACGTGGCTGATCACGCAATGATCACCTAGCTACCATGTACTGGTCATGTGACTGATCATGCACTGATCACCTAATTGATCCAGCACTGATCACATGGCTCATCACGCACTGATCCGGTAGCTGATCACATACGTATCACTTGTCTGATCATGTACAGATCACGTAAATAATCATGAAGTGATCACGTGGCTATCCTGCACTGATCACGTGGATAACATGCACTGATCACGTGGCTGATCACACACGTATCACGTGACTGATCATGCACTGATCACGTGGCTATCATGCACTGATCACGTGGCTACCATGCACTGGTCACGTGACTGATCATGCACTGATCAGGTAATTGATCATGCACTGATCACGTGACTGATCATGCAGAGATCACGTGACTGATCATGCACTGATCACATAATTGATCATGCACTGATCACCTGGCTTATCATGCCTTGATTATGTGACTGATCGTGTGCTGATAATGTTTGGTGTCACACACTGATCATGTGCCTCTGGAGGCAATGAACATAGAGCTGAGGAGGCAGGAATCAGTCAGCAGGCTATAATCACGGAACTCACCTCTGAGAAATCATGCTGCTCAGCTGGCAATAATCAAGTAAATGAGCAGGCAGGAATTACGCAGGACAGGTGGCAATTGTCAAGGAGATGACAGGCAGGAATCGTGCAGCTCAGCTGGAAATTGTCAAGCAGATGAGCAGACAGTAATCACGCAGTTCATCAGGCCCTGATCACGTGACTGAGCATGCACTGTTCACGTGGCTGATCACACACCTATCACATGACTGATCATGCACTGATCATGTGACTGATCATGCACTGATCTCGTGTCTATCATGCACTGATCACTTGGCTGGACATACATTGATCACGTGCCTGGTCATGCACTGATCACGTGGCTGATCATGCACTGATCACGTGACTGATCATGCACTGATCTCTTGTCTGATCATGCACTGATCACGTGGCTATCATGCACTGGTCACGTGGCTGATCATGCAGTGATCACGTGGCTATCATGCACTACTCACGTGGCTGATCATGCACTGATCACGTGGCTATCATGCACTGATTACATGACTGCCCATGCACTGATCACGTGGGTGATCATACACTAATCATGTGACAGATCGTGCACTGATCACGTGGCTGATCATGCACTGATACCGTGACTGAGCATGGACTGATCACATGACTATCATGTAGTGATCACGTGACTTAATGGCGCTGATCATGTGACTGATCATGCGCTGAGCATGTTTGCTATCATACACTGATCATGTGCCTCTGGAGGCAATAAACAAAGAGCTGAGTAGGCACGAATCAAATAGTCAGCAGGCAATAATCATGGAACTCAGGTGTGAGGAATCATGTTGCTCAGCTGGCAATAATCAAGCAGCTGAGCAGGCAGGAATTACGCAGCACAGCTGGCAATTGTCAAGCAGATGACAGGCAGGAATCGTGCAGCTCAGCTGGCAATTGTCAAGCAGATGAGCAGACAGTAATCACGCAGCTCAGCAGGCCCTGATCACGTGACTCTGCAGGCACTGATCACGTGGCTGATGAAGTACAGATCACGTGACTGAGCATGCACTGATCACGTGGCTATCATGCACTGATGACGTGACTGCGCATGCACTGATGACGTGGCTGTTCGGGCACTGATCACGTGTTTATCAGGCAGTGATCAGTGACTGACAGGCGCTGCTCAGGGGACTGTGCACGCACTAATCAGGTGGCTGATCAGGAAATGAGCACCTGACCGCGCATGCACTGATGACGTGGCTGGTCGTTCACTGATCACGTGTTTATCATACGGTGATCACGTGACTGAGAGGCGCTGATCACGTGACTGTGCCGTCAGTGATCACGTGGCTGAGCAGGCACTGATATCGTGACTGAGCATGCACTGATCGTGTGCCGGGAGCCGGGGAGGCATTCCACTCTGGACAAAGGTCATGAGGAAGGACGCTCGGCATACGCAAATGCGGGATCGAGCCTCAGGAGTCCACCTGGATATTCTCGAGCATCTCCCCCAAAAAAAACCAGAGTCTGCTTACTGTATTGCTTTGTGCTCTCACCTCTGATTTCACTGGGGGCTGTCCCCCACCACCATCTCGCTCTCTCTGTCAAAGAGTTAACTTAGAGCTCCAATTCATAAAGTTCCTTGTCATTCTTCCCTTTAACTTCCAGCTGAGTCTCCATCTGGAGCACGGAACCCAGCACACTTACTAATTATGCCTGGGCTGCTAAGACCCACTCGAGAAGGTGTCTAGGGTGAGGCACCTTTCGCTATTCGAGAGGGTGCCTGCGGCCTACGTAAGTGGTGCAAACTTCTTGTCTTGAAGTTTGATTGGTCTTCCGCGTAAACCAAGCTACTCAGTCTCTTTCTCCACCGAATTTTCCTACTGAGCTCTCCTCATATTATTATTCTTGACATCTCTGATTAGCATATAAATAGTCACCTAGGCCATCTCTCCTTCGAATACCCTGGATCAGTTGGGGCTGGTCCCCGGCAGGTGGCGACCGAACAGGGACCTCAGGAGGCGATACTCAAAGAGCTGAGCAGACACGAACCACGCAATCAGCAGGCAACAAGCATGGAGCTCAGCAGTGACGAATCATGCTGCTCAACTGGCAATAATAAAGCACGTGACCAGGCAGGAATCACGCAGCTCAGCTGGCAATTGTCAAGCAGATGAGCCAACAGGAATCACGCAGCTCAGATGGCAATTGTCATGCAGATGAGCCGGCAGGAATCACGCAGCTCAGCAGGCCCTGATCACGTGACTCTGCAGGCACTGATCACGTGGCTGATCAAGTACAGATCACGTGACTGAGCATGCACTGATCACGTGGCTATCATGCACTGATGACGTGGCTGATCAGGCACTGATCACATGGCTCATCATGCACTGATCACGTGTTTATCAGGCAATGATCAGTGACAGACAGGCACTGATCATGGGACTGTGCACGCACTGATCACGTGGCTATCATGCACTGATCACGTGACTGCGCATGCACTGATGACGTGGCTGTTCGGGCACTGATCACGTGTTTATCAGGCAGTGATGAGTGCCTGACAGGCGCTGATCAGGGGACTGTGCACGCACTGATCAGGTGGCTGATCAGGAACTGACCACCTGACCGCGCATGCAGTGATCACGTGGTTGGTCGTTCACTGATCACGTGTTTATCATACGGTGATCACGTGACTGAGAGGCGCTGATCACGTGACTGTGCCGTCAGTGATCACGTGGCTGAGCAGGCACTGATCACATGACTATCATGTAGTGATCACGTGACTTAATGGCGCTGATCATGTGACTGATCATGCGCTGAGCATGTTTGCTATCATACACTGATCATTTGCCTCTGGAGGCAATAAACAAAGAGTTGAGTAGGCACGAATCAAACAGTCAGCAGGCAATAATCATGGAACTCAGCTGTGAGGAGTCATGCTGCTCAGCTGGCAATAATCAAGCAGCTGAGCAGGCAGGAATTACGCAGCACAGCTGGCAAATGTCAAGCAGATGACAGGCAGGAATCATGCAGCTCAGCTGGCAATTTTCAAGCAGATGAGCAGACAGTAAGCACGCAGCTCAGCAGGCCCTTATCCCGTGACTGAGCATGCACTATTCACGTGGCTGATCATACACTGATCACGTGATGATCATGCACTGATCACTTGGATATTCACTGATCACGTGGCTGATCATACAGTGTTCACGTGTCTGACCATGCACTGATCACCTGGCTGAAGATACACTGCTCAGGTAACTGATCATGCACTGATCACGTGGCTATCATGCACTGCTTACGTGGCTGATCATGCAAGGATCACGTAGCAAACATGTACTGGTCACGTGACTGATCATGCACTGATCACGTAATTGATCCTGCACTCATCACGTGGCTCATCATGCACTGATCACGTGGCTGATCACACATGTCTCACGTGACTGATCATGAACTGATCACGTGGCTCTCATGCACTGATCATGTGGCTATCATGCACTGATCACGTAGCTGTCATGCACTGATCACGTGGCTGATCACGCAATGATCACCTAGCTACCATGTACTGGTCATGTGACTGATCATGCACTGATCACCTAATTGATCCAGCACTGATCACATGGCTCATCACGCACAGATCCGGTAGCTGATCACACACGTATCACTTGATTGATCATGTACAGATCACGTAAATAATCATGAAGTGATCACGTGGCTATCCTGCACTGATCACGTGGATAACATGCACTGATCACGTGGCTGATCACACACGTATCACGTGACTGATCATGCACTGATCACGTGGCTATCATGCACTGATCACGTGGCTACCATGCACTGATCACGTGGCTGATCATGCAATGATCACGTAGCTACCATGCACTGGTCACGTGACTGATCATGCACTGATCAGGTAATTGATCATGCACTGATCACGTGACTGATCATGCAGAGATCACGTGACTGATCATGCACAGATCACGTGACTGATCATGCACTGATCACTTGGATATCATGCACTGCTCACGTGGCTGATCATGCAATGATCACGCAGCTACCATGTACAGGTCACATGACTGATCATGCACTGATCACATAATTGATCATGCACTGATCACCTGGTTTATCATGCCTTGATTATGTGACTGATCATGTGCTGATCATGTTTGGTGTCACACACTGATCATGTGCCCCTGGAGGCAATAAACAAAGAGCTGAGTAGGCATGAATCAAACAGTCAGCAGGCAATAATCATGGAACTCAGCTGTGAGGAATCATGCTGCTCAGCTGGCAATAATCAAGCAGCTGAGCAGGCAGGAATTACGCAGCACAGCTGGCAATTGTCAAGCAGATGACAGGCAGGAATCATGCAGCTCAGCTGGCAATTTTCAAGCATATGAGCAGACAGTAATCACGCAGCTCACCAGGCCCTTATCACGTGACTGAGCATGCACTATTCACGTGGCTGATCATACACTGATCACGTGATGATCATGCACTGATCACTTGGATATCATGCACTGATCACGTGGCTGATCATACACTGTTAACGTGTCTGACCATGCACTGATCACGTGGCTGATCATACACTGCTCAGGTAACTGATCATGCACTGATCACGTGGCTATCATGCACTGATCACGTGGATGAACATGCACTGTTCACGTGGGTGATCACACACCTGTCACGTGACATATCATGCACTGATCATGTGGCACTCATGCACTGATCACGTGGCTGATCATACTCTGCTCACGTAACTGATCATGCACATATCATGTGGCTATAATGCACTGCTTACGTGGCTCGTCATGGAATGATCACGTAGCTACCATATACTGGTCACGTGACTGATCATGCACAGATCACGTCAATAATCATGCACTGTTCACGTGCCTGATCATGTACTGATCACGTGACTGATCAAGCACTGATCACGTGGCTGATCATGCACTGATCACGTAATTGATCATGCACTTATCATTTGGCTCATCATGCACTAATCACGTGGCTGATCATACACTGATCACGTGACTGATCATGCACTGATCACGTGACTGATCATGCACTGATCACGTGGCTATCATGCACTGATCACTTGGCTGCTCATACACTGATCACATGACTGATCATGCACTGTTCACGTGACTGATCATGTACAGATCACGTGAATAATCATGAAGTGATCACGTGGCTATTCTGCACTGATCACGTGGATATCATGCACTGATCACGTGGCTGATCACACACGAATCACGTGGCTGATCATGCACTGATCACGTGGCTATCATGCACTGATCACGTGGCTATCATGCACTGATCACCTGGCTGATCATGCAATGATCACGTAGCTACCATGCACTGGTCACGTGACTGATCATGCACTGATCAGGTAATTGATCATGCACTGATCACGTGACTGATCATGCACATTTCACATGACTGATCATGCACAGATCAAGTGACTGATCATGCACTGATCACGTGGCTATCATGCACTGCTAACGTGGCTGATCATGCAATAATCGCGCAGCTACCATGCACTGGTCACGTGACTGATCATGCACTGATCAGGTAATTGATCATGCACTGATCACGTGACTGATCATGCACAGATCACGTGACTGATCATGCACAGATCCCGTGACTGATCATGCACTCATCACGTGGCTATCATGCACTGCTCACGTGGCTGATCATGCACTGATCACGCAGCTACCATGTACTGGTCACATGACTGATCATGCACTGATCACATAATTGATCATGCACTGATCACCTGGCTTATCATGCATTGATCATGTGACTGATTATGTGCTGATCATGTTTTGTGTCACACACTTATCATGTGCCTCTGGAGGCAATGAACATAGAGCTGAGTAGGCAGGAATCAGTCAGCAGGCTATAATCATGGAACTCAACTCTGAGAAATCATGCTGCTCAGCTGGCAATAATCAAATAGATGAGCAGGCAGGAATTACGCAGCACAGATGGCAATTGTCAAGGAGATGACAGGCAGGAATCGTGCAGCTCAGCTGGAAATTGTCAAGCAGATGAGCAGACAGTAATCACACAGCTAAGCAGGCCCTGATCACGTGACTGAGCATGCACTGTTCACATGGCTGATCACACACCTATCACGTGACTGATCATGCACTGATCATGTGACTGATCATGCACTAATCACGAAGCTATCTTGTACTGATCACTTGGCTGATCATACACTCATCACGGGACTGATCGTGCACTGATCATGGCGCTATTATGCATTGACTACATGACTCCACATGCACTGATCACGTGGAAGATCATGCACTGATCACGTGACTGACCATGCACTGATCACGTAACTGATAATGCACTGATCACGTGGCTGATCATGCACTGATCATGTGGCTATCATGCACTGCTCACGTCGCTGATCTGGCAATGATCACGTAGCTACCATGTACTGGTTACGTGACTAATCATGCACTGATCACGTAATTGATCATGCACTGATCATGTGGCTGATCATGCACTGATCACGTGGCTGATCATACACTGATAACGTGACTGATCATGCACTGATCACGTGACTGATCATGCACTGATCACGTGGCTGTCATGCACTGATCACTTGGCTGGACATACACTGATCACGTGCCTGGTCATGCACTGATCACGTGGCTTATCATGCACTGATCACGTGACTGATCATGCACTGATCACGTGGCTATCATGCACTGCTCACGTGGCTGATCATGCGATATTCACGCAGCTACCATGTACTGGTCACATGACTGATCATGCACTGATCACGTGACTGATCATGCAGTGATCACGTGGCTATCGTGCACTACTCACATGGCTGATCATGCAATGATCATGTAGCTACCATGTACAGGTCATGTGAATGATCATACACCCATCAGGTGACTGATCATGCACTGATCACGTGGCTATCATGCACTGATCACGAGACTGATCATGCACTGATCACGTCTATATCATGCACTGATCACATGACTGCCCATGCACTGATCACGTGGATGATCATACACTAATCATGTGACAGATCATGCACTGATCACGTGGCTGATCATGCACTGATACCGTGACTGAGCATGGACTGATCACATGCCTATCATGTAGTGATCACGTGACTTAATGGCGCTGATAATGTGACTGATCACGCGCTGATCATGTTTGCTATCATACACTAATCATGTGCCTCTGGAGGCAATAAACAAAGAGCTGAGTAGGCACGAATCATACAGTCAGCAGGCAATAATCATGGAACTCAGCTGTGAGGAATCATGCTGCTCAGCTGGCAATAATCAAGCAGCTAGCAGGCAGGAATTACAAAGCACAGCTGGCAATTGTCAAGCAGATGACAGGCAGGAATCGTGCAGCTCAGCTGTCAATTGTCAAGCAAATGAGCAGACAGTAATCACGCAGCTCAGCAGGCCCTGATCACGTGACTGAGCATGCACTGTTCACGTGGCTCATCATACACTGATCACGTGATTGATCATGCACTGATCACTTGGATATCATGCACTGATCACGTGGCTGATCATACACTGTTCACGTATATGACCATGCACTGATCACGTGGCTGATAACACACCTGTCACGTGACATACCATGCACTGATCACGTGGCACTCATGCAATGATCACGTGGCTGATCATACTCTGCTCACGTAACTCATCATGCTCACATCACGTGGCTATCATGCACTCCTCACGTGGTTCGTCATGGAATGATCACGAAGCTACCATATACTGGTCACGTGACTGATCATGCAAAGATCACGTAAATGATCATGCACTGTTAACGTGACTGATCATGTAGTGATCACGTGACTGATAATGCACTGATCACGTGGCTATCATGCTCTGCTCACGTGGCTGATCATGCAACGATCACGTAATTGATCCTGCACCGATCACGTGGATCATCACGCACTGATCCGGTGGCTGATCACACACGTATCACGTGACTGATCATGTACAGATCACGTGACTAATCATGAAGTGATCACGTGGCTATCCTGCACTGATCACGTGGATATCATGCACTGATCACGTGGCTGATCACACACGTATCACGTGACTGATCATGCACTCATCACGTGACTATCATGCACTGCTCACGTGGCTATCATGACTGATATCATGCACTGGTCACCTGGCTGATCACACACGTATCACGTGACTGATCATGCACTGATCACGTGGCTATCATGCACAGATCACGTGGCTGATCATGCAATGATCACGTAGCTACCATGTACTGGTCACGTGACTGATCATGCACTGATCACCAGGCTGATCATGCACTGATAACGTGACTAATCATGCACTGATCACGTGGCTGATCATGCAATGATCACGCAGCTACCATGTACTGGTCACATGACTGATCATGCACTGATCACGTGGCTGATCATGCACTGATCACGTAATTGATCATGCGCTGATCACATGGCTTATCATGCATTGATTATGTGATTCATCATGTGCTGATCATGTTTGGTGTCATACACTGATCATGTGCCTCTGGAGGCAATGAACAAAGAGCTGAGTAGGCAGGAAGCAGTAGGCAATAATCATGGAACTCAGCTATGAGAAATCATGCTGCTCAGCTGGCAATAATCAAGTAGTTGAGCAGGCAGGAATTATGCAGCACACATGGCAATTGTCAAGGAGATGACAGGCAGGAATCGTACAGCTCAGCTGGCAATTGTCAAGCAGATGAGCAGACAGTAATCACGAAGCTCAGCAGGCCCTGATCACGTGACTGAGCATGCACTGTTCACGTCGCTGATCACACACCTGTCACGTGACATATCATGCACTGATCACATGGCTCTCATGCACAGATCACGTGATTGCGCATGCACTGATCACGTAATTGTATGCACTGCTCACGTGGCTATCATGCACTGATGACGTGGCTGATCATGCACTGATCATGTGACTGATCATGCACTGATCACGTAACTATCTTGCACTGGTCACTTGGCTGATCATACATTCATCACGGGACTGATCGTGCACTGATTGCGGCGCTATCATGCATTGACTACATGACTCCACATGCACTGATCACGTGCATGATCATTCACTGATCACGTGACTGACCATGCACTGATCAACTGGCTATCATGCACTGATCATTTGGCTGGTCATACACTGATCATGTGCCTGGTCATGCACTGATCATGTGGCTGATCATGCACTGCTCACGTGGCTGGTCATGCAATGATCACGTAGCTACCATATACTGGTCACTCGACTGATCATGCACAGATCACGTAAATGAACATGCACTGTTCCCGTGACTGATCATGTACTGATCACGTGACTGATCATGCACTGACCACGTGGTTATCATGGTCTGCTTACGTGGGTGATCATGCAATGATCACGTAGCAAGCATGTACTGGTCACCTGACTGATCATGCACTGATCATGTAATTGATCCAGCACTGATCACGTGGCTCATCATGCACTGATCCCGTGACTGTTCACGCACTGATCACTTGACTGATCATGCACTGATCACGTGGCTATAATGCCCTGTGTTCGTGGCTGATAAAACACATTTCACGTGCCTGGTCATGCACAGATCACGTGACTAATCATGAACTTATCACGTGGCTATAATGCACTGATCATGTGGCTGATCATACACTGTTCAAGTTCCTGGTCATGCACAGATCACGTGACTAATGATGAACTGATCACGGGGCTATAATTCACTGATCACGTGGATATCATGCACTGATTATGAGCCTGTCATGCACAGATCACGTGACTAATCATGAACTGATCACATAGGTATCATGCACTGATCACGTGGCTGATCATACACTGTTCACGTGTCTGATCATGCACTGATCACGTGGCTGATCATACACTGCTCACGTAGCTGATCATGCACTGATCACGTGTCTATCATGCAGTGCTCACGTGGCTGATCCTGCAATGATCACGTAGCTTACATGTACGGTCACGTGACTGATCATGCAATGGTAACGTATTGATCATGCACTGATCACGTGACTGATCATGTACTGATCACGCGATTGATCATGCACTGATCACATTTCTATTATGCACTGCTTACGTGGCTGATCATACAATGTTCACATAGCTACCATGTACTGGTCACATGACTGATCATGCACTGATCACGTCATTGATCATGCACTGATCAAGTGGGTGATCATACACTGCTCCCGTGACTGATCATGCACTCTTCAGGAGACTCATCATGCACTGATCACGTGGCTATCAAGCACTGATCACGTGGCTGATCATACACTGATCACGTGACTGATCATGCACTGTTAAAGAGAGTGATCATGCATTGTTCACGTGGATATCATGCACTGATCACGTGTTTGATCATACACTGTTCACGTGTCTGACCATGCACTGCTCACGTGGCTGATCATACACTGTTCACGTAACTGATCATGCACTGATCACGTGGATATCATGCACTGATCACGTGGCTTACCACACACCTGTCACGTGACTGATCATGCACTGATCACGTGGCACTCATGCACTGATCACGTGGCTGATCATACTCTGCTCACGTAACTGATCATGCACACATCAGGTGGCTATCATGCACTTCTCACCTGGCTGGTCATGCAATGTTCACAAAGCTACCATATACTGGTCACGTGACTCATCATGCACAGATCACGTGAATGATCATGCACTGTTCACGTGACTGATCATATACGGATCACGTGAGTGATCATGCACTGATCACGTGGCTATCATGCACTGCTCACGTGGCTGATCATGCAATGATCACGTAGCAACCATGTACTGGTCACGTGACTGATCATGCACTGATCACATGATTAATCCTGCACTGATCACATGACTCATCATGCACTGATCACGTGGCTGATCACACATGTATCACGTGACTGATCATGCACTGATCAGGTGGTTATCATACACTGATCACGTGGCTATCATTCACTGATCACGTGGATATCATGCACGGATCACGTGGCTGATCACACACGTATCACGTGACTGATCATGCACTGATCACGTGGCTATCATGCACTGATCACCTGGCTGATCATGCAATGATCACGTAGCTACCATGTACTGGTCACGTGACTGATCTTGCACTGATCACGTAATTGATCAGGCACTGATCACGTGGCTGATCAAGCACTGATCACTTTCCTATCATGCACTGTTAACGTGGCTGATCATGAAATGATCACGCAGCTACCATGTACTGGTCACGTGACTGATCATGCACTGATCACGTGACTTATCATGCACTGATCACGTGGCTATCATGCACTGATCACATGGCTGGTCATACACTGATCACGTTCCTGGTCATGCACAGATTACATGACTGATCATGCACTCATCACGTCACTGATCATGCACTGATCACGTGGCTATCATGCACTGATCACGTGGCTGATCATACTCTGCTCACGTAACTCATCATGCACACATCACGTTTCTATCATGCACTGCTCACGTGGCTCGTCATGGAATTATCACGTAGCTACCATATACTGGTCACGTGACTGATCATGCACAGATCACGTAAATGATCACACACTGTTCACGTGACTGATCATGTACTGACCACGTGACTGATCAGGCACTGATCACGTGGCTGATCATGCACTGATCACGTAATTGATCATGCACTTATCATTTGGCTGATCATGCACTGATCATGTAGCTACCATGTACAGGTCACGTGAATGATCATACACCCATCAGGTGACTGATCATGCACTGATCACGTGGCTATCATGCACTGATCACGAGACTGATCATGCACTGATCACGTCTATATCATGCACTGATCACATGACTCCCCATGCACTGATCACGTGGATGATCATACACTGTTCACGTGTCTGACCATGCACTGATCACGTGGCTGATCATACACTGCTTAGGTAACTGATCATGCACTGATCACGTGGCTGAACATGCACTGTTCACGTGGCTGATCACACACCTGTCACGTGACATATCATGCACTGATCACGTGGCACTCATGCACTGATCACGTGGCTGATCATACTCTGCTCACGTAACTCATCATGCACACATCACGTTTCTATCATGTACTGCTCACTTGGCTCGTCTCGGAATGTTCACATAGCTACCATATACTGGTCACGTGACTGATCATGCACAGATCACGTAAATGATCATGCACTGTTCACGTGCCTGATCATGTACTGATCACGTGACTGATCAAGCACTGATCACGTGGCTGATCATGCACTGATCACGTAATTGATCATGCACTTATCATTTGGCTCATCATGCACTGATCACGTGGCTGATCATACACTGATCACGTGACTGATCATGCACTGATCACGTGACTGATCATGCACTGATCACGTGGCTATCATGCACTGATCACTTGGCTGCTCATACACTGATCACATGACTGATCATGCACTTTTCACGTGACTGATCATGTACAGATCACGTGAATAATCATGAAGTGATCACGTGGCTATTCTGCACTGATCACGTGGATATCATGCACTGATCACGTGGCTGATCACACACGAATCACGTGGCTGATCATGCACTGATCACGTGGCTATCATGCACTGATCACGTGGCTATCATGCACTGATCACCTGGCTGATCATGCAATGATCACGTAGCTACCATGCACTGGTCACGTGACTGATCATGCACTGATCAGGTAATTGATCATGCACTGATCACGTGACTGATCATGCACATTTCACATGACTGATCATGCACAGATCAAGTGACTGATCATGCACTGATCACGTGGCTATCATGCACTGCTAACGTGGCTGATCATGCAATGATCGTGCAGCTACCATGTACTGGTCACATGACTGATCATGCACTGATCACATAATTGATCATGCACTGATCACCTGGCTTATCATGCATTGTTCATGTGACTGATCATGCACTGATCATGTGATTGATCATGCACTGATCACGTGGCTATCATGCATTGATCACTTGGCTGGACATACAATGATCACTTGCCTGGTCATGCACTGATCACGTGGCTGATCATACACTGATCACGTGACTGATCATGCACTGATCTCGTGTCTGATCATGCACTGATCACGTGGCTATCATGCACTGCTCACGTGGCTGATCATGCGATGATCACGCAGCTACCATGTACTGGTCACATGACTGATCATGCACTGATCACGTGACTGATCATGCAGTGATCACGTGGCTATCATGCACTGATCACCATACTGATCATGCACTGATCACGTCTATATCATGCACTGATCACATGACTGCCCATGCACTGATCACGTGGGTGATCATACACTAATCATGTGACAGATCATGCACTGATCACGTGGCTGATCATGCACTGATACCGTGACTCAGCATGGACTGATCACATGCCTATCTTGTAGTGATCACGTGACTTAATGGCGCTGATCATGTGACTGATCATGTGCTGATCATGTTTGCTATCATACACTGATCATGTGCCTCTGGAGGCAATAAACAAAGAGCTGAGTAGGCACGAATCAAACAGTCAGCAGGCAATAATCATGGAACTCAGCTGTGAGGAATCATGCTGCTCAGCTGGCAATAATCAAGCAGCTGAGCAGGCAGGAATTACGCAGCACAGCTGGCAATTGTCAAGCAGATGACAGGCAGGAATCGTGCAGCTCAGCTGGCAATTGTCAAGCAGATGAGCAGACAGTAATCACGCAGCTCAGCAGGCCCTGATCACGTGACTGAGCATGCACTGTTCACGTGGCTGATCAAACACTGATCACGTGATTGATCATGCACTGATCACTTGGATATCATGCACTGATCACGTGGCTGATCATACACTGTTCACGTGTCTGACCATGCACTGATCACGTGGCTGATCATACACTGCTCACGTAACTGATCATGCACTGATCACGTGGCTATCATGCACTGAGTACGTGGCTGAACATGCACTGTTCACGTGGCTGTTCACACACCTCTCACGTGACATATCATGCACTGATCACGTGGCACTCATGCACTGATCACGTGGCTGATCATACTCTGCTCACGTAACTCATCATGCACACATCACGTTTCTATCATGTACTGCTCACGTGGGTTGTCACGGAATGATCACATAGCTACCATATACTGGTCACGTGACTGATCATGCACAGATCACGTAAATGATCATGCACTGTTCACGTGCCTGATCATGTAATGATCACGTGACTGATCATGCACTGATCACGTGGCTGATCATGCACTGATCACGTAATTGATCATGCACTTATCATTTGGCTGATCATGCACTGATCACGTGGCTGATCATACACTGATCACGTGACTGATCATGCACTGATCACGTGACTGATCATGCACTGATCACGTGGCTATCATGCACTGATCACTTGGCTGGTCATACACTGATCACATGACTGATCATGCACTGTTCACGTGACTGATCATGTACAGATCACGTGTATAATCATGAAGTGATCACGTGGCTATTCTGCACTGATCACGTGGATATCATGCACTGATCACGTGGCTGATCACACACGAATCACGTGGCTGATCATGCACTGATCACGTGGCTATCATGCACTGATCACGTGGCTATCATGCACTGATCACCTGGCTGATCATGCAATGATCACGTAGCTACCATGCACTCTTCACGTGACTGATCATGCACTGATAAGGTAATTGATCTTGCACTGATCACGTGACTCATCATGCACAGATCACATGACAGATCATGCACAGATCAAGTGACTGATCATGCAGTGATCACGTGGCTATCATGCACTACTCACGTGGCTGATCATGCAATGATCATGTAGTTACCATGTACCGGTCAGGTGACTGATCATACACCCATCAGGTGACGGATCATGCACTGATCACGTCGCTGATCATACACTGACCACCTGCCTGGTCATGCACAGATCACGTGACAAATCATGAACTGATCATATAGCTATCATGAAATGATCACCTGGCTGATCATGCACTGATCACGTGGCTAATCATACACTGATACCGTGACTGAGCATTGACTGATCACATGACTATCATGTAGTGATTACTTGACTTAATGGCTCTGATCATGTGACTGATCATGCGCTGATCATGTTTGCTATCATACACTGTTCATGTGCCTGGTCATGCACTGATTACATGACTGATCATGCACTGATCACGTGACTGATCATGCAGTGATCACGTGGCTATCATGCACTACTCACGTGGCTGATCATGCAATGATCATGTAGCTACCATGTACAGGTCACGTGAATGATCATACACCCATCAGGTGACTGATAATGCACTGATCACGTGGCTATCATGAACTGATCACGAGACTGATCATGCACTGATAAAGTCTATATCATGCACTGATCACATGACTGCCCATGCACTGAACACGTGGGTGATCATACACTAATCATGTGACAGATCATGTTCTGATCACGTGGCTGATCATGCACTGATACCGTGACTGAGCATGGACTGATCACATGACTATCATGTAGTGATCACGTGACTTAATGGCGCTGATCATGTGACTGATCATGTGCTGATCATGTTTGCTATCATACACTGATCATGTGCCTCTGGAGGCAATAAAGAGATGAGTAGGCACGAATCATACAGTCAGCAGGCAATAATCATGGAACTCAGGTGTGAGGAATCATGCTGCTCAGCTGGCAATAATCAAGCAGCTGAGCAGGCAGGAATTACGCAGCCCAGCTGGCAATTGTCAAGCAGATGACAGGCAGGAATCGTGCAGCTCAGCTGGCAATTGTCAAGCAGATGAGCAGACAGTAATCACAAAGCTCATCCTGCCCTGATCACATGACTGAGCATGCACTGTTCACGTGTCTGACCATGCACTGATTACGTGGCTGATCATACTCTGCTCACGTAACTGATCATGCACTGATCAAGTGGCTATCATGCATTGAATACGTGGCTGAACATGCACTGTTCACGTGGCTAATCACACATCTGTCACGTGACATATCATGCACTGATCACGTGGCACTCATGCACTGATCACGTGTCTGATCATACTCTGCTCACGTAACTGATCATGCACACATCACGTGACTGTCATGCACTGCTCACGTGGCTCGTCATGGAATGATCACGTAGCTACCATATACTGGTCACGTGACTGATCATGCAAAGATCACGTAAATGATCATGCACTGTTCATGTGACTGATCATGTACTGATCACGTGAGTGATCATGCACTGATCACATGGCTATCATTCTCTGCTCACGTGGCTGATCATGCAAGGATCACGTAGCAACCATGTACTGGTCACGTGACTGATCATGCACTGATCACGTGCCTGGTCATGCACTGATCACGTGGCTGATCATGCACTGATCACGTGACTGATCATGCACTGATCTCGTGTCTGATCAGGCACTGATCACGTGGCAATCATGCACTGCTCACGTGGTGATCATGCGATGATCACCACCTCACGTGGCTGATCATGCGATGATCACGCAGCTACCATGTACTGGTCACATGACTGATCATGCTCTGATCACGTGACTGATCATGCAGTGATCACGTGGCTATCATGCACTACTCACGTGGCTGATCATGCAATGATCATGTAGCTACCATGCACTGATCACGTGACTGATCATGCACCGATCACGTGGCTGATCATGCACTGATCACATGGCTGTCATGCACTGATCATGAGAGTGATCATGCAATGATCACGTCTATATCATGCACTGATAACATGACTGCCCATGCACTGATCACGTGGATGATCATACACTAATCATGTGACAGATCATGCACTGATCACGTGGCTGATCATGCACTGATACCGTGACTGAGCATGGACTGATCACATGACTATCATGTAGTGATCACGTGACTTAATGGCGCTGATCATGTGACTGATCATGCGCTGATCATGTTTGCTATCATACACTGATCATGTGCCTCTGGAGGCAGTAAACAAAGACCTGAGTAGGCACGAATCAAACAGTCAGCAGGCAATAATCATGGAACTCAGGTGTGAGGAATCGTGCAGCTCAGCTGGCAATTGTCAAGCAGATGAGCAGACAGTATTCAAGCAGCTCAGCAGGCCCAGATCACGTGACTGAGCATGCACTGTTCACGTGGCTGATCATACACTGATCACGTGATTGATCATGCACTGATCACTTGGATATCATGCACTGATCACGTGGCTGATCATACACTGATCACGTGATTGATCATGCACTGATCACTTGGACATCATGCACTGATCACGTGGCTGATCATACACTGTTCACGTGTCTGACCATGCACTGATCACGTGGCTGATCATACACTGCTCACGTAACTGATAATGCACTTATCACGTGGCTATCATGCACTGAATACGTGGCTGAACATGCACTGTTCACGTGGCTGATCACACACCTGTCACGTGACATATCATGCACTGATCACGTGGCACTCATGCACTGATCACGTGGCTGATCATACTCTGCTCTCGTAACTCATCATGCACACATCACGTTTCTATCATGCACTGCTCACGTGGCTCGTCATGGAATGATCACGTAGCTACATTATTCTGGTCACGTGACTGATCATGCACAGATCACGTAAATGATCACGCACTGTTCACGTGACTGATCATGTACTGATCACGTGACTGATCATGCACTGATCAGGTGGCTGATCATGCACTGATCACGTAACTGATCATGCACTTATCATTTGGCTGATCATGCACTGATCACGTGGCTGATGATGCACTGATCACGTAGTTGATCATGCACTGATCACGTGGCTAATCATGCAATGATCACGTGGCTGATGATGCACTGATCACGTAATTGATCATGCACTTATCATTTGGCTGATCATGAAATGATCACGTAACTGATTATGCACTGATCACGTAATTGATCATGCACTGATCACGTGGCTGATCATGCAATGATCACGTGGCTGATCATGCACTGATCACGTGTCTTTCATGCACTGATCACTTGGCTGGACATACACTGATCACGTGCCTGGTCATACACTGATCACGTGGCTGATCATGCACTTCTCACCTGACTGATTATGCACTGATTACGTGGCTATCATGCACTGATCACCTGGCTATCATGCACTGATCACGAGACTGATCATGCACTGATCACGTGTCTATCATGCACTGATCACTTGGCTGGACATACACTGATCACGTGCCTGGTCATGCATTGATCACGTGGCTGATCATGCACTGATCACGTGATTGATCATGCACTATCACGTGGCTATCATGCACTGATCTCCTGGCTATCATGCACAGATCACGTGAATGATCACACACCTATCAGGTGACTGATCATGCACTGATCACGTGGCTCTCATGCACTTATCACATGATTGCGCATGCATTGTTCACGTAATAGTATGCACTGATCACGTGGCTATCATGCACTGATGACGTGGCTAATCATGCACTGATCATATGACTGATCATGCACTGATCACGTAGCTATCTTGCACTGATCACTTGGCTGATCATACACTCATCACAGGACTGATCGTGCACTGATCAAGGCGCTGTCATGCATTGATTACATGACTCCACATGCACTGATCACGTGGATGATCATGCACTGATCACGTGACTGACCATGCACTGATCACGTGACTGATCATGCACTGATCACGTGTCTATCATGCACTGATCACTTGGCTGGACATACACTGATCACGTGCCTGGTCATGCACTGATCACGTGGCTGATCATGCACTGATCACGTGGCTGATCATGCACTGATCACGTGACATATCATGCACTGATCACGTGGCTATCATGCACTGATCACGTGGCTATCATGCACTGATCACGTGACTGATCGTTCACTGATCACGTGACTGATCATGCACTGATCACGTGTCTATCATGCACTGATCACTTGGCTGGACATACACTGATCAACTGGCTATCATGCACAGATCACGTGACTGATCATGCACTGATCACGTGACTGATCATGCACTGATCACGTGGCTATCATGCACTGATCACTTGGCTGGACATACACTGATCACGTGCCTGGTCATGCACTGATCACGTGGCTGATCATGCACTGATCACGTGACTGATCATGCACTGATCTCGTGTCTGATCATGCACTGATCACGTGGCTCTCATGCACTGCTCACGTGGCTGATCATGCGATGATCACGCAGCTACCATGTACTGGTCACATGACTGATCATGCACTGATCACGTGACTGATCATGCACTGTTCACGTGGCTGATCATGCACTGATCACGTGACTGATCATGCACTGATCTCGTGGCTGATCATGCACTGATCACGTGGCTATCATGCACTGATCACGTGACTGATCATGCACCGATCACGTGGCTGATCATGCACTGATCACGTGGCTATCATGCACTGATCATGAGACTGATCATGCAATGATCACGTCTATATCGTGCACTGATCACATGACTGCCCATGCACTGATCACGTGGATGATCATACACTAATCATGTGACAGATCATGCATTGATCACGTGGCTGATCATGCACTGATACCGTGACTGAGCATGGACTGATCACATGACTATCATGTAGTGATCACGTGACTTAATGGCGCTGATCATGTGACTGATCATGCGCTGATCATGTTTGCTATCATACACTGATCATGTGCCTCTGGAGGCAGTAAACAAAGACCTGAGTAGGCACGAATCAAACAGTAAGCAGGCAATAATCATGGAACTCAGGTGTGAGGAATCATGCTGCTCAGCTGGCAATAATCAAGCAGCTGAGCAGGCAGGAATTACGCAGCACAGCTGGCAATTGTCAAGCAGATGACAGGCAGGAATCGTGCAGCTCAGCTGGCAATTGTCAAGCAGATGAGCAGACAGTAATCACCCAGCTCAGCAGGCCCAGATCACGTGACTGAGCATGCACTGTTCATGTGGCTGATCATACACTGATCACGTGATTGATCATGCACTGATCACTTGGATATCATGCACTGATCACGTGGCTGATCATACACTGTTCATGTGTCTGACCATGCACTGCTCACGTGGCTGATCATACACTGCTCACGTAACTGATCATGCACTGATCACGTGGCTATCATGCACTGAATACGTGGCTGAACATGCACTGTTCACGTGGCTGATCACACACCTGTCACGTGACATATCATGCACTGATCACGTGGCACTCATGCACTGATCACGTGGCTGATCATACTCTGCTCACGTAACTCATCATGCACACATCACGTGGCTACCATGCACTGCTCAAGTGGTTCGTCATGGAATGATCACGAACCTACCATATACTGGTCACGTGACTGATCATGCACAGATCACGTAAATGATCATGCACTGTTCACGTGACTGATCATGTACTGATCACGTGACTAATCATGATGTGATCACGTGGCTATCCTGCACTGATCACGTGGATATCATGCACTGATCACGTGGCTGATCATGCAATGATCACGTAGCTACCATGCACTGATCACATGACTGATCATGCACTGATCACGTAATTCATCATGCACTGATCACCTGGCTTATCATACATTGATCATGTGACTGATCATGTGCTGATCATGTTTGGTGTCACACACTGATCATGTGCCTCTGGAGGCAATGAACATAGAGCTGAGGAGGCAGGAATCAGTCAGCAGGCTATAATCATGGAACTCAACTCTGAGAAATCATGCTGCTCAGCTGGCAGTAATCAAGTAGATGAGCTGGCAGGAATTACGCAGCACAGGTGGCAATTGTCAAGGAGGTGACAGGCAGGAATCGTGCAGCTCAGCTGGCAATTGTCAAGCAGATGAGCAGACAGTAATCACGCAGCTCAGCAGGCCCTGATCACGTGACTGAGCATGCACTGTTCACATGGCTGATCACACACCTATCACGTGACTGATCATGCACTGATCATGTGACTGATCATGCACTGATCACGTAGCTATCTTGCACTGATCACTTGGCTGATCATACACTCATCAAGGGACTGATTGTGCACTGATCACGGCGCTATCATGCATTGACTACATGACTCCACATGCACTGATCACGTGGATGATCATGCACTGATCACGTGACTGACCATGCACTGATCACGTGACTGATCAGGCACTAATCAAATGGCTGATCATGCACTGATCACCTGGCACTCATGCACTGATCACGTGGCTGATCATACTCTGCTCACGAAACTCATCATGCACACATCACGTGGCTATCATGCACTGCTCCCGTGGTTCGTCATGGAATGATCACGAACCTACCCTATACTGGTCACGTGACTGATAATGCACAGATCACGTAAATGATCACGCACTGTTCACGTGACTGATCATGTACTAATCATGTGACTGATCATGCACTGATCACGTGGCTATCATGCTCTGCTCACGTGGCTGATCATGCAACGATCACGTAGCAACCATGTAGTGGTCTCGTGACTGATCATGCACTGATCACGTAATTGATCCTGCACTGATCACATGGCTCATCACGCACTAATCAGGTGGCTGAACACACACGTATCACGTGACTGATCATGTACAGATCACGTGACTAATCATGAAGTAATCACGTGGCTATCCTGCACTGATCAAGTGGATATCATGCACTGATCACGTGGCTGATCACACACGTATCACGTGACTGATCATGCACTGATCACGTGGCTATCATGCACTGATCACGTGGATGATCATACACTAATCATGTGACAGATCATGCACTGATCACGTGGCTGATCATGCACTGATACCGTGACTGAGCATGGACTGATCACATGACTATCATGTAGTGATCACGTGACTTAATGGCTCTGATCATGTAACTGATCATGCGCTGATCATGTTTGCTATCATACACTGATCATGTGCCTCTGGAGGCAATAAACAAAGAGCTGAGTAGGCTCGAATCAAACAGTCAGCAGGCAATAATCATGGAACTCAGCTGTGAGGAATCATGCTGCTCAGCTGGCAATAATCAAGCAGCTGATCAGGCAGGAATTACGCAGCACAGCTGGCAATTGTCAAGCAGATGACAGGCAGGAATCGTGCAGCTCAGCTGGCAATTGTCAAGCAGATGAGCAGACAGTAATCACCCAGCTCAGCAGGCCCAGATCACGTGACTGAGCATGCACTGTTCTCGTGGATGATCATACACTGATCACGTGATTGATCATGCACTGATCACTTGGATATCATGCACTGATCACGTGGCTGATCATACACTGTTCACGAGTCTGACCATGCACTGCTCACGTGGCTGATCATACACTGCTCATGTAACTGATCATGCACTGATCACGTGGCTATCATGCACTGAATACGTGGCTGAATATGCACTGTTCACGTGGCTGATCACACACCTGTCACGTGACATATCATGCACTGATCACGTGGCACTCATGCACTGATCACGTGGCTGATCATACTCTGCTCACGTAACTCATCATGCACACATCACGTGGCTACCATGCACTGCTCAAGTGGTTCGTCATGGAATGATCACAAACCTACCATATACTGGTCACGTGACTGATCATGCACAGATAACGTAAATGATCATGCACTGTTCACGTGACTGATCATGTACTGATCACGTGACTGATAATGCACTGATCACGTGGCTATCATGCTCTGCTCACGTGGCTGATCATGCAAGGATCACGTAGCAACCATGTAGTGGTCTCGTGACTGATCATTCACTGATCATGTAATTGATCCTGCACTGATCACGTGGCTCATCACGCACTGATCCGGTGGCTGATCACACACGTATCACGTGACTGGTCATGTACAGATCCCGTGACTAATCATGAAGTGATCACGTGGCTATCCTGCACTGATCACGTGGATATCATGCACTGATCACGTGGCTTATCACACACGTATCACCTGACTGATCATGCACTGATCACATGGCTATAATGCAATGATCACGTGACTGATCATGCACAGATCACGTGACTGATCATGCACTGATCACGTGGCTATCATGCACTGCTCACGTGGCTGATCATGCCATGATCACGTAGCTACCATGCACTGATCACGTGGCTGATCATGCAATGATCAGGTAGGTACCATGCACTGATCACGGGGCTATCATGCACTGATCACATGACTGATCATGCACAGATCACGTGACTGATCATGCACAGATCACGTGACTGATCATGCACTGATCACGTGACATATCATGCACTGATCACGTGGCTATCATGCACTGATCACGTGGCTGATCACGCAATGATCACGTAACTGATCATGCACTGATCACGTGGCTGAACATGCACTGTTCACGTGGCTGATCACACACCTGTCACGTGACATATCATGCACTGATCACGTGGCACTCATGCACTGATCACGTGGCTGATCATACTCTGCTCTCATAACTCATCATGCACACATCACGTTTCTATCATGCACTGCTCACGTGGCTCGTCATGGAATGATCACGTAGCTACCATATGCTGATCACGTGACTGATCATGCACAGATCACGTAAATGATCACGCACTGTTCACGTGACTGATCATGTACTGATCACGTGACTGATCATGCACTGATCAGGTGGCTGATCATGCACTGATCACGTAATTGATCATGCACTTATCATTTGGCTGATCATGCACTGATCACGTGGCTGATCATACACTGATCACGTGACTGATCATGCACTGATCACGTGACTGATCATGCACTGATCACTTGGCTATCATGCACTGATCACTTGGCTGGTCATACACTGATCACATGACTGATCATGCACTGTTCACGTGACTGATCATGTACTGATCACGTGACTGATAATGCACTGATCACATAATTGATCATGCACTGATCACGTGGCTGATCATGCAATGATCACGTGACTGACAAGGCACTGATCACGTGACGGATCATCCACTGATCTGTTAGCTATCATGCACTGATTACTTTGCTGATCATAAACTGATTACGTGACTGATAATGCACTGATCATCTGGCTATCGTGCACTCATTACCTGGCTATCGTGCACTGATCACGTGGTTTATCATACACTGATCACGAGACTGATCATGCACTGATCACGTCTATATCATGCACTGATCACATGACTGCCCATGCACTGATCACCCGGATGATCATACACTGATCATGCGACAGATCATGCACTGATCATGTGGCTATCATGCACTGCTCATGCGGCTGTTCATGCAATGATCACACAGCTACCATGTACTGGTCACGTGACTGATCATGCACTGATCACGTAATTGATCCTGCACTGATCACATGGCTCATCACGCACTGATCAGGTGGCTGATCACACACGTATCACGTGACTGATCATGTACAGATCACGTGAATAATCATGAAGTGATCATGTGGCTATCCTGCACTGATCACGTGGATATCATGCACTGATCACGTGGCTGATCACACACGTATCACGTTACTGATCATGCACTGATCACGTGACTGATCATGCACTGCTCATGTGGCTGATCATGCAATGATCACACAGCTACCATGTACTGGTCACATGACTGATCCTGCACTGGTCACATAATTGATCATGCACTGATCACCTGGCTTATCATGCATTGACCATGTGACTGATCATGTGCTGATCATGTGTGGTGTCACACACTGATCATGTGCCTCTGGAGGCAATGAACATAGAACTGAGTAGGCAGGAATCAGTCAGCAGGCTATAATCATGGAACTCAGCTCTGAGAAATGATGCTGCTCAGCTGGCAATAATCAAGTAGATGAGCAGGCAGGAATTACGCAGCACAGGTGGCAATTGTCAAGGAGATGACTGGCAGGAATCGTGCAGCTCAGCTGGAAATTGTCAAGCAGATGAGCAGACAGTAATCACGCAGCTCAGCAGGCCCTGATCACTTGACTGAGCATGCACTGTTCACATGGCTGATCACACACCTATCACGTGACTGATCATGCACTGATCATGTGACTGATCATGCACTGATCACGTAGGTATCTTGCACTGATCACGTGGCTGATCATACACTCATCACAGGACTGATCGTGCACTGATCACGGCGCTATCATGCATTGACTACATGACTCCACATGCACTGACCACGTGGATGATCATGCACTGATCACGTGACTGACCATGTACTGATTAGGTGACTGATCAGGCACTGATCACATGGCTGATCATGCACTGATCAAGTGGCTATCATGCACTGATCACGTGGCTGATCAGGCAATGATCACGTAGCTACCATGTACTGGTCACGTGACTGATCGTGCACTGATCACGTAATTGATCATGCACTGATCATGTGGCTGATCATGCACTGATCACGTGACTGATCATGCACTGATCACGTGACTGATCATGCACTGATCACGTGACTGATCATGCACTGATCACGTGACTGATCATGCACTGATCACGTGGCTATCATGCACTGATCACTTGGCTGGACATACACTGATCACATGCCTGGTCATGCACTGATCACGTGGCTGACCATGCACTGATCACGTGACTGATCATGCACTGATCTCATTTCTGATCATGCACTGATCACGTGGCTATCTTGCACTGCTCACGTGGCTGATCATGCGATGATCACGCAGCTACCATGTACTGGTCACATGACTGATCATGCACTGATCACGTGAGTGATCATGCAGTGATCACGTGGCTATCATGCACTACTCACGTGGCTGATCATGCAATGATCATGTAGCTACCATGTACAGGTCACTTGAATGATCATACACCCATCAGGTGACTGATCATGCACTGATCACGTGGCTATCATGCACTGATCACGAGACTGATCATGCACTGATCACGTCTATATCATGCACTGATCACATGACTGCCCATGCACTGATCACGTGGATGATCATACACTAATCATGTGACAGATCATGCACTGATCAGGTGGCTGATCATACACTGATCACGTGATTGATCATGCACTGATCACTTGGATATCATGCACTGATCACGTGGCTATCATGCACTGATCACGTGGCTGATCACGCAATGATCACGTAGCTACCATGTACTGGTCACGTGACTGATCATGCACTGATCACGTAATTGATCCTACACTGATCACGTGGCTCATCATGAATTGATCACGTGGCTGATCACACATGTATCACGTGACTGATCATGCACTGATCATGTGGCTCTCATGCACTGATCACGAGGCTATCATGGACTGATCACGTGGCTATCATGCACTTATCACTTGGCTGATCACGCAATGATCACCTAGATACCATGTACTGGTCCCGTGACTGATCATGCACTGATCACGTAATTGATCCTGCACTGATCACATGGCTCATCACGCACTGATCAGGTGGCTGATCACACACGTATCACGTGACTGATCATGTACAGATCACGTGAATAATCATGAAGTGATCACGTGGCTATCCTGCACTGTTCACGTGGATATCATGCACTGCTCACGTGGCTGATCATGCAATGATCACACAGCTACCATGTACTGGTCACATGACTGATCATGCACTGATCACATAATTGATCATGCACTGATCACCTGGCTTATCATGCATTGATCATGTGACTGATCATGCGCTGATCATGTTTGCTATCATACACTGATCATGTGCCTCTGGAGGCAATAAACAAAGAGCTGAGTAGGCACGAATCAAACACTCTGCAGGCAATAATCATGGAACTCAGGGGTGAGGAATCATGCTGCTCAGCTGGCAATAATCAAGCAGCTGAGCAGGCAGGAATTACGCACCTCAGCTGGCAATTCTCAAGCAGATGACAGGCAGGAATCATGCAGCTCAGCTGGCAATTGTCAAGCAGATGAGCAGACAGTAATCACGCAGCTCAGCAGGCCCAGATCACGTGACTGAGCATGCACTGTTCACGTGGCTGATCATACACTGATCACGTGATTGATCATGCACTGATCACTTGGATATCATTCACTGATCACGTGGCTGATCATACACTGTTCACGTGTCTGACCATGCACTGATCACGTGGCTGATCATACACTGCTCACGTAACTGATCATGCACTGATCACGTGGCTATCATGCACTGAATACGTGGCTGAACATGCACTGTTCACGTGGCTGATCACACACCTGTCACGTGACATATCATGCACTGATCACCTGGCACTCATGCACTGATCACGTGGCTGATCATACTCTGCTCACGAAACTCATCATGCACACATCACGTGGCTATCATGCACTGCTCACGTGGTTCGTCATGGAATGATCACAAAGCTACCATATACTGGTCACGTGACTGATCATGCACAGATCACGTAAATGATCATGCACTGTTCACGCGACTGATCATGTACTTATCACGTGACTGATAATGCACTGATCACGTGGCTATCATGCTCTGCTCACGTGGCTGATCATGCAACGATCACGTAGCAACCATGTAGTGGTCTCGTGACTGATCATGCACTGATCACGTGGCTCATCACGCACTGATCAGGTGGCTGATCACACACGTATCACGTGACTGGTCATGTACAGATCCCGTGACTAATCATGAAGTGATCACGTGGCTATCCTGCACTGATCACGTGGATATCATGCACTGATCACGTGGCTGATCACACACGTATCACCTGACTGATCATGCACTGATCACGTGGCTATAATGCAATGATCACGTGACTGATCATGCACAGATCACGTGACTGATCATGCACAGATCACGTGACTGATCATGCACTGATCACGTGCTATCATGCACTGCTCACGTGGCTGATCATGCAATGATCACGTAGGTACCATGCACTGATCACGTGGCTGATCATGCAATGATCACGTAGGTACCATGCACTGATCACGGGGCTATCATGCACTTATCACATGACTGATCATGCCCAGATCACGTGACTGATCATGCACAGATCACGAGACTGATCATGCACTGATCACGTGACATATCATGCACTGATCACGTGGCTATCATGCACTGATCACGTGGCTGATCACCCAATGATCACGTAATTGATCATGCACTGATCACGTGGCTATCATGCACTGCTCACGTGGCTGATCATGCGATGATCACGCACCTATCATGTACTGGTCACATGACTGATCATGCACTGATCACGTGACTGATCATGCAGCGATCACGTGGCTATCATGCACTACTCACGTGGCTGCTCATGCAATGATCATGCAGCTACCATGCACTGATCACGTGACTGATCATGCCCCGATCACGTGGCTGATCATGCACTGATCACGTGGCTATCATGCACTGATCATGAGACTGATCATGCAATGATCACGTCTATATCATGCACTGATCACATGACTGCCCATGCACTGACCACGTGGATGATCATACACTAATCATGTGACAGATCATGCACTGATCACGTGGCTGATCACGCAATGATCACGTAACTGATCATGCACTGATCACGTGGCTATCATGCACTGCTCACGTGGCTGATCATGCGATGATCACGCAGCTACCATGTACTGGTCACATGACTGATCATGCACTGATCACGTGACTGATCATGCAGTGATCACGTGGCTATCATGCACTACTCACGTGGCTGATCATGAAATGATCATGTAGCTACCATGCACTGATCACGTGACTGATCATGCACCGATCACGTGGCTGATCATGCACTGATCACGTGGCTATCATGCACTGATCATGAGACTGATCATGCAATGATCACGTCTATATCATGCACTGATCACATGACTGCCCATGCACTGACCACGTGGATGATCATACACTAATCATGTGACAGATCATGCACTGATCACGTGGCTGATCATGCACTTATACCGTGACTGAGCATGGACTGATCACATGACTATCATGTAGTGATCACGTGACTTAATGGCGCTGATCATGTGACTGATCATGCGCTGATCATGTTTGCTATCATACACTGATCATGTGCCTCTGGAGGCAGTAAACAAAGACCTGAGTAGGCACGAATCAAACAGTCAGCAGGCAATAATCATGGAACTCAGGTGTGAGGAATCATGCTGCTCAGCTGGCAATAATCAAGCAGCTGAGCAGGCAGGAATTACGCAGCACAGCTGGCAATTGTCAAGCAGATGACAGGCAGGAATCGTGCAGCTCAGCTGGCAATTGTCAAGCAGATGAACAGACAGTAATCACGCAGCTCAGCAGGCCCAGATCACGTGACTGAGCATGCACTGTTCACGTGGCTGATCATACACTGACCACGTGATTGATCATGCACTGATCACTTGGATATGATGCACTGCTCACGTGGCTGATCATACACTGCTCACGTAACTGATCATGCACTGATCACGTGGCTATCATGCACTGATCACGTGGCTGAACATGCACTGTTCACGTGGCTGATCACACACCTGTCACGTGACATATCATGCACTGATCACGTGGCACTCATGCACTGACCACGTGGCTGATCATACTCTGCTCACGTAACTCATCATGCACACATCACGTGGCTACCATGCACTGCTCAAGTGGTTCGTCATGGAACGATCACAAACCTACCATATACTGGTCACGTGACTGATCATGCACAGATCACGTAAATGATCATGCACTGTTCACGTGACTGATCATGTACTGATCACGTGACTAATCATGAAGTGATCACGTGGCTATCCTGCACTGATCACGTGGATATCATGCACTGATCACGTGGCTGATCATGCAATGATCACTTAGCTACCATGTACTGATCACATAACTGATCATGCACTGATCACGTAATTGATCATGCACTGATCACCTGGCTTATCATGCATTGATCATGTGACTGATCATGTGCTGATCATGTTCGGTGTCACACACTGATCATGTGCCTCTAGAGGCAAAGAACATAGAGCTGAGTAGGCAGGAAACAGTCAGCAGGCTATACTCATGGAACTCAGCTCTGAGAAATCATGCAGCTCAGCTGGCAATAATCTAATAGGTGAGCAGGCAGGAATTACGTGGCACAGGTGGCAATTGTCAAGGAGATGGCAGGCAGGAATCGTGCAGCTCAGCTGGCAATTGTCAAGCAGATGAGCAGACAGGAATCACGCAGCTCTGCAGGCCCTGATCACGTAACTGAGCATGCACTGTTCACATGGCTGATCACACACCTATCACGTGACTGATCATGCACTGATCACGTGGCTCTCATGCACTGATCACGTGATTGCGCATGCATTGTTCACGTAATAGTATGTACTGATCACGTGGCTATCATGCACTGATGACGTGGCTAATCATGCACTGATCATATGACTGATCATGCACTGATCACGTAGCTATCTTGCACTGATCACTTGGCTGATCATACACTCATCACGGGACTGATCGTGCACTGATCAAGGCGCTATCATGCATTGATTACATGACTCCACATGCACTGATCACGTGGATGATCATGCACTGATCACGTGACTGACCATGCACTGATCACGTGACTGAACATGCACTGATCACGTGTCTTTCATGCACTAATCACTTGGCTGGACATACACTGATCACGTGCCTGGTCATGCACTGATCACGTAGCTGATCATGCACTGCTCACCTGACTGATTATGCACTGATTACGTGGCTATCATGCACTGATCACCTGGCTATCATGCACTTATCACGAGACTGATCATGCACTGATCACGTGACTGATCATGCACTGATCACGTGTCTATCATGCACTGATCACTTGGCTGGACATACACTGATCACGTGCCTGGTCATGCATTGATCACGTGGCTGATCATGCACTTATCACGTGATTGATCATGCACTGATCACGTGGCTATCATGCACTGATCACCTGGCTATCATGCACAGATCACGTGAATGTTCACACACCTATCAGGTGACTGATCATGCACTAATAACGTGGCTCTCATGAACTGATCACGTGATTGCGCATGAATTGTTCACGTAATAGTATGCACTGATCACGTGGCTATCATGCACTGATGACGTGGCTAATCATGCACTGATCATATGACTGATCATGCACTGATCATGTGGCTATCTTGCACTGATCACTTGGCTGATCATACACTCATCACGGGACTGATCGTGCACTGATGAAGGCGCTGTCATGCATTGATTACATGACTCCACATGCACTGATCACGTGGATGATCATGCACTGATTTCGTGACTGACCATGCACTGATCACGTGACTGATCATGCACTGATCACGTGTCTATCATGCACTGATCGCTTGGCTGGACATACACTGATCACGTGCCTGGTCATGCACTGATCACGTGGCTGATCATGCACTGATCACGTGGCTGATCATGCACTGATCACGTGACATATCATGCACTGATCACGTGGCTATCATGCACTGATCACGTGACTGATCGTGCACTGATCACGTGACTGATCGTGCACTGATCACGTGTCTATCATCCACTGATCACGTGGCTATCATGCACTGATCACCTGGCTATCATGCACAGATCACGTGACTGATCATGCACTGATCACGTGACTGATCATGCACTGATGTCGTGGCTATCATGCACTGATCATTTGGCTGGACATGCACTAATCACGTGCCTGGTCATGCACTGATCACGTGGCTGATCATGCACTGATCTCGTGTCTGATCATGCACTGATCACGTGGCTATCATGCACTGCTCACGTGGCTGATCATGCGATGATCACGCAGCTACCATGTACTGGTCACATGACTGATCATGCACTGATCACGTGACTGATCATGCAGTGATCACGTGGCTATCATGCACTACTCACGTGGCTGATCATGCAATGATCATGTAGCTACCATGCACTGATCACGTGACTGATCATGCACCGATCACGTGGCTGATCATGCACTGATCACATGGCTGTCATGCACTGATCATGAGAGTGATCATGCAATGATCACGTCTATATCATGCACTGATCACATGACTGCCCATGCACTGATCACGTGGATGATCATACACTAATCATGTGACAGATCATGCACTGATCACGTGGCTGATCATGCACTGATACCGTGACTGAGCATGGACTGATCACATGACTATCATGTAGTGATCACGTGACTTAATGGCACTGATCATGTGACTGATCATGCGCTGATCATGTTTGCTATCATACACTGATCATGTGCCTCTGGAGGCAGTAAACAAAGACCTGAGTAGGCACGAATCAAACAGTCAGCAGGCAATAATCATGGAACTCAGGTGTGAGGAATCATGCTGCTCAGCTGGCAATAATCAAGCAGCTGAGCAGGCAGGAATTACGCAGCACAGCTGGCAATTGTCAAGCAGATGACAGGCAGGAATCGTGCAGCTCAGCTGGTAATTGTCAAGCAGATGAGCAGACAGTAATCACGCAGCTCAGCAGGCCCTGATCACTTGACTGAGCATGCACTGTTCACATGGCTGATCACACACCTATCACGTGACTGATCATGCACTGATCATGTGACTGATCATGCACTGATCACGTAGGTATCTTGCACTGATCACGTGGCTGATCATACACTCATCACAGGACTGATCGTGCACTGATCACGGCGCTATCATGCATTGACTACATGACTCCACATGCACTGACCACGTGGATGATCATGCACTGATCACGTGACTGACCATGTATTGATTAGGTGACTGATCAGGCACTGATCACATGGCTGATCATGCACTGATCAAGTGGCTATCATGCACTGATCACGTGGCTGATCAGGCAATGATCACGTAGCTACCATGTACTGGTCACGTGACTGATCGTGCACTGATCACGTAATTGATCATGCACTGATCATGTGGCTGATCATGCACTGATCACGTGACTGATCATGCACTGATCACGTGACTGATCATGCACTGATCACGTGACTGATCATGCACTGATCACGTGACTGATCATGCACTGATCACGTGACTGATCATGCACTGATCACGTGGCTATCATGCACTGATCACTTGGCTGGACATACACTGATCACATGCCTGGTCATGCACTGATCATGTGGCTGACCATGCACTGATCACGTGACTGATCATGCACTGATCTCATTTCTGATCATGCACTGATCACGTGGCTATCTTGCACTGCTCACGTGGCTGATCATGCGATGATCACGCAGCTACCATGTACTGGTCACATGACTGATCATGCACTGATCACGTGAGTGATCATGCAGTGATCACGTGGCTATCATGCACTACTCACGTGGCTGATCATGCAATGATCATGTAGCTACCATGTACAGGTCACTTGAATGATCATACACCCATCAGGTGACTGATCATGCACTGATCACGTGGCTATCATGCACTGATCACGAGACTGATCATGCACTGATCACGTCTATATCATGCACTGATCACATGACTGCCCATGCACTGATCACGTGGATGATCATACACTAATCATGTGACAGATCATGCACTGATCAGGTGGCTGATCATACACTGATCACGTGATTGATCATGCACTGATCACTTGGATATCATGCACTGATCACGTGGCTATCATGCACTGATCACGTGGCTGATCACGCAATGATCACGTAGCTACCATGTACTGGTCACGTGACTGATCATGCACTGATCACGTAATTGATCCTACACTGATCACGTGGCTCATCATGAATTGATCACGTGGCTGATCACACATGTATCACGTGACTGATCATGCACTGATCATGTGGCTCTCATGCACTGATCACGAGGCTATCATGGACTGATCACGTGGCTATCATGCACTTATCACTTGGCTGATCACGCAATGATCACCTAGATACCATGTACTGGTCCCGTGACTGATCATGCACTGATCACGTAATTGATCCTGCACTGATCACATGGCTCATCACGCACTGATCAGGTGGCTGATCACACACGTATCACGTGACTGATCATGTACAGATCACGTGAATAATCATGAAGTGATCACGTGGCTATCCTGCACTGTTCACGTGGATATCATGCACTGCTCACGTGGCTGATCATGCAATGATCACACAGCTACCATGTACTGGTCACATGACTGATCATGCACTGATCACATAATTGATCATGCACTGATCACCTGGCTTATCATGCATTGATCATGTGACTGATCATGCGCTGATCATGTTTGCTATCATACACTGATCATGTGCCTCTGGAGGCAATAAACAAAGAGCTGAGTAGGCACGAATCAAACACTCTGCAGGCAATAATCATGGAACTCAGGGGTGAGGAATCATGCTGCTCAGCTGGCAATAATCAAGCAGCTGAGCAGGCAGGAATTACGCACCTCAGCTGGCAATTCTCAAGCAGATGACAGGCAGGAATCATGCAGCTCAGCTGGCAATTGTCAAGCAGATGAGCAGACAGTAATCACGCAGCTCAGCAGGCCCAGATCACGTGACTGAGCATGCACTGTTCACGTGGCTGATCATACACTGATCACGTGATTGATCATGCACTGATCACTTGGATATCATGCACTGATCACGTGGCTGATCATACACTGTTCACGTGTCTGACCATGCACTGATCACGTGGCTGATCATACACTGCTCACGTAACTGATCATGCACTGATCACGTGGCTATCATGCACTGAATACGTGGCTGAACATGCACTGTTCACGTGGCTGATCACACACCTGTCACGTGACATATCATGCACTGATCACCTGGCACTCATGCACTGATCACGTGGCTGATCATACTCTGCTCACGAAACTCATCATGCACACATCACGTGGCTATCATGCACTGCTCACGTGGTTCGTCATGGAATGATCACAAAGCTACCATATACTGGTCACGTGACTGATCATGCACAGATCACGTAAATGATCATGCACTGTTCACGCGACTGATCATGTACTTATCACGTGACTGATAATGCACTGATCACGTGGCTATCATGCTCTGCTCACGTGGCTGATCATGCAACGATCACGTAGCAACCATGTAGTGGTCTCGTGACTGATCATGCACTGATCACGTGGCTCATCACGCACTGATCAGGTGGCTGATCACACACGTATCACGTGACTGGTCATGTACAGATCCCGTGACTAATCATGAAGTGATCACGTGGCTATCCTGCACTGATCACGTGGATATCATGCACTGATCACGTGGCTGATCACACACGTATCACCTGACTGATCATGCACTGATCACGTGGCTATAATGCAATGATCACGTGACTGATCATGCACAGATCACGTGACTGATCATGCACAGATCACGTGACTGATCATGCACTGATCACGTGCTATCATGCACTGCTCACGTGGCTGATCATGCAATGATCACGTAGGTACCATGCACTGATCACGTGGCTGATCATGCAATGATCACGTAGGTACCATGCACTGATCACGGGGCTATCATGCACTTATCACATGACTGATCATGCCCAGATCACGTGACTGATCATGCACAGATCACGAGACTGATCATGCACTGATCACGTGACATATCATGCACTGATCACGTGGCTATCATGCACTGATCACGTGGCTGATCACCCAATGATCACGTAATTGATCATGCACTGATCACGTGGCTATCATGCACTGCTCACGTGGCTGATCATGCGATGATCACGCACCTACCATGTACTGGTCACATGACTGATCATGCACTGATCACGTGACTGATCATGCAGCGATCACGTGGCTATCATGCACTACTCACGTGGCTGCTCATGCAATGATCATGCAGCTACCATGCACTGATCACGTGACTGATCATGCCCCGATCACGTGGCTGATCATGCACTGATCACGTGGCTATCATGCACTGATCATGAGACTGATCATGCAATGATCACGTCTATATCATGCACTGATCACATGACTGCCCATGCACTGACCACGTGGATGATCATACACTAATCATGTGACAGATCATGCACTGATCACGTGGCTGATCACGCAATGATCACGTAACTGATCATGCACTGATCACGTGGCTATCATGCACTGCTCACGTGGCTGATCATGCGATGATCACGCAGCTACCATGTACTGGTCACATGACTGATCATGCACTGATCACGTGACTGATCATGCAGTGATCACGTGGCTATCATGCACTACTCACGTGGCTGATCATGAAATGATCATGTAGCTACCATGCACTGATCACGTGACTGATCATGCACCGATCACGTGGCTGATCATGCACTGATCACGTGGCTATCATGCACTGATCATGAGACTGATCATGCAATGATCACGTCTATATCATGCACTGATCACATGACTGCCCATGCACTGACCACGTGGATGATCATACACTAATCATGTGACAGATCATGCACTGATCACGTGGCTGATCATGCACTTATACCGTGACTGAGCATGGACTGATCACATGACTATCATGTAGTGATCACGTGACTTAATGGCGCTGATCATGTGACTGATCATGCGCTGATCATGTTTGCTATCATACACTGATCATGTGCCTCTGGAGGCAGTAAACAAAGACCTGAGTAGGCACGAATCAAACAGTCAGCAGGCAATAATCATGGAACTCAGGTGTGAGGAATCATGCTGCTCAGCTGGCAATAATCAAGCAGCTGAGCAGGCAGGAATTACGCAGCACAGCTGGCAATTGTCAAGCAGATGACAGGCAGGAATCGTGCAGCTCAGCTGGCAATTGTCAAGCAGATGAACAGACAGTAATCACGCAGCTCAGCAGGCCCAGATCACGTGACTGAGCATGCACTGTTCACGTGGCTGATCATACACTGACCACGTGATTGATCATGCACTGATCACTTGGATATGATGCACTGCTCACGTGGCTGATCATACACTGCTCACGTAACTGATCATGCACTGATCACGTGGCTATCATGCACTGATCACGTGGCTGAACATGCACTGTTCACGTGGCTGATCACACACCTGTCACGTGACATATCATGCACTGATCACGTGGCACTCATGCACTGACCACGTGGCTGATCATACTCTGCTCACGTAACTCATCATGCACACATCACGTGGCTACCATGCACTGCTCAAGTGGTTCGTCATGGAACGATCACAAACCTACCATATACTGGTCACGTGACTGATCATGCACAGATCACGTAAATGATCATGCACTGTTCACGTGACTGATCATGTACTGATCACGTGACTAATCATGAAGTGATCACGTGGCTATCCTGCACTGATCACGTGGATATCATGCACTGATCACGTGGCTGATCATGCAATGATCACTTAGCTACCATGTACTGATCACATAACTGATCATGCACTGATCACGTAATTGATCATGCACTGATCACCTGGCTTATCATGCATTGATCATGTGACTGATCATGTGCTGATCATGTTCGGTGTCACACACTGATCATGTGCCTCTAGAGGCAAAGAACATAGAGCTGAGTAGGCAGGAAACAGTCAGCAGGCTATACTCATGGAACTCAGCTCTGAGAAATCATGCAGCTCAGCTGGCAATAATCTAATAGGTGAGCAGGCAGGAATTACGTGGCACAGGTGGCAATTGTCAAGGAGATGGCAGGCAGGAATCGTGCAGCTCAGCTGGCAATTGTCAAGCAGATGAGCAGACAGGAATCACGCAGCTCTGCAGGCCCTGATCACGTAACTGAGCATGCACTGTTCACATGGCTGATCACACACCTATCACGTGACTGATCATGCACTGATCACGTGGCTCTCATGCACTGATCACGTGATTGCGCATGCATTGTTCACGTAATAGTATGTACTGATCACGTGGCTATCATGCACTGATGACGTGGCTAATCATGCACTGATCATATGACTGATCATGCACTGATCACGTAGCTATCTTGCACTGATCACTTGGCTGATCATACACTCATCACGGGACTGATCGTGCACTGATCAAGGCGCTATCATGCATTGATTACATGACTCCACATGCACTGATCACGTGGATGATCATGCACTGATCACGTGACTGACCATGCACTGATCACGTGACTGAACATGCACTGATCACGTGTCTTTCATGCACTAATCACTTGGCTGGACATACACTGATCACGTGCCTGGTCATGCACTGATCACGTAGCTGATCATGCACTGCTCACCTGACTGATTATGCACTGATTACGTGGCTATCATGCACTGATCACCTGGCTATCATGCACTTATCACGAGACTGATCATGCACTGATCACGTGACTGATCATGCACTGATCACGTGTCTATCATGCACTGATCACTTGGCTGGACATACACTGATCACGTGCCTGGTCATGCATTGATCACGTGGCTGATCATGCACTTATCACGTGATTGATCATGCACTGATCACGTGGCTATCATGCACTGATCACCTGGCTATCATGCACAGATCACGTGAATGTTCACACACCTATCAGGTGACTGATCATGCACTAATAACGTGGCTCTCATGAACTGATCACGTGATTGCGCATGAATTGTTCACGTAATAGTATGCACTGATCACGTGGCTATCATGCACTGATGACGTGGCTAATCATGCACTGATCATATGACTGATCATGCACTGATCATGTGGCTATCTTGCACTGATCACTTGGCTGATCATACACTCATCACGGGACTGATCGTGCACTGATGAAGGCGCTGTCATGCATTGATTACATGACTCCACATGCACTGATCACGTGGATGATCATGCACTGATTTCGTGACTGACCATGCACTGATCACGTGACTGATCATGCACTGATCACGTGTCTATCATGCACTGATCGCTTGGCTGGACATACACTGATCACGTGCCTGGTCATGCACTGATCACGTGGCTGATCATGCAATGATCACGTGGCTGATCATGCACTGATCACGTGACATATCATGCACTGATCACGTGGCTATCATGCACTGATCACGTGACTGATCGTGCACTGATCACGTGACTGATCGTGCACTGATCACGTGTCTATCATCCACTGATCACGTGGCTATCATGCACTGATCACCTGGCTATCATGCACAGATCACGTGACTGATCATGCACTGATCACGTGACTGATCATGCACTGATGTCGTGGCTATCATGCACTGATCATTTGGCTGGACATGCACTAATCACGTGCCTGGTCATGCACTGATCACGTGGCTGATCATGCACTGATCACGTGACTGATCATGCACTGATCTCGTGTCTGATCATGCACTGATCACGTGGCTATCATGCACTGCTCACGTGGCTGATCATGCGATGATCACGCAGCTACCATGTACTGGTCACATGACTGATCATGCACTGATCACGTGACTGATCATGCAGTGATCACGTGGCTATCATGCACTACTCACGTGGCTGATCATGCAATGATCATGTAGCTACCATGCACTGATCACGTGACTGATCATGCACCGATCACGTGGCTGATCATGCACTGATCACATGGCTGTCATGCACTGATCATGAGAGTGATCATGCAATGATCACGTCTATATCATGCACTGATCACATGACTGCCCATGCACTGATCACGTGGATGATCATACACTAATCATGTGACAGATCATGCACTGATCACGTGGCTGATCATGCACTGATACCGTGACTGAGCATGGACTGATCACATGACTATCATGTAGTGATCACGTGACTTAATGGCACTGATCATGTGACTGATCATGCGCTGATCATGTTTGCTATCATACACTGATCATGTGCCTCTGGAGGCAGTAAACAAAGACCTGAGTAGGCACGAATCAAACAGTCAGCAGGCAATAATCATGGAACTCAGGTGTGAGGAATCATGCTGCTCAGCTGGCAATAATCAAGCAGCTGAGCAGGCAGGAATTACGCAGCACAGCTGGCAATTGTCAAGCAGATGACAGGCAGGAATCGTGCAGCTCAGCTGGTAATTGTCAAGCAGATGAACAGACAGTAATCACGCAGCTCAGCAGGCCCAGATCACGTGACTGAGCATGCACTGTTCACGTGGCTGATCATACACTGATCACGTGATTGATCATGCACTGATCACTTGGATATCATGCACTGATCACGTGGCTGATCATACACTGTTCACGTGTCTGACCATGCACTGATCACGTGGATGATCATACACTGCTCACGTAACTGATCATGCACTGATCACGTGGCTATCATGCACTGAATACGTGGCTGAACATGCACTGTTCACGTGGCTGATCACACACCTGTCACGTGACATATCATGCACTGATCACGTGGCACTCATGCACTGATCACGTGGCTGATCATACTCTGCTCTCGTAACTCATCATGCACACATCACGTTTCTATCATGCACTGCTCACGTGGCTCGTCATGGAATGATCACGTAGCTACATTATTCTGGTCACGTGACTGATCATGCACAGATCACGTAAATGATCACGCACTGTTCACGTGACTGATCATGTAGTGATCACGTGACTGATCATGCACTGATCAGGTGGCTGATCATGCACTGATCACGTAACTGATCATGCACTTATCATTTGGCTGATCATGCACTGATCACGTGGCTGATGATGCACTGATCACGTAGTTGATCATGCACTGATCACGTGGCTAATCATGCAATGATCACGTGGCTGATGATGCACTGATCACGTAATTGATCATGCACTTATCATTTGGCTGATCATGAAATGATCACGTAACTGATTATGCACTGATCACGTAATTGATCATGCACTGATCACGTGGCTGATCATGCAATGATCACGTGGCTGATCATGCACTGATCACGTGTCTTTCATGCACTGATCACTTGGCTGGACATACACTGATCACGTGCCTGGTCATACACTGATCACGTGGCTGATCATGCACTTCTCACCTGACTGATTATGCACTGATTACGTGGCTATCATGCACTGATCACCTGGCTATCATGCACTGATCACGAGACTGATCATGCACTGATCACGTGTCTATCATGCACTGATCACTTGGCTGGACATACACTGATCACGTGCCTGGTCATGCATTGATCACGTGGCTGATCATGCACTGATCACGTGATTGATCATGCACTGATCACGTGGCTATCATGCACTGATCTCCTGGCTATCATGCACAGATCACGTGAATGATCACACACCTATCAGGTGACTGATCATGCACTGATCACATGGCTCTCATGCACTTATCACATGATTGCGCATGCATTGTTCACGTAATAGTATGCACTGATCACGTGGCTATCATGCACTGATGACGTGGCTAATCATGCACTGATCATATGACTGATCATGCACTGATCACGTAGCTATCTTGCACTGATCACTTGGCTGATCATACACTCATCACAGGACTGATCGTGCACTGATCAAGGCGCTGTCATGCATTGATTACATGACTCCACATGCACTGATCACGTGGATGATCATGCACTGATCACGTGACTGACCATGCACTGATCACGTGACTGATCATGCACTGATCACGTGTCTATCATGCACTGATCACTTGGCTGGACATACACTGATCACGTGCCTGGTCATGCACTGATCACGTGGCTGATCATGCACTGATCACGTGGCTGATCATGCACTGATCACGTGACATATCATGCACTGATCACGTGGCTATCATGCACTGATCACGTGGCTATCATGCACTGATCACGTGACTGATCGTTCACTGATCACGTGACTGATCATGCACTGATCACGTGTCTATCATGCACTGATCACTTGGCTGGACATACACTGATCAACTGGCTATCATGCACAGATCACGTGACTGATCATGCACTGATCACGTGACTGATCATGCACTGATCACGTGTCTATCATGCACTGATCACTTGGCTGGACATACACTGATCACGTGCCTGGTCATGCACTGATCACGTGGCTGATCATGCACTGATCACGTGGCTGATCATGCACTGATCACGTGACATATCATGCAATGATCACGTGGCTATCATGCACTGATCACGTGGCTATCATGCACTGATCACGTGACTGATCGTTCACTGATCACGTAACTGATCATGCACTGATCACGTGTCTATCATGCACTGATCACTTGGCTGGACATACACTGATCAACTGGCTATCATGCACAGATCACGTGACTGATCATGCACTGATCACGTGACTGATCATGCACTGATCACGTGGCTATCATGCACTGATCACTTGGCTGGACATACACTGATCACGTGCCTTGTCATGCACTGATCACGTGGCTGATCATGCACTGATCACGTGACTGATCATGCACTGATCTCGTGTCTGATCATGCACTGATCACGTGGCTCTCATGCACTGCTCACGTGGCTGATCATGCGATGATCACGCAGCTACCATGTACTGGTCACATGACTGATCATGCACTGATCACGTGACTGATCATGCACTGAACACGTGGCTGATCATGCACTGATCACGTGACTGATCATGCACTGATCTCGTGGCTGATCATGCACTGATCACGTGGCTATCATGCACTGATCACGTGACTGATCATGCACCGATCACGTGGCTGATCATGCACTGATCACGTGGCTATCATGCACTGATCATGAGACTGATCATGCAATGATCACGTCTATATCATGCACTGATCACATGACTGCCCATGCACTGATCACGTGGATGATCATACACTAATCATGTGACAGATCATGCATTGATCACGTGGCTGATCATGCACTGATACCGTGACTGAGCAAGGACTGATCACATGACTATCATGTAGTGATCACGTGACTTAATGGCGCTGATCATGTGACTGATCATGCGCTGATCATGTTTGCTATCATACACTGATCATGTGCCTCTGGAGGCAGTAAACAAAGACCTGAGTAGGCACAAATCAAACAGTCAGCAGGCAATAATCATGGAACTCAGGTGTGAGGAATCATGCTGCTCAGCTGGCAATAATCAAGCAGCTGAGCAGGCAGGAATTACGCAGCACAGCTGGCAATTGTCAAGCAGATGACAGGCAGGAATCGTGCAGCTCAGCTGGCAATTGTCAAGCAGATGAGCAGACAGTAATCACCCAGCTCAGCAGGCCCAGATCACGTGACTGAGCATGCACTGTTCATGTGGCTGATCATACACTGATCACGTGATTGATCATGCACTGATCACTTGGATATCATGCACTGATCACGTGGCTGATCATACACTGTTCACGTGTCTGACCATGCACTGCTCACGTGGCTGATCATACACTGCTCACGTAACTGATCATGCACTGATCACGTGGCTATCATGCACTGAATACGTGGCTGAACATGCACTGTTCACGTGGCTGATCACACACCTGTAACGTGACATATCATGCACTGATCACGTGGCACTCATGCACTGATCACGTGGCTGATCATACTCTGCTCACGTAACTCATCATGCACACATCACGTGGCTACCATGCACTGCTCAAGTGGTTCGTCATGGAATGATCACGAACCTACCATATACTGGTCACGTGACTGATCATGCACAGATCACGTAAATGATCATGCACTGTTCACGTGACTGATCATGTACTGATCACGTGACTAATCATGAAGTGATCACGTGGCTATCCTGCACTGATCACGTGGATATCATGCACTGATCACGTGGCTGATCATGCAATGATCACGTAGCTACCATGCACTGATCACATGACTGAACATGCACTGATCACGTAATTCATCATGCACTGATCACCTGGCTTATCATGCATTGATCATGTGACTGATCATGTGCTGATCATGTTCGGTGTCACACACTGATCATGTGCCTCTAGAGGCAAAGAACATAGAGCTGAGTAGGCAGGAAACAGTCAGCAGGCTATAATCATGGAACTCAGCTCTGAGAAATCATGCTGCTCTGCTGGCAATAATCAAATAGGTGAGCAGGCAGGAATTACGCAGCACAGGTGGCAATTGTCAAGGAGATGGCAGGCAGGAATCGTGCAGCTCAGCTGGAAATTGTCAAGCAGATGAGCAGACAGTAATCACGCAGCTCTGCAGGCCCTGATCACGTGACTGAGCATGTACTGTTCACATGGCTGATCACACACCTATCACGTGACTGATCATGCACTGATCACGTGGCTCTCATGCACTGATCACGTGATTGTGCATGCATTGTTCACGTAATAGTATGTACTGATCACGTGGCTATCATGCACTGAGGACGTGGCTAATCATGCACTGATCATATGACTAATCATGCACTGATCACGTAGCTATCTTGCACTGATCACTTGGCTGATCATACACTCATCACGGGACTGATCGTGCACTGATCAAGGCGCTATCATGCATTGATTTCATGACTCCACATGGACTGATCACGTGGACGATCATGCACTGATCACGTGACTGACCATGCACTGATCACGTGACTGATCATGCACTGATCACGTGTCTTTCATGCACTGATCACTTGGCTGGACATACACTGATCACGTGCCTGGTCATGCACTGATCACGTGGCTGATCATGCACTACTCACCTGACTGATTATGCACTGATTACGTGGCTATCATGCACTGATCACCTGGCTATCATGCACTGATCACGAGACTGATCATGCACTGATCACGTGACTGATCATGCACTGATCACGTGTCTATCATGCACTGATCACTTGGCTGGACATACACTGATCACGTGCCTGGTCATGCATTGATCACGTGGCTGATCATGCACTGATCACGTGATTGATCATGCACTGATCACGTGGCTATCATGCACTGATCTCCTGGCTATCATGCACAGATCACGTGAATGATCACACACCTATCAGGTGACTGATCATGCACTGATCACGTGGCTCTCATGCACTTATCACGTGATTGCGCATGCATTGTTCACGTAATAGTATGCACTGTTCACGTGGCTATCATACACTGATGACGTGGCTAATCATGCACTGATCATATGACTGATCATGCACTGATCACATAGCTATCTTGCACTGATCACTTGGCTGATCATACACTCATCACAGGACTGATCGTGCACTGATCAAGGCGCTGTCATGCATTGATTACATGACTCCACATGCACTGATCACTTGGATATCATGCACTGATCACGTGGCTGATCATACACTGTTCACGTGTCTGACCATGCACTGATCACGTGGCTGATCATACACTGCTCACATAACTGATAATGCACTGATCACGTGGCTATCATGCACTGAATACGTGGCTGAACATGCAATGTTCATGTGGCTGATCACACACCTGTCACGTGACATATCATGCACTGATCACCTGGCACTCACGCACTGATCACGTGGCTGATCATACTCTGCTCACGAAACTCATCATGCACACATCACGTGGCTATCATGCACTGCTCACGTGGTTCTTCATGGAATGATCACGAACCTACCATATACTGGTCACGTGACTGATCATGCATAGATCACGTAAATGATCATGCACTGTTCATGTGACTGATCTTGTACTGATCACGTCACTGATAATGCACTGATCACGTGGCTATCATGCTCTGCTCACGTGGCTGATCATGCAACGATCACGTAGCAACCATGTAGTGGTCTCGTGACTGATCATGCACTGATCACGTAATTGATGCTGCACTGATCACATGGCTCATCACGCACTGATCCGGTGGCTGATCACACACGTATCACCTGACTGATCATGCACTGATCACGTGGCTATCATGCACTGATCACGTGACTTATCATGCACAAATCACCTGACTGATCATGCAGAGATCACGTGACTGATCATGCACTGATCACGTGGCTATCATGCACTGCTCACGTGGCTGATCATACAATGATCACACAGCTACCATGTACTGGTCACATGACTGATCATGCACTGATCATATAATTAATCATGCACTGATCATCTGGCTTATCATACATTGATCATGTGACTGATCATGTGCTGATCATGTTTGGTGTCACACACTGATCATGTGCCTCTGGAGGCAATGAACATAGAGCTGAGGAGGCAGGAATCAGTCAGCAGGCTATAATCATGGAACTCAACTCTGAGAAATCATGCTGCTCAGCTGGCAATAATCAAGTAGATGAGCTGGCAGGAATTACGCAGCACAGGTGGCAATTGTCAAGGAGGTGACAGGCAGGAATCGTGCAGCTCAGCTGGCAATTGTCAAGCAGATGAGCAGACAGTAATCACGCAGCTCAGCAGGCCCTTATCACGTGACTGAGCATGCACTATTCACGTGGCTGATCATACACTGATCACGTGATGACCATGCACTGATCACTTGGATATCATGCACTGATCACTTGGCTGATCATACAATTTTCACGTGTCTGACCATGCACTGATCACGTGGCTGATCATACACTGCTCACGTAACTGATCATGCACTGATCACGTGGGTATCATGCACTGATCACGTGGATGAACGTACACTGTTCATGTGGGTGATCACACACCTGTCACATGACATATCATGCACTGATCACGTGGCACTCATGCACTGATCACGTGGCTGATCATACTCTGCTCACGTAACTGATCAAGCACACATCACGTGGCTATCATGCACTGCTTACGTGGCTCGTCATGGAATGATCACGTAGCTACCATGTACTGGTCACGTGACTGATCATGCACTTATCACTTAATTGATCCTGCACTGATCACGTGGCTCATCATGCACTGATCACGTGGCTGATCACACATGTATCTCGTGACTGATCATGCACTGATCACGTGGCTATCATGCACTGATCACGTAGTTGTCATGCACTGATCACGTGGCTGATAACGCAATGATCACGTAGCTACCATGTACTGGTCATGTGACTGATCATGCACTGATCACCTAATTGATCCAGCACTGATCACATGGCTCATCACGCACTGATCCGGTAGCTGATCACACACGTATCACTTGACTGATCATGTACAGATCACGTAAATAATCATGAAGTGATCACGTGGCTATCCTGCACTGATCACGTGGATAACATGCACTGATCACGTGGCTGATCACACACGTATCACGTGACTGATCATGCACTGATCACGTGGCTATCATGCACTGATCACGTGGCTATCATGCACTGATCACGTGGCTGATCATGCAATGATCAGGTAGCTACCATGCACTGGTCACGTGACTGATCATGCACTGATCAGGTAATTGATCATGCACTGATCACGTGACTGATCATGCAGAGATCACGTGACTGATCATGCACTGCTCACGTGGCTGATCATGCAATGATCACGCAGCTACCATGTACTGGTCACATGACTAATCATGCACTGATCACATAATTGATCATCCACTGATCACCTGGCTTATCATGCCTTGATTATGTGACTGATCATGTGCTGATCATGTTTGGTGTCACACACTGATCATGTGCCTCTGGAGGCAATGAACATAGAGCTGAGGAGGCAGGAATCAGTCAGCAGGCTATAATCATGGAACTCACCTCTGAGAAATCATGCTGCTCAGCGGGCAATAATCAAGTAGATGAGCAGGCAGGAATTACGCAGCACAGGTGGCAATTGTCGAGGAGATGACAGGCAGGAATCGTGCAGCTGAGCTGGAAATTGTCAAGCAGATGAGCAGACAGTAATCACGCAGCTCAGCAGGCCCTGATCACGTGACAGAGCATGCACTGTTCACGTGGCTGATCACACACCTATCACATGACTGATCATGCACTGATCATGTGACTGATCATGCACTGATCACGTGACTGATGATGCACTGATCTCTTGTCTGATTATGCACTGATCACGTGGCTATCATGCACTGCTCACGTGGCTGATCATGCGATGATCACGCAGCTACCATGTACTGGTCACATGACTGATCATGCACTGATCACGTGACTGATCATGCAGTGATCACGTGGCTATCATGCACTACTCACGTGGCTGATCATGCACTGATCACGTGGCTATCATGCACTGATCATGAGCCTGATCATGCACTGATCACGTCTATATCATGCACTGATCACATGACTGCCCATGCACTGATCACGTGGGTGATCATACACTGCTCACGTAACTGATCATGCACTGATCACGTGGCTATCATGCACTGAATACGTGGCTGAACATGCACTGCTCACGTGGCTGATCACACACCTGTCACGTGACATATCATGCCCTGATCACTTAGCACGCATGCACTGATCACGTGGCTGATCATACTCTGCTAACGTAACTCATCATGCACACATCTCCTTTCTATCATGCACTGCTCACGTGGCTCGTCACGGAATGATCACGTAGCTACCATATACTGGTCACGTGACTGATCATGCACGGATCACGTCAATGATCATGCACTGTTCACGTGACTGATCATGTACTGATCACGTGACTGATCATGCACTGATCACGTGTCTGATCATGCACTGATCACGTAATTGATCATGCACTTATCATTTGGCTGATCATGCACTGATCACGTTGATGATCATACACTGATCACGTGGTTATCATGCACTGATCACTTGGCTGGTCATACACTGATCACATGACTGATCATGCACTATTCACGTGACTGATCATGTACAGATCATGTGACTGATCATGCACTGATAACGTGGCTATCATGCACTGATCACGTGGCTATCTTGCACTGATCACTTGGCTGATCATACACTCATCTCGGGACTGATCGTGCACTGATCACGGCGCTATCATGCATTGACTACATGATTCCACATGCACTGATCACCTGGATGATCATGCACTGATCACATGACTGACCATGCACTGATCACGTGACTGATCATGCACTGATCACATGGCTGATCATGCACTGATCACGTGGCTATCATGCACTGCTCACGTGGCTGATCTGGCAATGATCACGTAGCTACCATATACTGGTCACGTGGCTGATCATGCACTGATCACGTAATTGATCATGCACTGATCATGTGGCTGATCATGCACTGATCACGTGGCTGATCATGCACTGATCACCTGACTGACCATGCAGTGATCACGTGGCTATCATTCACTACTCACGCGGCTGATCATGCAATGATCATGTAGCTACCATGTACATGTCACGTGAATGATCATACACCCATCATGTGACTGATCATGCACTGATCACGTGGCTATCATGCACTGATCACGAGCCTGATCATGCACTGATCACGTCTATATCATGCACTGATCACATGACTGCCCATGCACTGATCACGTGGGTGATCATACACTAATCATGTGACAGATCGTGCACTGATCACGTGGCTGATCATGCACTGATACCGTGACTGAGCATGGACTGATCACATGACTATCATGTAGTGATCACGTGACTTAATGGCGCTGATCATGTGACTGATCATGCGCTGATCATGTTTGCTATCATACACTGATCATGTGCCTCTGGAGGCAATAAACAAAGAGCTGAGTAGGCACGAATCAAACAGTCAGCAGGCAATAATCATGGAACTAAGGTGTGAGGAATCATGCTGCTCAGCTGGCAATAATCAAGCAGCTGAGCAGGCAGGAATCGTGCAGCTCAGCTGGCAATTGTCAAGCAGATGAGCAGACAGTAATCACGCAGCTCAGCAGGCCCTGGTCACGTGACTGAGCATGCACTGTTCACGTGGCTGATCAATACTGATCACGTGATTGATCATGGACTGATCACTTGGATATCATGTACTCATCACGTGTCTGACCATGCACTGATCACGTGGCTGATCATACACTGCTCAGGTAACTGATCATGCACTGATCACGTGGCTGAACATGCACTGTTCACGTGGCTTATCAAACACCTGTCACGTGGCTATCATGCACTGATCACGTGGCTCGTCATGGAATGATAACGTGGCTACCATATACTGGTCACGTGACTGATCATGCACAGATAACGTCAATGATCATGCACTGTTCAAGTGACTGATCAAGTACTTATCACGTGACTGATCATGCACTGAGCACGTGGCTATCATGCTCTGATCACGTGGCTGATCATGCAAGGATCACGTAGCAACCATGTACTGGTCACGTGACTGATCATGCACTGATCACGTAATTGATCCTGCACTGATCACGTGGCTGATCATGAACAGATCACGTGGCTGATCACACATGTATCACGTGACTGATCATGCACTGATCACGTGGCTCTCATGCACTGATCATGTGGCTGTCATGCACTGATCACGTAGCTATCATGCACTGATCACGTGGCTGATCATGCACTGATCACGTAGCTACCATGTAGTGCTCATGTGACTGATCATGCACTGATCACGTGGCTGATCATGGAATGATCACGTAGCTACATTATTCTGGTCACGTGACTGATCATGCACTGATCACGTGGCTGATCATGCACTGATCACGTGACTGATCATGCACTGATCACGTGACTGATCATGCACTGATCACGTGGCTGATCATGCACTGATCACGTGGCTGATCATGCACTGATCACGTGGCTGATCATGCACTGATCACGTGGCTGATCATGCACTGATCACGTAGCTGATCATGCACTGATCACGTGGCTGATCATGCACTGATCACGTGGCTGATCATGCACTGATCACGTGACTGATCATGCACTGATCACGTGGCTGATCATGCACTGATCACGTGACTGATCATGCACTGATCACGTGACTGATCATGCACTGATCACGTGGCTGATCATGCACTGATCACGTGGCTGATCATGCACTGATCACGTGACTATCATGCACTGATCACGTGGCTGATCATACACTGATCACGTGGCTGATCATGCACTGATCACGTGGCTGATCATGCACTGATCACGTGACTGATCATGCACTGATCACGTGGCTATCATGCACTGATCACGTGGCTATCATGCACTGATCACGTGACTGATCATGCACTGATCACGTGTCTATCATGCACTGATCACGTGGCTGATCATACACTGATCACGTGCCTGATCATGCACTGATCACGTGGCTGATCATGCACTGATCACGTGACTGATCATGCACTGATCACGTGGCTATCATGCACTGATCACGTGGCTATCATGCACTGATCACGTGAATGATCACACACCTATCAGGTGACTGATCATGCACTGATCACGTGGCTCTCATGCACTGATCACATGACTGATCATGCACTGATCACGTAATATCATGCACTGATCACGTGGCTATCATGCACTGATCACGTGGCTGATCATGCACTGATCACGTGACTGATCATGCACTGATCACGTGGCTATCATGCACTGATCACGTGGCTGATCATGCACTGATCACGGACTGATCATGCACTGATCACGGCGCTGTCATGCACTGATCACATGACTGACATGCACTGATCACGTGGCTGATCATGCACTGATCACGTGACTGATCATGCACTGATCACGTGACTGATCATGCACTGATCACGTGGCTATCATGCACTGATCACGTGGCTGATCATGCACTGATCACGTGCCTGATCATGCACTGATCACGTGGCTGATCATGCACTGATCACGTGGCTGATCATGCACTGATCACGTGACTATCATGCACTGATCACGTGGCTATCATGCACTGATCACGTGGCTATCATGCACTGATCACGTGACTGATCATGCACTGATCACGTGACTGATCATGCACTGATCACGTGGCTATCATGCACTGATCACTTGGCTGGACATACACTGATCAACTGGCTATCATGCACTGATCACGTGACTGATCATGCACTGATCACGTGACTGATCATGCACTGATCACGTGGCTATCATGCACTGATCACGTGGCTGACATACACTGATCACGTGCCTGGTCATGCACTGATCACGTGGCTGATCATGCACTGATCACGTGACTGATCATGCACTGATCACGTGTCTGATCATGCACTGATCACGTGGCTATCATGCACTGCTCACGTGGCTGATCATGCATGATCACGCAGCTACCATGTACTGGTCACATGACTGATCATGCACTGATCACGTGACTGATCATGCACTGATCACGTGGCTTATCATGCACTGATCACGTGACTGATCATGCACTGATCACGTGGCTGATCATGCACTGATCACGTGGCTATCATGCACTGATCACGTGACTGATCATGCACTGATCACGTGGCTGATCATGCACTGATCACGTGGCTATCATGCACTGATCACGAGACTGATCATGCACTGATCACGTCTATATCATGCACTGATCACATGACTGCCCATGCACTGATCACGTGGATGATCATACACTAATCATGTGACAGATCATGCACTGATCACGTGGCTGATCATGCACTGATACCGTGACTGAGCATGGACTGATCACATGACTATCATGTAGTGATCACGTGACTTAATGGCGCTGATCATGTGACTGATCATGCGCTGATCATGTTTGCTATCATACACTGATCATGTGCCTCTGGAGGCAATAAACAAAGAGCTGAGTAGGCACGAATCAAACAGTCAGCAGGCAATAATCATGGAACTCAGGTGTGAGGAATCATGCTGCTCAGCTGGCAATAATCAAGCAGCTGATCAGGCAGGAATTACGCAGCACAGCTGGCAATTGTCAAGCAGATGACAGGCAGGAATCGTGCAGCTCAGCTGGCAATTGTCAAGCAGATGAGCAGACAGTAATCACGCAGCTCAGCAGGCCCAGATCACGTGACTGAGCATGCACTGTTCACGTGGCTGATCATACACTGATCACGTGATTGATCATGCACTGATCACTTGGATATCATGCACTGATCACGTGGCTGATCATACACTGTTCACGTGTCTGACCATGCACTGATCACGTGGCTGATCATACACTGCTCACGTAACTGATCATGCACTGATCACGTGGCTATCATGCACTGATCACGTGGCTGAACATGCACTGTTCACGTGGCTGATCACACACCTGTAACGTGACATATCATGCACTGATCACGTGGCACTCATGCACTGATCACGTGGCTGATCATACTCTGCTCACGTAACTCATCATGCACACATCACGTGGCTACCATGCACTGCTCAAGTGGCTCGTCATGGAATGATCACGAAGCTACCATATACTGGTCACGTGACTGATCATGCACAGATCACGTAAATGATCATGCACTGTTCACGTGACTGATCATGTACTGATCACGTGACTAATCATGCACTGATCACGTGGCTATCATGCACTGATCACGTGGCTATCATGCACTGATCACGTGGCTTATCATGCACTGATCACGTAGCTACCATGCACTGATCACGTGACTGAACATGCACTGATCACGTAATTGATCATGCACTGATCACGTGGCTTATCATGCACTGATCATGTGACTGATCATGTGCTGATCATGTTTGGTGTCACACACTGATCATGTGCCTCTGGAGGCAATGAACATAGAGCTGAGTAGGCAGGAAACAGTCAGCAGGCTATAATCATGGAACTCAGCTCTGAGAAATCATGCTGCTCAGCTGGCAATAATCAAATAGGTGAGCAGGCAGGAATTACGCAGCACAGGTGGCAATTGTCAAGGAGATGACAGGCAGGAATCGTGCAGCTCAGCTGGCAATTGTCAAGCAGATGAGCAGACAGTAATCACGCAGCTCAGCAGGCCCTGATCACGTGACTGAGCATGCACTGTTCACGTGGCTGATCACACACCTATCACGTGACTGATCATGCACTGATCACGTGGCTATCATGCACTGATCACGTGATTGATCATGCACTGATCACGTAATATCATGCACTGATCACGTGGCTATCATGCACTGATCACGTGGCTGATCATGCACTGATCACGTGACTGATCATGCACTGATCACGTAGCTATCATGCACTGATCACGTGGCTGATCATACACTGATCACGTGACTGATCATGCACTGATCACGGGCTATCATGCACTGATCACATGACTGACATGCACTGATCACGTGACGATCATGCACTGATCACGTGACTGATCATGCACTGATCACGTGACTGATCATGCACTGATCACGTGGCTATCATGCACTGATCACGTGGCTGATCATGCACTGATCACGTGACTGATCATGCACTGATCACGTGGCTGATCATGCACTATCACGTGACTGATCATGCACTGATCACGTGGCTATCATGCACTGATCACGTGGCTATCATGCACTGATCACGTGACTGATCATGCACTGATCACGTGACTGATCATGCACTGATCACGTGGCTATCATGCACTGATCACGTGGCTGATCATGCACTGATCACGTGCCTGATCATGCACTGATCACGTGGCTGATCATGCACTGATCACGTGACTGATCATGCACTGATCACGTGGCTATCATGCACTGATCACCTGGCTATCATGCACTGATCACGTGAATGATCACACACTGATCACGTGACTGATCATGCACTGATCACGTGGCTATCATGCACTGATCACGTGACTGATCATGCACTGATCACGTAATATCATGCACTGATCACGTGGCTATCATGCACTGATCACGTGGCTGATCATGCACTGATCACGTGACTGATCATGCACTGATCACATGGCTATCATGCACTGATCACGTGGCTGATCATGCACTGATCACAGGGCTGATCATGCACTGATCACGGGCTGTCATGCACTGATCACATGACTGATCATGCACTGATCACGTGGATATCATGCACTGATCACGTGGCTGATCATGCACTGATCACGTGTCTGATCATGCACTGATCACGTGGCTGATCATGCACTGATCACGTAACTGATCATGCACTGATCACGTGGCTATCATGCACTGATCACGTGGCTGATCATGCACTGATCACGTGGCTGATCACACACTGTCACGTGACATATCATGCACTGATCACGTGGCACTCATGCACTGATCACGTGGCTGATCATACACTGATCACGTGACTGATCATGCACTGATCACGTGGCTATCATGCACTGATCACGTGGCTCTTCATGCAATGATCACGTGGCTACCATATACTGATCACGTGACTGATCATGCACTGATCACGTAAATGATCATGCACTGATCACGTGACTGATCATGCACTGATCACGTGACTGATCATGCACTGATCACGTGGCTATCATGCACTGCTCACGTGGCTGATCATGCACGATCACGTAGCAACCATGTACTGGTCACGTGACTGATCATGCACTGATCACGTAATTGATCATGCACTGATCACGTGGCTCATCATGCACTGATCACGTGGCTGATCACACACGTATCACGTGACTGATCATGCACTGATCACGTGGCTATCATGCACTGATCACGTGACTGATCATGCACTGATCACGTGACTGATCATGCACTGATCACGTGACTGATCATGCACTGATCACGTGGCTATCATGCACTGATCACGTGGCTGATCATGCACTGATCACGTGGCTATCATGCACTGATCACATGACTGATCATGCACTGATCACATGACTATCATGCACTGATCATCTGGCTTATCATGCACTGATCATGTGACTGATCATGCGCTGATCATGTTTGCTATCATACACTGATCATGTGCCTCTGGAGGCAATGAACAAAGAGCTGAGGAGGCACGAATCAGTCAGCAGGCAATAATCATGGAACTCAGCTGTGAGGAATCATGCTGCTCAGCTGGCAATAATCAAGTAGCTGAGCAGGCAGGAATTACGCAGCACAGCTGGCAATTGTCAAGCAGATGACAGGCAGGAATCGTGCAGCTCAGCTGGCAATTGTCAAGCAGATGAGCAGACAGTAATCACGCAGCTCAGCAGGCCCTGATCACGTGACTGAGCATGCACTGTTCACGTGGCTGATCATACACTGATCACGTGATGATCATGCACTGATCACTTGGATATCATGCACTGATCACGTGGCTGATCATACACTTTTCACGTGTCTGACCATGCACTGATCACGTGGCTGATCATACACTGCTCACGTAACTGATCATGCACTGATCACGTGGCTATCATGCACTGATCACGTGGCTGAACATGCACTGTTCACGTGGCTGATCACACACCTGTCACGTGACATATCATGCACTGATCACGTGGCACTCATGCACTGATCACGTGGCTGATCATACTCTGCTCACGTAACTGATCAAGCACACATCACGTGGCTATCATGCACTGCTCACGTGGCTCGTCATGGAATGATCACGTAGCTACCATGTACTGGTCACGTGACTGATCATGCACTGATCACGTAATTGATCATGCACTGATCACGTGGCTGATCATGCACTGATCACGTGGCTGATCACACATGATCACGTGACTGATCATGCACTGATCACGTGGCTATCATGCACTGATCACGTGGCTGTCATGCACTGATCACGTGGCTGATCATGCACTGATCACGTAGCTACCATGTACTGGTCACGTGACTGATCATGCACTGATCACGTAATTGATCATGCACTGATCACGTGGCTCATCATGCACTGATCACGTGGCTGATCACACACGTATCACGTGACTGATCATGCACTGATCACGTGACTGATCATGCACTGATCACGTGGCTATCATGCACTGATCACGTGGATATCATGCACTGATCACGTGGCTGATCACACACGTATCACGTGACTGATCATGCACTGATCACGTGGCTATCATGCACTGATCACGTGGCTATCATGCACTGATCACGTGGCTGATCATGCACTGATCACGTAGCTACCATGCACTGATCACGTGACTGATCATGCACTGATCACGTAACTGATCATGCACTGATCACGTGACTGATCATGCACTGATCACGTGACTGATCATGCACTGATCACGTGGCTGATCATGCACTGATCACGCAGCTATCATGCACTGGTCACATGACTGATCATGCACTGATCACATGACTGATCATGCACTGATCACGTGGCTTATCATGCCTTGATCATGTGACTGATCATGTGCTGATCATGTTTGGTGTCATACACTGATCATGTGCCTCTGGAGGCAATGAACATAGAGCTGAGTAGGCAGGAATCAGTCAGCAGGCTATAATCATGGAACTCAGCTCTGAGAAATCATGCTGCTCAGCTGGCAATAATCAAGCAGATGAGCAGGCAGGAATTACGCAGCACAGGTGGCAATTGTCAAGCAGATGACAGGCAGGAATCGTGCAGCTCAGCTGGCAATTGTCAAGCAGATGAGCAGACAGTAATCACGCAGCTCAGCAGGCCCTGATCACGTGACTGAGCATGCACTGTTCACGTGGCTGATCACACACTGATCACGTGACTGATCATGCACTGATCATGTGACTGATCATGCACTGATCACGTGACTGATCATGCACTGATCACGTGTCTGATCATGCACTGATCACGTGGCTATCATGCACTGCTCACGTGGCTGATCATGCATGATCACGCAGCTACCATGCACTGATCACGTGACTGATCATGCACTGATCACGTGACTGATCATGCACTGATCACGTGGCTATCATGCACTGATCACGTGGCTGATCATGCACTGATCACGTGGCTATCATGCACTGATCACGTGCCTGATCATGCACTGATCACGTCTATATCATGCACTGATCACGTGACTGATCATGCACTGATCACGTGGCTGATCATACACTGATCACGTAACTGATCATGCACTGATCACGTGGCTATCATGCACTGATCACGTGGCTGATCATGCACTGATCACGTGGCTGATCACACACCTGTCACGTGACTATCATGCACTGATCACGTGGCATGCACTGATCACGTGGCTGATCATACACTGCTCACGTAACTGATCATGCACACATCACGTGGCTATCATGCACTGATCACGTGGCTGTCATGGAATGATCACGTAGCTACCATATACTGGTCACGTGACTGATCATGCACTGATCACGTGAATGATCATGCACTGATCACGTGACTGATCATGCACTGATCACGTGACTGATCATGCACTGATCACGTGGCTGATCATGCACTGATCACGTGGCTGATCATGCACTGATCACGTGGCTGATCATGCACTGATCACGTGATGATCATGCACTGATCACGTGGCTATCATGCACTGATCACGTGGCTGATCATGCACTGATCACGTGACTGATCATGCACTGATCACGTGACTGATCATGCACTGATCACGTGACTGATCATGCACTGATCACGTGGCTATCATGCACTGATCACGTGGCTATCATGCACTGATCACGTGGCTGATCATGCACTGATCACGGGACTGATCATGCACTGATCACGGGCTATCATGCATTGACTACATGATTGATCATGCACTGATCACGTGGATGATCATGCACTGATCACGTGACTGATCATGCACTGATCACGTGACTGATCATGCACTGATCACGTGGCTGATCATGCACTGATCACGTGGCTATCATGCACTGATCACGTGGCTGATCATGCACTGATCACGTAGCTATCATGCACTGATCACGTGGCTGATCATGCACTGATCACGTAACTGATCATGCACTGATCACGTGGCTGATCATGCACTGATCACGTGGCTGATCATGCACTGATCACGTGACTGATCATGCAGTGATCACGTGGCTATCATGCACTACTCACGTGGCTGATCATGCAATGATCATGTAGCTACCATGTACATGTCACGTGAATGATCATACACCCATCATGTGACTGATCATGCACTGATCACGTGGCTATCATGCACTTATCACGAGACTGATCATGCACTGATCACGTCTATATCATGCACTGATCACATGACTGCCCATGCACTGATCACGTGGGTGATCATACACTAATCATGTGACAGATCATGCACTGATCACGTGGCTGATCATGCACTGATACCGTGACTGAGCATGGACTGTTCACATGACTATCATGTAGTGATCACGTGACTTAATGGCGCTGATCATGTGACTGATCATGCGCTGATCATGTTTGCTATCATACACTGATCATGTGCCTCTGGAGGCAATAAACAAAGAGCTGAGTAGGCACGAATCAAACAGTCAGCAGGCAATAATCATGGAACTCAGGTGTGAGGAATCATGCTGCTCAGCTGGCAATAATCAAGCAGCTGAGCAGGCAGGAATTACGCAGCACAGCTGGCAATTGTCAAGCAGATGACAGGCAGGAATCGTGCAGCTCAGCTGGAAATTGTCAAGCAGATGAGCAGACAGTAATCACGCAGCTCAGCAGGCCCTGATCACGTGACTGAGCATGCACTGTTCACGTGGCTGATCAATACTGATCACGTGATTGATCATGCACTGATCACTTGGATATCATGCACTGATCACGTGTCTGATCATGCACTGATCACGTGGCTGATCATACACTGATCACGTAACTGATCATGCACTGATCACGTGGCTGATCATGCACTGATCACGTGGCTGATCATGCACTGTCACGTGGCTATCATGCACTGATCACGTGGCTGTCATGCAATGATCACGTAGCTACCATATACTGGTCACGTGACTGATCATGCACTGATCACGTCAATGATCATGCACTGATCACGTGACTGATCATGCACTGATCACGTGACTGATCATGCACTGATCACGTGGCTATCATGCACTGATCACGTGGCTGATCATGCAATGATCACGTAGCAACCATGTACTGGTCACGTGACTGATCATGCACTGATCACGTAATTGATCATGCACTGATCACGTGGCTGATCATGCACTGATCACGTGGCTGATCACACATGATCACGTGACTGATCATGCACTGATCACGTGGCTATCATGCACTGATCACGTGGCTATCATGCACTGATCACGTGGCTATCATGCACTGATCACGTGGCTGATCATGCACTGATCACGTAGCTATCATGCACTGATCACGTGACTGATCATGCACTGATCACGTGACTGATCATGCACTGATCACGTGGCTGATCATGCACTGATCACGTGGCTGATCACACACTGATCACGTGACTGATCATGCACTGATCACGTGGCTGATCATGCACTGATCACGTAATTGATCATGCACTGATCACGTGGCTGATCATGCACTGATCACGTGGCTGATCATGCACTGATCACGTGACTGATCATGCACTGATCACGTGACTGATCATGCACTGATCACGTGGCTATCATGCACTGATCACGTGGCTGATCATGCACTGATCACGTGACTGATCATGCACTGATCACGTGACTGATCATGCACTGATCACGTGACTGATCATGCACTGATCACGTGGCTATCATGCACTGATCACGTGGCTATCATGCACTGATCACGTGGCTGATCACACACTGATCACGTGACTGATCATGCACTGATCACGTGACTGATCATGCACTGATCACGTGACTGATCATGCACTGATCACGTGGCTATCATGCACTGATCACGTGGCTGATCATGCACTGATCACGCAGCTACCATGTACTGGTCACATGACTGATCATGCACTGATCACATAACTGATCATGCACTGATCACGTGGCTTATCATGCACTGATCATGTGACTGATCATGTGCTGATCATGTTTGGTGTCATACACTGATCATGTGCCTCTGGAGGCAATGAACATAGAGCTGAGTAGGCAGGAATCAGTCAGCAGGCTATAATCATGGAACTCAGCTCTGAGAAATCATGCTGCTCAGCTGGCAATAATCAAGCAGATGAGCAGGCAGGAGTTACGCAGCTCAGGTGGCAATTGTCAAGCAGATGACAGGCAGGAATCGTGCAGCTCAGCTGGCAATTGTCAAGCAGATGAGCAGACAGTAATCACGCAGCTCAGCAGGCCCTGATCACGTGACTGAGCATGCACTGTTCACGTGGCTGATCATACACTATCACGTGACTGATCATGCACTGATCACGTGACTGATCATGCACTGATCACGTGGCTATCATGCACTGATCACGTGGCTGATCATGCACTGATCACGGGACTGATCATGCACTGATCACGGCGCTATCATGCACTGACTACATGACTGCACATGCACTGATCACGTGGCTGATCATGCACTGATCACGTGACTGATCATGCACTGATCACGTGGCTGATCATGCACTGATCACGTGGCTGATCATGCACTGATCACGTGGCTGATCATGCACTGATCACGTAACTGATCATGCACTGATCACGTGGCTGATCATGCACTGATCACGTGGCTGATCATGCACTGATCACGTGACTGATCATGCACTGATCACGTGACTGATCATGCACTGATCACGTGGCTATCATGCACTGATCACGTGGCTGATCATGCACTGATCACGTGACTGATCATGCACTGATCACGTGACTGATCATGCACTGATCACGTGACTGATCATGCACTGATCACGTGGCTATCATGCACTGATCACGTTGATATCATGCACTGATCACGTGGCTGATAACACACTGATCACGTGACTGATCATGCACTGATCACGTGACTGATCATGCACTGATCACGTGACTGATCATGCACTGATCACGTGGCTATCATGCACTGATCACGTGGCTGATCATGCAATGATCACGCAGCTACCATGTACTGATCACATGACTGATCATGCACTGATCACATAACTGATCATGCACTGATCACGTGGCTTATCATGCACTGATCATGTGACTGATCATGTGCTGATCATGTTTGGTGTCATACACTGATCATGTGCCTCTGGAGGCAATGAACATAGAGCTGAGTAGGCAGGAATCAGTCAGCAGGCTATAATCATGGAACTCAGCTCTGAGAAATCATGCTGCTCAGCTGGCAATAATCAAGCAGATGAGCAGGCAGGAGTTACGCAGCACAGGTGGCAATTGTCAAGCAGATGACAGGCAGGAATCGTGCAGCTCAGCTGGCAATTGTCAAGCAGATGAGCAGACAGTAATCACGCAGCTCAGCAGGCCCTGATCACGTGACTGAGCATGCACTGTTCACGTGGCTGATCACACACTGATCACGTGACTGATCATGCACTGATCACGTGACTGATCATGCACTGATCACGTAGCTGTCATGCACTGATCACGTGGCTGATCATACACTGATCACGGGACTGATCATGCACTGATCACGGGCTATCATGCATTGACTACATGACTCACATGCACTGATCACGTGGCTGATCATGCACTGATCACGTGACTGATCATGCACTGATCACGTGGCTGATCATGCACTGATCACGTGGCTGATCATGCACTGATCACGTGGCTATCATGCACTGCTCACGTGGCTGATCATGGAATGATCACGTAGCTACCATGTACTGGTCACGTGACTGATCATGCACTGATCACGTAATTGATCATGCACTGATCACGTGGCTGATCATGCACTGATCACGTGGCTGATCATGCACTGATCACGTGACTGATCATGCACTGATCACGTGGCTGATCATGCACTGATCACGTGGCTGATCATGCACTGATCACGTGACTGACATGCACTGATCACGTGGCTATCATGCACTGATCACGTGGCTGACATACACTGATCACGTGCCTGATCATGCACTGATCACGTGGCTGATCATGCACTGATCACGTGACTGATCATGCACTGATCACGTGGCTATCATGCACTGCTCACGTGGCTGATCATGCGATGATCACGCAGCTACCATGTACTGGTCACATGACTGATCATGCACTGATCACGTGACTGATCATGCAGTGATCACGTGGCTATCATGCACTACTCACGTGGCTGATCATGCAATGATCATGTAGCTACCATGTACAGGTCACGTGAATGATCATACACCCATCAGGTGACTGATCATGCACTGATCACGTGGCTATCATGCACTGATCACGAGACTGATCATGCACTGATCACGTCTATATCATGCACTGATCACATGACTGCCCATGCACTGATCACGTGGATGATCATACACTAATCATGTGACAGATCATGCACTGATCACGTGGCTGATCATGCACTGATACCGTGACTGAGCATGGACTGATCACATGACTATCATGTAGTGATCACGTGACTTAATGGCGCTGATCATGTGACTGATCATGCGCTGATCATGTTTGCTATCATACACTGATCATGTGCCTCTGGAGGCAATAAACAAAGAGCTGAGTAGGCACGAATCAAACAGTCAGCAGGCAATAATCATGGAACTCAGCTGTGAGGAATCATGCTGCTCAGCTGGCAATAATCAAGCAGCTAGCAGGCAGGAATTACGCAGCACAGCTGGCAATTGTCAAGCAGATGACAGGCAGGAATCGTGCAGCTCAGCTGGCAATTGTCAAGCAGATGAGCAGACAGTAATCACGCAGCTCAGCAGGCCCTGATCACGTGACTGAGCATGCACTGTTCACGTGGCTGATCATACACTGATCACGTGATTGATCATGCACTGATCACTTGGATATCATGCACTGATCACGTGGCTGATCATACACTGTTCACGTGTCTGATCATGCACTGATCACGTGGCTGATCATACACTGCTCACGTAACTGATCATGCACTGATCACGTGGCTGATCATGCACTGATCACGTGGCTGAACATGCACTGATCACGTGGCTGATCACACACCTGTCACGTGACATATCATGCACTGATCACGTGGCACTCATGCACTGATCACGTGGCTGATCATACTCTGCTCACGTAACTGATCATGCACACATCACGTGGCTATCATGCACTGCTCACGTGGTTCGTCATGGAATGATCACGAAGCTACCATATACTGGTCACGTGACTGATCATGCACTGATCACGTAAATGATCATGCACTGTTAACGTGACTGATCATGTACTGATCACGTGACTGATCATGCACTGATCACGTGGCTATCATGCACTGCTCACGTGGCTGATCATGCACTGATCACGTAGCTACCATGTACTGGTCACGTGACTGATCATGCACTGATCACGTAATTGATCATGCACTGATCACGTGGCTTATCATGCACTGATCACGTGACTGATCATGCACTGATCACGTGACTGATCATGCACTGATCACGTGGCTATCATGCACTGATCACGTGGCTGATCATGCAATGATCACGTAGCTACCATGCACTGATCACGTGACTGATCATGCACTGATCACGTAATTGATCATGCACTGATCACGTGGCTGATCATGCACTGATCACGTGGCTGATCATGCACTGATCACGTGACTGATCATGCACTGATCACGTGGCTATCATGCACTGATCACGTGGCTGATCATGCACTGATCACGTGCCTGATCATGCACTGATCACATGACTGATCATGCACTGATCACGTGACTGATCATGCACTGATCACGTGGCTATCATGCACTACTCACGTGGCTGATCATGCAATGATCATGTAGCTACCATGTACTGGTCACGTGACTGATCATACACCCATCAGGTGACTGATCATGCACTGATCACGTGGCTGATCATGCACTGATCACCTGCCTGATCATGCACTGATCACGTGACAAATCATGCACTGATCACATGGCTATCATGAACTGATCACCTGGCTGATCATGCACTGATCACGTGGCTGATCATGCACTGATACCGTGACTGAGCATGGACTGATCACATGACTATCATGTAGTGATCACGTGACTTAATGGCGCTGATCATGTGACTGATCATGCGCTGATCATGTTTGCTATCATACACTGATCATGTGCCTCTGGAGGCAATAAACAAAGAGCTGAGTAGGCACGAATCAAACAGTCAGCAGGCAATAATCATGGAACTCAGGTGTGAGGAATCATGCTGCTCAGCTGGCAATAATCAAGCGCTGAGCAGGCAGGAATTACGCAGCACAGCTGGCAATTGTCAAGCAGATGACAGGCAGGAATCATGCAGCTCAGCTGGCAATTGTCAAGCAGATGAGCAGACAGTAATCACGCAGCTCAGCAGGCCCTGATCACGTGACTGAGCATGCACTGTTCACGTGGCTGATCATACACTGATCACGTGATGATCATGCACTGATCACTTGGATATCATGCACTGATCACGTGGCTGATCATACACTGTTCACGTGTCTGACCATGCACTGATCACGTGGCTGATCATACACTGCTCACGTAACTGATCATGCACTGATCACGTGGCTATCATGCACTGATCACGTGGCTGAACATCCACTGTTCACGTGGCTGATCACACACCTGTCACGTGACATATCATGCACTGATCACGTGGCTCTCATGCACTGATCACGTGGCTGATCATGCACTGATCACGTAATTGTCATGCACTGATCACGTGGCTATCATGCACTGATCACGTGGCTGATCATGCACTGATCACGTGACTGATCATGCACTGATCACGTAGCTACCATGCACTGATCACGTGGCTGATCATGCACTGATCACGTGACTGATCATGCACTGATCACGGGCTATCATGCACTGACTACATGAGTCCACATGCACTGATCACGTGGCTGATCATGCACTGATCACGTGACTGATCATGCACTGATCACGTGACTGATCATGCACTGATCACGTGGCTGATCATGCACTGATCACGTGGCTATCATGCACTGATCACGTGGCTGATCATGCAATGATCACGTAGCTACCATGCACTGATCACGTGACTGATCATGCACTGATCACGTAATTGATCATGCACTGATCACGTGGCTGATCATGCACTGATCACGTGGCTGATCATACACTGATCACGTGTCTGATCATGCACTGATCACGTGGCTGATCATGCACTGATCACGTGACTGATCATGCACTGATCACGTGGCTATCATGCACTGATCACGTGGCTGATCATGCACTGATCACGTGGCTGATCATGCACCTGTCACGTGACATATCATGCACTGATCACGTGGCATCATGCACTGATCACGTGGCTGATCATACACTGATCACGTAACTGATCATGCACTGATCACGTGGCTATCATGCACTGATCACGTGGCTGATCATGCACTGATCACGTGGCTGATCACACATGATCACGTGACTGATCATGCACTGATCACGTGGCTGTCATGCACTGATCACGTGGCTGATCATGCACTGATCACGTGACTGATCATGCACTGATCACGTGGCTATCATGCACTGATCACGTGGCTGATCATGCATGATCACGCAGCTACCATGTACTGGTCACATGACTGATCATGCACTGATCACGTGACTGATCATGCAGTGATCACGTGGCTATCATGCACTACTCACGTGGCTGATCATGCAATGATCATGTAGCTACCATGTACAGGTCACGTGAATGATCATACACCCATCAGGTGACTGATCATGCACTGATCACGTGGCTATCATGCACTGATCACGTGACTGATCATGCACTGATCACGTCTATATCATGCACTGATCACATGACTGCCCATGCACTGATCACGTGGATGATCATACACTAATCATGTGACAGATCATGCACTGATCACGTGGCTGATCATGCACTGATACCGTGACTGAGCATGGACTGATCACATGACTATCATGTAGTGATCACGTGACTTAATGGCGCTGATCATGTGACTGATCATGCACTGATCATTTTTGCTATCATACACTGATCATGTGCCTCTGGAGGCAATAAACAAAGAGCTGAGTAGGCACGAATCAAACAGTCAGCAGGCAATAATCATGGAACTCAGCTGTGAGGAATCATGCTGCTCAGCTGGCAATAATCAAGCAGCTGAGCAGGCAGGAATTACGCAGCACAGCTGGCAATTGTCAAGCAGATGACAGGCAGGAATCGTGCAGCTCAGCTGGCAATTGTCAAGCAGATGAGCAGACAGTAATCACGCAGCTCAGCAGGCCCAGATCACGTGACTGACCATGCACTGTTCACGTGGCTGATCATACACTGATCACGTGATTGATCATGCACTGATCACTTGGATATCATGCACTGATCACGTGGCTGATCATTCACTGTTCTCGTGTCTGACCATGCACTGATCACGTGGCTGATCATACACTGCTCACGTAACTGATCATGCACTGATCACGTGGCTATCATGCACTGATCACGTGGCTGAACATGCACTGTTCACGTGGCTGATCACACACCTGTCACGTGACATATCATGCACTGATCACGTGGCACTCATGCACTGATCACGTGGCTGATCATACTCTGCTCACGTAACTGCTCATGCACACATCACGTGGCTATCATGCACTGCTCACGTGGCTCGTCATGGAATGATCACGTAGCTACCATATACTGGTCACGTGACTGATCATGCACAGATCACGTAAATGATCATGCACTGATCACGTGACTGATCATGCACTGATCACGTGGCTATCATGCACTGCTCACGTGCTGATCATGCAACGATCACGTAGCAACCATGTACTGGTCACGTGACTGATCATGCACTGATCACGTAATTGATCATGCACTGATCACGTGGCTCATCATGCACTGATCACGTGGCTGATCACACATGTATCACGTGACTGATCATGCACTGATCACGTGGCTCTCATGCACTGATCACGTGGCTATCATGCACTGATCACGTGGATATCATGCACTGATCACGTGGCTGATCACACACGTATCACATGACTGATCATGCACTGATCACGTGGCTATCATGCACTGATCACGTGGCTATCATGCACTGATCACGTGGCTGATCATGCAATGATCACGTAGCTACCATGTACTGGTCACGTGACTGATCATGCACTGATCACGTAATTGATCATGCACTGATCACGTGGCTGATCATGCACTGATCACGTGGCTGATCACACACTGATCACGTGACTGATCATGCACTGATCACGTGACTGATCATGCACTGATCACGTGGCTATCATGCACTGATCACGTGGATATCATGCACTGATCACGTGGCTGATCACACACTGATCACGTGACTGATCATGCACTGATCACGTGACTGATCATGCACTGATCACGTGGCTGATCATGCACTGATCACGTGGCTGATCATGCACCTGTCACGTGACATATCATGCACTGATCACGTGGCATCATGCACTGATCACGTGGCTGATCATGCACTGATCACGTGACTGATCATGCACTGATCACGTGGCTATCATGCACTGATCACGTGGCTGATCATGCAATGATCACGTAGCTACCATATACTGGTCACGTGACTGATCATGCACTGATCACGTAAATGATCATGCACTGATCACGTGACTGATCATGCACTGATCACGTGACTGATCATGCACTGATCACGTGGCTGATCATGCACTGATCACGTAATGATCATGCACTGATCACGTGGCTGATCATGCACTGATCACGTGGCTGATCATGCACTGATCACGTGGCTATCATGCACTGATCACGTGGCTGATCATGCAATGATCACGTAGCTACCAGGTACTGGTCACGTGACTGATCATGCACTGATCACGTAATTGATCATGCACTGATCACGTGGCTGATCATGCACTGATCACGTGGCTGATCATGCACTGATCACGTGACTGATCATGCACTGATCACGTGACTGATCATGCACTGATCACGTGGCTATCATGCACTGATCACGTGGCTGGACATGCACTGATCACGTGCCTGATCATGCACTGATCACGTGGCTGATCATGCACTGATCACGTGACTGATCATGCACTGATCACGTGGCTATCATGCACTGCTCACGTGGCTGATCATGCGATGATCACGAAGCTACCATGTACTGGTCACATGACTGATCATGCACTGATCACGTGACTGATCATGCACTGATCACGTGGCTATCATGCACTACTCACGTGGCTGATCATGCAATGATCATGTAGCTACCATGTACAGGTCACGTGAATGATCATACACCCATCAGGTGACTGATCATGCACTGATCACGTGGCTATCATGCACTGATCACGAGACTGATCATGCACTGATCACGTCTATATCATGCACTGATCACATGACTGCCCATGCACTGATCACGTGGATGATCATACACTAATCATGTGACAGATCATGCACTGATCACGTGGCTGATCATGCACTGATACCGTGACTGAGCATGGACTGATCACATGACTATCATGTAGTGATCACGTGACTTAATGGCGCTGATCATGTGACTGATCATGCGCTGATCATGTTTGCTATCATACACTGATCATGTGCCTCTGGAGGCAATAAACAAAGAGCTGAGTAGGCACGAATCAAACAGTCAGCAGGCAATAATCATGGAACTCAGCTGTGAGGAATCATGCTGCTCAGCTGGCAATAATCAAGCAGCTAGCAGGCAGGAATTACGCAGCACAGCTGGCAATTGTCAAGCAGATGACAGGCAGGAATCGTGCAGCTCAGCTGGCAATTGTCAAGCAGATGAGCAGACAGTAATCACGCAGCTCAGCAGGCCCTGATCACGTGACTGAGCATGCACTGTTCACGTGGCTGATCATACACTGATCACGTGATTGATCATGCACTGATCACTTGGATATCATGCACTGATCACGTGGCTGATCATACACTGTTCACGTGTCTGACCATGCACTGATCACGTGGCTGATCATACACTGCTCACGTAACTGATCATGCACTGATCACGTGGCTATCATGCACTGATCACGTGGCTGATCATGCACTGATCACGTGGCTATCATGCACTGATCACGTGACTGATCATGCACTGATCACGTAATTGATCATGCACTGATCACGTGACTGATCATGCACTGATCACGTGACTGATCATGCACTGATCACGTGACTGATCATGCACTGATCACGTGGCTATCATGCACTGCTCACGTGGCTGATCATGCAATGATCACGTAGCTACCATATACTGGTCACGTGACTGATCATGCACTGATCACGTAATTGATCATGCACTGATCACGTGGCTGATCATGCACTGATCACGTGGCTGATCATGCACTGATCACGTGACTGATCATGCACTGATCACGTGGCTATCATGCACTGATCACGTGGCTGATCATGCACTGATCACGTGCCTGATCATGCACTGATCACATGACTGATCATGCACTGATCACGTGACTGATCATGCACTGATCACGTGGCTATCATGCACTACTCACGTGGCTGATCATGCAATGATCATGTAGCTACCATGTACTGGTCACGTGACTGATCATACACCCATCAGGTGACTGATCATGCACTGATCACGTGGCTGATCATGCACTGATCACCTGCCTGATCATGCACTGATCACGTGACAAATCATGCACTGATCACATAGCTATCATGAACTGATCACCTGGCTGATCATGCACTGATCACGTGGCTGATCATGCACTGATACCGTGACTGAGCATGGACTGATCACATGACTATCATGTAGTGATCACGTGACTTAATGGCTCTGATCATGTGACTGATCATGCGCTGATCATGTTTGCTATCATACACTGATCATGTGCCTCTGGAGGCAATAAACAAAGAGCTGAGTAGGCACGAATCAAACAGTCAGCAGGCAATAATCATGGAACTCAGGTGTGAGGAATCATGCTGCTCAGCTGGCAATAATCAAGCGCTGAGCAGGCAGGAATTAGGCAGCACAGCTGGCAATTGTCAAGCAGATGACAGGCAGGAATCATGCAGCTCAGCTGGCAATTTTCAAGCAGATGAGCAGACAGTAATCACGCAGCTCAGCAGGCCCTGATCACGTGACTGAGCATGCACTGTTCACGTGGCTGATCATACACTGATCACGTGATGATCATGCACTGATCACTTGGATATCATGCACTGATCACGTGGCTGATCATACACTGTTCACGTGTCTGACCATGCACTGATCATGTGGCTGATCATACACTGCTCACGTAACTGATCATGCACTGATCACGTGGCTATCATGCACTGATCACGTGGCTGAACATCCACTGTTCACGTGGCTGATCACACACCTGTCACGTGACATATCATGCACTGATCACGTGGCTCTCATGCACTGATCACGTGACTGATCATGCACTGATCACGTAATTGTCATGCACTGATCACGTGGCTATCATGCACTGATCACGTGGCTGATCATGCACTGATCACGTGACTGATCATGCACTGATCACGTAGCTACCATGCACTGATCACGTGGCTGATCATGCACTGATCACGTGACTGATCATGCACTGATCACGGGCTATCATGCATTGACTACATGAGTCCACATGCACTGATCACGTGGCTGATCATGCACTGATCACGTGACTGATCATGCACTGATCACGTGACTGATCATGCACTGATCACGTGGCTGATCATGCACTGATCACGTGGCTATCATGCACTGATCACGTGGCTGATCATGCACTGATCACGTAGCTACCATGCACTGATCACGTGACTGATCATGCACTGATCACGTGGCTGATCATGCACTGATCACGTGGCTGATCATGCACTGATCACGTGGCTGATCATGCACTGATCACGTGACTGATCATGCACTGATCACGTGGCTGATCATGCACTGATCACGTGACTGATCATGCACTGATCACGTGGCTATCATGCACTGATCACGTGGCTGATCATGCACTGATCACGTGGCTGATCATGCACTGATCACGTGACTATCATGCACTGATCACGTGGCATCATGCACTGATCACGTGGCTGATCATACACTGATCACGTAACTGATCATGCACTGATCACGTGGCTGATCATGCACTGATCACGTGGCTGATCATGCACTGATCACGTGGCTGATCACACATGATCACGTGACTGATCATGCACTGATCACGTGGCTGATCATGCACTGATCACGTGGCTGATCATGCACTGATCACGTGACTGATCATGCACTGATCACGTGGCTATCATGCACTGATCACGTGGCTGATCATGCATGATCACGCAGCTACCATGTACTGGTCACATGACTGATCATGCACTGATCACGTGACTGATCATGCAGTGATCACGTGGCTATCATGCACTACTCACGTGGCTGATCATGCAATGATCATGTAGCTACCATGTACAGGTCACGTGAATGATCATACACCCATCAGGTGACTGATCATGCACTGATCACGTGGCTATCATGCACTGATCACGTGACTGATCATGCACTGATCACGTCTATATCATGCACTGATCACATGACTGCCCATGCACTGATCACGTGGATGATCATACACTAATCATGTGACAGATCATGCACTGATCACGTGGCTGATCATGCACTGATACCGTGACTGAGCATGGACTGATCACATGACTATCATGTAGTGATCACGTGACTTAATGGCGCTGATCATGTGACTGATCATGCACTGATCATTTTTGCTATCATACACTGATCATGTGCCTCTGGAGGCAATAAACAAAGAGCTGAGTAGGCACGAATCAAACAGTCAGCAGGCAATAATCATGGAACTCAGCTGTGAGGAATCATGCTGCTCAGCTGGCAATAATCAAGCAGCTGAGCAGGCAGGAATTACGCAGCACAGCTGGCAATTGTCAAGCAGATGACAGGCAGGAATCGTGCAGCTCAGCTGGCAATTGTCAAGCAGATGAGCAGACAGTAATCACGCAGCTCAGCAGGCCCAGATCACGTGACTGACCATGCACTGTTCACGTGGCTGATCATACACAGATCACGTGATTGATCATGCACTGATCACTTGGATATCATGCACTGATCACGTGGCTGATCATTCACTGTTCTCGTGTCTGACCATGCACTGATCACGTGGCTGATCATACACTGCTCACGTAACTGATCATGCACTGATCACGTGGCTATCATGCACTGATCACGTGGCTGAACATGCACTGTTCACGTGGCTGATCACACACCTGTCACGTGACATATCATGCACTGATCACGTGGCACTCATGCACTGATCACGTGGCTGATCATACTCTGCTCACGTAACTCCTCATGCACACATCACGTGGCTATCATGCACTGCTCACGTGGCTCGTCATGGAATGATCACGTAGCTACCATATACTGGTCACGTGACTGATCATGCACAGATCACATAAATGATCATGCACTGTTCACGTGACTGATCATGCACTGATCACGTGGCTATCATGCACTGCTCACGTGGCTGATCATGCAACGATCACGTAGCAACCATGTACTGGTCACGTGACTGATCATGCACTGATCACGTAATTGATCATGCACTGATCACGTGGCTCATCATGCACTGATCACGTGGCTGATCACACATGTATCACGTGACTGATCATGCACTGATCACGTGGCTCTCATGCACTGATCACGTGGCTATCATGCACTGATCACGTGGATATCATGCACTGATCACGTGGCTGATCACACACGTATCACATGACTGATCATGCACTGATCACGTGGCTATCATGCACTGATCACGTGGCTATCATGCACTGATCACGTGGCTGATCATGCAATGATCACGTAGCTACCATGTACTGGTCACGTGACTGATCATGCACTGATCACGTAATTGATCATGCACTGATCACGTGGCTGATCATGCACTGATCACGTGGCTGATCACACACGTATCATGTGACTGATCATGCACTGATCACGTGACTGATCATGCACTGATCACGTGACTGATCATGCACTGATCACGTGGCTATCATGCACTGATCACGTGGCTGATCACACACGTCACGTGACTGATCATGCACTGATCACGTGACTGATCATGCACTGATCACGTGGCTGATCATGCACTGATCACGTGGCTGATCACACACTGTCACGTGACATATCATGCACTGATCACGTGGCACTCATGCACTGATCACGTGGCTGATCATACACTGATCACGTGACTGATCATGCACACATCACGTGGCTATCATGCACTGATCACGTGGCTGTCATGGAATGATCACGTAGCTACCATATACTGGTCACGTGACTGATCATGCACTGATCACGTGGCTGATCATGCACTGATCACGTGACTGATCATGCACTGATCACGTGACTGATCATGCACTGATCACGTGGCTGATCATGCACTGATCACGTAATGATCATGCACTGATCACGTGGCTGATCATGCACTGATCACGTGGCTGATCATGCACTGATCACGTGGCTATCATGCACTGATCACGTGGCTGATCATGCAATGATCACGTAGCGACCATGTACTGGTCACGTGACTGATCATGCACTGATCACGTAATTGATCATGCACTGATCACGTGGCTGATCATGCACTGATCACGTGGCTGATCATGCACTGATCACGTGACTGATCATGCACTGATCACGTGACTGATCATGCACTGATCACGTGGCTATCATGCACTGATCACGTGGCTGACATACACTGATCACGTGCCTGATCATGCACTGATCACGTGGCTGATCATGCACTGATCACGTGACTGATCATGCACTGATCACGTGGCTATCATGCACTGCTCACGTGGCTGATCATGCGATGATCAAGCTACCATGTACTGGTCACATGACTGATCATGCACTGATCACGTGACTGATCATGCAGTGATCACGTGGCTATCGTGCACTACTCACGTGGTTGATCATGCAATGATCATGTAGCTACCATGTACAGGTCACGTGAATGATCATACACCCATCAGGTGACTGATCATGCACTGATCACGTGGCTATCATGCACTGATCACGAGACTGATCATGCACTGATCACGTCTATATCATGCACTGATCACATGACTCCCCATGCACTGATCACGTGGATGATCATACACTAATCATGTGACAGATCATGCACTGATCACGTGGCTGATCATGCACTGATACCGTGACTGACCATGGACTGATCACATGCCTATCATGAGTGATCACGTGACTTAATGGCGCTGATCATGTGACTGATCACGCGCTGATCATGTTTGCTATCATACACTGATCATGTGCCTCTGGAGGCAATAAACAAAGAGCTGAGTAGGCACGAATCATACAGTCAGCAGGCAATAATCATGGAACTCAGCTGTGAGGAATCATGCTGCTCAGCTGGCAATAATCAAGCAGCTAGCAGGCAGGAATTACACAGCACAGCTGGCAGTTGTCAAGCAGAAGACAGGCAGGAATCGTGCAGCTCAGCTGACAATTGTCAAGCAGATGAGCAGACAGTAATCACGCAGCTCAGCAGGCCCTGATCACGTGACTGAGCATGCACTGTTCACGTGGCTGAACATACACTGATCACGTGATTGATCATGCACTGTTCACTTGGATATCACGCACTGATCACGTGGCTGATCATACACTGTTCACGTGTCTGACCATGCACTGATCACGTGGCTGATCATACACTGCTCACGTAACTGATCATGCACTGATCACGTGGCTGTCATGCACTGAATACGTGGCTGAACATGCACTGTTCACGTGGCTGATCACACACCTGTCACGTGACATATCATGCACTTATCACGTGGCACTCATGCACTGATCACGTGGCTGATCATACTCTGGTCACGTAACTCATCATGCACACATCACGTTTCTATCATGCACTGCTCACGTGCCTCGTCACGGAATGATCACGTAGCAACCATATACTGGTCACGTGACTGATCATGCACAGATCACGTAAATGATCATGCACTGTTCACGTGACAGATCATGTACTGATCACGTGACTGATCATGCACTGATCACGTGGCTGATCATGCACTGATCACGTAATTTTCATGCACTTATCATTTGGCTGATCATGCACTGATCACGTGGCTGATCATACACTGATCACGTGGCTGATCATGCACTGATCACGTGACTGATGATGCACTGATCACGTGGCTATCATGCACTGATCACTTGGCTGGTCATACACTGATCACTTGACTGATCATGCACTGTTCACGTGACTGATCATGTACAGATCACGTTAATAATCATGAAGTGATCACGTGGCTATCCTGCACTGATCACGTGGATATCATGCACTGATCACCTGAATGATCACCCACGTATCACGTGACTGATCATGCACTGATCACGTGGCTATCATGCCCTGATCAAGTGGCTATCATGCACTGATCACGTGGCTGATCCTGCAATGATCAAGTAGCTACCATGCACTGGTCACGTGACTGATCATGCACTGTTTACGTGGCTGATCATACACTGATCACGTGATAATCATGCACTGATCACTTGGATATCATGCACTGATCACGTGGCTGATCATACACTGTTCAGGTATCTGACCATGCACTGATCACGTGGCTGATCATACACTGCTCACGTAACTGATCATGCACTGATCACGTGGCTGATCATACACTGTTCACGTATCTGACCATGCACTGATCACGTGGCTGATCACACACCTGTCACGTGACATATCATGCACTGATCACGTGGCACTCATGCACTGATCACGTGGCTGATCATACTCTGCTCACGTAACTGATCATGCACACATCACGTGGCTATCATGCACTCCTCACGTGGTTCGTCATGGAATGATCACGAAGCTACCATATACTGGTCACGTGACTGATCATGCAAAGATCACGTAAATGATCATGCACTGTTAACGTGACTGATCATGTACTGATCACGTGACTGATAATGCACTGATCACGTGGCTATCATGCACTGCTCACGCGGCTGTTCATGCAATTATCACGTAGCTACCATGTACTGGTCACGTGAGTGATCATGCACTGATCACGTAATTGATCATGCACTGATCAGGTGACTTATCATGCACTGTTAACGTGAGTGATCATGCACTGATCACGTGACTGATCATGCACTGATCTCGTGGCTAACATGCCAGGCTCATGTGGCTGGTCATGCAATGATCACCTAGCTACCATATACTGGACACGTGACTGATCATGCACTGATCACGTAATTGATCATGCACTGATCATGTGGCTGATCATGCACTGATCACGTGGCTGATCATGCACTGATCATGTGGCTATCATGCACTGCTCACATCGCTGATCTGGCAATGATCACGTAGCGACCAGGTACTGGTTACGTGACTGACCATGCACTGTTCACGTAATTGATCATGCACTGATCATGTGGCTGATCATGCACTGATCACGTGGCTGATCATACACTGATCACGTGACTGATCATGCACTGATCACGTGACTGATCATGCACTGATCACGTGGCTATCATGCACTGATCACTTGGCTGGACATACACTGATCACGTGCCTGGTCATGCACTGATCACGTGGCTGATCATGCACTGATCACGTGACTGATCATGCACTGATCACGTGGCTATCATGCACTGCTCACGTGGCTGATCATACGATATTCACGAAGCTACCATGTACTGGTCACATGACTGATCATGCACTGATCACGTGACTGATCATGCAGTGATCACGTGGCTATCGTGCACTACTCACATGGTTGATCATGCAATGATCATGTAGCTACCATGTACAGGTCACGTGAATGATCATACACCCATCAGGTGACTGATCATGCACTGATCACGTGGCTATCATGCACTGATCACGAGACTGATCATGCACTGATCACGTCTATATCATGCACTGATCACATGACTCCCCATGCACTGATCACGTGGATGATCATACACTAATCATGTGACAGATCATGCACTGATCACGTGGCTGATCATGCACTGATACCGTGACTGAGCATGGACTGATCACATGCCTATCATGAGTGATCACGTGACTTAATGGCGCTGATCATGTGACTGATCACGCGCTGATCATGTTTGCTATCATACACTGATCATGTGCCTCTGGAGGCAATAAACAAAGAGCTGAGTAGGCACGAATCATACAGTCAGCAGGCAATAATCATGGAACTCAGCTGTGAGGAATTATGCTGCTCAGCTGGCAATAATCAAGCAGCTAGCAGGCAGGAATTACACAGCACAGCTGGCAGTTGTCAAGCAGATGACAGGCAGGAATCGTGCAGCTCAACTGACAATTGTCAGGCAGATGAGCAGACAGTAATCACGCAGCTCAGCAGGCCCTGATCACGTGACTGAGCATGCACTGTTCACGTGGCTGAACATACACTGATCACGTGATTGATCATGCACTGTTCACTTGGATATCATGCACTGATCACGTGGCTGATCATACACTGTTCATGTATCTGACCATGCACTGATCATGTGGCTGATCATACACTGCTCACGTAACTGATCATGCACTGATCACGTGGCTATCATGCACTGAAAACGTGGCTGAACATGCACTGTTCACGTGGCTGATCACACACCTGTCACGTGACATATCATGCACTGATCACGTGGCACTCATGCACTGATCACGTGGCTGATCATACTCTGGTCACATAACTCATCATGCACACATCACGTTTCTATCATGCACTGCTCACGTGCCTCGTCACGGAATGATCACGTAGCTACCATATACTGGTCACGTGACTGATCATGCACAGATCACGTAAATGATCATGCACTGTTCAAGTGACTGATCATGTACTGATCACGTGACTGATCATGCACTGATCACGTGGCTGATCATGCACTGATCATGTAATTTTCATGCACTTATCATTTGGCTGATCATGCACTGATCACGTGGCTGATCATACACTGATCACGTGACTGATCATGCACTGATCACGTGACTGATCAGGCACTGATCACGTGGCTATCATGCACTGATCACTTGGCTGGTCATACACTGATCACTTGACTGAGCATGCACTGTTCACGTGGCTGATCATACACTGATCACGTGATGATCATGCACTGACCACTTGGATATCAGGCACTGATCACGTGGCTGATCATACACTGTTCACGTGTCTGACCATGCACTGATCACGTGGCAATCATGCACTGATCACATGGCTGGTCATACACTGATCACGTGCCTGGTCATGCACAGATTACATGACTGATCATGCACTGATCACGTCACGGATCATGCACTGATCACGAGGCTATCATGCACTACTCTCGTGGCTGATCATGCAATGATCATGTAGCTACCATGTACAGGTCACGTGAATGATCATACACCCATCAGGTGACTGATCATGCACTGATCACGTGGCTATCATGCACTGATCACGAGACTGATCATGCACTGATCACGTCTATATCATGCACTGATCACATGACTGCCCATGCACTGATCACGTGGATGATCATACACTAATCATGTGACAGATCATGCACTGATCACGTGGCTGATCATGCACTGATACCGTGACTGAGCATGGACTCATCACGTGCCTATCATGTAGTGATCACGTGATTAATGGCACTGATAATGTGACTGATCACACGCTGATCATGTTTGCTATCATACACTAATCATGTGCCTCTGGAGGCAATAAACAAAGAGCTGAGTAGGCACGAATCATACAGTCAGCAGGCAATAATCATGGAACTCAGCTGTGAGGAATCATGCTGCTCAGCTGGCAATAATCAAGCAGCTAGCAGGCAGGAATTACAAAGCACAGCTGGCAATTGTCAAGCAGATGAGCTGACAGGAATCACGCAGCTCAGCAGGCCCTGATCACGTGACTGAGCATGCACTGTTTACGTGGCTGATCATACACTGATCACGTGATAATCATGCACTGATCACTTGGATATCATGCACTGATCACGTGGCTGATCATACACTGTTCAGGTATCTGACCATGCACTGATCACGTGGCTGATCATACACTGCTCACGTAACTGATCATGCACTGATCACGTGGCTGATCATACACTGTTCACTTATCTGACCATGCACTGATCACGTGGCTGATCACACACCTGTCACGTGACATATCATGCACTGATCACGTGGCACTCATGCACTGATCACGTGGCTGATCATACTCTGCTCACGTAACTGATCATGCACACATCACGTGGCTATCATGAACTCCTCACGTGGTTCGTCATGGAATGATCACGTAGCTACCATATACTGGTCACGTGACTGATCATGCAAAGATCACGTAAATGATCATGCACTGTTAACGTGACTGATCATGTACTGATCACGTGACTGATAATGCACTGATCACGTGGCTATCATGCACTGCTCACGCGGCTGTTCATGCAATTATCACGTAGCTACCATGTACTGGTCACGTGAGTGATCATGCACTGATCACGTAATTGATCATGCACTGATCAGGTGACTAATCATGCACTGTTAACGTGAGTAATCATGCACTGATCACGTGACTGATCATGCACTGATCTCGTGGCTAACATGCAAGGCTCATGTGGCTGGTCATGCAATGATCACCTAGCTACCATATACTGGACACGTGACTGATCATGCACTGATCACGTAATTGATCATGCACTGATCATGTGGCTGATCATGCACTGATCACGTGGCTGATCATCCACTGATCACGTGACTGATCATGCACTGATCACGTGACTAATCATGCACTGATCACGTGGCTATCATGCACTGATCACGTGGCTGGTCATACACTGATCACGTGCCTGGTCATGCACTGATCACGTGGCTATCATGCACTACTCACGTGGCTGATCATGCAATGATCATGTAGCTACCATGTACCGGTCAGGTGACTGATCATACACCCATCAGGTGACGGATCATGCACTGATCACATGGCTGATCATGCACTGATCACCTGCCTGGTCATGCACAGATCACGTGACAAATCATGAACTGATCACATAGCTATCATGAACTGATCACCTGGCTGATCATGCACTGATCACACACTGATACCGTGACTGAGAATGGACTGATCACATGACTATCATGTAGTGATCACGTGACTTAATGGCTCTGATCATGTGACTGATCATGCGCTGCTCTGTTTGCTATCATACACTGATCATGTGACTCTGGAGGCAATAAACAAAGAGCTGAGTAGGCACGAATCAAAGAGTCAGCAGGCAATAATCATGGAACTCAGGTGTGAGGAATTATGCTGCTCAGCTGGCAATAATCAAGCAGCTGAGCAGGCAGGAATTAGGCAGCACAGCTGGCAATTGTCAAGCAGATGACAGGCAGGAATCATGCAGCTCAGCTGGCAATTGTCAAGCAGATGAGCAGACAGTAATCACGCAGCTCAGCAGGCCCTGATCACGTGACTGAGCATGCACTGTTCACGTGGCTGATCATACACTGATCACGTGATGATCATGCACTGACCATTTGGATATCAGGCACTGATAACGTGGCTGATCATACACTGTTCACGTGTCTGACCATGCACTGAACACGTGGCTGATCATACACTGCTCACGTAACTGATCATGCACTGATCACGTGGCTATCATGCACTGATCACGTGGCTGAACATGCACTGTTCACGTGGCTGATCACACACCTGTCACGTGACATATCATGCACTGATCACGTGGCACTGATGCACTGATCACGTGGCTGATCATACTCTGCTCACGTAACTCCTCATGCACACATCACGTGGCTATCATGCACTGCTCACGTGTCTCATCATGGAATGATCACATAGCTAACATATACTGGTCACGTGACTGATCATGCACAGATCACATAAATGATTATGCACTGTTCACGTGACTGATCATGCACTGATCACGTGGCTATCATGCTCTGCTCACGTGGCTGATCATGCAACGATCACGTAGCAACCATGTACTGGTCACATGACTGATCATGCACTGATCACGTAATTGATCCTGCACTGATCACATGGCTCACCACGCACTGATCATGTGGCTGATCACACATGTATCATGTGACTGATCATGTACAGATCACGTGAATAATCATGAAGTGATCACGTGGCTATCCTGCACTGATCACGTGGATATCATGCACTGATCACGTGGCTGATCACACACGTAAAACGTGACTGATCATGCACTGATCACGTGACTGATCATGCACTGATCACGTGGCTGATCATGCACTGATCATGTGGCTATCATGCACTGCTCACGTCGCTGATCTGGCAATGATCACGTAGCGACCAGGTACTGGTTACGTGACTGACCATGCACTGTTCACGTAATTGATCATGCACTGATCATGTGGCTGATCATGCACTGATCACGTGGCTGATCATACAATGATCACGTGACTGATCAAGCACTGATCACGTGACTGATCATGCACTGATCACGTGGCTATCATGCACTGATCACTTGGCTGGACATACACTGATCACGTGCGTTGTCATGCACTGATCACGTGGCTGATCATGCACTGATCACGTGACTGATCATGCACTGATCACGTGGCTATCATGCACTGCTCACCTGGCTGATCATACGATATTCACGAAGCTACCATGTACTGGTCACATGACTGATCATGCACTGATCACGTGACTGATCATGCAGTGATCACGTGGCTATCGTGCACTACTCACATGGTTGATCATGCAATGATCATGTAGCTACCATGTACAGGTCACGTGAATGATCATACACCCATCAGGTGACTGATCATGCACTGATCACGTGGCTATCATGCACTGATCACGAGACTGATCATGCACTGATCACGTCTATATCATGCACTGATCACATGACTCCCCATGCACTGATCACGTGGATGATCATACACTAATCATGTGACAGATCATGCACTGATCACGTGGCTGATCATGCACTGATACCATGACTGAGCATGGACTGATCACATGCCTATCATGAGTGATCACGTGACTTAATGGCGCTGATCATGTGACTGATCACGCGCTGATCATGTTTGCTATCATACACTGATCATGTGCCTCTGGAGGCAATAAACAAAGAGCTGAGTAGGCACGAATCATACAGTCAGCAGGCAATAATCATGGAACTCAGTTGTGAGGAATCATGCTGCTCAGCTGGCAATAATCAAGCAGCTAGCAGGCAGGAATTACACAGCACAGCTGGCAGTTGTCAAGCAGATGACAGGCAGGAATCGTGCAGCTCAGCTGACAATTGTCAAGCAGATGAGCAGACAGTAATCACGCAGCTCAGCAGGCCCTGATCACGTGACTGAGCATGCACTGTTCACGTGGCTGAACATACACTGATCACGTGATAGATCATGCACTGTTCACTTGGATATCATGCACTGATCACGTGGCTGATCATACACTGTTCATGTATCTGACCATGCACTGATCATGTGGCTGATCATACACTGCTCATGTAACTGATCATGCACTGATCACGTGACTATCATTCACTGAATACGTGGCTGAACATGCACTGTTCACGTTGCTGATCACACACCTGTCACGTGACATATCATGCACTGATCACGTGGCACTCATGCTCTGATCACGTGGCTGATCATACTCTGGTCACATAACTCATCATGCACACATCACGTTTCTATCATGCACTGCTCACGTGCCTCGTCACGGAATGATCACGTAGCTACCATATACTGGTCACGTGACTGATCATGCACAGATCACGTAAATGATCATGCACTGTTCAAGTGACTGATCATGTACTGATCACGTGACTGATCATGCACTGATCACGTGGCTGATCATGCACTGATCATGTAATTTTCATGCACTTATCATTTGGCTGATCATGCACTGATCACGTGGCTGATCATACACTGATCACGTGACTGATCATGCACTGATCACGTGACTGATCATGCACTGATCACGTGGCTATCATGCACTGATCACTTGGCTGGTCATACACTGATCACTTGACTGATCATGCACTGTTCACGTGACTGATCATGTACAGATCACGTTAATAATCATGAAGTGATCACGTGGCTATCCTGCACTGATCACGTGGATATCATGCACTGATCACCTGAATGATCACCCACGTATCACGTGACTGATCATGCACTGATCACGTGGCTATCATGCCCTGATCAAGTGGCTATCATGCACTGATCACGTGGCTGATCATGCAATGATCAAGTAGCTACCATGCACTGGTCACGTGACTGATCATGCACTCATCACGTGACTGATCATGCACAGATCACGTGACTGATCATGCACTCATCACGTGACTATCATGCACTGCTTACGTGGCTGATCATGCGATGATCACGCAGCTACCATGTACTGGTCACATGACTGATCATGCACTCATCAGGTAATTGATCATGCACTGATCACGTGACTGATCATGCACTCATCACGTGACTGATCATGCACTGCTCAGGTGACTGATCATGCACTGATCACGTGGCTATCATGGACTGATCACGTGGCTGAACATGCACTGTTCACGTGGCTGATCACACACCTGTCACGTGACATATCATGCACTGATCACCTGGCACTCATGCACTGATCACGTGGCTGATCATACTCTGCTCACGAAACTCATCATGCACACATCACGTGGCTATCATGCACTGCTCCCGTGGCTCGTCATGGAATGAACACATAGCTACCATATACTGGTCACGTGACTGATCATGCACAGATCACGTAAATTATAATGCACTGTTCACGTGACTGATCATGTACTGATCACGTGGCTCTCATGCACTGATCACGTGGCTATCATGCACTGATCACGTGGCTATCATGCACTGATCATGTGGATATCATGCACTGATCACGTGGCTATCATGCCCTGCTCACGTGGCTGATCATGCAATGATCACGTAGCAACCATGTACTGGTCACGTGACTGATCATGCACTGATCACGTAATTGATCCTGCACAGATCACGTGGTTCATCATGCACTGATCACGTGGTTTATCACACATGTATCACGTGACTGATCATGCACTGATCATGTGGCTGATCATGCACTGATCCCGTGGCTGATCATACACTGCTCACGTGACTGATCATGCACTGATCACGTAGCTATCATGCACTGATCACTTGGCTGGACATACACTGATCACGTGCCTGGTCATGCACTGATCACGTGGCTGATCATGCACTGATCACGTGACTGATCATGCTCTGATCTCGTGTCTGATCAGGCACTGATCACTTGACTGATCATGCACTGATCACGTAATTGATCCTGCACAGATCACGTGGCTCATCATGCACTGATCACGTGGTTTATCACACATGTATCACGTGACTGATCATGCACTGATCATGTGGCTGATCATGCACTGATCACTTGACTGATCATGCACTGATCATGTGACTTATCATGCACTGATCACGTGGCAATCATGCACTGATCACATGGCTGGTCATACACTGATCACGTGCCTGGTCATGCACAGATTACATGACTGATCATGCACTGATCACGTCACGTATCATGCACTGATCACGAGGCTATCATGCACTACTCTCGTGGCTGATCATGCAATGATCATGTAGCTACCATGTACCGGTCACGTGACTGATCATACACCCATCAGGTGACTAATCATGCCTGATCACGTGGCTATCATGCACTGTTCACGTGGCTGATCATACACTGATCACCTGCCTGGTCATGCACAGATCACGTGACTAATCATGAATTGATCACGTAGCAATCATTCACTGATGACCTGGCTGATCATGCACTGATCACGTGGCTATTATGCAATAATCACGTGGCTATCATGCACTGATCACGTGGCTGATCATGCACTGATACCGTGACTGAGCATGGACTGATCACATGACTATCATGTAGTGATCACTTGACTTAATGGCGCTGACCATGTGACTGATCATGCGCTGAGGATGTTTGCTATCATACACTGATCATGTGCCTCTGGAGGCAATAAACAAAGAGCTGAGTAGGCACGAATCAAACAGTCAGCAGGCAATAATCATGGTTCTCAGCTGTGAGGAATCATGCTGCTCAGCTGGCAATAATCAAGCAGCTGAGCAGGCAGGAATTACGCAGCACAGCTGGCAATTGTCAAGCAGATGACAGGTAGGAATCGTGCAGCTCACCTGGCAATTGTCAAGCAGATAAGCAGACAGTAATCACACAGCTCAGCAGGCCAAGAACACGTGACTGAGCATGCACTGTTCACCTGGCTGATCATACACTGATCACGTGATTGATCAAGCACTGATCACTTGGATATCATGCACTGATCACGTGGCTAATCATACACTGTTCACGTGTGTGAGCATGCACTGATCACGTGGCTGATCATACACTGCTCACGTAACTGATCATGCACTGATCACGTAATTGATCATGGACTTATTACGTGGCTGATCATGCACTGAACACGTGACTGATCATGCACTGATCACGTGGCTATCATGCACTGAATACGTGGCTGAACATGCACTGTTCACGTGGCTGATCACACACCTGTCACGTGACATATCATGCACTGATCACGTGGCACTCATGCACTGATCACGTGTCTGATCATACTCTGCTCACGTAACTGATCATGCACACATCTCGTGGATATCATGCACTGCTCACGTGGCTCATCATGGAATGATCACGTAGCTACCATATACTGGTCATGTGACTGATCATGCAAAGATCACGTAAATGATCATGCACTGTTCACGTGACTGATCATGTACTGATCAGGTGACTGATCATGCACTGATCACGTGGCTATCATGCCCTGCTCACGTGGCTGATCATGCAAGGATCACGTAGCAACCATGTACTGGTCACGTGACTGATCATGCACTGATCACGTAATTGATCCTGCACTGATCACGTGGCTCATCATGCACTGATCACGTGGCTGTCATGCACTGATCACGTGGCTGATCACACACGTATCACATTACTGATCAGGCACTGATCACGTGGCTCTCATGCACTGATCACGTGGCTGTCTTGCACTGATCACGTGGCTGATCACACACGTATCACATGACTGATCATGCACTGATCACGTGGCTCTCATGCACTGATCACGTGGTTATCATGCACTGATCACGTGGCTGATCAGGCAATGATCACGTAGCTACCATGTACTGGTCACGTGCCTGATCATGCACTGATCACGTAATTGATCATGCACTGATCATGTGGCTGATCATGCACTGATCACCTGGCTGATCATACACTGATCACATAACTGATCATGCACTGATCACGTGACTGATCATGCACTGATCACTTGGCTATCATGCACTGATCACTTGGCTGGACATACACTGATCACGTGCCAGGTCATGCACAGATTACATGACTGATCATGCACTGAAGACGTGACTGATCATGCACTGATCACGTGGCTATCATGCACTACTCACGTGGCTGATCATGCAATGATCATGTAGCTACCATGTACCGGTCAGGTGACTGATCATACACCCATCAGGTGACGGATCATGCACTGATCACGTGGCTGATCATGCACTGATCACCTGCCTGGTCATGCACAGATCACGTGACAAATCATGAACTGATCACATAGCTATCATGAACTGATCACCTGGCTGATCATGCACTGATCATGTGACTGATCATGCGCTGATCATCTTTGCTATCATACACTGATCATGTGCCTCTGGAGGCAATAAACAAAGAGCTGAGTAGGCACGAATCAAACAGTCAGCAGGCAATAATCATGGAACTCAGCTGTGAGGAATCATGCTGCTCAGCTGGCAATAATCAAGCAGCTAGCAGGCAGGAATTACACAGCACAGCTGGCAATTGTCAAGCAGATGACAGGCAGGAATCGTGCAGCTCAGCTGGCAATTGTCAAGCAGATGAGCAGACAGTAATCACGCAGCTCAGCAGGCCCTGATCACGTGACTGAGCATGAACTGTTCACGTGGCTGATCATACACTGATCACGTGATTGATCATGCACTGATCACTTGGATATCATGCACTGATCACGTGGCTGATCATACACTGATTACGTGATTGATCATGCACTGATCACTTGGATATCATGCACTTATCACGTGGCTGATCATACACTGTTCACGTGTCTGACCATGCACTGATCACGTGGCTGATCATACACTGCTCACGTAACTGATCATGCACTGATCACGTGGCTATCATGCACTGAATACGTGGCTGAACATGCACTGTTCACGTGGCTGATCACACACTGTCACGTGACATATCATGCACTGAGCACGTGGCACTCATGCACTGATCACGTGGCTGATCATACTCTGCTCACCTAACTGATCATGCACACATCACGTGGTTATCATGCACTCCTCACGTGGTTCGTCATGGAATGATCACGAAGCTACCATATACTGGTCACGTGACTGATCATGCACAGATCACGTAAATGATCATGCACTGTTAACGTGAATGATCATGCACTGATCACGTGGCTCATCATGCACAGATCACGTGATTGATCATGCACTGATCACGTAACTGATCATGCACTGATCACGTGGCTATCATGCACTGATGACGTGGCTGATCATGCACTGATCATGTGACTGATCATGCACTGATCACGTAACTATCTTGCACTGGTCACTTGGCTGATCATACATTCATCACGGGACTGATCGTGCACTGATTGCGGTGCTATCATGCATTGACTACATGAGTCCACATGCACTGATCATGTGCATGATCATGCACTGCTCCCGTGACTGACCATGCACTGACCACGTGACTGATCATGCACTGATCACCTGGCTATCAGGCACTGATCATTTGGATAGTCATACACTGATCATGTGCCTGGTCATGCACTGATCATGTGGCTGATCATGCACTGCTCACGTGGCTGGTCATGCAATCATCACGTAGCTACCGTATACTGGTCACGCGACTGATCATGCACAGATCACGTAAATGATCATGCACTGTTCCCGTGACTGATCATGTACTGATCACGTGACTGATCATGCACTGACCACGTGGCTATCATGCACTGATCACGTGGGTGATCAAGCAATGATCACGTAGCAACCATGTACTGGTCACCTGACTGATCATGCACTGATCATGTAATTGATCCAGCACTGATCACGTGGCTGATCATGCACTGATCACGTGACTGTTCACGCACTGATCACTTGACTGATCATGCACTGATCACGTGCCTATAATGCCCTGAGTACGTGGCTGATCATACACTTTTCACGTGCCTAGTCATGCACAGATCACGTGATTAATCATGAACTTATCACGTGGCTATAATGCACTGATCATGTGGCTGATCATACACTGATCACGTTCCTGGTCATGCACAGATCACGTGACTAATGATGAACTGATCACGGGGTTATAATTCACTGATCACGTGGATATCATGCACTGATTACGAGCCTGTCATGCACAGATCACGTGACTAATCATGCACTGATCACGTAGGTATCATGCACTGATCACGTGTCTGATCATACACTGTTCACGTGTCTGACCATGCACTGCTCACGTGGCTGATCATACACTGTTCACGTAACTGTTCATGCACTGATCACGTGGATATCATGCACTGATCACGTGGCACTCATGCACTGATCACGTGGCTGATCACACTCTGCTCACGTAACTGAACATGCACACATCAGGTGGCTATCATGCACTTATCACCTGGCTGGTCATGCAAAGATCACGTAGCTACCATATACTGGTCACGTGACTCATCATGCACAGATCACGTAAATGATCATGCACTGATCACGTGACTGATCATGTACGTTTCACGTGACTGATCATGCACTGATCACGTAATTAATCCTGCACTGATCACCTGACTCATCATGCACGGATCACGTGGCTGATCACACACGTATCACGTGACTGATCATGCACTGATCACGTGGTTATCATACACTGATCACGTGGCTATCATTCACTGATCACGTGGATATCATGCACGGATCACGTGGCTGATCACACACGTATCACGTGACTGATCATGCACTGATCACGTGGCTATCATGCACTGATCACGTGGCTGATCATGCACTGATCATGTGGCTGATCATGCACTGATCACGTGACTGATCATGCACTGAACACGTGACTGATCATGCACTGATCACGGGTCGGATCATGCAGGGTCACGTGACTGATCATGCACAGATCATGTGGCTGATCATGCACTGATCACGTGACTGATCATGCACTGAACACGTGACTGATCATACACTGATCACGTGGCTATCATGCACTGATCACTTGGCTGGTCATACACTGATCACGCAGCTACCATGTACTTGTCACGTGACTGATCATGCACTGATCATGTGGCTGATCATGCACTGATCTCGTGACTGATCATGCACTGATCACGTGACTTATCATGCACTGATCACGTGGCTATCATGCACTGATCACATGCCTGGTCATACACTGATCACGTGCCTGGTCATGCACAGATTACATGACTGATCATGCACTCATCACGTCACTGATCATGCACTGATCACGTGGCTATCATGCACTGTTCACGTGGCTGATCATACACTGATCACCTGCCTGGTCATGCACAGATCACGTGACTAATCATGAACTGATCACGTAGCAATCATTCACTGATCACCTGGCTGATCATGCACTGATCACGTGGCTGATCATGCAATGATCACGTAGCTATCATGCACTGATCACGTGGCTGATCATGCACTGATACCGAGACTGAGCATGGACTGATCACATGACTATCATGTAGTGATCACGTGACTTACTGGGGCTGACCATGTGACTGATCATGCGCTGAGCATGTTTGCTATCATACACTGATCATGTGCCTCTGGAGGCAATAAACAAAGAGCTGAGTAGGCATGAATCAAACAGTCAGCAGGTAATAATCATGGAACTCAGCTGTGAGGAATCATGCTGCTCAGCTGGCAATAATCAAGCAGTTGAGCAGGCAGGAATTACACAGCACAGCTGGCAATTCTCAAGCAGATGACAGGCAGGAATCATGCAGCTCAGCTGGCAATTTTCAAGCAGATGAGCAGACAGTAATCACGCAGCTCAGCAGGCCCTGGTCACGTGACTGAGTATGCACTGTTCACCTGGCTGATCATACACTGATCACGTGATTGATCATGCACTGATCACTTGGATATCATGCACTCATCACGTGGCTGATCATACACTGCTCACGTAACTGATCATGCACTGATCACGTAATTGATTATGCACTGATCACGTGGCTGATCATGCAATGATCACATAGCTACCATGTACGGGTCACGTGAGTGATCATGCACTGATCACGTAATTCATCATGCACTGATCACGTGGCTGATCATGCACTGAACACGTGACTTATCATGCACTGATCACGTGACTGATCATGCACTGATCACGTGGCTATCATGCACTGCTCACGTGGTTGATCATGCAGTGATCATGCAGCTACCATGTAGTGGTTACATGACTGATCATGCACTGATCACGTAATTGATCATGCACTGATCACCTGGATTATCATGCATTCATCATGTGACTGATTATGTGCTGATTATGTTTGGTGTCACACACTGATCATGTGCATCTGGAGGCAATGAACAAAGAGCTGAGTAGGCAGGAATCAGTCAGCAGGCTATAATCATGGAACTCAACTCTGAGAAATCATGCTGCTCAGCTGGCAATAATCAAGTAGATGAGCAGGCAGGAATTACGCAGCACAGGTGGCAATTGTCAAGGAGATGACAGGCAGGAATCGTGCAGCTCAGCTGGAAATTGTCAAGCAGATGAGCAGACAGTAATCACGCAGCTCAGCAGGCACTGATAACGTGACTGAGCATGCACTGTTCACATGGCTGATCACACACCTATCACGTGACTGATCATGCACTGATCATGTGACTGATCATGCACTGATCACGTAGCTATCTTGCACTGATCACTTGGCTGATCATACACTCATCACGGGACTGACCGTGCACTGATCACGGCGCTATCATGCATTGACTACATGACTCACATGCACTGATCACGTGGATGATCCTGCACTGATCACGTGACTGACCATGCACTGATCACGTGACTGATCAGGCACTGATCACATGGCTGATCATGACTGATCACGTGGCTATCATGCACTGCTCACGTGGATGATCAGGCAATGATCACGTAGCTACCATGTACTGGTCACGTGACTGATCATGCACTGATCACGTAATTGATCATGCACTGATCATGTGGCTGATCATGCACTGATCACGTGGCTGATCATACACTGATCACGTGACTGATCATGCACTGATCACTTGGATATCATGCACTGATCACGTGGCTATCATGCACTGATCACGTGGCTATCATGCACTGATCACATGGCTGATCACGCAATGATCACGTAGCTACCATGTACTGGTCACGTGACTGATCATGCACTGATCACGTAATTGATCCTACACTGATCACGTGGCTCATCATGAATTGATCACGTGGCTGATCACACATGTATCACGTGACTGATCATGCACTGATCATGTGGCTCATCATGCACTGATCACGTGGCTATCATGGACTGATCACGTGGCTATCATGCACTGATCACGTGGCTGATCACGCAATGATCACGTAGCTACCATGTACTGGTCAGGTGACTGATCATGCACTGATCACGTAATTGATCCTGCACTGATCACATGGCTCATCACGCACTGATCAGGTGGCTGATCACACACTGATCACGTGACTGATCATGTTGTTCACGTAATAGTATGCACTGATCACGTGCCTGGTCATGCACTGATCACGTGACTGATCATGCACTGATCACGTGACTGATCATGCACTGATCACGTGGCTATCATGCAGTGATCACTTGGCTGGACATACAATGATCACGTGCCTGGTCATGCACTGATCACGTGGCTGATCATGCACTGATCACGTGACTGATCATGCACTGATCTCGTGTCTGATCATGCACTGATCACGTGGCTATCATGCACTGCTCACGTGGCTGATCATGCGATGATCACGCAGCTGCCATGTACTGGTCACATGACTGATTATGCACTGATCACGTGGCTGATCATGCACTGATCACGAGGCTATCATGCACTATCACGTGGCTGATCATGCAATGATCACGTAGCTACCATGTACTGGTCACGTGACTGATCATGCACTGATCATGTAATTGATCATGCACTGGTCATGTGGCTGATCATGCACTGATCACGTGGCTGATCATACACTGTTCACGTGTCTGACCATGCACTGATCACGTGGCTGATCATACACTGCTCACGTAACTGATCATGCACTGATCACGTGGCTATCATGCACTGATCACGTGGCTGAACATGCACTGTTCACGTGCCTGGTCATGCACTGATCACGTGGCTGATCATGCACTGATCACGTGGCTATCATGCACTGCTCACGTCGCTGATCTGGCAATGATCAAGTAGCTACCATGTACTGGTTACGTGACTAATCATGCACTGATCACATGGCTATCATGCACTGATCACTTGGCTGGACATACACTGATCACGTGCCTGGTCATGCACTGATCACCTGGCTGATCATGCACTGATCACGTGACTGATCATGCACTGATCACGTGGCTATCATGCACTGCTCACGTGGCTGATCATACGATATTCACGAAGCTACCATGTACTAGTCACATGACTGATCATGCACTGATCACGTGACTGATCATGCAGTGATCACGTGGCTATCGTGCACTAATCACGTGGCTGATAATGCAATGATCACGTAGCTACCATGTACTGGTCACGTGACTGATCATGCACTGATCATGTAATTGATCATGCACTGGTCATGTGGCTGATCATGCACTGATCACGTGGCTGATCATACACTGTTCACGTATCTGACCATGCACTGATCACGTGGCTGATCACACACCTGTCACGTGACATATCATGCACTGATCACGTGGCACTCATGCACTGATCACGTGGCTGATCATACTCTGCTCACGTAACTGATCATGCACACATCACGTGGCTATCATGCACTCCTCACGTGGTTCGTCATGGAATGATCACGAAGCTACCATATACTGGTCACGTGACTGATCATGCAAAGATCACGTAAATGATCATGCACTGTTAACGTGACTGATCATGTACTGATCACGTGACTGATAATGCACTGATCACGTGGCTATCATGCACTGCTCACGCGGCTGTTCATGCAATTATCACGTAGCTACCATGTACTGGTCACGTGAGTGATCATGCACTGATCACGTAATTGATCATGCACTGATCAGGTGACTTATCATGCACTGTTAACGTGAGTGATCAAGCACTGATCACGTGACTGATCATGCACTGATCTCATGGCTATCATGCAAGGCTCATGTGGCTGGTCATGCAATGATCACCTAGCTACCATATACTGGTCACGTGACTGATCATGCACTGATCACGTGATTGATCATGCACTGATCATGTGGCTGATCATGCACTGATCACGTGGCTGATCATCCACTGATCACGTGACTGATCATGCACTGATCACGTGGCTATCATGCTCTGCTCACGTGGCTGATCATGCAATTATCACGTAGCTACCATGTACTGGTCACGTGAGTGATCATGGACTGATCACCTAATTGATCATGCACTGATCAGGTGACTTATCATGCACTGTTAACGTGAGTGATCATGCACTGATCACGTGACTGATCATGCACTGATCTCGTGGCTAACATGCAATGCTCACGTGGCTGGTCATGCAATGATCACCTAGCTACCATATACTGGTCACGCGACTGATCATGCACAGATCACGTAAATGATCATGCACTGTTCCCGTGACTGATCATGTACTGATCACGTGACTGATCATGCACTGACCACGTGGCTATCATGCTCTGCTTACGTGGGTGATCATGCAATGATCACGTAGCAACCATGTACTGGTAACCTGACTGATCATGCACTGATCATGTAATTGATCCAGCACTGATCACGTGGCTCATCATGCACTGATCCCGTGACTGTTCACGCACTGATCACTTGACTGATCATGCACTGATCACGTGGCTATAATGCCCTGTGTACGTGGCTGATAAAACACATTTCACGTGCCTGGTCATGCACAGATCACGTGACTAATCATGAACTTATCACGTGGCTATAATGCACTGATCATGTGGCTGATCATACACTGTTCAAGTTCCTGGTCATGCACAGATCACGTGATTAATGATGAACTGATCACGGGGCTATAATTCACTGATCACGTGGATATCATGCACTCATTACGAGCCTGTCATGCACAGATCACGTGACTAATCATGAACTGATCACGTAGGTATCATGCACTGATCACGTGGCTGATCATACACTGTTCACGTGTCTGATCATGCACTGATCACGTGGCTGATCATACACTGCTCACGTAGCTGATCATGCACTGATCACGTGTCTATCATGCAGTGCTCACGTGGCTGATCCTGCAATGATCACGTAGCTTACATGTACGGTCACGTGACTGATCATGCAATGGTAACGTATTGATCATGCACTGATCACGTGACTGATCATGTACTGATCACGTGATTGATCATGCACTGATCACATTTCTATCATGCACTGCTTACGTGGCTGATCATACAATGTTCACATAGCTACCATGTACTGGTCACATGACTGATCATGCACTGATCACGTAATTGATCATGCACTGATCAAGTGGGTGATCATACACTGCTCCCGTGACTGATCATGCACTCTTCACGAGACTCATCATGCACTGATCACGTGGCTATCAAGCACTGATCACGTGGCTGATCATACACTGATCACGTGACTGATCATGCACTGTTAAAGCGAGTGATCATGCATTGTTCACGTGGATATCATGCACTGATCACGTGTTTGATCATACACTGTTCACGTGGCTGACCATGCACGGCTCACGTGGCTGATCATGCACTGATCACGTGGCACTCATGCACTGATCACGTGGCTGATCATACTCTGCTCACGTAACTGATCATGCACACATCAGGTGGCTATCATGCACTTCTCACCTGGCTGGTCATGCAATGTTCACAAAGCTACCATATACTGGTCACGTGACTCATCATGCACAGATCACGTCAATGATCATGCACTGTTCACGTGACTGATCATATACGGATCACGTGAGTGATCATGCACTGATCACATGGCTATCATGCACTGCTCACGTGGCTGATCATGCAATGATCACGTAGCAACCATGTACTGTTCACGTGACTGATCATGCACTGATCACATAATTAATCCTGCACTGATCACATGACTCATCATGCACTGATCACGTGGCTGATCACACATGAATCACGTGACTGATCATGCACTGATCACGTGGTTATCATACACTGATCACGTGGCTATCATTCACTGATCACGTGGATATCATGCACGGATCACGTGGCTGATCACACACGTATCACGTGAATGATCATGCACTGATCACGTGGCTATCATGCACTGATCACCTGGCTGATCATGCAATGATCACATAGCTACCATGTACTGGTCACGTGACTGATCTTGCACTGATCACGTAATTGATCAGGCACTGATCACGTGGCTGATCAAGCACTGATCACTTTCCTATCATGCACTGTTAACGTGGCTGATCATGAAATGATCACCCAGCTACCATGTACTGGTCACGTGACTGATCATGCACTGATCACGTGACTTATCATGCACTGATCACGTGGCTATCATGCACTAATCACATGGCTGGTCATACACTGATCACGTGCCTGGTCATGCACAGATTACATGACTGATCATGCACTCATCACGTCACTGATCATGCACTGATCACGTGGCTATCATGCACTGATCACGTGGCTGATCATACTCTGCTCACGTAACTCATCATGCACACATCACTTTTCTATCATGCACTGCTCACGTGGCTCGTCATGGAATTATCACGTAGCTACCATATACTGGTCACGTGACTGATCATGCACAGATCACGTAAATGATCACACACTGTTCACGTGACTGATCATGTACTGACCACGTGACTGATCAGGCACTGATCACGTGGCTGATCATGCACTGATCACGTAATTGATCATGCACTTATCATTTGGCTGATCATGCACTGATCACGTGGCTGATCATACACTGATCACATGACTGATCATGCACTGATCACGTGACTGATCATGCACTGATCACGTGGCTATCATGCACTGAACCCTTGGCTGGTCATACAATGATCACATGACTGATCATACACTGTTCACCTGACTGATCATGTACTGATCACGTGACTGATCATGCACTGATCACGTAATTGATCATGCACTGATCACGTGGCTGATCATGCAATGATCACGTGACTGATCATGCACTGATCACGTGACTGATCATGCACTGATCACGTGACTGATCATCCACTGATCAGTTGGCTATCATGCACTTATTACTTGACTGATCATACACTGATCACGTGACTGATAAAGCACTGATCATCTGGCTATCGTGCACTCATTACCTGGCTATCGTGCACTGATCACGTGGTTGATCATACACTGATCACGAGACTAATCATGCACTGATGACGTCTATATCACGCACTGATCACATGACTGCCCATGCAATGATCACCCGGATGATCATACACTGATCATGCGACAGATCACGCACTGATCACGTGGCTATCATGCACTGCTCATGCGGCTGTTCATGCAATTATCACGTAGCTACCATGTACTGGTCACGTGAGTGATCAGGCACAGATCACGTAATTCATCATGCACTGATCAGGTGACTTATCATGCACTGTTAACGTGAGTGATCATGCACTGATCACGTGACTGATCATGCACTGATCTCATGGCTATCATGCAAGGCTCATGTGGCTGGTCATGCAATGATCACCTAGCTACCATATACTGGTCACGTGACTGATCATGCACTGATCACGTAATTGATCATGCACTGATCATGTGGCTGATCATGCACTGATCACGTGGCTGATCATCCACAGATCACGTGACTGATCAAGCACTGATCACGTGACTGACCATGAACTGATCACGTGACTGATTATGCACTGATCACGTGGCTGATCATGCACTGATCACGAGGCTATCATGCACTACTCACGTGGCTGATCATGCAATGATCACGTAGCTACCATGTACTGGTCACGTGACTGATCATGCACTGATCATGTAATTGATCATGCACTGGTCATGTGGCTGATCATGCACTGATCACGTGGCTGATCATACACTGTTCACGTGTCTGACCATGCACTGATCACGTGTCTGATCATACACTGCTCACGTAACTGATCATGCACTGATCACGTGGCTATCATGCACTGATCACGTGGCTGATCATCCACAGATCACGTGACTGATCATGCACTGATCACGTGACTTATCATGCACTGATCACGTGGCTATCATGCACTGATCACTTGGCTGGTCATACACTGATCACGTGCCTGGTCATGCACAGATTACATGACTGATCATGCACTGAACACGTGACTGATCATGCACTGATCACGTGGCTATCATGCACTACTCACGTGGCTGATCATGCAATGTTCATGTAGCTACCATGTACCGGTCAGGTGACTGATCATACACCCATCAGGTGACGGATCATGCACTGATCACATGGCTGATCATGCACTGATCACCTGCCTGGTCATGCACAGATCACGTGACAAATCATGAACTGATCACATAGCTATCATGAACTGATCACCTGGCTGATCATGCACTGATCACGTGGCTGATCATGCACTGATACCGTGACTGAGCATGGACTGATCACATGTAGTGATATCATGTAGTGATCACGTGACTTAATGGCTCTGATCATGTGACTGATCATGCGCTGCCCATGTTTGCTATCATACACTGATCATGTGACTCTGGAGGCAATAAACAAAGAGCTGAGTAGGCACGAATCAAAGAGTCAGCAGGCAATAATCATGTAACTCAGGTGTGAGGAATCATGCTGCTCAGCAGGCACTAATCAAGCAGCTGAGCAGGCAGGAATTAGGCAGCACAGCTGGCAATTGTCAAGCAGATGACAGGCAGGAATCATGCAGCTCAGCTGGCAATTGTCAAGCAGATGAGCAGACAGTAATCACGCAGCTCAGCAGGCCCTGATCACGTGACTGAGCATGCACTGTTCACGTGGCTGATCATACACTGATCACGTGATGATCATGCACTGACCACTTGGATATCATGCACTGATCACGTGGCTGATCATACACTGTTCACGTGTCTGACCATGCACTGATCATGTGGCTGATCATACACTGCTCACGTAACTGATCATGCACTGATCACGTGGCTATCATGCACTGATCACGTGGCTGAACATGCACTGTTCACGTGGCTGATCACACACCTGTCACGTGAATGATCATGCACTGATCACGTGATTGCGCATGCACTGATCACGTAATTGTATGCACTGCTCACGTGGCTATCATGCACTGATGACGTGGCTGATCATGCACTGATCATGTGACTGATCATGCACTGATCACGTAGCTACCTTGCACTGATCACTTGGCTGATCATACACTCATCACGGGACTGATCGAGCACTGATTACGGTGCTATCATGCATTGACTACATGAGTCCACATGCACTGATCACGTGGATGATCAAGCACTGATCACGTGACTGACCATGAACAGATCACGTGACTGATTATGCACTGATCACGTGGCTGATCATGCACTGATCACGAGGCTATCATGCACTACTCACGTGGCTGATCATGCAATGATCACGTACCTACCATGTACTGGTCACGTGACTGATCATGCACTGATCATGTAATTGATCATGCACTGGTAATGTGGCTGATCATGCACTGATCACGTGGCTGATCATACACTGTTCACGTGTCTGACCATGCACTGATCACGTGTCTGATCATACACTGATCACGTAACTGATCATGCACTGATCACGTGGCTATCATGCACTGATCACGTGGCTGAACATGCACTGTTCTCGTGCCTGGTCATGCACTGATCACGTGGCTGATCATGCACTGATCACGTGACTGATCATGCACTGATGACATGGCTATCATGCACTGCTCACGTGGCTGATCATACGATATTCACGAAGCTACCATGTACTGGTCACATGACTGATCATGCACTGATCACGTGACTGATCATGCAGTGATCACGTGGCTATTGTGCACTACTCACGTGGCTGATCATGCAATGATCATGTAGCTACCATGTACAGGTCACGTGAATGATCATACACCCATCAGGTGACTGATCATGCACTGATCACGTGGCTATCATGCACTGATCACGAGACTGATCATGCACTGATCACGTCTATATCATGCACTGATCACATGACTCCCCATGCACTGATCACGTGGATGATCATACACTAATCAAGTGACAGATCATGCACTGATCACGTGGCTGATCATGCACTGATACCGTGACTGAGCATGGACTGATCACATGCCTATCATGTAGTGATCACGTGACTTAATGGCGCTGATCATGTGACTGATCACGCACTGATCATGTTTGCTATCATACACTGATCATGTGCCTCTGGAGGCAATAAACAAAGAACTGAGTAGGCACGAATCATACAGTCAGCAGGCAATAATCATGGAACTCAGCTGTGAGGAATCATGCTGCTCAGCTGGCAATAATCAAGCAGCTAGCAGGCAGGAATTACACAGCACAGCTGGCAGTTGTCAAGCAGATAACAGGCAGGAATCGTGCAGCTCAGCTGTCAATTGTCAAGCAGATGAGCAGACCGTAATCACGCAGCTCAGCAGGCCCTGATCATGTGACTGAGCATGCACTGTTCACGTGGCTGAACATAAACTGATCACGTGATTGATCATGCACTGTTCACTTGGATATCATGCACTGATCACGTGGCTGATCATACACTGTTTACGTATCTGACCATGCACTGATCACGTGGCTGATCATACACTGCTCACGTAACTGATCATGCACTGATCACGTGGCTATCATGCACTGAATACGTGGCTGAACATGCACTGTTCACGTGGCTGATCACACACCTGTCACGTGACATATCATGCACTGATCACGTGGCACTCATGCACTGATCACGTGGCTGATCATACTCTGCTCACGTAACTCATCATGCACACATCACGTTTCTATCATGCACTGCTCACGTGCCTCGTCACGGAATGATCACGTAGCTACCATATACTGGTCACGTGACTGATCATGCACAGATCACGTAAATGATCATGCACTGTTCACGTGACTGATCATGTACTGATCACGTGACTGATCATGCACTGATCACGTGGCTGATCATGCACTGATCACGTAATTGATCATGCACTTATCATTTGGCTGATCATGCACTGATCACGTGGCTGATCATACACTGATCACATGACTGATCATGCACTGATCACGTGACTGATAATGCACTGATCACGTGGCTATCATGCACTGATCACTTGGCTGGTCATACACTGATCACATGACTGATCATGCACTGTTCACGTGACTGATCATGTTCAGATCATGTGAATAATCATGAAGTGATCACGTGGCTATCCTGCACTGATCACGTGGATATCATGCACTGATCACCTGGCTGATCACCCACATATCACGTGACTGATCATGCACTGATCACGTGGCTATCATGCCCTGATCACGTGGCTATCATGCACTGATCACGTGGCTGGTCATGCAATGATCAAGTAGCTACCATGCACTGGTCACGTGACTGATCATGCACTGATCAGGTAATTGATCATGCACTGATCACGTGACTGATCATGCACAGATCACGTGACTGATCATGCACAGATCCCGTGACTGATCATGCACTCATCACGTGGCTATCATGCACTGCTCACGTGGCTGATCATGCAATGATCACGCAGCTACCATGTACTGGTCACATGACTGACCATGCACTGATCACATAATTGATAATGCACTGATCACCTGGCTTATCATGCATTGATCATGTGACTGATTATGTGCTGATCATGTTTGGTGTCACACACTGATCATGTGCCTCTGGAGGCAATGAACATAGAGCTGAGTAGGCAGGAATCAGTCAGCAGGCTATAATCATGGAACTCAACTCTGAGAAATCATGCTGCTCAGCTGGCAATAATCAAATAGATGAGCAGGCAGGAATTACGCAGCACAGGTGTCAATTGTCAAGGAGATGACAGGCAGGAATCGTGCAGCTCAGCTGGAAATTGTCAAGCAGATGAGCAGACACTAATCACACAGCTAAGCAGGCCCTGATCACGTGACTGAGCATGCACTGTTCACATGGCTGATCACACACCTATCACGTGACTGATCATGCACTGATCATGTGACTGATCATGCACTAATCACGTAGCTATCTTGTACTGATCACTTGGCTGATCATACACTCATCACGGGACTGATCGTGCACTGATCATGGCGCTATTATGCATTGACTACATGACTCCACATGCACTGATCACGTGGAAGATCATGCACTGATCACGTGACTGACCATGCACTGATCACGTGACTGATAATGCACTGATCACGTGGCTGATCATGCACTGATCACGAGGCTAACATGCACTGCTCACGTCGCTGATCTGGCAATGATCACGTAGCTACCATGTACTGGTTACGTGACTAATCATGCACTGATAACGTAATTGATCATGCACTGATCATGTGGCTGATCATGCACTGATCACGTGGCTGATCATACACTGATCACGTGACTGATCATGCACTGATCACGTGACTGACCATGCACTGATCACGTGACTGATAATGCACTGATCACGTGGCTGATCTTGCACTGATCATGTGGCTATCATGCACTGCTCACGTCGCTGATCTGGCAATGATCACGTAGCTACCATGTACTGGTTACGAGACTAATCATGCACTGATCACGTGGCTATCATGCACTGATCACTTGGCTGGACATACACTGATCACGTGCCTGGTCATGCACTGATCACGTGGCTGATCAAGCACTGATCACGTGACTGATCATGCACTGATCACGTGGCTATCATGCACCGCTAACGTGGCTGATCATGCGATATTCACGCAGCTACCATGTACTGGTCACATGACTGATCATGCACTGTTCACGTGACTGATCATGCAGTGATCACGTGGCTATCGTGCACTACTCACGTGGCTGATCATGCAATGATCATGTTGCTACCATGTACAGGTCACGTGAATGATCATACACCCATCAGGTGACTGATCATGCACTGATCACGTGGCTATCATGCACTGATCACGAGACTGATCATGCACTGATCACGTCTATATCATGCACTGATCACATGACTGCCCATGCACTGATCACGTGGATGATCATACACTAATCATGTGACAGATCATGCACTGATCACGTGGCTGATCATGCACTGATACCGTGACTGAGCATGGACTGATCACATGACTATCATGTAGTGATCACGTGACTTAATGGCGCTGATCATGTGACTGATCATGCGCTGATCATGTTTGCTATCATACACTGATCATGTGCCTCTGGAGGCAATAAACAAAGAGCTGAGTAGGCACGAATCATACAGTCAGCAGGCAATAATCATGGAACTCAGCTGTGAGGAATCATGCTGCTCAGCTGGCAATAATCAAGCAGCTAGCAGGCAGGAATTACAAAGCACAGCTGGCAATTGTCAAGCAGATGACAGGCCGGAATCGTGCAGCTCAGCTGGCAATTGTCAAGCCGATGAGCAGACAGTAATCACGCCGCTCAGCAGGCCCTGATCACGTGACTGAGCATGCACTGTTCACGTGGCTGATCATACACTGATCACGTGATTGATCATGCACTGATCACTTGGATATCATGCACTGATCACGTGCCTGATCATACACTGTTCACGTATCTGACCATGCACTGATCACGTGGCTGATCATACACTGCTCACGTAACTGATCATGCACTGATCACGTGGCTGATCACACACCTGTCACGTGAAATATGATGCACTGATCACGTGGCTGATCATACACTGTTCACGTATCTGACCATGCACTGATCACGTGGCTGATCACACACCTGTCACGTGACATATCATGCACTGATCACGTGGCACTCATGCACTGATCACATGGCTGATCATACTCTGCTCACGTAACTGATCATGCACACATCACGTGGCTATCATGCACTCCTCACCTGGTTCGTCATGGAATGATCACGAAGCTACCATATACTGGTCACGTGACTGATCATGCAAAGATCACGTAAATGATCATGCACTGTTAACGTGACTGATCATGTACTGATCACGTAATTGATCATGCACTGATCAGGTGACTTATCATGCACTCTTAACGTGAGTGATCTTGCACTGATCACGTGACTGATCATGCACTGATCTCATGGCTATCATGCAAGGCTCATGTGGCTGGTCATGCAATGATCACCTAGCTACCATATACTGGTCACGTGACTGATCATGCACTGATCACGTAATTGATCATGCACTGATCATGTGGCTGATCATGCACTGATCACGTGGTTGATCATCCACTGATCACGTGACTGATCATGCACTGATCACGTGGCTATCATGCACTGATCACTTGGCTGGTCATACACTGATCACGTGCCTGGTCATGCACAGATTACATGACTGATCATGCACTGAACACGTGACTGATCATGCATTGATCACGTGGCTATCATGCACTACTTACGTGGCTGATAATGCAATGATCATGTAGCTACCATGTACCGGTCAGGTGACTGATCATACACCCATCAGGTGACGGATCATGCACTGATCACATGGCTGATCATGCACTGATCACCTGCCTGGTCATGCACAGATCACGTGACAAATCATGAACTGATCACATAGCTATCATGAACTGATCACCTGGCTGATCATGCACTGATCACGTGGCTGATCATGCACTGATACCGTGACTGAGCATGGACTGATCACATGACTATCATGTAGTGATCACGTGACTTAATGGCTCTGATCATGTGACTGATCATGCGCTGCTCATGTTTGCTATCATACACTGATCATGTGACTCTGGAGGCAATAAACAAAGAGCTGAGTAGGCACGAATCAAAGAGTCAGCAGGCAATAATCATGGAACTCAGGTGTGAGGAATCATGCTGCTCAGCTGGCAATTGTCAAGCAGATGAGCACACAGTAATCACGCAGCTCAGCAGGCCCTGATCACGTGACTGAGCATGCACTGTTCACGTGGCTGATCATACACTGATCACGTGATGATCATGCACTGACCACTTGGATATCATGCACTGATCACGTGGCTGATCATACACTGTTCACGTGTCTGACCATGCACTGATCACGTGGCTGATCATACACTGCTCAAGTAACTGATCATGCACTGATCACGTGGCTATCATGGACTGATCACGTGGCTGAACATGCACTGTTCACGTGGCTGATCACACACCTGTCACGTGACATATCATGCACTGATCACGTGGCACTCATGCACTGATCACGTGGCTGATCATACTCTCTCACGTAACTGATCATGCACACATCACGTGGCTATCATGCACTGCTCACGTGGCTCATCATGGAATGATCACGTAGCTACCATATACTGGTCACGTGACTGATCATGCACTGATCACGTGGCTATCGTGCACTACTCACGTGGTTGATCATGCAATGATCATGTAGCTACCATGTACAGGTCACGTGAATGATCATACACCCATCAGGTGACTGATCATGCACTGATCACGTGGCTATCATGCACTGATCACGAGACTGATCATGCACTGATCACGTCTATATCATGCACTGATCACATGACTCCCCATGCACTGATCACGTGGATGATCATACACTAATCATGTGACAGATCATGCACTGATCACGTGGCTGATCATGCACTGATACCGTGACTGAGCATGGACTGATCACATGCCTATCATGTAGTGATCACGTGACTTAATGGCGCTGATAATGTGACTGATCACGCGCTGATCATGTTTGCTATCATACACTGATCATGTGCCTCTGGAGGCAATAAACAAAGAGCTGAGTAGGCACGAATCATACAGTCAGCAGGCAATAATCATGGAACTCAGCTGTGAGGAATCATGCTGCTCAGCTGGCAATAATCAAGCAGCTAGCAGGCAGGAATTACAAAGCACAGCTGTCAATTGTCAAGCAGATGAGCAGACAGTAATCACGCAGCTCAGCAGGCCCTGATCACGTGACTGAGCATGCACTGTTTACGTGGCTGATCATACACTGATCACGTGATGATCATGCACTGATCACTTGGATATCATGCACTGATCACGTGGCTGATCATACACTGCTCACGTAACTGATCATGCACTGATCACATGGCTGATCACACACCTGTCACGTGAAATATCATGCACTGATCACGTGGCTGATCATACACTGTTCACGTATCTGACCATGCACTGATCACGTGGCTGATCACACACCTGTCACGTGACATATCATGCACTGATCACGTGGCAATCATGCGCTGATCACGTGGCTGATCATACTCTGCTCACGTAACTGATCATGCACACATCACGTGGCTATCATGCACTCCTCACGTGGTTCGTCATGGAATGATCACGAAGCTACCATATACTGGTCACGTGACTGATCATGCAAAGATCACGTAAATGATCATGCACTGTTAACGTGACTGATCATGTACTGATCACGTGACTGATAATGCACTAATCACGTTGCTATCATGCACTGCTCACGTGGCTGTTAATGCAATTATCACGTAGCTACCATGTACTGGTCACGTGAGTGATCATGCACTGATCACGTAATTGATCATGCACTGAACAGGTGACTTATCATGCACTGTTAACGTGAGTGATCATGCACTGATCACGTAACTGATCATGCACTGATCTCGTGGCTAACATGCAAGGCTCATGTGGCTGGTCATGCAATGATCACCTAGCTACCATATACTGGTCACGTGACTGATAATGCACTGATCTCGGAATTGATCATGCACTGATCATGTGGCTGATCATGCACTGATCACGTGGCTGATCATCCACTGATCACGTGACTGATCATGCACTGATCACGTGACTGATCATGCACTGATCACGTGGCTAGTCATACACTGATCACGTGCCTGGTCATGCACTGATAACGTGGCTATCATGCACTACTCACGTGGCTGATCATGCAATGATCATGTAGCTACCATGTATCGGTCAGGTGACTGATCATACACCCATCAGGTGACGGATCATGCACTGATCACATTGCTGATCATGCACTGATCACCTGCCTGGTCATGCACAGATCACGACAAATCATGAACTGATCACATAGCTATCATGAACTGATCACCTGGCTGATCATGCACTGATCACGCACTGATACCGTGACTGAGCATGGACTGATCACATGACTATCATGTAGTGATCACGTGACTTAATGGCTCTGATCATGTGACTGATCATGCGCTGCTCATGTTTGCTATCATACACTGATCATGTGACTCTGGAGGCAATAAACAAAGAGCTGAGTAGGCACGAATCAAAGAGTCAGCAGGCAATAATCATGGAACTCAGGTGTGAGGAATCATGCTGCTCAGCTGGCAATAATCAAGCAGCTGAGCAGGCAGGAATTAGGCAGCACAGCTGGCAATTGTCAAGCAGATGACAGGCAGGAATCATGCAGCTCAGCTGGCAATTGTCAAGCAGATGAGCAGACAGTAATCACGCAGCTCAGCAGGTCCTGATCACGTGACTGAGCATGCACTGTTCACGTGGCTGATCATACACTGATCACGTGATGATCATGCACTGACCACTTGGATATCATGCACTGATCACGTGGCTGATCATACACTGTTCACGTGTCTGACCATGCACTGATCACGTGGCTGATCATACACTGCTCACGTAACTGATCATGCACTGATTACGTGGCTATCATGCACTGAATACGTGGCTGAACATGCACTGTTCACGTGGCTGATCACACACCTGTCACGTGACATATCATGCACTGATCACGTGGCACTCATGCACTGATCACGTGGCTGATCATACTCTGCTCACGTAACTCATCATGCACACATCACGTTTCTATCATGCATTGCTCACGTGCCTCGTCACGGAATGATCACGTAGCTACCATATACTGGTCACGTGACTGATCATGCACAGATCACGTAAATGATCATGCACTGTTCACGTGACTGATCATGTACTGATCACGTGACTGATCATGCACTGATCACGTGGCTGATCATGCACTGATCACGTAAATGATCATGCACTTATCATTTGGCTGATCATGCACTGATCACGTGGCTGATCATACACTGATCACGTGACTGATCATGCACTGATCACGTGACTCATAGTGCACTGATCACGTGGCTATTATGCACTGATCACTTGGCTGGTCATACACTGATCACTTGACTGATCATGCACTGTTCACGTGACTGATCATGTACAGATCATGTGAATAATCATGAAGTGATCACGTGGCTATCCTGCACTGATCACGTGGATATCATGCACTGATCACCTGGCTGATCAACCACGTATCACGTGACTGATCATGCACTGATCACGTGGCTATCATGCCCTAATCAAGTGGCTATCATGCACTGATCACGTGGCTGATCATGCAATGATCAAGTAGCTACCATGCACTGGTCACGTGACTGATCATGCACTGATCAGGTAATTGATCATGCACTGATCACGTGACTGATCATGCACAGATCACGTGACTGATCATGCACAGATCACGTGACTGATCATGCACTCATCACGTGGCTATCATGCACTGCTCACGTGGCTGATCATGCAATGATCACACAGCTACCATGTACTGGTCACATGACTGATCATGCACTGATCACATAATTGATCATGCACTGATCACGTGGCTTATCATGCATTGATCATGTGACTGATTATGTGCTGATCATGTTTGGTGTCACACACTGATCATGTGCCTCTGGAGGCAATGAACATAGAGCTGAGTAGGCAGGAATCAGTCAGCAGGCTATAATCATGGAACTCAGCTCTGAGAAATCATGCTGCTCAGCTGGCAATAATCAAATAGATGAGCAGGCAGGAATTACGCAGCACAGGTGTCAATTGTCAAGGAGATGACAGGCAGGAATCGTGCAGCTCAGCTGGAAATTGTCAAGCAGATGAGCAGACAGTAATCACACAGCTAAGCAGGCCCTGATCACGTGACTGAGCATGCACTGTTCACATGGCTGATCACACACCTATCACGTGACTGATCATGCACTGATCATGTGACTGATCATGCACTAATCACGTAGCTATCTTGTACTGATCACTTGGCTGATCATACACTCATCACGGGACTGATCGTGCACTGATCATGGCGCTATTATGCATTGACTACATGACTCCGCATGCACTGATCACGTGGAAGATCATGCACTGATCACGTGACTGACAATGCACTGATCACGTGACTGATAATGCACTGATCACGTCGCTGATCATGCACTGATCATGTGGCTATCATGCACTGCTCACGTCGCTGATCTGGCAATGATCACGTAGCTACCATGTACTGGTTACTTGACTAATCATGCACTGATCACGTAATTGATCATGCACTGATCATGTGGCTGATCATGCACTGATCACGTGGCTGATCATACACTGATCACGTGACTGATCATGCACTGATCACGTGACTGACCATGCACTGATCACGTGACTGATAATGCACTGATCACGTGGCTGATTATGCACTGATCATGTGGCTATCATGCACTGCTCACGTCGCTGATCTGGCAATGATCACGTAGCTACCATGTACTGGTTACGAGACTAATCATGCACTGATCACGTGGCTATCATGCACTGATCACTTGGCTGGACATACACTGATCACGTGCCTGGTCATGCACTGATCACGTGGCAGATCATGCACTGATCACGTGACTGATCATGCACTGATCACGTGGCTATCATGCACTGCTCACGTGGCTGATCATGCGATATTCACGCAGCTACCATGTACTGGTCACATGACTGATCATGCACTGATCACGTGACTGCTCATGCAGTGATCACGTGGCTATCGTGCACTACTCACGTGGCTGATCATGCAATGATCATGTAGCTACCATGTACAGGTCACGTGAATGATCATACACCCATCAGGTGACTGATCATGCACTGATCACGTGGCTATCATGCACTGATCACGAGACTGATCATGCACTGATCACGTCTATATCATGCACTGATCACACGACTGCCCATGCACTTATCACGTGGATGATCATACACTAATCATGTGACAGATCATGCACTGATCACGTGGCTGATCATGCACTGATACCGTGACTGAGCATGGACTGATCACATGCCTATCATGTAGTGATCACGTGACTTAATGGCGCTGATTATGTGACTGATCACGCGCTGATCATGTTTGCTATCATACACTAATCATGTGCCTCTGGAGGCAATAAACAAAGAGCTGAGTAGGAACGAATCATACAGTCAGCAGGCAATAATCATGGAACTCAGCTGTGAGGAATCATGCTGCTCAGCTGGCAATAATCAAGCAGCTAGCAGGCAGGAATTACAAAGCACAGCTGGCAATTGTCAAGTAGATGACAGGCAGGAATCGTGCAGCTCAGCTGGCAATTGTCAAGCAGATGAGCAGACAGTAATCACGCCGCTGAGCAGGCCCTGATCACGTGACTGAGCATGCACTGTTCACGTGGCTGATCATACACTGATCACGTGATTGACCATGCACTGATCACTTGGATATCATGCACTGATCACGTGCCTGATCATACACTGTTCACGTATCTGACCATGCACTGATCACGTGGCTGATCATACACTGCTCACATAACTGATCATGCACTGATCACGTGGCTGATCACACACCTGTCACGTGAAATATGATGCACTGATCACGTGGCTGATCATACACTGTTCACGTATCTGACCATGCACTGATCACGTGGCTGATCACACACCTGTCACGTGACATATCATGCACTGATCACGTGGCACTCATTCACTGATCACGTGGCTGATCATACCTGCTCACGTAACTGATCATGCACACATCACGTTGCTATCATGCACTCCTCACGTGGTTCGTCATGGAATGATCACGAAGCTACCATATACTGGTCACGTGACTGATCATGCAAAGATCACGTAACTGATCATGCACTGTTAACGTGACTGATCATGTACTGATCACGTGACTGATAATGCACTGATCCCGTGGCTATCATGCACTGCTCACGCGGCTGTTCATGCAATTTTCACGTAGCTACCATGTACTGGTCACGTGAGTGATCATGCACTGATCACGTAATTGATCATGCACTGATCAGGTGACTTATCATGCACTGTTAACGTGAGTGATCATGCACTGATCACGTGACTGATCATGCACTGATCTCATGGCTATCATGCAAGGCTCATGTGGCTGGTCATGCAATGATCACCTAGCTACCATATACTGGTCACGTGACTGATCATGCACTGATCACGTAATTGATCATGCACTGATCATGTGGCTGATCATGCACTGATCACGTGGCTGATCATCCACTGATCACGTGACTGATCATGCACTGATCACGTGGCTATCATGCACTGATCACTTGGCTGGTCATACACTGATCACGTGCCTGGTCATGCACAGATTACATGACTGATCATGCACTGAACACGTGACTGATCATGCATTGATCACGTGGCTATCATGCACTTCTCACGTGGCTGATCATGCAATGATCATGTAGCTACCATGTACCGGTCAGGTGACTGATCATACACCCATCAAGTGATGGATCATGCACTGATCACATGGCTGATCATGCACTGATCACCTGCCTGGTCATGCACAGATCACGTGACAAATCATGAACTGATCACATAGCTATCATGAACTGATCACCTGGCTGATCATGCACTGATCACGTGGCTGATCATGCACTGATACCATGACGGAGCATGGACTGATCCCATGACTATCATGTAGTGATCACGTGACTTAATGGCTCTGATCATGTGACTGATCATGCGCTGCTCATGTTTGCTATCATACACTGATCATGTGCCTCTGGAGGCAATAAACAAAGAGCTGAGTAGGCACGAATCAAAGAGTCAGCAGGCAATAATCATGGAACTCAGGTGTGAGGAATCATGCTGCTCAGCTGGCAATAATCAAGCAGCTGAGCAGGCAGGAATTACGCAGCACAGCTGGCAATTGTCAAGCAGATGACAGGCAGGAATCGTGCAGCTCAGCTGGCAATTGTCAAGCAGATGAGCAGACAGTAATCACGCAGCTCAGCAGGCCCTGATCACGTGATTGAGCATGCACTGTTCACGTGGCTGATCATACACTGATCACGTGATGATCATGCACTGACCATTTGGTTATCATGCACTGATCACGTGGCTGATCATACACTGTTCACGTGTCTGACCATGCACTGATCACGTGGCTGATCATACACTGCTCACGTAACTGATCATGCACTGATCACGTGGCTATCATGCACTGATCACGTGGCTGAACATGCACTGTTCACGTGGCTGATCACACACCTGTCACGTGAATGATCATGCACTGATCACGTGGCTCTCATGCACTGATCACGTGATTGTGCATGCACTGATCACGTAATTGTATGCACTGCTCACGTGGCTATCGTGCACTGATGACGTGGCTGATCATGCACTGATCATGTGACTGATCATGCACTGATCACGTAGCTACCTTGCACTGATCACTTGGCTGATCATACACTCATCACGGGATTGATCGAGCACTGATTACGGCGCTATCATGCATTGACTACATGAGTCCACATGCACTTATCACGTGGATGACCAAGCACTGATCACGTGACTGACCATGCACTGATCACGTGACTGATTATGCACTGATCACGTGGCTGATCATGCACTGATCACGAGGCTATCATGCACTAATCACGTGGCTGTTCATGCAATGATCACGTAGCTACCATGTACTGGTCACGTGACTGATCATGCACTGATCATGTAATTGATCATGCACTGGTCATGTGGCTGATCATGCACTGATCACGTGGCTGATCATACACTGTTCACGTGTCTGACCAAGCACTGATCACGTGGCTGATCATACACTGCTCACGTAACTGATCATGCACTGATCACGTGGCTATCATGCACTGATCACGTGGCTGAACATGCACTTTTCACGTGGCTGATCACACACCTGTCACGTGACATATCATGCACTGATCACGTGGCACTCATGCACTGATCACGTGGCTGATCATACTCTGCTCACGTAACTGATCATGCAAACATCACGTGGCTATCATGCACTGCTCACGTGGCTCATCATGGAATGATCACGTAGCTACCATATACTGGTCACGTGACTGATCATGCAAAGTTCACGTAAATGATCATGCACTGTTCACGTGACTGATCATGTACTGATCACGTGACTGATCATGCACTGATCACGCGGCTATCATGCTCTGCTCACGTGGCTGATCCTGCAACGATCACGAAGCAACCATGTACTGGTCACGTGACTGATCATGCACTGATCACGAAATTGATCCTGCACTGATCACGTGGCTCATCATGCACTGATCACGTGGCTGATCACACGTCTCACGTGACTGATCATGCACTGATCACGTGGCTCTCATGCACTGATCACGTAGCTGATCACACACGTATCACATGACTGATCATGCACTGATCACGTGTCACTCATGCACTGATCACGTGGCTGATCATACTCTGGTCACGTAACTCATCATGCACACATCACGTTTCTATCATGCACTGCTCACGTGCCTCGTCACGGAATGATCACGTAGCTACCATATACTGGTCACGTGACTGATCATGCACAGATCACGTAAATGATCATGCACTGTTCACGTGACTGATCATGTACTGATCACGTGACTGATCATGCACTGATCACGTGGCTGATCATGCACTGATCACGTAATTTTCATGCACTTATCATTTGGCTGATCATGCACTGATCACGTGGCTGATCATACACTGATCACGTGACTGATCATGCACTGATCACGTGACTGATCATGCACTGATCACGTGGCTATCATGCACTGATCACTTGGCTTGTCATACACTGATCACTTGACTGATCATGCACTGTTCACGTGACTGATCATGTACAGATCACGTTAATAATCATGAAGTGATCACGTGGCTATCCTGCACTGATCACGTGGATATCATGCACTGATCACCTGAATGATCACCCACGTATCACGTGACTGATCATGCACTGATCACGTGGCTATCATGCCCTGATCAAGTGGCTATCAGGCACTGATCACGTGGCTGATCATGCAATGATCAAGTAGCTACCATGCACTGTTCACGTGACTGATCATTCACTGATCAGGTAATTGATCATGCACTGATCACGTGACTGATCATGCACTCATCACGTGACTGATCATGCACAGATCACGTGACTGATCATGCACTCATCACGTGGCTATCATGCACTGCTCACGTGGCTGATCATGCAATGATCACGCAGCTACCATGTACTGGTCACATGACTGATCATGCACTGATCACATAATTGATCATGCACTGATCACCTGGCTTATCATGCATTGATCATGTGACTGATTATGTGCTGATCATGTTTGGTGTCACACACTGATCATGTGCCTCTGGAGGCAATGAACATAGAGCTGAGTAGGCAGGAATCAGTCAGCAGGCTATAATCATGGAACTCAACTCTGAGAAATCATGCTGCTCAGCTGGCAATAATCAAATAGATGAGCAGGCAGGAATTACGCAGCACAGGTGGCAATTGTCAAGGAGATGACAGGCAGGAATCGTGCAGCTCAGCTGGAAATTGTCAAGCAGATGAGCAGACAGTAATCACACAGCTAAGCAGGCCCTGATCACGTGACTGAGCATGCACTGTTCACATGGCTGATCACACACCTATCACGTGACTGATCATGCACTGATCAATTGACTGATCATGCACTAATCACGTAGCTATCTTGTACTGATCACTTGGCTGATCATACACTCATCACGGGACTGATCGTGCACTGATCATGGCGCTATTATGCATTGACTACATGACTCCACATGCAATGATCACGTGGAAGATCATGCACTGATCACGTGACTGACCATGCACTGATCACGTGACTGATAATGCACTGATCACGTGGCTGATCATGCACTGATCATGTGGCTATCATGCACTGCTCACGTCGCTGATCTGGCAATGATCACGTAGCTACCATGTACTGGTTACGTGACTAAACATGCACTGATCACGTAATTGATCATGCACTGATCATGTGGCTGATGATGCACTGATCACGTGGCTGATCATACACTGATCACGTGACTGATCATGCACTGATCACGTGACTGATCATGCACTGATCACGTGGCTATCATGCACTGATCACGTGGCTGGACATACACTGATCACGTGCCTGGTCATGCACTGATCACGTGGCTGATCATGCACTGATCACGTGACTGATCATGCACTGATCACGTGGCTATCATGCACTGCTCACGTGGCTGATCATGCGATATTCACGCAGCTACCATGTACTGGTCACATGACTGATCATGCACTGATCACGTGACTGATCATGCAGTGATCACGTGGCTATCGTGCACTACTCACATGGCTGATCATGCAATGATCATGTAGCTACCATGTACAGGTCACGTGAATGATCATACACCCATCAGGTGACTGATCATGCACTGATCACGTGGCTATCATGCACTGATCACGAGACTGATCATGCACTGATCACGTCTATATCATGCACTGATCACATGACTCCCCATGCACTGATCACGTGGATGATCATACACTAATCATGTGACAGATCATGCACTGATCACGTGGCTGATCATGCACTGATACCGTGACTGAGCATGGACTGATCACATGCCTATCATGTAGTGATCACGTGACTTAATGGCGCTGATAATGTGACTGATCACGCGATGATCATGTTTGCTATCATACACTAATCATGTGCCTCTGGAGGCAATAAACAAAGAGCTGAGAAGGCACGAATCATACAGTCAGCAGGCAATAATCATGGAACTCAGCTGTGAGGAATCATGCTGCTCAGCTGGCAGTAATCAAGCAGCTAGCAGGCAGGAATTACAAAGCACAGCTGGCAATTGTCAAGCAGATGACAGGCCCGAATCGTGCAGCTCAGCTGGCAATTGTCAAGCAGATGAGCAGACAGTAATCACGCCGCTCAGCAGGCCCTGATCACGTGACTGAGCATGAACTGTTCACGTGGCTGATCATACACTGATCACGTGATTGATCGTGCACTGATCACTTGGATATCATGCACTGATCACGTGCCTGATCATACACTGTTCACGTATCTGACCATGCACTGATCACGTGGCTGATCATACACTGCTCACGTAACTGATCATGCACTGATCACGTGGCTGATCACACACCTGTCACGTGACATATCATGCACTGATCACGTGGCACTCATGCACTGATCTCGTGGCTGATCATACTCTGCTCACGTAACTGATCATGCACACATCACGTGGCTATCATGCACTCCTTACGTGGTTCGTCATGGAATGATCACGAAGCTACCATATACTGGTCACGTGACTGATCATGCAAAGATCACGTAAATGACCATGCACTGTTAACGTGACTGATCATGTACTGATCACGTAATTGATCATGCACTGATCAGGTGACTTATCATGCACTGTTAACGTGAGTGATCATGCACTGATCACGTGACTGATAATGCACTGATCTCATGGCTATCATGCAAGGCTCATGTGGCTGGTCATGCAATGATCACCTAGCTACCATATACTGGTCACGTGACTGATCATGCACTGATCACGTAATTGATCATGCACTGATCATGTGGCTGATCATGCACTGATCACGTGGTTGATCATCCACTGATCACGTGACTGATCATGCACTGATCACGTGGCTATCATGCACTGATCACTTGGCTGGTCATACACTGATCACGTGCCTGGTCATGCACAGATTACATGACTGATCATGCACTGAACACGTGACTGATCATGCATTGATCACGTGGCTATCATGCACTACTTACGTGGCTGATAATGCAATGATCATGTAGCTACCATGTACCGGTCAGGTGACTGATCATACACCCATCAGGTGACGGATCATGCACTGATCACATGGCTGATCATGCACTGATCACCTGCCTGGTCATGCACAGATCACGTGACAAATCATGAACTGATCACATAGCTATCATGAACTGATCACCTGGCTGATCATGCACTGATCACGTGGCTGATCATGCACTGATACCGTGACTGAGCATGGACTGATCACATGACTATCATGTAGTGATCACGTGATTTAATGGCTCTGATCATGTGATTGAACATGCGCTGCTCATGTTTGCTATCATACACTGATCATGTGACTCTGGAGGCAATAAACAAAGAGCTGAGTAGGCACGAATCAAAGAGTCAGCAGGCAATAATCATGGAACTCAGGTGTGAGGAATCATGCTGCTCAGCTGGCCATTGTCAAGCAGATGAGCCGACAGGAATCACGCAGCTCAGATGGCAATTGTCATGCAGATGAGCCGGCAGGAATCACGCAGCTCAGCAGGCCCTGATCACGTGACTCTGCAGGCACTGATCACGGGGCTGATCAAGTACAGACCACGTGACTGAGCATGCACTGATCACGTGGCTATAATGCACTGATGACGTGACTGCGCATGCACTGATGACGTGGCTGATCAGGCACTGATCACATGGCTCATCATGCACTGATCACGTGTTTATCAGGCAATGATCAGTGGCTGACAGGCGCTGATCATGGGACTGTGCACGCACTGATCACGTGGCTATCATGCACTGATCACGTGACTGCGCATGCACTGATGACGTGGCTGTTCGGGCACTGATCACGTGTTTATCAGGCAGTGATCAGTGACTGACAGGCGCTGATCAGGGGACTGTGCACGCACTGATCAGGTGGCTGATCAGGAACTGACCACCTGACTGCGCATGCAGTGATCACGTGGCTGGTCGTTCACTGATCACGTGTTTATCATACGGTGATCACGTGACTGAGAGGCGCTGATCACGTGACTGTGCCGTCAGTGATCACGTGGCTCAGCAGGCACTGATATCGTGACTGAGCATGCACTGATCATGTGCCGGGAGCCGGGGAGGCATTCCACTCTGGACAAAGGTCATGAGGAAGGAGGCTCGGCATACGCAAATGGGGGATCGAGACTCAGGAGTCCACCCGGATATTCTCGAGCATCTCGCCCGAAAAAAAACAGAGTCTGCCCACTGTATTGCTGTTGCTCTCACCTCTGATTTCACTGGGGGCTGTCCCCCACCACCATCTCGCTCTCTCTGTCAAAGAGTTAACTTAGAGCTCCAATTCATAAAGTTCCTTGTCATTCTTCCCTTTAACTTCCAGCTGAGTCTCCATCTGGAGCACGGAACCCACCACGCTTACTAATTATGCCTGGGCTGCTAAGACCCACTCGAGAAGGTGTCTAGGGTGAGGCACCTTTCGCTATTCGAGAGGGCGCCTGCGGCCTACGTAAGTGGTGCAAACTTCTCGTCTTGAAGTTTGATTGGTCTTCCGCGTAAACCAAGCTACTCAGTCTCTTTTCTCCACCGAATTTTCCTACTGAGCTCTCCTCATACTATTATTCTTGACATCTCTGATTAGCATATAAATAGTCGCCTAGGCCATCTCTCCTTCGAATATCCTGGATCAGTTGGGGCTGGTCCCTGGCAGGTGGCGACCGAACAGGGACCTCTGGAGGCGATACTCAAAGAGCTGAGCAGACACGAACCACGCAATCAGCAGGCAATAAGCATGGAGCTGAGCAGTGACGAATCATGCTGCTCAGCTGGCAATAATCAAGCACGTGACCAGGCAGGAATCACGCAGCTCAGCTGGCAATTGTCATGCAGATGAGCCGGCAGGAATCACGCAGCTCAGCAGGCACTGATCACGTGACTCTGCAGGCACTGATCAAGTGGCTGATCAGGTACAGATCACGTGACTGAGCATGCACTGATCACATGGCTATCATGCACTGATCACGTGACTGCGCATGCACTGATGACGTGGCTGTTCGGGCACTGATCACGTGTTTATCAGGCAGTGATCAGTGACTGACAGGCGCTGATCAGGGGACTGTGCACGCACTGATCAGGTGGCTGATCAGGAACTGACCACCTGACCGCACATGCAGTGATCACGTGGCTGGTCGTTCACTGATCACGTGTTTATCATACGGTGATCACGTGACTGAGAGGCGCTGATCACGTGACTGTGCCGTCAGTGATCACGTGGCTGAGCAGGCACTGATATCGTGACTGAGCATGCACTCATCATGTGCCGGGAGCCGGGGAGGCATTCCACTCTGGACAAAGGTCATGAGGAAGGAGGCTCGGCATACGCAAATGCGGGATCGAGCCTCAGGAGTCCACCCGGATGTTCTCGAGCATCTCCCCCCCCCCAAAAAAACCAGAGTCTGCCTACTGTATTGCTTTGTGCTCTCACGTCTGATTTCACTGGGGGCTGTCCCCCACCACCATCTCGCTCTCTCTGTCAAAGAGTTAACTTAGAGCTCCAATTCATAAAGTTCCTTGTCATTCTTCCCTTTAACTTCCAGCTGAGTCTCCATCTGGAGCACGGAACCCACCACGCTTACTAATTATGCCTGGGCTGCTAAGACCCACTCGAGAAGGTGTCTAGGGTGAGGCACCTTTCGCTATTCGAGAGGGCGCCTGCGGCCTACGTAAGTGGTGCAAACTTCTTGTCTTGAAGTTTGATTGGTCTTCCGCGTAAACCAAGCTACTCAGTCTCTTTTCTCCACCGAATTTTCCTACTGAGCTCTCCTCATACTATTATTCTTGACATCTCTGATTAGCATATAAATAGTCGCCTAGGCCATCTCTCCTTCGAATACCCTGGATCAGTTGGGGTTGGTCCCCGGCAGGTGGCGACCGAACAGGGACCTCAGGAGGCAGTACTCAAAGAGCTGAGCAGACACGAACCACGCAATCAGCAGGCAATAAGCATGGAGCTCAGCAGTGACGAATCATGCTGCTCAACTGGCAATAATCAAGCACGTGACCAGGCAGGAATCACGCAGCTCAGCTGGCCATTGTCAAGCAGATGAGCCGACAGGAATCACGCAGCTCAGATGGCAATTGTCATGCAGATGAGCCGGCAGGAGTCACGCAGCTCAGCAGGCCCTGATCACGTGACTCTGCAGGCACTGATCACGTGGCTGATCAAGTCCAGATCACGTGACTGAGCATGCACTGATCACGTGGCTATCATGCACTGATGACGTGGCTGATAGGGCACTGATGACGTGGCTGATCGGGCACTGATCACATGGCTCATCATGCACTGATCACGTATTTCTCAGGCAATGATCAGTGACTGACAGGCGCTGATCATGGGACTGTGCACGCACTGAACACGTGGCTATCATGCACTGATCACGTGACTGCGCATGCACTGATGACGTGGCTGTTCGGGCACTGATCACGTGTTTATCAGGCAGTGATCAGTGACTGACAGGCGCCGATCCGGGGACTGTGCACGCTCTGATCAGGTGGCTGATCAGGAACTGACCACCTGACCGCGCATGCAGTGATCACGTGGCTGGTCGTTCACTGATCACGTGTTTATCATACGGTGATCACGTGACTGAGAGGCGCTGATCACGTGACTGTGCCGTCAGTGATCCCGTGGCTGAGCAGGCACTGATATCGTGACTGAGCATGCACTGATCATGTGCCGGGATCCGGGGAGGCATTCCACTCTGGACAAAGGTCATGAGGAAGGAGGTTCGGCATACGCAAATGCGGGATCGAGCCTCAGGAATCCACCCGGATGTTCTCGACCATCTCCCCCCCCTCAAAGAAACCGGAGTCTGCCTACTGTATTGCTTTGTGCTCTCACGTCTGATTTCACTGGGGGCTGTCCCCCACCACCATCTCGCTCTCTCTGTCAAAGAGTTAACTTAGAGCTCCAATTCATAAAGTTCCTTGTCATTCTTCCCTTTAACTTCCAGCTGAGTCTCCATCAGGAGTGCGGAACCCACCACGCTTACTAATTATGCCTGGGCTGCTAAGACCCACTCGAGAAGGTGTCTAGGGTGAGGCACCTTTCGCTATTCGAGAGGGCGCCTGCGGCCTACGTAAGTGGTGCAAACTTCTCGTCTTGAAGTTTGATTGGTCTTCCGCGTAAACCAAGCTACTCAGTCTCTTTTCTCCACCGAATTTTCCTACTGAGCTCTCCTCATACTATTATTCTTGACATCTCTGATTAGCATATAAATAGTCGCCTAGGCCATCTCTCCTTCGAATACCCTGGATCAGTTGGGGCTGGTCCCCGGCAGGTGGCGACCGAACAGGGACCTCAGGAGGCAATACTCAAAGAGCTGAGCAGACACGAACCACGCAATCAGCAGGCAATAAGCATGGAGCTGAGCAGTGACGAATCATGCTGCTCAGCTGGCAATAATCAAGCACGTGACCAGGCAGGAATCACGCAGCTCAGCTGGTAATTGTCATGCAGATGAGCCGGCAGGAATCACGCAGCTCAGCAGGCACTGATCACGTGACTCTGCAGGCACTGATCAAGTGGCTGATCAGGTACAGATCACGTGACTGAGCATGCACTGATCACATGGCTATCATGCACTGATCACGTGACTGCGAATGCACTGATGACGTGGCTGTTCGGGCACTGATCACGTGTTTATCAGGCAGTGATCAGTGACTGACAGGCGCTGATCAGGGGACTGTGCACGCACTGATCAGGTGGCTGATCAGGAACTGACCACCTGACCGCACATGCAGTGATCACGTGGCTGGTCGTTCACTGATCACGTGTTTATCATACGGTGATCACGTGACTGAGAGGCGCTGATCACGTGACTGTGCCGTCAGTGATCACGTGGCTGAGCAGGCACTGATATCGTGACTGAGCATGCACTGATCATGTGCCGGGAGCCGGGGAGGCATTCCACTCTGGACAAAGGTCATGAGGAAGGAGGCTCGGCATACGCAAATGCGGGATCGAGCCTCAGGAGTCCACCCGGATGTTCTCGAGCATCTCCCCCCCCAAAAAAAACTGGAGTCTGCCTACTGTATTGCTTTGTGCTCTCACGTCTGATTTCACTGGGGGCTGTCCCCCACCACCATCTCGCTCTCTCTGTCAAAGAGTTAACTTAGAGCTCCAATTCATAAAGTTCCTTGTCATTCTTCCCTTTAACTTCCAGCTGAGTCTCCATCTGGAGCGCGGAACCCACCACGCTTACTAATTATGCCTGGGCTGCTAAGACCCACTCGAGAAGGTGTCTAGGGTGAGGCACCTTTCACTATTCGAGAGGGCGCCTGCGGCCTACGTAAGTGGTGCAAACTTCTTGTCTTGAAGTTTCATTGGTCTTCCGCGTAAACCAAGCTACTCCGTCTCTTTTCTCCACCGAATTTTCCTACTGAGCTCTCCTCATACTATTATTCTTGACATCTCTGATTAGCATATAAATAGTCGCCTAGGCCATCTCTCCTTCGAATACCCTGGATCAGTTGGGGCTGGTCCCCGGCAGGTGGCGACCGAACAGGGACCTCAGGAGGCGATACTCAAAGAGATGAGCAGACACGAACCACGCAATCAGCAGGCAATAAGCATGGAGCTCAGCAGTGACGAATCATGCTGCTCAGCTGGCAATAATCAAGCACGTGACCAGGCAGGAATCACGCAGCTCAGCTGGCAATTGTCAAGCAGATGAGCCGACAGGAATCACGCAGCTCAGCTGGCAATTGTCATGCAGATGAGCCGGCAGGAATCACGCAGCTCAGCAGGCCCTGATCACGTGACTCTGCAGGCACTGATCACGTGGCTGATCAAGTCCAGATCACATGACTGAGCATGCACTGATCACGTGGCTATCATGCACTGATGACGTGACTGCGCATGCACTGATGACGTGGCTGATCGGGCACTGATCACATGGCTCATCATGCATTCATCACGTGTTTATCAGGCAATGATCAGTGACTGACAGGCGCTGATCATGGGACTGTGCACGCACTGATCACGTGGCTATCATGCACTGATCACGTGACTGCGCATGCACTGATGACGTGGCTGTTCGGGCACTGATCACGTGTTTATCAGGCAGTGATCAGTGACTGACAGGCGCTGGTCAGGGGACTGTGCACGCACTGATCAGGTGGATGATCAGGAACTGACCACCTGACCTCGCATGCAGTGATCACGTGGCTGGTCGTTCACTGATCACGTGTTTATCATACGGTGATCACGTGACTGAGAGGCGCTGATCACGTGACTGTGCCGTCAGTGATCACGTGGCTGAGCATGCACTGATATCGTGACTGAGCATGCACTGATCATGTGCCGGGAGCCGGGGAGGCATTCCACTCTGGACAAAGGTCATGAGGAAGGAGGCTCGGCATACGCAAATGCGGGATCCAGTCTCAGGAGTCCACCCGGATGTTCTCGAGCATCTTCCCCCCCAAAAAACCAGAGTCTGCCTACTATATTGCTTTGTGCTCTCACCTCTGATTTCACTGGGGGCTGTCCCCCACCACCATCTTGCTCTCTCTGTCAAAGAGTTAACTTAGAGCTCCAATTCATAAAATTCCTTGTCATTCTTCCCTTTAACTTCCAGCTGAGTCTCCATCTGGAGCGCGGAACCCACCACGCTTACTAATTATGCCTGGGCTGCTAAGACCCACTCGAGAAGGTGTCTAGGGTGAGGCACCTTTCGCTATTCGAGAGGGCGCCTGCGGCCTACGTAAGTGGTGCAAACTTCTTGTCTTGAAGTTTGATTGGTCTTCCGCGTAAACCAAGCTACTCAGTCTCTTTTCTCCACCGAATTTTCCTACTGAGCTCTCCTCATACTATTATTCTTGACATCTGTGATTAGCATATAAATAGTCGCCTAGGCCATCTCTCCTTCGAATACCCTGGATCAGTTGGGGCTGGTCCCCGGCAGGTGGCAACCGAACAGGGACCTCAGGAGGCGATACTCAAAGAGCTGAGCAGACACGAACCACGCAATCAGCAGGCAATAAGCATGGAGCTCAGCAGTGACAAATCATGCTGCTCAACTGGCAATAATCAAGCACGTGACCAGGCAGGAATCACGCAGCTCAGCTGGCAATTGTCAAGCAGATGAGCCGACAGGAATCACGCAGCTCAGATGGCAATTGTCATGCAGATGAGCCGGCAGGAATCACGTAGCTCAGCAGGCCCTGATCACGTGACTCTGCAGTCACTGATCACGTGGCTGATCAAGTCCAGATCACGTGACTGAGCATGCACTGATCACGTGGCTATCATGCACTGATGACGTGACTGCACATGCACTGATGACGCGGCTGATCGGGCACTGATCACATGGCTCATCATGCACTGATCACGTGTTTATCAGGCAATGATCAGTGACTGACAGGCGCTGATCATGGGACTGTGCACGCACTGATCACGTGGCTATCATGCACTGATCACGTGACTGCGCATGCACTGATGACGTGGCTGTTCGGGCACTGATCACGTGTTTATCAGGCAGTGATCAGTGACTGACAGGCGCTGATCAGGGGACTGTGCACGAGATGATCACGTGGCTGATCAGGAACTGACCACCTGACCTCGCATGCAGTGATCACGTGGCTGGTCGTTCACTGATCACGTGTTTATCATACGGTGATCACGTGACTGAGAGGCGCTGATCACGTGACTGTGCCATCAGTGATCACGTGGCTGAGCAGGCACTGATATCGTGACTGAGCATGCACTGATCATGTGCCGGGAGCCGGGGAGGCATTCCACTCTGGACAAAGGTCATGAGGAAGGAGGCTCGGCATACGCAAATGCGGGATCGAGCCTCAGGAGTCCACCCGGATGTTCTCGAGCATCTCTCCCCCCAAAAAAAACCGGAGTCTGCCTACTGTATTGCTTTGTGCTCTCACCTCTGATTTCACTGGGGGCTGTCCCCCACCACCATCTCGCTCTCTCTGTCAAAGAGTTAACTTACAGCTCCAATTCATAAAGTTCCTTGTCATTCTTCCCTTTAACTTCCAGCTGAGTCTCCATCTGGAGCGCGGAACCCACCACGCTTACTAATTATGCCTGGGCTGCTAAGACCCACTCGAGAAGGTGTCTAGGGTGAGGCACCTTTCGCTATTCGAGAGGGTGCCTGCGGCCTACGTAAGTGGTGCAAACTTCTTGTCTTGAGGTTTGATTGGTCTTCCGCGTAAACCAAGCTACTCAGTCTCTTTTCTCCACCGAATTTTCCTACTGAGCTCTCCTCATACTATTATTCTTGACATCTCTGATTAGCATATAAATAGTTGCCTAGGCCATCTCTCCTTCGAATACCCTGGATCAGTTGGGGCTGGTCCCCGGCAGGTGGCGACCGAACAGGGACCTCAGGAGGCAATACTCAAAGAGCTGAGCAGACACGAACCATGCAATCAGCAGGCAATAAGCATGGAGCTCAGCAGTGACGAATCATGCTGCTCAACTGGCAATAATCAAGCACGTGACCAGGCAGGAATCACGCAGCTCAGCTGGCAATTGTCAAGCAGATGAGCCGACAGGAATCACGCAGCTCAGCTGGCAATTGTCATGCAGATGAGCCGGCAGGAATCACGCAGCTCAGCAGGCCCTGATCACGTGACTCTGCAGGCACTGATCACGTGGCTGATCAAGTCCAGATCACGTGACTGAGCATGCACTGATCACGTGGCTATCATGCACTGATGACGTGGCTGATCGGGCACTGATCACATGGCTCATCATGCACTGATCACGTGTTTATCAGGCAGGGATCAGTGACTGACAGTCGCTGATCAGGGGACTGTGCACGCACTGATCACGTGGCTATCATGCACTGATCACGTGACTGCACATGCACTGATGACGTGGCTGTTCGGGCACTGATCACGTGTTTATCAGGCAGTGATCAGTGACTGACAGGCGCTGATCAGGGGTCTGTGCACGCACTGATCAGGTGGCTGATCAGGAACTGACCACCTGACCGCGCATGCAGTGATCACGTGGCTGGTCGTTCACTGATCACGTGTTTATCATACGGTGATCACGTGACTGAGAGGCGCTGATCACGTGACTTTGCCGACAGTGATCACGTGGCTGAGCAGGCACTGATCATGTGCCGGGAGCCGGGGAGGTATTCCACTCTGGACAAAGGTCATGAGGAAGGAGGCTCGGCATACGCAAATGCGGGATCGAGCCTCAGGAGTCCACCCGGATGTTCTCGAGCATCTGCCCCCCCAAAAAAACCGGAGTCTGCCTACTGTATTGCTTTGTGCTCTCACCTCTGATTTCACTGGGGGCTGTCCCCCACCACGATCTCGCTCTCTCTGTCAAAGAGTTAACTTACAGCTCCAATTCATAAAGTTCCTTGTCATTCTTCCCTTTAACTTCCAGCTGAGTCTCCATCTGGAGCGCGGAACCCACCATGCTTACTAATTATGCCTGGGCTGCTAAGACCCACTCGAGAAGGTGTCTAGGGTGAGGCACCTTTCGCTATTCGAGAGGGCGCCTGCGGCCTACGTAAGTGCTGCAAACTTCTTGTCTTGAAGTTTGATTGGTCTTCCGCGTAAACCAAGCTACTCAGTCTCTTTTCTCCACCGAATTTTCCTACTGAGCTCTCCTCATACTATTATTCTTGACATCTCTGATTAGCATATAAATAGTCGCCTAGGCCATCTCTCCTTCGAAAACCCTGGATCAGTTGGGGCTGGTCCCCGGCAGGTTGCGACCGAACAGGAACCTCAGGAGGCAATACTCAAAGAGCTGAGCAGACACAAACCACGCAATCAGCAGGCAATAAGCATGGAGCTCAGCAGTGACGAATCATGCTGCTCAACTGGCAATAATCAAGCATGTGACCAGGCAGGATTCACGCAGCTCAGCTGTCAAATGTCAAGCAGATGAGCCGACAGGAATCACGCAGCTCAGCTGGCAATTGTCATGCAGATGAGCCGGCAGGAATCACGAAGCTCAGCAGGCCCTGATCACGTGACTCTGCAGGCACTGATCACGTGGCTGATCAAGTACAGATCACGTGACTGAGCATGCACTGATCACGTGGCTATCATGCACTGATGACGTGACTGCGCATGCACTGATGACATGGCTGATCAGGCACTGATCACATGGCTCATCATGCACTGATCTCGTGTTTATCAGGCAATGATCAGTGACTGACAGACGCTGATCATGGGACAGTGCACGCACTGATCACGTGGCTATCATGCACTGATCACGTGACTGCACATGCACTGATGACGTGGCTGTTCGGGCACTGATCACGTGTTTATCAGGCAGTGATCAGTGACTGACAGGCGCTGATCAGGGGACTGTGCACGCACTGATCAGGTGGCTGATCAGGAACTGACCACCTGACCTCGCATGCAGTGATCACGTGGCTGGTCGTTCACTGATCACGTGTTTATCATACGGTGATCACGTGACTGAGAGGCGCTGATCACGTGACTGTGCCGTCAGTGATCACGTGGCTGAGCAGGCACTGATATCGTGACTGAGCATGCACTGATCATGTGCCGGGAGCCGGGGAGGCATTCCACTCTGGGCAAAGGTCATGAGGAAGGAGGCTCGGCCTACGCAAATGCGGGATCGAGCCTCAGGAGTCCACCCGGATGTTCTCGAGCATCTCCCCCCCCCAAAAAAAACTGGAGTCTGCCTACTGTATTGCTTTGTGCTCTCACCTCTGATTTCACTGGGGGCTGTCCCCCACCCCCATCTCGCTCTCTCTGTCAAAGAGTTAACTTACAGCTCCAACTCATAAAGTTCCTTGTCATTCTTCCCTTTAACTTCCAGCTGAGTCTCCATCTGGAGCGCGGAACCCACCACGCTTACTAATTATGCCTGGGCTGCTAAGACCCACTTGAGAAGGTGTCTTGGGTCAGGCACCTTTCGCTATTCGAGAGGGCGCCTGCGGCCTACGTAAGTGGTGCAAACTTCTTGTCTTGAAGTTTGATTGGTCTTCCGCGTAAACCAAGCTACTCAGTCTCTTTTCTCCACCGAATTTTCCTACTGAGCTCTCCTCATACTATTATTCTTGACATCTCTGATTAGCATATAAATAGTCGCCTAGGCCATCTCTCCTTCGAATACCCTGGATCAGTTGGGGCTGGTCCCCGGCAGGTGGCGACCGAACAGGGACCTCAGGAGGCGATGCTCAAAGAGCTGAGCAGACACGAACCACGCAATCAGCAGGCAATAAGCATGGAGCTCAGCAGTGACGAATCATGCTGCTCAACTGGCAATAATCAAGCACGTGACCAGGCAGGAATCACGCAGCTCAGCTGGCAATTGTCAAGCAGATGAGCCGACAGGAATCACGCAGCTCAGCTGGCAATTGTCATGCAGATGAGCCGGCAGGAATCACGCAGCTCCGCAGGCCCTGATCACGTGACTCTGCAGGCACTGATCACGTGGCTGATCAAGTACAGATCACGTGACTGAGCATGCACTGATCACGTGGCTATCATGCACTGATGACGTGACTGCGCATGCACTGATGACGTGGCTGATCGGGCACTGATCACATGGCTCATCATGCACCGATCACGTGTTTATCAGGCAATGATCAGTGACTGACAGGCGCTGATCATGGGACTGTGCACGCACTGATCACGTGGCTATCATGCACTAATCACGTGGCTGATCAGGCAATGATCACGTAGCTACCATGTACTGGTCACGTGACTGATCGTGCACTGATAACGTAATTGATCATGCACTGATCATGTGGCTGATCATGCACTGATCACGTGACTGATCATGCACTGATCACGTGACTGATCATGCACTGATCACGTGACTGATCATGCACTGATCATGTGGCTATCATGCACTGATCACTTGGCTGGACATACACTGATCACGTGCCTGGTCATGCACTGATCATGTGGCTGATCATGCACTGATCACGTGACTGATCATGCACTGATCTCATGTCTGATCATGCACTGATCACGTGGCTATCTTGCACTGCTCACGTGGCGGATCATGCGATGATCACGCAGCTACCATGTACTGGTCACATGACTGATCATGCACTGATCACGTGACTGATCATGCAGTGATCACGTGGCTATCATGCACTACTCACGTGGCTGATCATGCACTGATCACGTCTGTATCATGCACTGATCACATGACTGCCCATGCACTGATCACGTGGATGATCATACACTAATCATGTGACAGATCATGCACTGATCACGTGGCTGATCATACACTGATCACGTGATTGATCATGCACTGATCACTTGGATATCATGCACTGATCACGTGGCTATCATGCACTGTTCACGTGGCTATCATGCACTGATCACGTGGCTGATCACGCAATGATCACGTAGCTACCATGTACTGGTCACCTGACTGATCATGCACTGATCACCTAATTGATCCTACACTGATCACGTGGCTCATCATGAATTGATCACGTGGCTGATCACACATGTATCACGTGAATGATCATGCACTGATCATGTGGCTCTCATGCACTGATCACGTGGCTATCATGGACTGATCACGTGGCTATCATGCACTGATCACTTGGCTGATCACGCAATGATCACGTAGCTACCATGTACTGGTCACGTGACTGATCATGCACTGATCACGTAATTGATCCTGCACTGTTCACATGGCTCATCACGCACTGATCAGGTGGCTGATCACACACGTATCACGTGACTGATCATGTACAGATCACGTGAATAATCATGAAGTGATCACGTGGCTATCCTGCACTGATCACGTGGATATCATGCACTGCTCACGTGGCTGATCATGCAATGCTCACACAGCTACCATGTACTGGTCACATGACTGATCATGCACCGATCACATAATTGATCATGCACTGATCACCTGGCTTATCATGCATTGATCATGTGACTGATCATGCGCTGATCATGTTTGCTATCATACACTGATCATGTGCCTCTGGAGGCAATAAACAAAGAGCTGAGTAGGCACGAATCAAACATTCTGCAGGCAATAATCATGGAACTCAGTGGTGAGGAATCATGCTGCTCAGCTGGCAATAATCAAGCAGCTGAGCAGGCAGGAATTACGCAGCACAGCTGGCAATTGTCAAGCAGATGACAGGCAGGAATCGGGCAGCTCAGCTGGCAATTGTCAAGCAGATGAGCAGACAGTAATCACGCAGCTCAGCAGGCCCAGATCACGTGACTGAGCATGCACTGTTCACGTGGCTGATCATACACTGATCACGTGATGATCATGCACTGATCACTTGGATATCATGCACTGATCAGGTGGCTGATCATACACTGTTCACGTGTCTGACCATGCACTGATCACGTGGCTATCATGCACTGAATACGTGGCTGAACATGCACTGTTCACGTGGCTAATCACACACCTGTCACGTGACATATCATGCACTGATCACGTGGCACTCATGCACTGATCACGTGGCTGATCATACTCTGCTCACGTAACTCATCATGCACACATCACGTGGCTATCATGCACTGCTCACGTGGTTCTTCATGGAATGATGACGAAGCTACCATATACTGGTCACGTGACTGATCATGCACTGATCACGTAAATGATCATGCACTGTTCACGTGACTGATCATGTACTGATCACGTGACTAATCCTGAAGTGATCACGTGGCTATCCTGCACTGATCACGTGGATATCATGCACTGATCACGTGGCTGATCATGCAATGGTCACGTAGCTACCATGCACTGATCACGTGACTGATCATGCACTGATCACGTGGCTGATCATGCAATGATCACGTAGCTACCATACACTGGTCACGTGACTGATCATGCACTGATCACGTGGCTATCATGCACTGCTCACGTGGCTGATCATGCAATGATCACGCAGCTACCATGTACTGGTCACATGACTGATCATGCACTGATCACATAATTGATCATGCACTGATCACCTGGCTGATCATGCATTGATCATGTGACTGATCATGTGCTGATCATGTTTGGTGTCACACACTGATCATGTGCCTCTGGAGGCAAAGAACATAGAGCTGAGGAAGCAGGAATCAGTCAGCAGGCTATAATCATGGAACTCAGCTCTGAGAAATCATGCTGCTCAGCTGGCAATAATCAAATAGATGAGCAGGCAGGAATTACGCAGCACAGGTGGCAATTGTCAAGGAGATGGCAGGCAGGAATCGTGCAGCTCAGCTGGCAATTGTCAAGCAGATGAGCAGACAGTAATCACGCAGCTCAGCAGGCCCTGATCACGTGACTGAGCATGCACTGTTCACATGGCTGATCACACACCTATCACGTGACTGATCATGCACTGATCACGTGGCTCTCATGCACTGATCACGTGATTGTGCATGCATTGTTCACGTAATAGTATGCACTGATCACGTGGCTATCATGCACTGATGACGAGGCTAATCATGCACTGATCATATGACTGATCATGCACTGATCACGTAGCTATCTTGCACTGATCACTTGGCTGATCATACACTCATCACGGGACTGATCGTGCACTGATCAAGGCACTATCATGCATTGATTACTTGACTCCACATGCACTGATCACGTGGATGATCATGCACTGATCACGTGACTGACCATGCACTGATCACGTGACTGATCTTGCACTGATCACGTGGCTATCATGCACTGATAACCTGGCTATCATGCACTGATCACGTGACTGATCATGCACTGATCACGTGACTGATCATGCACTGATCACGTGACTGATCATGCACTGATCACGTGGCTCTCATGCACTGATCACTTGGCTGGACATACACTGATCACGTGCCTGGTCAGGCACTGATCACGTGGCTGATCATGCACTGATCACGTGACTGATCATGCACTGATCTCGTGTCTGATCATGCACTGATCACGTGGCTATCATGCACTGCTCACGTGGCTGATCATGCAATGATCACGCAGCTACCATGTACTGGTCACATGACTGATCATGCACTGATCGCGTGACTGATCATGCACTGCTCACGTGGCTGATCATGCATTGATCATGTGACTGATCATGTGCTGATCATGTTTGGTGTCACACACTGATCATGTGCCTCTGGAGGCAATGAACATAGAGCTGAGTAAGCAGGAATCAGTCAGCAGGCTATAATCATGGAACTCAGCTCTGAGAAATCATGCTGCTCAGCTGGCAATAATCAAGTAGATGAGCAGGCAGGAATTGCGCAGCACAGGTGGCAATTGTCAAGGAGATGACAGGCAGGAATCGTGCAGCTCAGCTGGAAATTCTCAAGCAGATGAGCAGACAGTAATCACGCAGCTCAGCAGGCCCTGATCATGTGACTGAGCATGCACTGTTCACGTGGATGATCACACACCTATCACGTGACTGATCATGCACTGATCATGTGCCTGGTCATGCACTGATCACGTAGCTATCTTGCACTGATCACTTGGCTGATCAAACTCTCATCACGGGACTGATCGTGCACTGATCACGGCGCTATCATGCATTGACTACATGACTCCAGATGCACTGATCACATGGCTGATCATGCACTGCTCACGTGGCTATCATGCACTGATCACGAGACTGATCATGCACTGATCACGTCTATATCATGCACTGATCACATGACTGCCCATGCACTGATTACGTGGATGATCATACACTAATCATGTGACAGATCATGCACTGATCACGTGGCTGATCATACACTGATCACTTGGATATCATGCACTGATCACGTGGCTATCATGCACTGATCACGTGGCTATCATGCACTGATCACGTGGCTGATCACGCAATGATCACGTAGCTACCATGTACTGGTCACGTGACTGATCATGCACTGATCACCTAATTGATCCTACACTGATCACGTGGCTCATCATGAATTGATCACGTGGCTGATCACACATGTATCACGTGACTGATCATGCACTGATCATGTGGCTCTCATGCACTGATCATGTGGCTATCATGGACTGATCACGTGGCTATCATGCACTGATCACTTGGCTGATCACGCAATGATCACGTAGCTACCATGTACTGGTCCCGTGACTGATCATGCACTGATCACGTAATTGATCCTGCACTGATCACATGGCTCATCACGCACTGATCAGGTGGCTGATCACACACGTATCACGTGACTGATCATGTACAGATCACGTGAATAATCATGAAGTGATCACGTGGCTATCCTGCACTGATCACGTGGATATCATGCACTGCTCACGTGGCTGATCATGCAATGATCACACAGCTACCATGTACTGGTCACATGACTGATCATGCACCGATCACATAATTGATCATGCACTGATCACCTGGCTTATCATGCATTGATCATGTGACTGATCATGTGCTGATCATGTTTGGTGTCACACACTGATCATGTGCCTCTGGAGGCAAAGAACATAGAGCTGAGGAAGCAGGAATCAGTCAGCAGGCTATAATCATGGAACTCAGCTCTGAGAAATCATGCTGCTCAGCTGGCAATAATCAAATAGATGAGCAGGCAGGAATTACGCAGCACAGGTGGCAATTGTCAAGGAGATGGCAGGCAGGAATCGTGCAGCTCAGCTGGCAATTGTCAAGCAGATGAGCAGACAGTAATCACGCAGCTCAGCAGGCCCTGATCACGTGACTGAGCATGCACTGTTCACATGGCTGATCACACACCTATCACGTGACTGATCATGCACTGATCACGTGGCTCTCATGCACTGATCACGTGATTGTGCATGCATTGTTCACGTAATAGTATGCACTGATCACGTGGCTATCATGCACTGATGACGAGGCTAATCATGCACTGATCATATGACTGATCATGCACTGATCATGTAGCTATCTTGCCCTGATCACTTGGCTGATCATACACTCATCACGGGACTGATCGTGCACTGATCAAGGCACTATCATGCATTGATTACTTGACTCCACATGCACTGATCACGTGGATGATCATGCACTGATCACGTGACTGACCATGCACTGATCACGTGACTGATCTTGCACTGATCACGTGGCTATCATGCACTGATAACCTGGCTATCATGCACTGATCACGTGACTGATCATGCACTGATCACGTGACTGATCATGCACTGATCACGTGACTGATCATGCACTGATCACGTGGCTATCATGCACTGATCACTTGGCTGGACATACACTGATCACGTGCCTGGTCATGCACTGATCACGTGGCTGATCATGCACTGATCACGTGACTGATCATGCACTGATCTCGTGTCTGATCATGCACTGATCACGTGGCTATCATGCACTGCTCACGTGGCTGATCATGCAATGATCACGCAGCTACCATGTACTGGTCACATGACTGATCATGCACTGATCGCGTGACTGATCATGCACTGCTCACGTGGCTGATCATGCATTGATCATGTGACTGATCATGTGCTGATCATGTTTGGTGTCACACACTGATCATGTGCCTCTGGAGGCAATGAACATAGAGCTGAGTAAGCAGGAATCAGTCAGCAGGCTATAATCATGGAACTCAGCTCTGAGAAATCATGCTGCTCAGCTGGCAATAATCAAGTAGATGAGCAGGCAGGAATTGCGCAGCACAGGTGGCAATTGTCAAGGAGATGACAGGCAGGAATCGTGCAGCTCAGCTGGCAATTGTCAAGCAGATGAGCAGACAGTAATCACGCAGCTCAGCAGGCCCTGATCATGTGACTGAGCATGCACTGTTCACGTGGATGATCACACACCTATCACGTGACTGATCATGCACTGATCATGTGCCTGGTCATGCACTGATCACGTAGCTATCTTGCACTGATCACTTGGCTGATCAAACTCTCATCACGGGACTGATCGTGCACTGATCACGGCGCTGTCATGCATTGACTACATGACTCCAGATGCACTGATCACATGGCTGATCATGCACTGCTCACGTGGCTATCATGCACTGATCACGAGACTGATCATGCACTGATCACGTCTATATCATGCACTGATCACATGACTGCCCATGCACTGATTACGTGGATGATCATACACTAATCATGTGACAGATCATGCACTGATCACGTGGCTGATCATACACTGATCACTTGGATATCATGCACAGATCACGTGGCTATCATGCACTGATCACGTGGCTATCATGCAATGATCTCGTGGCTGTTCACGCAATGATCACGTAGCTACCATGTACTGGTCACGTGACTGATCATGCACTGATCACCTAATTGATCCTACACTGATCACGTGGCTCATCATGAATTGATCACGTGGCTGATCACACATGTATCACGTGACTGATCATGCACTGATCATGTGGCTCTCATGCACTGATCACGTGGCTATCATGGACTGATCACGTGGCTATCATGCACTGATCACTTGGCTGATCACGCAATGATCACGTAGCTACCATGTACTGGTCACGTGACTGATCATGCACTGATCACGTAATTGATCCTTCACTGATCACATGGCTCATCACGCACTGATCAGGTGGCTGATTACACACGTATCACGTGACTGATCATGTACAGATCACGTGAATAATCATGAAGTGATCACGTGGCTATCCTGCACTGATCACGTGGATATCATGCACTGCTCACGTGGCTGATCATGCAATGATCACACAGCTACCATGTACTGGTCACATGACTGATCATGCACCGATCACATAATTGATCATGCACTGATCACCTGGCTTATCATGCATTGATCATGTGACTGATCATGTGCTGATCATGTTTGGTGTCACACACTGATCATGTGCCTCTGGAGGCAAAGAACATAGAGCTGAGGAAGCAGGAATCAGTCAGCAGGCTATAATCATGGAACTCAGCTCTGAGAAATCATGCTGCTCAGCTGGCAATAATCAAATAGATGAGCAGGCAGGAATTACGCAGCACAGGTGGCAATTGTCAAGGAGATGGCAGGCAGGAATCGTGCAGCTCAGCTGGCAATTGTCAAGCAGATGAGCAGACAGTAATCACGCAGCTCAGCAGGCCCTGATCACGTGACTGAGCATGCACTGTTCACATGGCTGATCACACACCTATCACGTGACTGATCATGCACTGATCACGTGGCTCTCATGCACTGATCACGTGATTGTGCATGCATTGTTCACGTAATAGTATGCACTGATCACGTGGCTATCATGCACTGATGACGAGGCTAATCATGCACTGATCATATGACTGATCATGCACTGATCACGTAGCTATCTTGCACTGATCACTTGGCTGATCATACACTCATCACGGGACTGATCGTGCACTGATCAAGGCACTATCATGCATTGATTACTTGACTCCACATGCACTGATCACGTGGATGATCATGCACTGATCACGTGACTGACCATGCACTGATCACGTGACTGATCTTGCACTGATCACGTGGCTATCATGCACTGATAACCTGGCTATCATGCACTGATCACGTGACTGATCATGCACTGATCACGTGACTGATCATGCACTGATCACGTGGCTCTCATGCACTGATCACTTGGCTGGACATACACTGATCACCTGCCTGGTCATGCACTGATCACGTGGCTGATCATGCACTGATCACGTGACTGATCATGCACTGATCTCGTGTCTGATCATGCACTGATCACGTGGCTATCATGCACTGCTCACGTGGCTGATCATGCAATGATCACGCAGCTACCATGTACTGGTCACATGCCTGATCATGCACTGATCGCGTGACTGATCATGCACTGCTCACGTGGCTGATCATGCATTGATCATGTGACTGATCATGTGCTGATCATGTTTGGTGTCACACACTGATCATGTGCCTCTGGAGGCAATGAACATAGAGCTGAGTAAGCAGGAATCAGTCAGCAGGCTATAATCATGGAACTCAGCTCTCAGAAATCATGCTGCTCAGCTGGCAATAATCAAGTAGATGAGCAGGCAGGAATTGCGCAGCACAGGTGGCAATTGTCAAGGAGATGACAGGCAGGAATCGTGCAGCTCAGCTGGAAATTCTCAAGCAGATGAGCAGACAGTAATCACGCAGCTCAGCAGGCCCTGATCATGTGACTGAGCATGCACTGTTCACGTGGATGATCACACACCTATCACGTGACTGATCATGCACTGATCATGTGCCTGGTCATGCACTGATCACGTAGCTATCTTGCACTGATCACTTGGCTGATCAAACTCTCATCACGGGACTGATCGTGCACTGATCACGGCGCTGTCATGCATTGACTACATGACTCCAGATGTACTGATCACATGGCTGATCATGCACTGCTCACGTGGCTATCATGCACTGATCACGAGACTGATCATGCACTGATCACGTCTATATCATGCACTGATCACATGACTGCCCATGCACTGATTACGTGGATGATCATACACTAATCATGTGACAGATCATGCACTGATCACGTGGCTGATCATACACTGATCACGTGATTGATCATGCACTGATCACTTGGATATCATGCACTGATCACGTGGCTATCATGCACTGATCACGTGGCTATCATGCACTGATCACGTGGCTGATCACCAATGATCACGTAGCTACCATGTACTGGTCACGTGACTGATCATGCACTGATCACTTAATTGATCCTACACTGATCACGTGGCTCATCATGAATTGATCACGTGGCTGATCACACATGTATCACGTGACTGATCATGCACTGATCATGTGGCTCTCATGCACTGATCACGTGGCTATCATGGACTGATCACGTGGCTATCATGCACTGATCACTTGGCTGATCACGCAATGATCATGTAGCTACCATGTACTGGTCACGTGACTGATCATGCACTTATCACCTAATTGATCCTGCACTGATCACATGGCTCATCACGCACTGATCAGGTGGCTGATCACACACGTATCACGTGACTGATCATGTACAGATCACGTGAATAATCATGAAGTGATTACGTGGCTATCCTGCACTGATCACGTGGATATCATGCACTGCTCACGTGGCTGATCATGTAATGATCACACAGCTACCATGTACTGGTCACATGACTGATCATGCACCGATCACATAATTGATCATGCACTGATCACCTGGCTTATCATGCATTGATCATGTGACTGATCATGCGCTGATCATGTTTGCTATCATACACTGATCATGTGCCTCTGGAGGCAATAAACAAAGAGCTGAGTAGGCACGAATCAAACATTCTGCAGGCAATAATCATGGAACTCAGGGGTGAGGAATCATGCTGCTCAGCAGGCAATAATCAAGCAGCTGAGCAGGCAGGAATTACGCAGCACAGCTGTCAATTGTCAAGCAGATGACAGGCAGGAATCGGGCAGCTCAGCTGCCAATTGTCAAGCAGATGAGCAGACAGTAATCACGCAGCTCAGCAGGCCCAGATCACGTGACTGAGCATGCACTGTTCACGTGGCTGATCATACACTGATCACGTGATTGATCATGCACTGATCACTTGGATATCATGCACTGATCAGGTGGCTGATCATACACTGTTCACGTGTCTGACCATGCACTGATCACGTGGCTATCATGCACTGAATACGTGGCTGAACATGCATTGTTCACGTGGCTAATCACACACCCGTCACGTGACATATCATGCACTGATTACGTGGCACTCATGCACTGATCACGTGGCTGATCATACTCTGCTCACGTAACTCATCATGCACACATCACGTGGCTATCATGCACTGCTCACGTGGTTCTTCATGGAATGATCACGAAGCTACCATATACTGGTCACGTGACTGATCATGCACTGATCACGTAAATGATAATGCACTGTTCACGTGACTGATCATGTACTGATCACGTGACTAATCCTGAAGTCATCACGTGGCTATCCTGCACTGATCACGTGGATATCATGCACTGATCACGTGGCTGATCATGCAATGATCACGTAGCTACCATGCACTGATCACGTGACTGATCATGCACTGATCACGTGGCTGATCATGCAATGATCACGTAGCTACCATGCACTGGTCACGTGACTGATCATGCACTGATCACGTGGCTATCATGCACTGCTCACGTGGCTGATCATGCAATGATCACGCAGCTACCATGTACTGGTCACATGACTGATCATGCACTGATCACATAATTGATCATGCACTGATCACCTGGCTTATCATGCATTGATCATGTGACTGATCATGTGCTGATCATGTTTGGTGTCACACACTGATCATGTGCCTCTGGAGGCAAAGAACATAGAGCTGAGTAAGCAGGAATCAGTCAGCAGGCTATAATCATGGAACTCAGCTCTGAGAAATCATGTGCTCAGCTGGCAATAATCAAATAGATGAGCAGGCAGGAATTACGCAGCACAGGTGGCAATTGTCAAGGAGATGGCAGGCAGGAATCGTGCAGCTCAGCTGGCAATTGTCAAGCAGATGAGCAGACAGTAATCACGCAGCTCAGCAGGCCCTGATCACGTGACTGAGCATGCACTGTTCACATGGCTGATCACACACCTATCACGTGACTGATCATGCACTGATCACGTGGCTCTCATGCACTGATCACGTGATTGTGCATGCATTGTTCACGTAATAGTATGCACTGATCACGTGGCTATCATGCACTGATGACGAGGCTAATCATGCACTGATCATATGACTGATCATGCACTGATCACGTAGCTATCTTGCACTGATCACTTGGCTGATCATACACTCCTCACGGGACTGATCGTGCACTGATCAAGGCGCTATCATGCATTGATTACATGACTCCACATGCACTGATCACGTGGATGATCATGCACTGATCACGTGACTGACCATGCACTGATCACGTGACTGATCTTGCACTGATCACGTGGCTATCATGCACTGATAACCTGGCTATCATGCACTGATCACGTGACTGATCATGCACTGATCACGTGACTGATCATGCACTGATCACGTGGCTATCATGCACTGATCACTTGGCTGGACATACACTGATTACGTGCCTGGTCATGCACTGATCACGTGGCTGAACATGCACTGATCACGTGACTGATCATGCACTGATCTCGTGTCTGATCATGCACTGATCACGTGGCTATCATGCACTGCTCACGTGGCTGATAATGCAATGATCACGCAGCTACCATGTACTGGTCACATGACTGATCATGCACTGATCGCGTGACTGATCATGCATTGATCATGTGACTGATCATGTGCTGATCATGTTTGGTGTCACACACTGATCATGTGCCTCTGGAGGCAATGAACATAGAGCTGAGTAAGCAGGAATCAGTCAGCAGGCTATAATCATGGAACTCAGCTCTGAGAAATCATGCTGCTCAGCTGGCAATAATCAAGTAGATGAGCAGGCAGGAATTGCGCAGCACAGGTGGCAATTGTCAAGGAGATGACAGGCAGGGATCGTGCAGCTCAGCTGGAAATTCTCAAGCAGATGAGCAGACAGTAATCACGCAGCTCAGCAGGCCCTGATCATGTGACTGAGCATGCACTGTTCACGTGGATGATCACACACCTATCACGTGACTGATCATGCACTGATCATGTGCCTGGTCATGCACTGATCACGTAGCTATCTTGCACTGATCACTTGGCTGATCAAACTCTCATCACGGGACTGATCGTGCACTGATCACGGCGCTATCATGCATTGACTACATGACTCCAGATGCACTGATCACATGGCTGATCATGCACTGATCACGTGGCTATCATGCACTGATCACGAGACTGATCATGCACTGATCACGTCTATATCATGCACTGATCACATGACTGCCCATGCACTGATCACGTGGATGATCATACACTAATCATGTGACAGATCATGCACTGATCACGTGGCTGATCATGCACTGATACCGTGACTGAGCATGGACTGATCACATGACTATCATGTAGTGATCACGTGACTTAATGGCTCTGATCATGTGACTGATCATGCGCTGATCATGTTTGCTATCATACACTGATCAAGTGCCTCTGGAGGCAATAAACAAAGAGCTGAGTAGGCACGAATCAAACAGTCAGCAGGCAATAATCTTGGAACTCAGCTGTGAGGAATCATGCTGCTCAGCTGGCAATAATCAAGCAGCTGAGCAGGCAGGAATTACGCAGCACAGCTGGCAATTGTCAAGCAGATGACAGGCAGGAATCGTGCAGCTCAGCTGGCAATTGTCAAGCAGATGAGCAGACAGTAATGACGCAGCTCAGCAGGCCCAGATCACGTGACTGAGCATGCACTGTTCACGTGGCTGATCATACACTGATCACGTGATTGATCATGCACTGATCACTTGGATATCATGCACTGATCACGTGGCTATCATGCACTGATCACGTGGCTATCATGCACTGATCACGTGGCTGATCACGCAATGATCACGTAGCTACCATGTACTGGTCACGTGACTGATCATGCACTGATCACCTAATTGATCCTACACTGATCACGTGGCTCATCATGAATTGATCACGTGGCTGATCACACATGTATCACGTGACTGATCATGCACTGATCATGTGGCTCTCATGCACTGATCACGTGGCTATCATGGACTGATCACGTGGCTATCATGCACTGATCACTTGGCTGATCACGCAATGATCACGTAGCTACCATGTACTGGTCACGTGACTGATCATGCACTGATCACGTAATTGATCCTGCACTGATCACATGGCTCATCACACACTGATCAGGTGGCTGATCACACACGTATCACGTGACTGATCATGTACAGATCACGTGAATAATCATGAAGTGATCACGTGGCTATCCTGCACTGATCACGTGGATATCATGCACTGATCACGTGGCTGATCACACACGTATCACGTGACTGATCATGCACTGATCGCGTGACTGATCATGCACTGCTCACGTGGCTGATCATGCAATGATCACACAGCTACCATGTACTGGTCACATGACTGATCATGCACTGATCACATAATTGATCATGCACTGATCACCTGGCTTATCATGCATTGATCATGTGACTGATCATGCGCTGATCATGTTTGCTATCATACACTGATCATGTGCCTCTGGAGGCAATAAACAATGAGCTGAATAGGCACGAATCAAACATTCTGCAGGCAATAATCATGGAACTCAGGGGTGAGGAATCATGCTGCTCAGCTGGCAATAATCAAGCAGCTGAGCAGGCAGGAATTACGCAGCACAGCTGGCAATTGTCAAGCAGATGACAGGCAGGAATCGTGCAGCTCAGCTGGCAATTGTCAAGCAGATGAGCAGACAGTAATCACGCAGCTCAGCAGGCCCAGATCACGTGACTGAGCATGCACTGTTCACGTGGCTGATCATACACTGATCACGTGATTGATCATGCACTGATCACTTGGATATCATGCACTGATCACGTGGCTGATCATACACTGTTCACGTGTCTGACCATGCACTGCTCACGTGGCTGATCATACACTGCTCACGTAACTGATCATGCACTGATCACGTGGCTATCATGCACTGAATACGTGGCTGAACATGCACTGTTCACGTGGCTGATCACACACCTGTCACGTGACATATCATGCACTGATCACCTGGCACTCATGCACTGATCACGTGGCTGATCATACTCTGCTCACGTAACTCATCATGCACACATCACGTGGCTATCATGCACTGCTCACGTGCCTCGTCACAGAATGATCACGTAGCTTCCATATACTGGTCACGTGACTGATCATGCACAGATAACGTAAATGATCATGCACTGTTCACGAGACTGATCATGTAATGATCACGTGACTGATCATGCAATGATCACGTGGCTGATCATGCACTGATCACGTAATTGATCATGCACTTATCATTTGGCTGATCATGCAGTGATCACGTGGCTGATCATACACTGATCACGTGACTGATCATGCACTGATCACGTGACTGATCATGCACTGATCACGTGGCTATCATGCACTGATCACTTGGCTGGTCATACACAGATCAGGTAAATGATCACGCACTGTTCACGTGACTGATCATGTACTGATCACCTGACTGATCATGCACTGATCACATGGCTGATCATGCACTTATCACGTGGCTGATCATGCACAGATCACGAAAATGATCACGGACTGTTCACATGATTGATCATGTACTGATCACGTAATTGATCATGCACTGATCACGTGGCTGATCATGCAATGATCACGTGACTGACCATGCACTGATCACGTGACTGATCATGCACTGAACACGTGACTGATCATGCACTGCTCACGTGGCTGATCATGCAATGATCACACAGCTACCATGTACTGGTCACATGACTGATCATGAACTGATCACATAATTGATCATGCACTGATCACCTGGCTTATCATGCATTGATCATGTGCCTGATAATGTGCTGATCATGTTTGGTGTCACACACTGATCATTTGCCTCTGGAGGCAATGAACATAAAGCTGAGTAAGCAGGAATCAGTCAGCAGGCTATAATCATGGAACTCAGCTCTGAGAAATCATGCTGCTCAGCTGGCAATAATCAAGTAGATGAGCAGGCAGGAATTACGCAGCACAGGTGGCAATTGTCAAGGAGATGACAGGCAGGAATCGTGCAGCTCAGCTGGAAATTTTCAAGCAGATGAGCAGACAGTAATCATGCAGCTCAGCAGGCACTGATCACGTGACTGAGCATGCACTGTTCACATGGCTGATCACACCCCTATCACGTGACTGATCATGCACTGATCATGTGACTGATCATGCACTGATCACTTAGCTATCTTGCACTGATCACTTGGCTGATAATACACTCATCACGGGACTGATCATGCACTGATCACGGCGCTATCATGCATTGACTACATGAATCCACATGCACTGATCACTTGGATGATCATGCACTGATCACGTGACTGACCATGCACTGATGACCTGACTGATCAGGCACTGATCACATGGCTGATCATGCACTGATCACGTGACTGATCATGTGCTGATCATGTTTGGTGTCACACACTGATCATGTGCCTCTGGAGGCAATGAACATAGAGCTGAGTAGGCAGGAATCAAACAGTCAGCAGGCAATAATCATGGAACTCAGGTGTGAGGAATCATGCTGCTCAGCTGGCAATAATCAAGCAGCTGAGCAGGCAGGAATTACGCAGCACAGGTGGCAATTGTCAAGCAGATGACAGGCAGGAATCGTGCAGCTCAGCTGGCAATTGTCAAGCAGATGAGCAGACAGTAATCACGCAGCTCAGCAGGCCCTGATCACGTGACTGAGCATGCACTGTTCACGTGGCTGATCACACACTGATCACGTGATGATCATGCACTGATCACTTGGATATCATGCACTGATCACGTGGCTGATCATACACTGTTCACGTGTCTGACCATGCACTGATCACGTGGCTGATCATACACTGCTCAGGTAACTGATCATGCACTGATCACGTGGCTATCATGGACTGATCACGTGGCTGAACATGCACTGTTCACGTGGCTGATCACACACCTGTCACGTGACATATCATGCACTGATCACGTGACACTCATGCACTGATCACGTGGCTGATCATACTCTGCTCACGAAACTCATCATGCACACATCACGTGGCTATCATGCACTGCTCACGTGGCTCGTCATGGAATGATCACATAGCTACCATATACTGGTCACGTGACTGATCATGCACAGATAACGTAAATGATCATGCACTGTTCACGTGACTGATCATGCACTGATCACGTAATTGATCCTGCACTGACCACGTGGCTCATCATGCACTGATCATGTGGCTGATCACACATGTATCACGTGACTGATCATGCACTGATCACGTGGCTCTCATGCACTGATCACGTGGCTATCATGCACTAATCACGTGGATATCATGCACTTATCACGTGGCTGATCACACACGTATCACATGACTGATCATGCACTGATCACGTGGCTATCATGCACTGTTCACGTGGCTGATCATACACTGATCACCTGCCTGGTCATGCACAGATCACGTGACTAATCATGAACTGATCACATAGCTATCATGAACTGATCACCTGGCTGATCATGCACTGATCACGTGGCTGATCATGCACTGATACCGTGACTGAGCATGGACTGATCACATGACTATCATGTAGTGATCACGTGACTTAATGGCTCTGATCATGTGACTGATCATGCACTGATCATGTTTGCTATCATACACTGATCATGTGCCTCTGGAGGCAATAAACAAAGAGCTGAGTAGGCACGAATCAAACAGTCAGCAGGCAATAATCTTGGAACTCAGCTGTGAGGAATCATGCTGCTCAGCTGGCAATAATCAAGCAGCTGAGCAGGCAGGAATTACGCAGCACAGGTGGCAATTGTCAAGCAGATGACAGGCAGGAATCGTGCAGCTCAGCTGGCAATTGTCAAGCAGATGAGAAGACAGTAATCACGCAGCTCAGCAGGCCCTGATCACGTGACTGAGCATGCACTGTTCACGTGGCTGATCATACACTGATCACGTGATGATCATGCACTGATCACTTGGATATCATGCACTGATCACGTGGCTGATCATACACTGTTCACGTGTCTGACCATGCACTGATCACGTGGCTGATCATACACTGCTCAGGTAACTGATCATGCACTGATCACGTGGCTATCATGGACTGATCACGTGGCTGAACATGCACTGTTCACGTGGCTGATCACACACCTGTCACGTGACATATCATGCACTGATCACGTGGCACTCATGCACTGATCACGTGGCTGATCATACTCTGCTCACGTAACTCATAATGCACACATCACGTGGCTATCATGCACTGCTCACGTGGCTCGTCATGGAATGATCACATAGCTACCATATACTGGTCACGTGACTGATCATGCACAGATCACGTAAATGATCATGCACTGTTCACGTGACTGATCATGCACTGATCACGTAATTGATCCTGCACTGATCACGTGGCTCATCATGCACTGATCACGTGGCTGATCACACATGTATCACGTGACTGATCATGCACTGATCACGTGGCTCTCATGCACTGATCACGTGGCTATCATGCACTAATCACGTGGATATCATGCACTGATCACGTGGCTGATCACACACGTATCACATGACTGATCATGCACTGATCACGTGGCTATCATGCACTGTTCACGTGGCTGATCATACACTGATCACCTGCCTGGTCATGCACAGATCACGTGACAAATCATGAACTGATCACATAGCTATCATGAACTGATCACCTGGCTGATCATGCACTAATCACGTGGCTGATCATGCACTGATACCGTGACTGAGCATGGACTGATCATATGACTATCATGTAGTGATCACGTGACTTAATGGCTCTGATCATGTGACTGATCATGCACTGATCTTGTTTGCTATCATACACTGATCATGTGCCTCTGGAGGCAATAAACAAAGAGCTGAGTAGGCACGAATCAAACAGTCAGCAGGCATTAATCTTGGAACTCAGCTGTGAGGAATCATGCTGCTGAGCTGGCAATAATCAAGCAGCTGAGCAGGCAGGAATTACGCAGCACAGGTGGCAATTGTCAAGCAGATGACAGGCAGGAATCGTGCAGCTCAGCTGGCAATTGTCAAGCAGATGAGCAGACAGTAATCACGCAGCTCAGCAGGCCATGATCACGTGACTGAGCATGCACTGTTCACGTGGCTGATCATACACTGATCACGAGACTGATCATGCACTAATCACGTCTATATCATGCACTGATCACATGACTGCCCATGCACTGATCACCCGGATGATCATACACTGATCATGCGACAGATCATGCACTGCTCACTCGGCTGTTCATGCAATGATCACGTAGCTACCATGTACTGGTCATATGAGTGATCATGCACTGATCACCTAATTGATCATGCACTGATCAGGTGACTTATCATGCACTGTTAACGTGAGTGATCATGCACTGATCACGTGACTGATCATGCACTGATCTCGTGGCTATCATGCACGGCTCATGTGGCTGATCATGCAATGATCACCTAGCTACAATATACTGGTCACGTGACTGATCATGCACTGATCACGTGGCTGATCATCCACTGATCACGTGACTGATCATGCACTGATCACGTGGCTATCATGCACTGATCACTTGGCTGGTCATACACTGATCACGTGCCTGGTCATGCACAGATTACATGACTGATCATGCACTGAACACGTGACTGATCATGCACTGATCACGTGGCTATCATGCACTACTCACGTGGCTGATCATACACTGATCACGTGATTGATCATGCACTGATCACTTGGATATCATGCACTGATCACGTGGCTGATCACGCAATGTTCACGTAGCTACCATGTACTGGTCACGTGACTGATCATGCACTGATCACGTAATTGATCCTGCACTGATCACGTGGCTCATCATGATTTGATCACGTGGCTGATCACACATGTATCACGTGACTGATCATGCACTGATCATGTGGCTCTCATGCACTGATCACGTGGCTATCATGGACTGATCACGTGGCTATCATGCACTGATCAGGTGGCTGATCACGCAATGATCACGTAGCTACCATGTACTGGACACGTGACTGATCATGCACTGATCACGTAATTGATCCTGCACTGATCAGATGTCTCATCACCCACTGATCAGGTGGCTGATCACACACGTATCACGTGACCGATCATGTACAGATCACGTGAATAATCATGAAGTGATCACTTGGCTATACTGCACTGATCACGTGGATATCATGCACTGATCACGTGGCTGTCACACACGTATCACGTGACTGATCATGCACTGATCGCGTGACTGATCATGCACTGCTCACGTGGCTGATCATGCAATGATCACACAGCTACCATGTACTGGTCACATGACTGATCATGCACTGATCACATAATTGATCATGCACTGATCACCTGGCTTATCATGCATTGATCATGTGACTGATCATGCGCTGATCATGTTTGCTATCATACACTGATCATGTGCCTCTGGAGGCAATAAACAAAGAGCTGAGTAGGCACGAATCAAACATTCTGCAGGCAATAATCATGGAACTCAGGGGTGAGGAATCATGCTGCTCAGCTGGCAATAATCAAGCAGCTGAGCAGGCAGGAATTACGCAGCACAGCTGGCAATTGTCAAGCAGATGACAGGCAGGAATCGTGCAGCTCAGCTGGCAATTGTCAAGCAGATGAGCAGACAGTAATCACGCAGCTCAGCAGGCCCAGATAACGTGGCTGATCATACACTGATCACGTGATTGGTCATGCACTGATCACTTGGATATCATGCACTGATCACGTGGCTGATCATACACTGTTCACGTGTCTCACCATGCACTGATCACGTGGCTGATCATACACAGCTCACGTAACTGATCATGCACTCATCACGTGGCTATCATGCACTGAATACGTGGCTGAACATGCAATGTTCACGTGGCTGATCACACACCTGTCACGTGACATATCATGCACTTATCACGTGGCACTCATGCACTGATCACGTGGCTGATCATACTCTGCTCACGTAACTCATCATGCACACATCACGTGGCTATCATGCACTGCTCACGTGGTTCTTCATGGAATGATCACGAAGCTACCATATACCGGTCACGTGACTGATCATGCACTGATCACGTAAATGATCATGCACTGTTCACGTGACTGATCATGTACTGATCACGTGACTAATCCTGAAGTGATCACGTGGCTATCCTGCACTGATCACGTGGATATCATGCACTGATCACGTGGCTGATCATGCAATGATCACGTAGCTACCATGCACTGATCACGTGACTGATCATGCACTGATCACGTGGCTATCATGCACTGCTCACGTGGCTGATCATGCAATGATCACGCAGCTACCATGTACTAGTCACATGACTGATCATGCACTGATCACATAATTGGTCATGCACTGATCACCTGGCTTAGCATGCATTGATCATGTGACTGATCATGTGCTGATCATGTTTGGTGTCAAACACTGATCATGTGCCTCTGGAGGGAATGAACATAGAGCTTAGTAGGCAGGAATCAGTCAGCAGGCTATAATCGTGGAACTCAGCTCTGAGAAATCTTGCTGCTCAGCTGGCAATAATCAAGTAGATGAGCAGGCAGGAATTACGCAGCACAGGTGGCAATTGTCAAGGAGATGACAGGCAGGAATCGTGCAGCTCAGCTGGAAATTGTCAAGCACATGAGCAGACAGTAATCACGCAGCTCAGCAGGCCCTGATCACGTGACTGAGCATGCACTGTTCACATGGCTGATCACACACCTATCACGTGACTGATCATGCACTGATCATGTGACTGATCATGCACTGATCACGTAGCTATCTTGCACTGATCACTTGGCTGATCATACACTCATCACGGGACTGATCGTGCACTTATCACGGCGCTATCATGCATTGACTACTTGACTCCACATGCACTGATCACGTGGATGATCGTGCACTGATTACGTGACTGAACATGTACTGATCACGTGACTGATCAGGCACTGATCACATGGCTGATCATGCACTGATCACGTGGCTATCATGCACTGTTCCCGTGGCTAAACAGGCAATGATCACGTAGCTACCATGTACTGGTCACGTGACTGATCATGCACTGATCACGTAATTGATCATGCACTGATCATGTGGCTGATCATGCACTGATCACGTGGCTGATCATGCACTGATCACGTGACTGATCATGCACTGATCACGTGGCTGATCATGCACTGATCACGTGGCTATCATGCACTGATCACTTGGCTGGACATACACTGATCACGTGCCTGGTCATGCACTGATCACGTGGCTGATCATGCACTGATCACGTGACTGATCATGCACTGATCTCGTGTCTGATCATGCACTGATCACGTGGCTATCATGCACTGCTCACGTTGTGATCATGCGATGATCACGCAGCTACCATGTACTGGTCACATTACTGATCATGCACTGATCACGTGACTGATCATGCAGTGATCACGTGGCTATCATGCACTGCTCACGTGGCTGATCATGCGATGTTCACGCAGCTACCATGAACTGGTCACCTGACTGATCATGCACTGATCTCGTGTTTGATCATGCACTGATCACGTGGCTATCATGCACTGCTCACGTGGCTGATCATGGGATGATCACGCAGCTACCATGTACTGGTCATATGACTGATCATGCACTGATCACGTGACTGATCATGCAGTGATCATGTGGCTATCATGCACTACTCACGTGGCTGATCATGCAATGATCATGTAGCTACCATGTACAGGTCACGTGAATGATCATACACCCATCAGGTGACTGATCATGCACTGATCACGTGGCTATAATGCACTGATCACGAGACTGATCATGCACTGCTCACGTCTATATCATGCACTGATCACATGACTGCCCATGCACTGATCACGTGGATGATCATACACTAATCATGTGACAGATCATGCACTGATCACGTGGCTGATCATGCACTGATACCGTGACTGAGCATGGACTGATCACATGACTATCATGTAGTGATTACGTGACTTAATGGCGCTGATCATGTGACTGATCATGCGCTGATCATGTTTGCTATCATACACTGATCATGTGCCTCTGGAGGCAATAAACAAAGAGCTGAGTAGGCACGAATCAAACAGTCAGCAGGCAATAATCATGGAACTCAGCTGTGAGGAATCATGCTGCTCAGCTGGCAATAATCAAGCAGCTGAGCAGGCAGGAATTACGCAGCACAGCTTGCAATTGTCAAGCAGATGACAGGCAGGAATTGTGCAGCCCAGCTGGCAATTGTCAAGCAGATGAGCAGACAGTAATCACCCAGCTCAGCAGGCCCAGATCACGTGACTGAGCATGCACTGTTCACGTGGCTGATCATACACTGATCACGTGATTGATCATGCCCTGATCACTTGGATATCATGCACTGACCACGTGGCTGATCATACACTGTTCACGTGTCTGACCATGCACTGATCACGTGGCTGATCATACAGTGCTCACGTAATTGATCATGCACTGATCACGTGGCTATCATGCACTGAATACGTGGCTGAACATGCACTGTTTACGTGGCTGATCACACTCCTGTCACGTGACATATCATGCACTGATCACGTGGCACTCATGCACTGATCACGTGGCTGATCATACTCTGCTCACGTAACTCATCATGCACACATCACGTGGCTACCATGCACTGCTCACGTGGTTCGTCATGGAATGATCTGAAACTACCATATACTGGTCACGTGACTGATCATGCACAGATCACGTAAATGATCATGCACTTTTCACGTGACTGATCATGTACTGATCACGTGACTAATCATGAAGTGATCACGTGGCTATCCTGCACTGATCACGTGGATATCATGCACTGATCACGTGGATGATCATGCAATGATCACGTAGCTACCATGCACTGATCACGTGACTGATCATGCACTGATCACGTAATTGATCATGCACTGATCACCAGGCTTATCATGCATTGATCATGTGACTGATCATGTGCTGATCATGTTCGGTGTCACACACTGATCATGTGCCTCTAGAGGCAAAGAACATAGAGCTGAGTATGCAGGAAACAGTCAGCAGGCTATAATCATGGAACTCAGCTCTGAGAAATCATGCTGCTCAGCTGGCAATAATCAAAGAGATGAGCAGGCAGGAATTACGCAGCACAGGTGGCAATTGTCAAGGAGATGGCAGGCAGGAATCGTGCAGCTCAGCTGGCAATTGTCAAGCAGATGAGCAGACAGTAATCATGCAGCTCAGCAGGCCCTGATCACGTGACTGAGCATGCACTGTTCACATGGCTGATCACACACCTATCACGTGATTGATCATGCACTGATCACATGGCTCTCATGCACTGCTCACGTGATTGCGCATGCATTGTTCACGTAATAGTATGCACTGATCACGTGGCTATCATGCACTGATTACGTGGCTAATCATGCACTGATCATATGACTGATCATGCACTGATCACATAGCTATCTTGCAGTGATCACTTGGCTGATCATACACTCATCACGGGACTGATCGTGCACTGATCACGGCGCTATCATGCATTGACTACTTGACTCCACATGCACTGATCACGTGACTGATCATGCACTGATCACGTGACTGATCATGAACTGATCTCGTGTCTGATCATGCACTGATCACGTGGCTATCATGCACTGATCACTTGGCTGGACATACACTGATCACGAGCCTGGTCATGCACTGATCACGTGGCTGATCATGCACTGATCACGTGAGTGATCATGCACTGATCTCGTGTCTGATCATGCACTGATCACGTGGCTATCATGCACTGCTCACGTGGCTGATCATGCGATGATCACGTAGCTACCATGTACTGGTCACATGACTGATCATGCACTGATCACGTGACTGATCATGCAGTGATCACGTGGCTATCATGCACTGCTCACGTGGCTGATCATGCGATGATCACGTAGCTACCATGTACTGGTCACATGACTGATCCTGCACTGATCACGTGACTGATCATGCAGTGATCATGTGGCTATCATGCACTACTCACGTGGCTGATCATGCAATGATCATGTAGCTACCATGTACAGGTCACGTGAATGATCATACACCCATCAGGTGACTGATCATGCACTGATCACGTGGCTATCATGCACTGATCACTAGACTGATCATGCACTGATCACGTCTATATCATGCACTGATCACATGACTGCCCATGCACTGGTCACGTGGATGATCATACACTAATCATGTGACAGATCATGCACTGATCACGTGGCTGATCATGCGATGATCACGCAACTACAATGTACTGGTCACATGACTGATCATGCACTGATCACGTGACTGATCATGCAGTGATCATGTGGCTGTCATGCACTACTCACGTGGCTGATCATGCAATGATCATGTAGCTACCATGTACAGGTCACGTGAATGATCATACACCCATCAGGTGACTGATCATGCACTGATCACGTGGCTATCATGCACTGATCACGAGACTGATCATGCACTGATCACGTCTATATCATGCACTGATCACATGACTGCCCATGCACTGATCACGTGGATGATCATACACTAATCATGTGACAGATCATGCACTGATCACGTGGCTATCATGCACTGTTCACTTAGCTGATCATACACTGATCACCTGCCTGGTCATGCACAGATCACGTGACAAATCATGAACTGATCACATAGCTATCATGAACTGATCACCTGTCTGATCATGCATTGATCACGTGGCTGATCATGCACTGATACCGTGACTGAGCATGGACTGATCACATGACTATCATGTAGTGATCACGTGACTTAATGGCTCTGATCATGTGACTGATCATGCGCTGATCATGTTTGCTATCATACACTGATCAAGTGCCTCTGGAGGCAATAAACAAAGAGCTGAGTAGGCACGAATCAAACAGTCAGCAGGCAATAATCTTGGAACTCAGCTGTGAGGAATCATGCTGCTCAGCTGGCAATAATCAAGCAGCTGAGCAGGCAGGAATTACGCAGCACAGCTGGCAATTGTCAAGCAGATGACAGGCAGGAATCGTGCAGCTCAGCTGGCAAATGTCAAGCAGATGAGCATACAGTAATCACGCAGCTCAGCAGGCCCTGATCACGTGACTGAGCATGCACTGTTCACGTGGCTGATCATACACTGATCACGTGATGGTCATGCACTGATCACTTGGATATCATGCACTGATCACGTGGCTGATCATACACTGTTCACGTGTCTGACCATGCACTGATCTCGTGGCTGATCATACACTGCTCAGGTAACTGATCATGCACTGATCACGTGGCTATCATGGACTGATCACGTGGCTGAACATGCACTGTTCACGTGGCTGATCACACACCTGTCACGTGACATATCATGCACTGATCACGTGGCACTCATGCACTGATCACCTGGCTGATCATACTCTGCTCACGTAACTCATAATGCACACATCACGTGGCTATCATGCACTGCTCACGTGGCTCGTCATGGAATGATCACATAGCTACCATATACTGGTCACGTGACTGATCATGCACAGATCACGTAAATGATCATGCACTGTTCACGTGACTGATCATGCACTGATCACCTAATTGATCCTGCACTGATCACGTGGCTCATCATGCACTGATCATGTGGCTCTCATGCACTGATCACGTGGCTATTGTGCACTAATCACGTGGCTATCATGCACTGATCACGTGACTGATCATGTACTTATCACGTGACTGATAATGCTCTGTTCACGTGGCTATCATGTACTGCTCACGTGACTGATCATGCACTGATCATGTGGCTCTCATGCACTGATCACGTGGCTATCATGCACTGATCACGTGGCTATCATGCACTGATCACGTGGCTGATCACGCAATGATCACGTAGCTACCATGTACTGGTCACGTGACTGATCATGCACTGATCACATAATTGATCCTGCACTGATCACATGGCTCATCACGCACTGATCAGGTGGCTGATCACACACGTATCACGTGACTGATCATGTACAGATCACGTGAATAATCATGAAGTGATCACGTGGCTATCCTGCACTGATCACGTGGATATCATGCACTGATCACGTGGCTGATCACACTCGTATCACGTGACTTATCATGCACTGATCACGTGACTGATCATGCACTGCTCACGTGGCTGATCATGCAATGATCACACAGCTACCATGTACTGGTCACATGACTGATCATGCACTGATCACATAATTGATCATGGACTGATCACCTGGCTTATCATGCATTGATCATGTGACTGATCATGTGCTGATCATGTTTGGTGTCACACACTGATCATGTGCCTCTGGAGGCAATGAACATAGAGCTGAGTAGGCAGGAATCAGTCAGCAGGCTATAATCATGGAACGCAGCTCTGAGAAATCATGCTGCTCAGCTGGCAATAATCAAGCAGATGAGAAGACAGTAATCACGCAGCTCAGCAGGCCCTGATCTCGTGACTGAACATGCACTGTTCACATGGCTGATCACACACCTATCACGTGACTGATCATGCACTGATCATGTGACTGATCATGCACTGATCACGTAGCTATCTTGCACTGATCACTTGGCTGATCATACACTCATCACGGGACTGATCGTGCACTGATCACGGCGCTATCATGCATTGACTACTTGACTCCACATGCACTGATAACGTGGAAGATCATGCACTGATCACGTGACTGACCATGTACTGATCACGTGACTGATCAGGCACTGATCACATGGCTGATCATGCACTGATCACGTGGCTATCATGCACTGCTCACGTGGCTGATCAGGCAATGATCACGTAGCTACCATGTACTGGTCACGTGACTGATCATGCACTGATCACGTAATTGATCATGCACTGATCACGTGGCTGATCATGCACTGATCACGTGACTGATCATGCACTGATCACGTGACTGATCATGCACTGATCACGTGGCTATCATGTACTGATCACTTGGCTGGACATACACAGATCACGTGACTGGTCATGCACTGTTCACTTGGCTGATCATGCACTGATCACGTGTCTGATCATGCACTTATCTCGTGTCTGATTATGCACTGATCACGTGGCTATCATGCACTGCTCACGTGGTGATCATGCGATGATCACGCAGCTACCGTGTACTTGTCACATGACTGATCATGCACTGATCACGTGACTGATCATGCAGTGATCACGTGGCTATCATGCACTGCTCACGTGGCTGATCATGCGATGTTCACGCAGCTACCATGAACTGGTCACCTGACTGATCATGCACTGATCTCGTGTCTACTCATGCACTGATCAAGTGGCTATCATGCACTGATCACTTGGCTGGACATGCGATGATCACGCAGCTACCATGTACTGGTCACATGACTGATCATGCACTGATCACGTGACTGATCATGCAGTGATCACGTGGCTATCATGTACTACTCACGTGGCTGATCATGCAATGCTCATGTAGCTACCGTGCACTGATCACGTGACTGATCTTGCACCGATCACGTGGCTGATCATGCACTGATCTCGTGGCTATCATGCACTGATCATGAGACTGATCATGCAATGATCACGTCTATATCATGCACTGATCACATGACTGCCCATGCACTGATCACGTGGATGATCATACACTAATCATGTGACAGATCATGCACTGATCACGTGGGTGATCATGCACTGATACCGTGACTCAGCATGGACTGATCACATGACTATCATGTAGTGATCACGTGACTTAATGGCGCTGATCATGTGACTGATCATGCGCTGATCTTGTGGCTGATCATGCACTGATCACGTGGCTGATCATACACTGATCACGGGACTGATCATGCACTGATCACGTAAATGATCATGCACTGTTCACGTGACTGATCATGTACTGATCACGTGACTGATCATACACTCATCACGGGAGTGATCGTGCACTGATCACGGCGCTATCATGCATTGACTACCTGACTCCACATGCACTGATCACGTGGATGATCATGCACTGATCATGTGGCTGATCATGCACTGATCACGTGACCGATCATGCACTGATCAGGTGACTTATCATGCACTGATCACGTGACTGATCATGCACTGATCACGTGGCTATCGTGCACTGATCACTTGGCTGGACATACACTGATCACGTGCCTGGTCATGCACTGATCATGTGGTGATCATGCACTGATCACGTGACAGTTCATGCACTGATTTCGTGTCTGATCATGCACTGATCACGTGGCTATCATGCACTGCTCACGTGGCTGATCATGCAATGATCATGTAGCTACCATGTACAGGTCATGTGAATGATCATACACCCATCAGGTGACTGATCATGCACTGATCACGTGGCTATCATGCACTGATCACGAGACTGATCATGCACTGATCACGTCTATATCATGCACTGATCACATGACTGCCCATGCAATGATCACTTGGCTGATCATACACTGTTCTCGTGTCTGACCATGCACTGATCACGTGGCTGATCATACACTGCTCACGTAAATGATCATGCACTGATCACGTGGCTATTATGCACTGATCACGTGGCTGAACATGCACTGTTCACGTGGCTGATCACACCTGTCACGTGACATATCATGCACTGATCACGTGGCACTCATGCACTGCTCACGTGGCTGATCATACTCTGCTCACGTAACTCATCATGCACAGATCACGTTTCTATCATGCACTGCTCACGTGGCTCGTCATGGAATGATCACGTAGCTACCATATACTGGTCACGTGACTGATCATGCACAGATCACGTAAATGATCATGCACTGTTCACGTGACTGATCATGTACTGATCACGTGACTGATCATGCAATGATCATGTGGCTGATCATGCACTGATCACGTAATTGATCATGCACTTATCATTTGGCTGATCATATACTGATCACGTGGCTGATCATACACAGATCACGTGACTGATCATGCACTGATCACGTGACTGATCATGCACTGATCACGTGGCTATCATGCACTGATCACTTGGCTGGTCATACACAGATCAGGTAAATGATCACGCACTGTTCACGTGACTGATCATGTACTGATCACCTGACTGATCATGCACTGATCACGTGGCTGATCATGCTCTGATCACTTGGCTGATCATGCACTGTTCACGTAATTGATCATGCACTTATCATTTGGCTGATCATGCACAGATCACGTAAATGATCACGGACTGTTCATGTGACTGATCATGTACTGATCACGTAATTGATCTTGCACTGATCACGTAGCTGATCATGCAATGATCACGTGACTGACCATGCACTGATCACGTGAATGACCATGCACTGATCACGTGACTGATCATGCACTGCTCACGTGGCTGATCATGCAATGATCACACAGCTACCATGTACTGGTCACATGACTGATCATGCAATGATCACATAATTGATTATGAACTGATCATCTGGCTTATCATGCATTGATCATGTGACTGATCATGTGCTGATCATGTTTGGTGTCACACACTGATCATGTGCCTCTGGAGGCAGTGAACATAGAGCTGAGTAAACAGGAATCAGTCAGCAGGCTATAATCATGGAACTCAGCTCTGACAAATCATGCTGCTCAGCTGGCAATAATCAAGTAGATGAGCAGGCAGGAATTACGCAGCACAGGTGGCAATTGTCAAGCAGATGGCAGGCAGGAATCGTGCAGCTCAGCTGGCAATTGTCAAGCAGATGAGCAGACAGTAATCACGCAGCTCAGCAGGCCCAGATCATGTGACTGAGCATGCACTGTTCACGTGGCTGATCATACACTGATCACGTGATTGATCATGCACTGATCACTTGGATATCATGCACTGATCACGTGGCTGATCATACACTTTTCACGTGTCTGACCATGCACTGCTCACGTGGCTGATCATACACTGCTCACGTAACTGATCATGCACTGATCACGTGGCTATCATGCACTGAATACGTGGCTGAACATGCACTGTTCACGTGGCTGATCACACACCTGTCACGTGACATATCATGCACTGATCACCTGGCACTCATGCACTGATCACGTGGCTGATCATACTCTGCTCACGTAACTCATCATGCACACATCACGTGGCTATCATGCACTGCTCACGTGGTTCTTCATGGCATGATCACGAAGCTACCATATACTGGTCACGTGACTGATCATGCACTGATCACGTAAATGATCATGCACTGTTCACGTGACTGATCATGTACTGATCACGTGACTAATCCTGAAGTGATCACGTGGCTATCCTGCACTGATCACGTGGATATCATGCACTGATCACGTGGCTGATCATGCAATGATCACGTAGCTACCATGCACTGATCACGTGACTGATCATGCACTGATCACGTGGCTGATCATGCAATGATCACGTAGCTACCATGCACTGGTCACGTGACTGATCATGCACTGATAACGTGGCTATCATGCACTGCTCACGTGGCTGATCATGGAATGGTCACACAGCTACCATGTACTGGTCACATGACTAATCATGCACTGATCACGTAATTGTTCATGCACTGCTCACGTGGCTTATCATGCATTGATCATGTGACTGATCATGTGCTGATCATGTTTGGTGTCACACACTGATCATGTGCCTCTGGAGGCAAAGAACATAGAGCTGAGTAGGCAGGAAACAGTCAGCAGGCTATAATCATGGAACTCAGCTCTGAGAAATCATGCTGCTCAGCTGGCAATAATCAAATAGATGAGCAGGCAGGAATTACGCAGCACAGGTGGCAATTGTCAAGGAGATGGCAGGCAGGAATCGTGCAGCTCAGCTGGCAATTGTCAAGCAGATGAGCAGACAGTAATCACGCAGCTCAGCAGGCCCTGATCATGTGACTGAGCATGCACTGATCACATGGCTGATCACACACCTATCACGTGACTGATCATGCACTGATCACGTGGCTCTCATGCACTGATCACGTGATTGTGCATGCATTGTTCATGTAATAGTATGCACTGATCACGTGGCTATCATGCACTGATGACGAGCCTAATCATGCACTGATCATATGACTGATCATGCACTGATCACGTAGCTATCTTGCACTGATCACTTGGCTGATCATACACTCATCACGGGACTGATCGTGCACTGATCAAGGCGCTATCATGCATTGATTTCATGACTCCACATGCACTGATCACGTGGATGATCATGCACTGATCACGTGACTGACCATGCACTGATCACGTGACTCATCATGCACTGATCACGTGGCTATCATGCACTGATCACCTGGCTATCATGCACTGCTCACGTGGCTGATCACACACATGTCACGTGACATATCATGCACTGATCACGTGGCACTCATGCACTGATCACGTGGCTAATCATACTCTGCTCTCCTAACTCATCATGCACAAATCACGTGGCTATCATGCACTGCTCACGTGGCTCGTCATGGAATGATCACATAGCTACCATATACTGTTCACGTGACTGATCATGCACAGATCACATAAATTATCATGCACTGTTCACGTGACTGATCATGTACAGATCACGTGACTGATCATGCACTGATCACGTGGCTATAATGCTCTGCTCACGTGGCTTATCATGCAATGGTCACGTAGCAACCATGTACTGGTCACGTGACTGATCATGCACTGATCAAGTAATTGATCCTGCACTGATCACGTGGCTCATCATGCAAAGATCACGTGGCTGATCACACATGTATCACGTGACTGATCACGCACTGGTCATGTGGCTCTCATGCACTGATCACGTGGCTATCATGCACTGATCACGTGGCTATCATGCACTGATCACCTGGCTGATCGCAATGATCATGTAGCTACCATGTAGTGGTCACGTGACTGATCATGCACTGATCACGTGACTGATCATGCAGTGATCACGTGGCTATCATGCACTACTCACGTGGCTGATCATGCAATGATCATGTAGCTACCATGTACAGGTCACGTGAATGATCATACACCCATCAGGTGACTGATCTTGCACTGATCACGTGGCTATCATGCACTGATCACGAGACTGATCATGCACTGTTCACGTCTATATCATGCACTGATCACATGACTGCCCATGCACTGGTCATGTGGATGATCATACACTAATCATGTGACAGATCATGCACTGATCACGTGGCTGATGATGCACTGATACTGTGACTGAGCATGGACTGATCACATGACTATCGTGTAGTGATCACGTGACTTAAAAGCGCTGATCATGTGACTGATCATTCACTGATCATGTTTGCTATCATACACTGATCATGTGCCTCTGGGGGCAATAAACAAAGAGCTGAGTAGGCACGAATCATTCAGCAGGCAATAATCATGGAACTCAGCTGTGAGGAATCATGCTGCTCAGCTGGCAATAATCAAGCAGCTGAGCAGGCAGGAATTACGCAGCACAGCTGACAATTGTCAAGCAGATGACAGGCAGGAATCGTGCAGCTCAGCTGGCAATTGTCAAGCAGATGAGCAGACAGTAATCACGCAGATCAGCAGGCCCAGATCACGTGACTGAGCATGCACTGTTCACGTGGCTGATCATACACTGATCATGTGATTGATCATGCACTGATCACTTGGATATCATTCACTGATCACGTGGCTGATCATACACTGTTCACGTGTCTGACCATGCACAGATCACGTGGCTGATCATACACTGCTCACGTAACTGATCATTCACTGATCACGTGGCTATCATGCACTGAATACGTGGCTGAACATGCACTGTTCACGTGGCTGATCACACACCTGTCACGTGACATATCATGCACTGATCACCTGGCACTCATGCACTAATCACGTGGCTGATCATACTCTGCTCACGAAACTCATCATGCACACATCACGTGGCTATCATGCACTGCTCACGTGGTTCGTCATGGAATGATCACGAAGCTACCATATACTGGTCACGTGACTGATCATGCACAGATCACGTCAATGATCATGCACTGTTCACGTGACTGATCATGTACTTATCACGTGACTGATAATGCACTGATCACGTGGCTATCATGCACTGCTCTCGTGACTGATCATGCACTGATCATGTGGCTCTCATACACTGATCACGTGGCTATCATGCACTGATCACGTGGCTATCATGCACTGATCACGTGGCTGATCACGCAATGATCACGTAGCTACCATGTACTGGTCACGTGACTGATCATGCACTGAACACATAATTATTCCTGCACTGATCACATGGCTCATCACGCACTGATCAGGTGGCTGATCACACATGTATCACGTGACTGATCATGTACAGATCACGTGAATAATCATGAAGTGATCACGTGCCTATCCTGCACTGATCATGTGGATATCATGCACTGATCACGTGGCTGATCACACTCGTATCACGTGACTTATCATGCACTGATCACGTGGCTATCATGCACTGCTCACGTGGCTGATCATGGGAAGATCACGTAGCTACCATGTACTGGTCACATGACTGATCATGCACTGATCACGTGACTGATAATGCAGTGATCATGTGGCTATCATGCACTACTCACGTGGCTGATCATGCAATGATCATGTAGCTACCATGTACAGGTCACGTGAATGATCATACACCCATCAGGTGACTGATCATGCACTGATCACGTGGCTATAATGCACTGATCACGAGACTGATCATGCACTGATCACGTCTATATCATGCACTGATCACATGACTGCCCATGCACTGATCACGTGGATGATCATACACTAATCATGTGACAGATCATGCACTGATCACGTGGCTGATCATGCACTGATACTGTGACTGAGCATGGACTGATCACATGACTATCATGTAGTGATTACGTGACTTAATGGCGCTGATCATGTGACTGATCATGCGCTGATCATGTTTGCTATCATACACTGATCATGTGCCTCTGGAGGCAATAAACAAAGAGCTGAGTAGGCACGAATCAAACAGTCAGCAGGAAATAATCATGGAACTCAGGTGTGAGGAATCATGCTGCTCAGCTGGCAATAATCAAGCAGCTGAGCAGGCAGGAATTACGCAGCACAGCTGACAATTGTCAAGCAGATGACAGGCAGGAATCACGCAGCTCAGCAGGCCCAGATCACGTGACTGAGCATGCACTGTTCACGTGGCTGATAATACACTGCTCACGTAACTGATAATGCACTGATCACGTGGCTATCATGCACTGATCACGTGGCTGATCATACACTGTTCACGTGTCTGACCATGCACTGATCACGTGGCTGATCATACACTGATCAGTTGGCTATCATGCACTGATTACTTTGCTGATCATACACTGATCACGTGACTGATAATGCACTGATCATCTGGCTATCGTGCACTCATTACCTGGCTATCGTGCACTGATCACGTGGTTGATCATACACTGATCACGAGACTGATCATGCACTAATCACGTCTATATCATGCACTGATCACATGACTGCCCATGCACTGATCACCCGGATGATCATACACTGATCATGCGACAGGTCACGCCCTGATAACGTGGCTATCATGCACTGCTCACGCGGCTGTTCATGCAATGATCACGTAGCTACCATGTACTGGTCACGTGAGTGATCATGCACTGATCACGTAATTCATCATGCACTGATCAGGTGACTTATCATGCACTGTTAACGTGAGTGATCATGAACTGATCACGTGACTGATCATGCACTGATCTCGTGGCTATCATGCACGGCTCATGTGGCTGATCATGCAATGATCACCTAGCTACCATATACTGGTCACGTGACTGATCATGCACTGATCACGTAATTCATCATGCACTGATCATGTGGCTGATCATGCACTGATCACGTGGCTGATCATCCACTGATCACGTGACTGATCATGCACTGATCACGTGACTGATCATGCACTGATCACGTGGCTATCATGCACTGATCACTTGGCTGGTCATACACTGATCACGTGCCTGGTCAGGCACAGATCACATGACTGAACATGCACTGAACATGTGACTGATCATGCACTGATCACGTGGCTATCATGCACTACTCACGTGGCTGATCATGCAATGATCATGTAGCTACCATGTACCGGTCAGGTGACTGATCATACACCCGTCAGGTGATGGATCATGCACTGATCACGTGGCTATCATGCACTGATCATGTGGCTGATCATACTCTGCTCACGAAACTCATCATGCACACATCACGTGGCTCTCATGCACTGCTCACGTGGTTCGTCATGTAATGGTCACGAAGCTACCATATACTGGTCACGTGACTGATCATGCACAGATCACGTAAATGATCATGCACTGTTCACGTGACTGATCATGTACTGATCACGTGACTGATAATTCAATGATCACGTGGCTATCATGCTCTGCTCACATGGCTGATCGTGCAACGATCACGTAGCAACCATGTACTGGTCTCGTGACTGATCATGCACTGATCACGTAATTGATCCTGCACTGATCACGTGGCTCATCACGCACTGTTCCAGTGGCTGATCACACACGTGTCACGTGACTGATCATGTACAGATCACGTGACTAATCATGAAGTGATCACGTGGCAATCCTGCACTGATCACGTGGATATCATGCACTGATCACGTGGCTGATCACACACGTATCACGTGACTGATCATGCACTGATCACGTGGCTATCATGCACTGATCACGTGACTCATCATGCAGAGATCACGTGACTGATCATGCACAGATCACGTAACTGATCATGCACTGATCACATAATTGATCATGCACTGATCACCTGGCTTATCATGCATTGATCATGTGACTGATCATGTGCTGATCATGTTTGGTGTCACACACTGATCATGTGCCTCTGGAGGCAATGAACATAGAGCTGAGTAGGCAGGAATCAGTCAGCAGGCTATAATCATGGAACTCACCTCTGAGAAATCATGCTGCTCAGCTGGCAATAATCAAGTAGATGAGCAGGCAGGAATTATGCAGCACAGGTGGCAGTTGTTAAGGAGGTGACAGGCAGGAATCGTGCAGCTCAGCTGGAAATTGTCAAGCAGATGAGCAGACAGTAATCACGCAGCTCAGCAGGCACTGATCACGTGACTGAGCATGCACTGTTCACATGGCTGATCACACACCTATCACGTGACTGATCATGCACTGATCATGTGACTGATCATGCACTGATCACGTAGCTATCTTGCACTGATCACTTGGCTGATCATACACTCATCACGGGACTGATCGTGCACTGATCACGGCGCTATCATGCATTGACTACATGACTCCACATGCACTGATCACGTGGATGATCATGCACTGATCACGTGACTGACCATGCACTGATCACGTGACTGATCAGGCACTGATCACGTGGCTGATCAAACACTGATCACCTGCCTGGTCATGCACAGATCACGTGACAAATCATGAACTGATCACATAGCTATCATGAACTGATCACCTGGCTGATCATGCACTGATCATGTGACTGATCATGCGCTGATCATGTTTCCTATCATACACTGATCATGTGCCTCTGGAGGCAATAAACAAAGAGCTGAGTAGGCACGAATCAAACAGTCAGCAGGCAATAATCATGGAACTCAGCTGTGAGGCATCATGCTGCTCAGCTGGCAATAATCAAGCAGCTAGCAGGCAGGAATTACACAGCACAGCTGGCAATTGTCAAGCAGATGACAGGCAGGAATCGGGCAGCTCAGCTGGCAATTGTCAAGCAGATGAGCAGACAGTCATCACGCAGCTCAGCAGGCCCTGATCTCGTGACTGAGCATGCACTGTTCACGTGGCTGATCATACACTGATCACGTGATTGATCATGCACTGATCACTTGGATAGCATGCACTGATCACGTGGCTGATCATACACTGATTACGTGATTGATCATGCACAGATCACTTGGATATCATGCACTGATCACGTGGCTCATCATACGCTGTTCACGTGTCTGACCATGCACTGATCACGTGGCTGATCATACACTGCTCACGTAACTGATCATGCACTCATCACGTGGCTATCATGCACTGAATACGTGGCTGAACATGCACTGTTCACGTGGCTGATCACACACCTGTCACGTGACATATCATGCACTGAGCACGTGGCACTCATGCACTGATCACGTGGCTGATCATACTCTGCTCACCTAACTGATCATGCACACATCACGTGGCTATCATGCACTCCTCACGTGGTTCGTCATGGAATGATCACGAAGCTACCATATACTGGTCACGTGACTGATCATGCACAGATCACGTAAATGATCATGCACTGTTAACGTGAATGATCATGCACTGATCACGTGATTGTGCATGCACTGATCACGTAATTGTATGCACTGATCACGTGGCTATCATGCACTGATGACGTGGCTGATCATGCACTGATCATGTGACTGATCATGCACTGATCACGTAACTATCTTGCACTGGTCACTTGGCTGATCATACATTCATCACGGGACTGATCGTGCACTGATTGCGGTGCTATCATGCATTGACTACATGACTCCACATGCACTGATCACGTGCATGATCATGCACTGATCCCGTGACTGACCATGCACTGATCACGTGACTGATCATGCACTGATCACCTGGCTATCATGCACTGATCATTTGGATGTTCATACACTGATCATGTGCCTGGTCATGCACTGATCACGTGGCTATCATGCACTACTCACGTGGCTGATCATGCAATGATCATGAAGCTACCATGTACCGGTCAGGTGACTGATCATACACCGATCAGGTGACGGATCATGCACTGATCACGTGGCTATCATGCACTGTTCACGTGGCTGATAATACACTGATCACCTGCCTGGTCATGCACAGATCACGTGACAAATCATGAACTGATCACATAGCTATCATGAACTGATCACCTGTCTGATCATGCACTGATCACGTGGCTGATCATGCACTGATACCGTGACTGAGCATGGACTGATCACATGACTATCATGTAGTGATCACGTGACTTAATGTCTCTGATCATGTGACTGATCATGCGCTGATCATGTTTGCTATCATACACTGATCATGTGCCTCTGGAGGCAATAAACAAAGAGCTGAGTAGGCACGAATGAAACAGTCAGCAGGCAATAATCATGGAACTCAGCTGTGAGGAATCATGCTGCTCAGCTGGCAATAATCAAGCACGTGACCAGGCAGGAATCACGCAGTTCAGCTGGCAATTGTCAAGCAGATGAGCCGGCAGGAATCACGCAGCTCAGCAGGCTCTGATCACGTGACTCTGCAGGCACTGATCACGTGGCTGATCAAGTACAGATCACGTGACTGAGCATGCACTGATCACGTGGCTATCATGCACTGATGACGTAACTGCGCATGCACTGATGACGTGGCTCATCAGGCACTGATCACATGGCTCATCATGCACTGATCACGTGTTTATCAGGCAATGATCAGTGACTGACAGGCGCTGATCATGGGACTGTGCACGCACTGATCACGTGGCTATCATGCACTGATCACGTGACTGCGCATGCACTGATGACGTGGCTGTTCGGGCACTGATCACGTGTTTATCAGGCAGTGATCAGTGACTGACAGGCGCTGATCAGGGGACTGTGCACGCACTGATCAGGTGGCTGGTCAGGAACTGACCAGCTGACTGCGCATGCAGTGATCACGTGGCTGGTCGTTCACTGATCACGTGTTTATCATATGGTGATCACGTGACTGTGAGGCGCTGATCACGTGACTGTGCCGTCAGTGATCACGTGGCTGAGCAGGCACTGATATCGTGACTGAGCATGCACTGATCATGTGCCGGGAGCCGGGGAGGCCTTCCATTCTGGACAAAGGTCATGAGGAAGGAGGCTCTGCATACGCAAATGCGGGATCGAGCCTCAGGAGTCCACCCGGATATTCTCCAGGATCTCCCCCCCAAAAACCAGAGTCTGCCTACTGTATTGCTTTGTGCTCTCACCTCTGATTTCACTGGGGGCTGTCCCCCACCACCATCTCGCTCTCTCTGTCAAAGAGTTAACTTACAGCTCCAATTCATAAAGTTCCTTGTCATTCTTCCCTTTAACTTCCAGCTGAGTCTCCATCTGGAGCGCGGAACCCACCACGCTTACTAATTATGCCTGGGCTGCTAAGACCCACTCAAGAAGGTGTCTAGGGTGAGGCACCTTTCGCTATTCGAGAGGGCGCCTGCGGCCTACGTAAGTGGTGCAAACTTCTTGTCTTGAAGTTTGATTGGTCTTCCGCGTAAACCAAGCTACTCAGTCTCTTTTCTCCACCGAATTTTCCTACTGAGCTCTCCTCATACTATTATTCTTGACATCTCTGATTAGCATATAAATAGTCGCCTAGGCCATCTCTCCTTCGAATACCCTGGATCAGTTGGGGCTGGTCCCGGGCAGCTTGCGACCGAACAGGGACCTCAGGAGGCGATACTCAAAGAGCTGAGCAGACACAAACCATGCAATCAGCAGGCAATAAGCATGGAGCTCAGCAGTGACGAATCATGCTGCTCAACTGGCAATAATCAAGCACGTGACCAGGCAGGAATCACGCAGCTCAGCTGGCAATTGTCAAGCAGATGAGCTGACAGGAATCACGCAGCTCAGATGGCAATTGTCATGCAGATGAGCCGCAAGGAATCACGCAGCTCAGCAGGCCCTGATTACTTGACTCTACAGGCACTGATCACGTGGCTGATCAAGTCCAGATCACGTGACTGAGCATGCACTGATCACGTGGCTATCATGCACTGATCACGTGGCTGAACATGCACTGTTCACGTGGCTGATCATGCACAGATCACGTGACATATCATGCACTGATCACATAATTGATCATGCACTGATCACCTGGCTTATCATGCATTGATCATGTGACTGATCATGTGCTGATCATGTTTGGTGTCACACACTGATCATGTGCCTCTGGAGGCAATGAACATAGAGCTGAGTAGGCAGGAATCAGTCAGCAGGCTATAATCATGGAACTCACCTCTGAGAAATCATGCTGCTCAGCTGGCAATAATCAAGTAGATGAGCAGGCAGGAATTATGCAGCACAGGTGGCAATTGTCAAGGAGGTGACAGGCAGGAATCGTGCAGCTCAGCTGGAAATTGTCAAGCAGATGAGCAGACAGTAATCACGCAGCTCAGCAGGCACTGATCACGTGACTGAGCATGCACTGTTCACATGGTTGATCACACACCTATCACGTGAATGATCATGCACTGATCATGTGACTGATCATGCACTGATCACGTAGCTATCTTGCACTGATCACTTGGCTGATCATACACTCATCACGGGACTGATCGTGCACTGATCACGGCGCTATCATGCATTGACTACATGACTCCACATGCACTGATCACGTGGATGATCATGCACTGATCACGTGACTGACCATGCACTGATCACGTGACTGATCAGGCACTGATCACGTGGCTCATCATACACTGATCACCTGCCTGGTCATGCACAGATCACGTGACAAATCATGAACTGATCACATAGCTATCATGAACTGATCACCTGGCTGATCATGCACTGATCATGTGACTGATCATGCGCTGATCATGTTTCCTATCATACACTGATCATGTGCCTCTGGAGGCAATAAACAAAGAGCTGAGTAGGCACGAATCAAACAGTCAGCAGGCAATAATCATGGAACTCAGCTGTGAGGAATCATGCTGCTCAGCTGGCAATAATCAAGCAGCTAGCAGGCAGGAATTACACAGCACAGCTGGCAATTGTCAAGCAGATGACAGGCAGGAATCGTGCAGCTCAGCTGGCAATTGTCAAGCAGATGAGCAGACAGTCATCACGCAGCTCAGCAGGCCCTGATCTCGTGACTGAGCATGCACTGTTCACGTGGCTGATCATACACTGATCACGTGATTGATCATGCACTGATCACTTGGATAGCATGCACTGATCACGTGGCTGATCATACACTGATTACGTGATTGATCATGCACTGATCACTTGGATATCATGCACTGATCACGTGGCTCATCATACACTGTTCACGTGTCTGACCATGCACTGATCACGTGGCTGATCATACACTGCTCACGTAACTGATCATGCACTCATCACGTGGCTATCATGCACTGAATACGTGGCTGAACATGCACTGTTCACGTGGTTGATCACACACCTGTCACGTGACATATCATGCACTGAGCACGTGGCACTCATGCACTGATCACGTGGCTGATCATACTCTGCTCACCTAACTGATCATGCACACATCACGTGGCTATCATGCACTCCTCACGTGGTTCGTCATGGAATGATCACGAAGCTACCATATACTGGTCACGTGACTGATCATGCACAGATCACGTAAATGATCATGCACTGTTATCGTGAATGATCATGCACTGATCACGTGGCTCTCATGCACAGATCACGTGATTGTGCATGCACTGATCACGTAATTGTATGCACTGATCACGTGGCTATCATGCACTGATGACGTGGCTGATCATGCACTGATCATGTGACTGATCATGCACTGATCACGTAACTATCTTGCACTGGTCACTTGGCTGATCATACATTCATCACGGGACTGATCGTGCACTGATTGCGGTGCTATCATGCATTGACTACATGACTCCACATGCACTGATCACGTGCATGATCATGCACTGATCCCGTGACTGACCATGCACTGATCACGTGACTGATCATGCACTGATCACCTGGCTATCATGCACTGATCATTTGGATGGTCATACACTGATCATGTGCCTGGTCATGCACTGATCATGTGGCTGATCATGCACTGCTCACGTGGCTGGTCATGCAATGATCACGTAGCTACCGTATACTGGTCACGCGACTGATCATGCACAGATCACGTAAATGATCATGCACTGTTCCCGTGACTGATCATGTACTGATCATGTGACTGATCATGCACTGACCACGTGGCTATCATGCTCTCCTCACGTGGGTGATCATGCAATGATCACGTAGCAACCATGTACTGGTCACCTGACTGATCATGCACTGATCATGTAATTGATCCAGCACTGATCACGTGGCTCATCATGCACTGATCACGTGACTGTTCACGCACTGATCACTTGACTGATCATGCACTGATCACGTGCCTATAATGCCCTGAGTACGTGGCTGATCATACAATTTTCACGTGCCTAGTCATGCACAGATCACGTGTCTAATCATGAACTTATCACGTGGCTATAATGCACTGATCATATGGCTGATCATACACTGTTCAAGTTCCTGGCCATGCACAGATCACCTGACTATTGATGAACTGATCACAGGGCTATAATTCACTGATCACGTGGATATCATGTACTGATTACGAGCCTGTCATGCACAGATCACGTGACTAATCATGAACTGATCACGTAGGTATCATGCACTGATCACGTGGCTGATCATACACTGTTCACGTGTCTGATCATGCACTGATCACGTGGCTGATCTTACACTGCTCACGTAGCTGATCATGCACTGATCACGTGTCTATCATGCAGTGCTCACGTGGCTGATCCTGCAATGATCACGTAGCTTACATGTACGGTCACGTGACTGATCATGCAATGGTAACGTATTTGATCATGCACTGATCACGTGACTGATAATGTACTGATCACGTGATTGATCATGCACTGATCACGTGTCTATCATGCACTGCTTACGTGGCTGATCATACAATGTTCACATAGCTACCATGTACTGGTCACATGACTGATCATGCACTGATCACGTAATTGATCATGCACTGATCAAGTGGGTGATCATACACTGCTCACGTGACTGATCATGCACTCTTCACGAGACTCATCATGCACTGATCACGTGGCTATCATGCACTGATCACGTGGCTGATCATACACTGATCACGTGACTGATCATGCACTGTTCACGAGAGTGATCATGCACTGTTCTCGTGGATATCATGCACTGATCACGTGTTTGATCATACACTGTTCACGTGTCTGACCATGCACTGCTCACGTGGCTGATCATACACTGTTCACGTAACTGTTCATGCTCTGATCACGTGGATATCATGCACTGATCACGTGGCTGAACATGCACTGTTCACGTGGCTTACCACACACCTGTCACGTGACTGATCATGCACTGATCACGTGGCACTCATGCACTGATCACGTGGCTGATCATACTCTGCTCACGTAACTGATCATGCACACATCAGGTGGCTATCATGCACTTCTCACCTGGCTGGTCATGCAATGTTCACGTAGCTACCATATACTGCTCACGTGACTCATCATGCACAGATCACGTAAATGATCATGCACTGTTCACGTGACTGATCATGTACGTTTCACGTGAGTGATCATGCACTGATCACGTGGCTATCATGCACTGCTCACGTCGCTGATCATGCAATGATAACGCAGCAACCATGTACTGGTCACGTGACTGATCATGCACTGATCACGTAATTAATCCTGCACTTATCACCTGACTCATCATGCACTGATCACGTGGCTGATCACACACGTATCACGTGACTGATCATGCACTGATCACGTGGTTATCATAAACTGATCACGTGGCTATCATTCACTGATCACGTGGATATCATGCACGGATCACGTGGCTGATCACACACGTATCACGTGACTGATCATGCACTGATCACTTGGATATCATGCACTGATCACGTGGCTCATCATACACTGTTCACGGGTCTGACCATGCACTTATCACGTGGCTGATCATACACTGCTCACGTAACTGATCATGCACTGATCACGTAATTGATCATGCACTGATCACGTGGCTGATCATGCAATGATCACATAGTTACCATGTACGGGTCTCGTGAGTGATCATGCACTGATCACGTAATTGATCATGCACTGATCACGTGGCTGATCATGCACTGAACACGTGACTGATCATGCACTGATCACGTGACTCATCATGCACTGCTCACGTGGCTGATCATGCAGTGATCACGCAGCTACCATGTAGTGGTTACATGACTGATCATGCACTGATCACCTGGCTTATCATGCATTCATCATGTGACTGATTATGTGCTGATTATGTTTGGTGTCACACACTGATCATGTGCATCTGGAGGCAATGAACAAAGAGCTGAGTAGGCACGAATGAAACAGTCAGCAGGCAATAATCATGGAACTCAGCTGTGAGGAATCATGCTGCTCAGCTGGCAATAATCAAGCAGCTGAGCAGGCAGGAATTACGCAGCACAGCTGGCAATTGTCAAGCAGATGACAGGCAGGAATCGTGCAGCTCAGCTGGCAATTGTCAAGCAGATGAGCAGACAGTAATCACGCAGCTCAGCAGGCCCAGATCACGTGACTGAGCATGCACTGTTCACGTGGCTGATCATACACTGCTCACGTAACTGATAATGCACTGATCACGTGGCTATCATGCACTGATCACGTGGCTGATCATACACTGTTCACGTGTCTGACCATGCACTGATCACGTGGCTGATCATACACAGCTCACGTGTCTGATCATGCACTGATCACGTGGCTGATCATACACTGCTCACGTAGCTGATCATGCACTGATCACTTGTCTATCATGCAGTGCTCACGTGGCTGATCCTGCAATGATCACGTAGCTTACATGTACGGTCACGTGACTGATCATGCAATGGTAACGTAATTGATCATGCACTGATCACGTGACTGATCATGGACTGATCACGTGATTGATCATGCACTGATCACGTGTCTATCATGCACTGCTTACGTGGCTGATCATACAATGTTCACATAGCTACCATGTACTGGTCACATGACTGATCATGCACTGATCACGTAATTGATCATGCACTGATCAAGTGGGTGATCATACACTGCTCACGTGACTGATCATGCACTCTTCACGAGACTCATCATGCACTGATCACGTGGCTATCATGCACTGATCACGTGGCTGATCATACACTGATCACGTGACTGATCATGCACTGTTCACGAGAGTGATCATGCACTGTTCTCATGGATATCATGCACTGATCACGTGTTTGATCATACACTGTTCACGTGTCTGACCATGCACTGCTCACGTGGCTGATCATACACTGTTCACGTAACTGTTCATGCACTGATCACGTGGATATCATGCACTGATCACGTGGCTGAACATGCACTGTTCACGTGGCTTACCACACACCTGTCACGTGACTGATCATGCACTGATCACGTGGCACTCATGCACTGATCACGTGGCTGATCATACACAGCTCACATAACTGATCATGCACTCATCACGTGGCTATCATGCACTGAATACGTGGCTGAACATGCACTGTTCACGTGGCTGATCACACAGTTGTCACGTGACATATCATGCACTGATCACGTGGCACTCATGCACTGATCACGTGGCTGATCATACTCTGCTCACGTAACTCATCATGCACACATCACGTGGCTATCATGCACTGCTCACGTGGTTCTTCATGGAATGATCACAAAGCTACCATATCCTGGTCACGTGACTGATCATGCACTGATCACGTAAATGATCATGCACTGTTCACGTGTCTGATCATGTACTGATCACGCGACTAATCCTGAAGTGATCACGTGGCTATCCTGCACTGATCACGAGGATATCATGCACTGATCACGTGGCTGATCATGCAATGATCACGTAGCTACCATGCACTGATCACGTGGATGATCATGCACTGATCACGTGGCTGATCATGCACTGATACCGTGACTGAGCATGGACTGATCACATGACTATCATGTACTGATCACGTGACTTAATGGCGCTGATCATGTGACTGATCATGCGCTGATCATGTTTGCTATCATACACTGATCATGTGCCTCTGGAGGCAATAAACAAAGAGCTGAGTAGGCACGAATCAAACAGTCAGCAGGCAATAATCATGGAACTCAGCTGTGAGGAATCATGCTGCTCAGCTGGCAATAATCAAGCAGCTGAGTAGGCAGGAATTACGCAGCACAGCTGGCAATTGTCAAGCAGATGACAGGCAGGAATTGTGCAGCTCAGCTGGCAATTTTCAAGCAGATGAGCAGACAGTAATCACGCAGCTCAGCAGGCCCGGATCACGTGACTGAGCATGCACTGTTCACGTGGCTGATCATACACTGATCACGTGATGATCATGCACTGATCACTTGGATATCATGCACTGATCACGTGGCTGATCATACACTGTTCACGTGTCTGACCATGCACTGCTCACGTGGCTGATCATACACTGCCCACGTAACTGATCATGAACTGATCACGTGGCTATCATGCACTGATCACGTGGCTGAACATGCACTGTTCACATGGCTGATCACACACATGTCACGTGACATATCATGCACTGATCACGTGGCACTCATGCATTGATCACGTGGCTGATCATACTCTGCTCTCGTAACTCAACATGCACAAATCACGTGGCTATCATGCACTGCTCACGTGCCTCGTCATGGAATGATCACATAGCTACCATATACTGTTCACGTGACTGATAATGCACAGATCACGTAAATTATCATGCACTGTTCACGTGACTGATCATGTACTGATCACGTGACTGATCATGCACTGATCACGTGGCTATCATGCTCTGCTCACGTGGCTGATCATGCAATGATCACGTAGCAACCATGTACTGGTCACGTGACTGATCATGCACTGATCACGTAATTGATCCTGCACTGATCACGTGTCTCATCATGCAAAAATCACGTGCCTGATCACACATGTATCACGTGACTGATCACGCACTGATCATGTGGCTCTCATGCACTGATCACGTGGCTATCATGCACTGATCACGTGGCTATCATGCACTGATCACGTGGCTGATCACGCAATGATCATGTAGCTACCATGTACTGGTCACGTGACTGATCATGCACTGATCACGTGACTGATCATGCAGTGATCACGTGGCTATCATGCACTACTCACGTGGCTGATCATGAAATGATCATGTAGCTACCATGTACAGGTCACGTGAATGATCATACACCCATCAGGTGACTGATCATGCACTGATCACGTGGCTATCATGCACTGATCCCGAGACTGATCATGCACTGATCACGTCTATATCATGCACTGATCACATGACTGCCCATGCACTGGTCACGTGGATGATCTTACACTAATCATGTGACAGATCATGCACTGATCACGTGGCTGATCATGCACTGATACTGTGACTGAGCATGGACTGATCACATGACTATGGTGTAGTGATCACGTGACTTAAAGGCGCTGATCATGTGACTGATCATGCACTGATCATGTTTGCTATCATACACTGATCATGTGCCTCTGGAGGCAATAAACTAAGTGCTGAGTAGGCACGAATCAGTCAGCGGGCAATAATCATGGAACTCAGATGTGAGGAATCATGCTGCTCAGCTGGCAATAATCAAGCAGCTGAGCAGGCAGGAATTACGCATCACAGCTGACAATTTTCAAGCAGATGACAGGCAGGAATCGTGCAGCTCAGCTGGCAATTGTCAAGCAGATGAGCAGACAGTAATCACGCAGCTCAGCAGGCCCAGATCACGTGACTGAGCATGCACTGTTCACGTGGCTGATCATACACTGATCACGTGACTGATCATGCACTGATCACGTGGCTATCATACACTGATCACGTGGCTGATCACACACGTATCACGTGACTGATCATGCACTCTTCGCGTGACTGATCATGCACTGCTCACGTGGCTGATCATGCAATGATCACACAGCTACCATGTACTGGTCACATGACTGATCATGCACTGATCACATAATTGATCATGCACTGATCACCTGGCTTATCAAGCATTGATTATGTGACTGATGATGCGCTGATCATGTTTGCTATCATACACTGATCCTGTGCCTCTGGAGGCAATAAACAAAGAGCTGAGTAGGCACGAATCAAACATTCTGCAGGCAATAATCATGGAACTCAGGGGTGAGGAATCATGCTGCTCAGCTGGCAATAATCAAGCAGCTGAGCAGGCATGAATTACGCAGCACAGCTGGCAATTGTCAAGCAGATGACAGGCAGGAATCGTGCAGCTCAGCTGGCAATTGTCAAGCAGATGAGCAGACAGTAATCACGCAGCTCAGCAGGCCCAGATCACGTGGCTGATCATACACTGATCACGTGATTGAACATGCACTGATCACTTGGATATCATGCACTGATCACGTGGCTGATCATACACTGTTCACGTGTCTCACCATGCACTGATCACGTGGCTGATCATACACAGCTCACGTAACTGATCATGCACTCATCACGTGGCTATCATGCACTGAATACGTGGCTGAACATGCACTTTTCACGTGGCTGATCACACACCTGTCACGTGACATATGATGCACTGATCACGTGGCACTCATGCACTGACCACGTGACTGATCATGCACTGATCACCTGGCTATCATGCACTGATCATTTGGATGGTCATACACTGATCATGTGCCTGGTCATGCACTGATCATGTGGCTGATCATTCACTGCTCACGTGACTGGTCATGCAATGACCACGTAGCTACCGTATACTGGTCACGCGACTGATCATGCACAGATCACGTAAATGATCATGACTGTTCCCGTGACTGATCATGTACTGATCACGTGACTGATCATGCACTGACCATGTGGCTATCATGCTCTCCTCACGTGGCTGATCATGCAACGATCATGTAGCAACCATGTAGTGGTCTCGTGACTGATCATGCACTGATCACGTAATTGATCCTGCACTGATCACGTGGCTCATCACGCACTGTTCCGGTGGCTGATCACACACGTATCACATGACTGATCATGTACAGATCACGTGATTAATCATGAAGTGATCACGTGGCTATCCTGCACTGATCACGTGGATATCATGCACTGATCACGTGGCTGATCACACACGTATCACGTGACTGATCATGCACTGATCACGTGTCTATCATGCACTGATCACATAATTGATAATGCACTGATCACGTGGCTGATCATGCATTGATCATGTGACTGATCATGTGCTGATCATGTTTGGTGTCACACACTGATCATGTGCCTCTGGAGGCAATGAACGTAGAGCTGAGTAGGCAGGAATCAGTCAGCAGGCTATAATCATGGAACTCAGCTCTGAGAAATCATGCTGCTCAGCTGGCAATAATCAAGTAGATGAGCAGGCAGGAATTACGCAGCACAGGTGGCAATTGTCAAGGAGGTGACAGGCAGGAATAGTGCAGCTCAGCTGGAAATTGTCAAGCAGATGAGCAGACAGTAATCACGCAGCTCAGCAGGCCCTGATCACGTGACTGAGCATGCACTGTTCACATGGCTGACCACACACCCATCACGTGACTGATCATGCACTGATCATGTGACTGATCATGCACTGACCACGTAGCTATCTTGCACTGATCACTTGGCTGATCATACACTCATCACGGGACTGATCGTGCACTGATCACGGCGCTATCATGCATTGACTACATGACTCCACATGCACTGATCACGTGGATGATCATGCACTGATCACGTGACTGACCATGCACTGATCACGTGACTGATCAGGCACTGATCAAATGGCTGATCATGCACTGATCACGTGGCGATCATGCACTGCTCACGTGGCTGATTAGGCAATGATCACGTAGCTACCATGCACTGGTCACGAGACTGATCATGCACTGATCACGTAATTCATCATGCACTGATCATGTGGCTGATCATGCACTGATCACGTGACTGACCATGCACTGATCACGTGACTGATCAGGCACTGATCAAATGGCTGATCATGCACTGATCACGTGGTTATCATGCACTGATCACGTGGCTTATCAGGCAGTGATCACGTAGCTACCATTAACTGGTCACGAGACTGATCATGCACTGATCACGTAATACATCATGCACTGATCATGTGGCTGATCATGCACTGATCACGTGACTGATCATCCACTGATCACGTGACTGATCACACACTGATCTCGTGACTGATCATGCACTGATCACGTGGCTATCATGCACTGATAACTTGGCTGGTCATACACTCATCACGTGCCTGGTCATGCACAGATTACATGACTGATCATGCACTGAAAACGTGACTGATCTTGCACTGATCACGTGGCTATCATGCACTGTTCAGGTGGCTGATCATACACTGATCACCTGCCTGGTCATGCACAGATCACGTGACAAATCATGAACTGATCACATAGCTATCATGAACTGATCACCTGGCTGATCATGCACTGATCACGTGGCTGATCATGCACTGATACCGTGACTGAGCATGGACTGATCACATGACTATCATGTAGTGATCACGTGACTTAATGGCGCTGATCATGTGACTGATCATGCGCTGATCATGTTTGCTATCATACACTGATCATGTGCCTCTGGAGGCAATAAACAAAGAGCTGAGTAGGCACGAATCAAACAGTCAGCAGGCAATAATCATGGAACTCAGCTGTGAGGAATCATGCTGCTCAGCTGGCAATAATCAAGCAGCTGAGCAGGCAGGAATTACGAAGCACAGCTGGCAATTGTCAAGCAGATGACAGGCAGGAATCGTGCAGCTCAGCTGGCAATTGTCAAGCAGATGAGCAGACAGTAATCACGCATCTCAGCAGGCCCTGATCACGTGACTGAGCATGCACTGTTCACATGGCTGATCATACACTGATCACGTGATGATCATGCACTGATCACTTGGATATCATGCACTGATCACATGGCTGATCATACACTGTTCACGTGTCTGACCATGCACTGATCACGTGGCTGATCATACCCTGCTCAGGTAACTGATCATGCACTGATCACGTGGCTAGCATGGACTGATCACGTGGCTGAACATGCACTGTTCACGTGGCTGATCACACACATGTCACGTGACATATCATGCACTGATCACCTGGCACTCATGCACTGATCACGTGGCTGATCATACTCTGCTCACGAAACTCATCATGCACACATCACGTGGCTATCATGCACTGCTCTCGTCGCTCATCATGGAATGATCACATAGCTACCATATACTGGTCACGTGACTGATCATGCACAGAGCACGTAAATTATCATGCACTGTTCACGTGACTGATCATGTACTGATCACGTGGCTATCATGCATTGCTCACGTGGCTGATCATGCAATGATCACGTGGCAACCATGTACTGGTCATGTGACTGATCATGCACTGATCACATAATTGATCCTGCACAGATCACGTGGCTCATCATGCACTGATCACGTGGCTTATCACACATGTATCACGTGACTGATCATGCACTGATCACGTGGCTCTCATGCACTGATCACGTGGCTATCATGCACTGATCATGTGGATATCATGCACTGATCACGTGACTATCATGCCCTGCTCACGTGGCTGATCATGCAATGATCACGTAGCAACCATGTACTGGTCACGTGACTGATCATGCACTGATCACGTAATTGATCCTGCACAGATCACGTGGCTCATCATGCACTGGTCACGTGGCTTATCACACATGTATCACGTGACTGATCATGCACTGATCATGTGGCTGATCATGCACTGATCACGTGACTGATCATGCACTGATCACGTGACTGATCATGCACTGATCACGTGGCTATCATGCACTGATCTCTTGGCTTGTCATACACTGATCACGCAGCTACCATGTACTGGTCACGTGACTGATCATGCACTGATGACGTAATTTATCATGCACTGATCATGTGGCTGATCATGCACTGATCACTTGACTGATCATGCACTGATCACGTGACTTATCATGCACTGATCACGTGGCAATCATGCACTGATCACATGGCTGGTCATACACTGATCACGTGCCTGGTCATGCACAGATTACATGACTGATCATGCACTGATCACGTCACTGATCATGCACTGATCACGAGGCTATCATGCACTACTCTCGTGGCTGATCATGCAATGATCATGTAGCTACCATGTACCGGTCACGTGACTGATCATACACCCATCAGGTGACTAATCATGCCTGATCACGTGGCTATCATGCACTGTTCACGTGGATGATCATACACTGATCACCTGCCTGGTCATGCACAGATCACGTGACTAATCATGAACTGATCACGTAGCAATCATTCACTGATGACCTGGCTGATCATGCACTGATCACGTGGCTATTATGCAATGATCACGGGGCTATCATGCACTGATCACGTGGCTGATCATGCACTGATACCGTGACTGAGCATGGACTGATCACATGACTATCATGTAGTGATCACTTCACTTAATGGCGCTGACCATGTGACTGATCATGCGCTGAGCATGTTTGCTATCATACACTGATCATGTGCCTCTGGAGGCAATAAACAAAGAGCTGAGTAGGCACGAATCAAACAGTCAGCAGGCAATAATCATGGAACTCAGCTGTGAGGAATCATGCTGCTCAGCTGGCAATAATCAAGCAGCTGAGCAGGCAGGAATCCTGCAGCTCAGCTGGCAATTGTCAAGCAGATGAGCAGACAGTAATCACGCAGCCCAGCAGGCCCAGATCACGTGACTGAGCATGCACTGTTCACGTGGCTGATCATACACTGATCACGTGATTGATCCTGCACTGATCAAGTGGCTCATCACACACTGATCCGGTGGCTGATCACACACGTATCACGTGACTGATCATGTACAGATCACGTGACTAATCATGAAGTGATCACGTGGCTATCCTGAACTTATCACGTGGATATCATGCACTGATCACATGGCTGATCACACATGTATCACGTGACTGATAATGCACTGCTCACGTGGCTGATAATGCAATGATCACGTAGCTACCATGCACTGGTCACGTGACTGATCATGCACTGATCACGTGGCTATCATGCACTGCTCACGTGGCTGATCATGGAATGATCACGCAGCTAACATGTACTGGTCACATGACTGATCATGCACTGATCTCGTAATTGATCATGCCCTGATCACCTGGCTTATCATGCATTGATCATGTGACTGATCATGTGCTGATCATGTTTGGTGTCACACACTGATCATGTGCCTCTGGAGGCAAAGAACATAGAGCTGAGTAGGCAGGAAACAGTCAGCAGGCTATAATCATGGAACTCAGCTCTGAGAAATCATGCTGCTCAGCTGGCAATAATCAAATAGATGAGCAGGCAGGAATTAGGCAGCACAGGAGGCAATTGTCAAGGAGATGGCAGGCAGGAATCGTGCAGCTCAGCTGGCAATTGTCAAGCAGATGAGCAGAGATTAATCACGCAGCTCAGCAGGCCAAGAACACGTGACTGAGCATGCACTGTTCACCTGGCTGATCATACACTGATCACGTGATTGATCAAGCACTGATCACTTGGATATCATGCACTGATCACGTGGCTAATCATACACTGTTCACGTGTGTGAGCATGCACTGATCACGTGGCTGATCATACACTGCTCACGTAACTGAGCATGCACTGATCACTTAATTCATCATGCACTGATCACGTGGCTGATCATGCAATGATCACCTAGCTACCATGTACTGGTCCCGTGAGTGATCATGCACTGATCACGTAATTGATCATGGACTGATCACGTGGCTGATCATGCACTGAACACGTGACTGATCATGCACTGATCACGTGGCTATCATGCACTGAATACGTGGCTGAACATGCACTGTTCACGTGGCTGATCACACACCTGTCACGTGACATATCATGCACTGATCATGTGGCACTCATGCACTGATCATGTGTTTGATCATACTCTGCTCACGTAACTGATGATGCACACATCACGTGGATATCATGCACTGCTCACGTCGCTCATCATGGAATGATCACGTAGCTACCATATACTGGTCACGTGACTGATCATGCAAAGATCACGTAAATGATCATGCACTGTTCACGTGACTGATCATGTACTGATCAGGTGACTGATCATGCACTGATCACGTGGCTATCATGCTCTGCTCAGGTGGCTGATCATGCAAGGATCACGTAGCAACCATGTACTGGTCACGTGACTGATCATGCACTGATCACGTAATTGATCCGCACTGATCACGTGGCTTATCATGCATTCATCATGTGACTGATTATGTGTTGATTATGTTTGATGTCACACACTGATCATGTGCATCTGGAGGCAATGAACAAAGAGCTGAGTAGGCAGGAATCAGTCAGCAGGCTATAATCATGGAACTCAGCTCTGAGAAATCATGCTGCTCAGCTGGCAATAATCAAGTAGATGAGCAGGCAGGAATTACGCAGCACAGGTGGCAATTGTCAAGGAGATGACAAGCAGGAATCGTGCAGCTCAGCTGGAAATTGTCAAGCAGATGAGCAGACAGTAATCACGCAGCTCAGCAGGCACTGATCACGTGACTGAGCATGCACTGTTCACCTGGCTGATCATACACTGATCACGTGATTGATCATGCACTGATCACTTGGATATCATGCACTGATCACGTGGCTCATCATACACTGTTCACGGGTCTGACCATGCACTGATCACGTGGCTGATCATACACTGCTCACGTAACTGATCATGCACTGATCACGTAATTGATCATGCACTGATCACGTGGCTGATCATGCAATGATCACATAGCTACCATGTACGGGTCTCGTGAGGGATTATGCACTGATCAAGTAATTGATCATGCACTGATCACTTGGATATCATGCACTGATCACGTGGCTGATCATACACAGTTCTCGTGTCTGACCATGCACTGATCACGTGGCTGATCATACACTGCTCACGTAACTGATCATGCACTGATCACGTGGCTATCATGCACTGATCACGTGGCTGAACATACACTGATCACGTGACTGATCATGCACTGTTCACGAGAGTGATCATGCACTGTTCTCGTGGATATCATGCACTGATCACGTGTTTGATCATACACTGTTCACGTGTCTGACCATGCACTGCTCACGTTGCTGATCATACACTCTTCACATAATTGTTCATGCACTGATCACGTGGATATCATGCACTGATCACGTGGCTGAACATGCACTGTTCACGTGGCTTACCACACACCTGTCACGTGACATATCATGCACTGATCACGTGGCACTCATGCACTCATCACGTGGCTGATCATACTCTGCTCACGTAACTCATCATCCACACATCACGTTTCTAACATGCACTGCTCACGTGGCTCGTCATGGAATGATCACGTAGCTACCACATACTGGTCACGTGACTGATCATGCACAGATCACATAAATGATCATGCACTGTTCAGGTGACTGATCATGTACTGATCACGTGACTGATCATGCAATGATCACGTGGCTGATCATGCACTGATCACGTAATTGATCATGCACTTATCATTTGGCTGTTCATGCACTGATCACGTGGCTGATCATACACTGATCACGTGACTGATCATGCACTGATCACGTGACTGATCATGCACTGATCACGTGGCTATCATGCACTGATCACTTGGCTGGTCATACACAGATCAGGTAAATGATCACGCACTGTTCACGTGACTGATCATGTACTGATCACCTGACTGATCATGCACTGATCACGTGGCTGATCATGCACTGATCACGTGGCTGATCATGCACTGTTCACGTAATTGATCATGCACTTATCATTTGGCTGATCATGCACAGATCACGTAAATGATCACGGACTGTTCACGTGACTGATCATGTACTGATCACGTAATTGATCATGCACTGATCACGTGGCTGATCATGCAATGATCACGTGACTGACCATGCACTGATCACGTGACTGATCATGCACTGATCATGTGACTGATCATGCACTGCTCACATGGCTGATCATGCAATGATCACACAGCTACCATGTACTGGTCACATGACTGATCATGCACTGATCACATAATTGATTATGAACTGATCACCTGGCTTATCATGCATTGATCATGTGACTGATCATGTGCTGATCATGTTTGGTGTCACACACTGATCATTTGCCTCTGGAGGCAATGAACATAGAGCTGAGTAAGCAGGAATCAGTCAGCAGGCTATAATCATGGAACTCAGCTCTGACAAATCATGCTGCTCAGCTGGCAATAAACAAGTAGATGAGCAGGCAGGAATTACGCAGCACAGGTGGCAATTGTCAAGGAGATGACAGGCAGGAATCGTGCAGCTCAGCTGGCAATTGTCAAGCAGATGAGCAGACAGTAATCACGCAGCTCAGCAGGCACTGATCACGTGACTGAGCATGCACTGTTCACGTGGCTGATCATATACTGCTCACGTAACTGATAATGCACTCAACACGTGGGTATCATGCAGTGATCACGTGGCTGATCATACACTGTTCACGTGTCTGACCATGCACTGATCACGTGGCTGATCATACACTGATCAGTTGGCTATCATGCACTTATTACTTGGCTGATCATACACTGATCCCGTGACTGATAATGCACTGATCATCTGGCTATCGTGCACTCATTACCTGCCTATCGTGCACTGACCACGTGGTTGATCATACACTGAACACGAGACTGATCATAAACTAATCACGTCTATATCATTCACTGATCACATGACTGCCCATGCACTGATCACCCGGATGATCATACACTGATCATGCAACAGATCATGCACTGCTCACGCGGCTGTTCATGCAATGATCACGTAGCTACCATATACTGGTCACCTGACTGATCATGCACTGATCACGTAATTGATCCTACACTGATCACGTGGCTCATCATGCATTGATCACGTGGCTGATCACACATGCATCACGTGACTGATCATGCACTGATCATGTGGCTCTCATGCACTGATCACGTGGCTATCATGGACTGATCACGTGGATATCATGCACTGATCACTTGGCTGATCACGCAATGATCACGTAGCTACAATGTACTGGTCACGTCACTGATCATGCACTGATCACGTAATTGATCCTGCACTGATCAGATGGCTCATCACGCACTGATCAGGTGGCTGATCACACACGTATCACGTGACTGATCATGTACAGATCACGTGAATAATCATGAAGTGATCACGTGGATATCCTGCACTGATCACGTGGATATCATGCACTGATCACGAGGCTGATCACACACGTATCACGTGACTGATCATGCACTGATCTCGTGACTGATCATGCACTGCTCACGTGGCTGATCATGCAATGATCACACAGCTACCATGTACTGGTCACATGACTGATCATGCACTGATCACATAATTGATCATGCACTGATCACCTGGCTTATCATGCATTGATCATGTGACTGATCATGCGCTGATCATGTTTGCTATCATACACTGATCATGTGCCTCTGGAGGCAATAAACAAAGAGCAGAGTAGGCACGAATCAAACTTTCTGCAGGCAATAATCATGGAACTCAGGGGTGAGGAATCATGCTGCTCAGCTGGCAATAATCAAGCAGCTGAGCAGGCAGGAATTACGCAGCACAGCTGGCAATTGTCAAGCAGATGACAGGCAGGAATCGTGCAGCTCAGCTGGCAATTGTCAAGCAGATGAGCAGACAGTAATCACGCAGCTCAGCAGGCCCAGATCACGTGACTGAGCATGCACTGTTCACGTGGCTGATCATACACTGATCACGTGATTGATCATGCACTGATCACTTGGATATCATGCACTGATCACGTGGCTGATCATACACTGTTCACGTGTCTGACCATGCACTGCTCACGTGGCTGATCATACACTGCTCACGTAACTGATCATGCACTGATCACGTGGCTATCATGCACTGAATACGTGGCTGAACATGCACTGTTCACGTGGCTGATCAAACACCTGTCACGTGACATATCATGCACTGATCACGTGGCACTCATGCACTGATCACGTGGCTGATCATACTCTGCTCACGTAACTCATCATGCACACATCACGTGGCTATCATGCACTGCTCACGTGGTTCTTCATGGAATGATCACGAAGCTACCATATACTGGTCACGTGACTGATCATGCACTGATCACGTAAATGATCATGCACTGTTCACGTGACTGATCATGTACTGATCACGTGACTAATCCTGAAGTGATCACGTGGCTATCCTGCACTGATCATGTGGATATCATGCACTGATCACGTGGCTGATCATGCAGTGCTCACGTAGCTACCATGCACTGATCACGTGACTGATCATGCACTGATCACGTGGCTGATCATGCAATGATCACGTAGCTACCATGCACTGGTCACGTGACTGATCATGCACTGATCACGTGGCTATCATGCACTGCTCACGTGGCCTATCATGCAATGATCACGCAGCTACCATGTACTGGTCACATGACTGATCATGCACTGATCAGGTAATTGATCATGCACTGATCACCTGGCTTATCATGCATTGATCATGTGACTGATCATGTGCTGATCATGTTTGGTGTCACACACTGATCATGTGCCTCTGGAGGCAAAGAACATAGAGCTGAGTAGGCAGGAAACAGTCAGCAGGCTATAATCATGAAACTCAGCTCTGACAAATCATGCTGCTCAGCTGGCAATAATCAAATAGATGAGCAGGCAGGAATTACGCAGCACAGGTGGCAATTGTCAAGGAGATGGCAGGCAGGAATCGTGCAGCTCAGCTGGCAATTGTCAAGCAGATGAGCAGACAGTAATCACGCAGCTCAGCAGGCCCTGATCACGTGACTGAGCATGCACTGTTCACATGGCTGATCACACACCTATCACGTGACTGATCATGCACTGATCACGTGGCTCTCATGCACTGATCACGTGATTGTTCATGCATTGTTCACGTAATAGTATGCACTGATCACGTGGCTATCATGCACTGATGACGAGGCTAATCATGCACTGATCATATGACTGATCATGCACTGATCACGCAGCTATCTTGCACTGATCACTTGGCTGATCATACACTCATCACGGGACTGATCGTGCACTGATCAAGGCGCTATCATGCATTGATTACATGACTCCACATGCACTGTTCACGTGGATGATCATGCACTGATCCCGTGACTGACCATTAACTGATCACGTGACTGATCATGCACTGATCACGTGGCTATCATGCACTGATCACCTGGCTATCATGCCCTGATCACGTGACTGATCATGCACTTATCACGTGACTGATCATGCACTGATCACGTGTCTATCATGCACTGATCACTTGGCTGGACATACACTGATCACGTGCCTGGTCATGCACTGATCACGTGACTGATCATGCACTGATCACGTGACTGATCATGCAGTGATCACGTGGCTATCATGCACTTCTCACGTGGCTGATCATGCAATGATCATGTAGCTACCATGTACAGGTCACGTGAATGATCATACACCCATCAGGTGACTGATCATGCACTGATCACTTGGCCATCATACACTGATCACATGACTGCCCATGCACTGATCACGTGGATGATCATACACTAATCATGTGACAGATCATGCACTGATCACGTGGCTGATCATGCACTGATACCGTGACTGAGCATGGACTGATCACATGACTATCATGTAGTGATTACGTGACTTAATGGCGCTGATCATGTGACTGATCATGCACTGATCATGCTTGCTATCATACACTGATCATGTGCCTCTGGAGGCAATAAACAAAGAGCTGAGTAGGCGAATGAAACAGTCAGCAGGCAATAATCATGGAACTCAACTGTGAGGAATCATGCTGCTCAGCTGGCAATAATCAAGCAGCTGAGCAGGCAGGAATTACGCAGCACAGCTGGCAATTGTCAAGCAGATGACAGGCAGGAATCGTGCAGCTCAGCTGGCAATTGTCAAGCAGATGAGCAGACAGTAATCACGCAGCTCAGCAGGCCCAGATCACGTGACTGAGCATGCACTGTTCACGTGGCTGATCATATACTGCTCACGTAACTGATAATGCACTGATCACGTGGCTATCATGCACTGATCACGTGGCTGATCATACACTGTTCACGTGTCTGACCATGCACTGATCACGTGGCTGATCATACACTGCTCACGTAACTGATCATGCACTGATCACGTGGCTATCATGCACTGAATACGTGGCTGAACATGCACTGTTCACGTGGCTGATCACACACCTGTCACATGACATATCATGCACTGATCACCTGGCACTCATGCACTGATCACGTGGCTGATCATACTCTGCTCACGAAACTCATCATGCACACATCACGTGGCTATCATGCACTGCTCACGTGGTTCGTTATGGAATGATCACGAAGCTACCATATACTGGTCACGTGACTGATCATGCACAGATCACGTAAATGATCATGCACTGTTCACGTGACTGATCATGTACTTATCACGTGACTGATAATGCACTGATCACGTGGCTATCATGCTCTGCTCACGTGGCTGATCATGCAACGATCACGTAGCAACCATGTAGTGGTCTCGTGACTGATCATGCACTGATCATGTAATTGATCCTGCACTGATCACGTGGCTCATCACGCACTGATCCGGTGGCTGATCACACACGTATCACGTGACTGGTCATGTACAGATCCCGTGACTAATCATGAAGTGATCACGTGGCTATCCTGCACTGATCACGTGGATATCATGCACTGATCACGTGGCTGATCATACACGTATCACCTGACTGATCATGCACTGATCACGTGGCTATCATGCAATGATCACGTGACTGATCATGCACAGATCACGTGACTGATCATGCACAGATCACGTGACTGATCATGCACTGATCACGTGGCTATCATACACTGATCACTTGGCTGATCACGCAATGATCACGTAGCTACAATGTACTGGTCACGTCACTGATCATGCACTGATCACGTAATTGATCCTGCACTGATCAGATGGCTCATCACGCACTGATCAGGTGGCTGATCACACACGTATCACGTGACTGATCATGTACAGATCACGTGAATAATCATGAAGTGATCACGTGGATATCCTGCACTGATCACGTGGATATCATGCACTGATCACGAGGCTGATCACACACGTATCACGTGACTGATCATGCACTGATCTCGTGACTGATCATGCACTGCTCACGTGGCTGATCATGCAATGATCACACAGCTACCATGTACTGGTCACATGACTGATCATGCACTGATCACATAATTGATCATGCACTGATCACCTGGCTTATCATGCATTGATCATGTGACTGATCATGCGCTGATCATGTTTGCTATCATACACTGATCATGTGCCTCTGGAGGCAATAAACAAAGAGCAGAGTAGGCACGAATCAAACTTTCTGCAGGCAATAATCATGGAACTCAGGGGTGAGGAATCATGCTGCTCAGCTGGCAATAATCAAGCAGCTGAGCAGGCAGGAATTACGCAGCACAGCTGGCAATTGTCAAGCAGATGACAGGCAGGAATCGTGCAGCTCAGCTGGCAATTGTCAAGCAGATGAGCAGACAGTAATCACGCAGCTCAGCAGGCCCAGATCACGTGACTGAGCATGCACTGTTCACGTGGCTGATCATACACTGATCACGTGATTGATCATGCACTGATCACTTGGATATCATGCACTGATCACGTGGCTGATCATACACTGTTCACGTGTCTGACCATGCACTGCTCACGTGGCTGATCATACACTGCTCACGTAACTGATCATGCACTGATCACGTGGCTATCATGCACTGAATACGTGGCTGAACATGCACTGTTCACGTGGCTGATCACACACCTGTCACGTGACATATCATGCACTGATCACGTGGCACTCATGCACTGATCACGTGGCTGATCATACTCTGCTCACGTAACTCATCATGCACACATCACGTGGCTATCATGCACTGCTCACGTGGTTCTTCATGGAATGATCACGAAGCTACCATATACTGGTCACGTGACTGATCATGCACTGATCACGTAATTGATCATGCACTGTTCACGTGACTGATCATGTACTGATCACGTGACTAATCCTGAAGTGATCACGTGGCTATCCTGCACTGATCATGTGGATATCATGCACTGATCACGTGGCTGATCATGCAATGCTCACGTAGCTACCATGCACTGATCACGTGACTGATCATGCACTGATCACTTGGCTGATCATGCAATGATCACGTAGCTACCATGCACTGGTCACGTGACTGATCATGCACTGATCACGTGGCTATCATGCACTGCTCACGTGGCCTATCATGCAATGATCACGCAGCTACCATGTACTGGTCACATGACTGATCATGCACTGATCAGGTAATTGATCATGCACTGATCACCTGGCTTATCATGCATTGATCATGTGACTGATCATGTGCTGATCATGTTTGGTGTCACACACTGATCATGTGCCTCTGGAGGCAAAGAACATAGAGCTGAGTAGGCAGGAAACAGTCAGCAGGCTATAATCATGGAACTCAGCTCTGACAAATCATGCTGCTCAGCTGGCAATAATCAAATAGATGAGCAGGCAGGAATTACGCAGCACAGGTGGCAATTGTCAAGGAGATGGCAGGCAGGAATCGTGCAGCTCAGCTGGCAATTGTCAAGCAGATGAGCAGACAGTAATCACGCAGCTCAGCAGGCCCTGATCACGTGACTGAGCATGCACTGTTCACATGGCTGATCACACACCTATCACGTGACTGATCATGCACTGATCACGTGGCTCTCATGCACTGATCACGTGATTGTTCATGCATTGTTCACGTAATAGTATGCACTGATCACGTGGCTATCATGCACTGATGACGAGGCTAATCATGCACTGATCATATGACTGATCATGCACTGATCACGCAGCTATCTTGCACTGATCACTTGGCTGATCATACACTCATCACGGGACTGATCGTGCACTGATCAAGGCGCTATCATGCATTGATTACATGACTCCACATGCACTGATCACGTGGATGATCATGCACTGATCCCGTGACTGACCATTAACTGATCACGTGACTGATCATGCACTGATCACGTGGCTATCATGCACTGATCACCTGGCTATCATGCCCTGATCACGTGACTGATCATGCACTTATCACGTGACTGATCATGCACTGATCACGTGTCTATCATGCACTGATCACTTGGCTGGACATACACTGATCACGTGCCTGGTCATGCACTGATCACGTGACTGATCATGCACTGATCACGTGACTGATCATGCAGTGATCACGTGGCTATCATGCACTTCTCACGTGGCTGATCATGCAATGATCATGTAGCTACCATGTACAGGTCACGTGAATGATCATACACCCATCAGGTGACTGATCATGCACTGATCACGTGGCCATCATACACTGATCACATGACTGCCCATGCACTGATCACGTGGATGATCATACACTAATCATGTGACAGATCATGCACTGATCACGTGGCTGATCATGCACTGATACCGTGGCTGAGCATGGACTGATCACATGACTATCATGTAGTGATCACGTGACTTAATGGCGCTGATCATGTGACTGATCATGCACTGATCATGTTTGCTATCATACACTGATCATGTGCCTCTGGAGGCAATAAACAAAGAGCTGAGTAGGCGAATGAAACAGTCAGCAGGCAATAATCATGGAACTCAACTGTGAGGAATCATGCTGCTCAGCTGGCAATAATCAAACAGCTGAGCAGGCAGGAATTACGCAGCACAGCTGGCAATTGTCAAGCAGATGACAGGCAGGAATCGTGCAGCTCAGCTGGCAATTGTCAAGCAGATGAGCAGACAGTAATCACGCAGCTCAGCAGGCCCAGATCACGTGACTGAGAATGCACTGTTCACGTGGCTGATCATATACTGCTCACGTAACTGATAATGCACTGATCACGTGGCTATCATGCACTGATCACGTGGCTGATCATACACTGTTCACGTGTCTGACCATGCACTGATCACGTGGCTGATCATACACTGCTCACGTAACTGATCATGCACTGATCACGTGGCTATCATGCACTGAATACGTGGCTGAACATGCACTGTTCACGTGGCTGATCACACACCTGTCACATGACATATCATGCACTGATCACCTGGCACTCATGCACTGATCACGTGGCTGATCATACTCTGCTCACGAAACTCATCATGCACACATCACGTGGCTATCATGCACTGCTCACGTGGTTCGTTATGGAATGATCACGAAGCTACCATATACTGGTCACGTGACTGATCATGCACAGATCACGTAAATGATCATGCACTGTTCACGTGACTGATCATGTACTTATCACGTGACTGATAATGCACTGATCACGTGGCTATCATGCTCTGCTCACGTGGCTGATCATGCAACGATCACGTAGCAACCATGTAGTGGTCTCGTGACTGATCATGCACTGATCATGTAATTGATCCTGCACTGATCACGTGGCTCATCACGCACTGATCCGGTGGCTGATCACACACGTATCACGTGACTGGTCATGTACAGATCCCGTGACTAATCATGAAGTGATCACGTGGCTATCCTGCACTGATCACGTGGATATCCTGCACTGATCACGTGGCTGATCATACACGTATCACCTGACTGATCATGCACTGATCACGTGGCTATCATGCAATGATCACGTGACTGATCATGCACAGATCACGTGACTGATCATGCACAGATCACGTGACTGATCATGCACTGATGACGTGGCTATCATGCTCTGCTCACGTGGCTGATCATGCAATGATCACGTAGCAACCATGTAGTGGTCTCGTGACTGATCATGCACTGATCATGTAATTGATCCTGCACTGATCACGTGGCTCATCACGCACTGATCCGGTGGCTGATCACACACGTATCACGTGACTGGTCATGTACAGATCCCGTGACTAATCATGAAGTGATCACGTGGCTATCCTGCACTGATCACGTGGATATCATGCACTGATCACGTGGCTGATCAAACACGTATCACCTGACTGATCATGCACTGATCACGTGGCTATCATGCAATGATCACGTGACTGATCATGCACAGATCACGTGACTGATCATGCACAGATCACGTGACTGATCATGCACTGATCACGTGGCTATCATACACTGATCACGTGGCTGATCACACACGTATCACGTGACTGATCATGCACTTATCGCGTGACTGATCATGCACTGCTCACGTGGCTGATCATGCAATGATCACACAGCTACCATGTACTGGTCACATGACTGATCATGCACTGATCACATAATTGATCATGCACTGATCACCTGGCTTATCAAGCATTGATCATGTGACTGATGATGCGCTGATCATGTTTGCTATCATACACTGATCCTGTGCCTCTGGAGTCAATAAACAAAGAGCTGAGTAGGCACGAATCAAACATTCTGCAGGCAATAATCATGGAACTCAGGGGTGAGGAATCATGCTGCTCAGCTGGCAATAATCAAGCAGCTGAGCAGGCATGAATTACGCAGCACAGCTGGCAATTGTCAAGCAGATGACAGGCAGGAATCGTGCAGCTCAGCTGGCAATTGTCAAGCAGATGAGCAGACAGTAATCACGCAGCTCAGCAGGCCCAGATCACGTGGCTGATCATACACTGATCACGTGATTGAACATGCACTGATCACTTGGATATCATGCACTGATCACGTGGATGATCATACACTGTTCACGTGTCTCACCATGCACTGATCACGTGGCTGATCATACACAGCTCACGTAACTGATCATGCACTCATCACGTGGCTATCATGCACTGAATACGTGGTTGAACATGCACTTTTCACGTGGCTGATCACACACCTGTCACGTGACATATCATGCACTGATCACGTGGCACTCATGCACTGACCACGTGACTGATCATGCACTGATCACCTGGCTATCATGCACTGATCATTTCGATGGTCATACACTGATCATGTGCCTGGTCATGCACTGATCATGTGGCTCATCATTCACTGCTCACGTGGCTGGTCATGCAATGACCACGTAGCTACCGTATACTGGTCACGCGACTGATCATGCACAGATCACGTAAATGATCATGACTGTTCCCGTGACTGATCATGTACTGATCACGTGACTGATCATGCACTGACCACGTGGCTATCATGCTCTCCTCACGTGGCTGATCATGCAACGATCACGTAGCAACCATGTACTGGTCTCGTGACTGATCATGCACTGATCACGTAATTGATCCTGCACTGATCACGTGGCTCATCACGCACTGTTCCGGTGGCTGATCACACACGTATCACATGACTGATCATGTACAGATCACGTGATTAATCATGAAGTGATCACGTGGCTATCCTGCACTGATCACGTGGATATCATGCACTGATCACGTGGCTGATCACACACGTATCACGTGACTGATCATGCACTGATCACGTGTCTATCATGCACTGATCACATAATTGATAATGCACTGATCACGTGGCTGATCATGCATTGATCATGTGACTGATCATGTGCTGATCATGTTTGGTGTCACACACTGATCATGTGCCTCTGGAGGCAATGAACATAGAGCTGAGTAGGCAGGAATCAGTCAGCAGGCTATAATCATGGAACTCAGCTCTGAGAAATCATGCTGCTCAGCTGGCAATAATCAAGTAGATGAGCAGGCAGGAATTACGCAGCACAGGTGGCAATTGTCAAGGAGGTGACAGGCAGGAATAGTGCAGCTCAGCTGGAAATTGTCAAGCAGATGAGCAGACAGTAATCACGCAGCTCAGCAGGCCCTGATCACGTGACTGAGCATGCACTGTTCACATGGCTGACCACACACCCATCACGTGACTGATCATGCACTGATCATGTGACTGATCATGCACTGACCACGTAGCTATCTTGCACTGATCACTTGGCTGATCATACACTCATCACGGGACTGATCGTGCACTGATCACGGCGCTATCATGCATTGACTACATGACTCCACATGCACTGATCACGTGGATGATCATGCACTGATCACGTGACTGACCATGCACTGATCACGTGACTGATCAGGCACTGATCAAATGGCTGATCATGCACTGATCACGTGGCGATCATGCACTGCTCACGTGGCTGATCAGGCAATGATCACGTAGCTACCATGCACTGGTCACGAGACTGATCATGCACTGATCACGTAATTCATCATGCACTGATCATGTGGCTGATCATGCACTGATCACGTGACTGACCATGCACTGATCACGTGACTGATCAGGCACTGATCAAATGGCTGATCATGCACTGATCACGTGGTTATCATGCACTGATCACGTGGCTTATCAGGCAGTGATCACGTAGCTACCATTAACTGGTCACGAGACTGATCATGCACTGATCACGTAATACATCATGCACTGATCATGTGGCTGATCATGCACTGATCACGTGACTGATCATCCACTGATCACGTGACTGATCACACACTGATCTCGTGACTGATCATGCACTGATCACGTGGCTATCATGCACTGATAACTTGGCTGGTCATACACTCATCACGTGCCTGGTCATGCACAGATTACATGACTGATCATGCACTGAAAACGTGACTGATCTTGCACTGATCACGTGGCTATCATGCACTGTTCAGGTGGCTGATCATACACTGATCACCTGCCTGGTCATGCACAGATCACGTGACAAATCATGAACTGATCACATAGCTATCATGAACTGATCACCTGGCTGATCATGCACTGATCACGTGGCTGATCATGCACTGATACCGTGACTGAGCATGGACTGATCACATGACTATCATGTAGTGATCACGTGACTTAATGGCGCTGATCATGTGACTGATCATGCGCTGATCATGTTTGCTATCATACACTGATCATGTGCCTCTGGAGGCAATAAACAAAGAGCTGAGTAGGCACGAATCAAACAGTCAGCAGGCAATAATCATGGAACTCAGCTGTGAGGAATCATGCTGCTCAGCTGGCAATAATCAAGCAGCTGAGCAGGCAGGAATTACGAAGCACAGCTGGCAATTGTCAAGCAGATGACAGGCAGGAATCGTGCAGCTCAGCTGGCAATTGTCAAGCAGATGAGCAGACAGTAATCACGCATCTCAGCAGGCCCTGATCACGTGACTGAGCATGCACTGTTCACATGGCTGATCATACACTGATCACGTGATGATCATGCACTGATCACTTGGATATCATGCACTGATCACATGGCTGATCATACACTGTTCACGTGTCTGACCATGCACTGATCACGTGGCTGATCATACCCTGCTCAGGTAACTGATCATGCACTGATCACGTGGCTAGCATGGACTGATCACGTGGCTGAACATGCACTGTTCACGTGGCTGATCACACACATGTCACGTGACATATCATGCACTGATCACCTGGCACTCATGCACTGATCACGTGGCTGATCATACTCTGCTCACGAAACTCATCATGCACACATCACGTGGCTATCATGCACTGCTCTCGTCGCTCATCATGGAATGATCACATAGCTACCATATACTGGTCACGTGACTGATCATGCACAGAGCACGTAAATTATCATGCACTGTTCACGTGACTGATCATGTACTGATCACGTGGCTATCATGCATTGCTCACGTGGCTGATCATGCAATGATCACGTGGCAACCATGTACTGGTCATGTGACTGATCATGCACTGATCACATAATTGATCCTGCACAGATCACGTGGCTCATCATGCACTGATCACGTGGCTTATCACACATGTATCACGTGACTGATCATGCACTGATCACGTGGCTCTCATGCACTGATCACGTGGCTATCATGCACTGATCATGTGGATATCATGCACTGATCACGTGGCTATCATGCCCTGCTCACGTGGCTGATCATGCAATGATCACGTAGCAACCATGTACTGGTCACGTGACTGATCATGCACTGATCACGTAATTGATCCTGCACAGATCACGTGGCTCATCATGCACTGGTCACGTGGCTTATCACACATGTATCACGTGACTGATCATGCACTGATCATGTGGCTGATCATGCACTGATCACGTGACTGATCATGCACTGATCACGTGACTGATCATGCACTGATCACGTGGCTATCATGCACTGATCACTTGGCTTGTCATACACTGATCACCCAGCTACCATGTACTGGTCACGTGACTGATCATGCACTGATGACGTAATTTATCATGCACTGATCATGTGGCTGATCATGCACTGATCACTTGACTGATCATGCACTGATCACGTGACTTATCATGCACTGATCACGTGGCAATCATGCACTGATCACATGGCTGGTCATACACTGATCACGTGCCTGGTCATGCACAGATTACATGACTGATCATGCACTGATCACGTCACTGATCATGCACTGATCAAGAGGCTATCATGCACTACTCTCGTGGCTGATCATGCAATGATCATGTAGCTACCATGTACCGGTCACGTGACTGATCATACACCCATCAGGTGACTAATCATGCCTGATCACGTGGCTATCATGCACTGTTCACGTGGATGATCATACACTGATCACCTGCCTGGTCATGCACAGATCACGTGACTAATCATGAACTAATCACGTAGCAATCATTCACTGATGACCTGGCTGATCATGCACTGATCACGTGGCTATTATGCAATGATCACGGGGCTATCATGCACTGATCACGTGGCTGATCATGCACTGATACCGTGACTGAGCATGGACTGATCACATGACTATCATGTAGTGATCACTTCACTTAATGGCGCTGACCATGTGACTGATCATGCGCTGAGCATGTTTGCTATCATACACTGATCATGTGCCTCTGGAGGCAATAAACAAAGAGCTGAGTAGGCACGAATCAAACAGTCAGCAGGCAATAATCATGGAACTCAGCTGTGAGGAATCATGCTGCTCAGCTGGCAATAATCAAGCAGCTGAGCAGGCAGGAATCGTGCAGCTCAGCTGGCAATTGTCAAGCAGATGAGCAGACAGTAATCACGCAGCCCAGCAGGCCCAGATCACGTGACTGAGCATGCACTGTTCACGTGGCTGATCATACACTGATCACGTGATTGATCCTGCACTGATCAAGTGGCTCATCACACACTGATCCGGTGGCTGATCACACACGTATCACGTGACTGATCATGTACAGATCACGTGACTAATCATGAAGTGATCACGTGGCTATCCTGAACTTATCACGTGGATATCATGCACTGATCACATGGCTGATCACACATGTATCACGTGACTGATAATGCACTGATCACGTGGCTGATAATGCAATGATCACGTAGCTACCATGCTCTGGTCACGTGACTGATCATGCACTGATCACGTGGCTATCATGCACTGCTCACGTGGCTGATCATGGAATGATCACGCAGCTAACATGTACTGGTCACATGACTGATCATGCACTGATCTCGTAATTGATCATGCCCTGATCACCTGGCTTATCATGCATTGATCATGTGACTGATCATGTGCTGATCATGTTTGGTGTCACACACTGATCATGTGCCTCTGGAGGCAAAGAACATAGAGCTGAGTAGGCAGGAAACAGTCAGCAGGCTATAATCATGGAACTCAGCTCTGAGAAATCATGCTGCTCAGCTGGCAATAATCAAATAGATGAGCAGGCAGGAATTAGGCAGCACAGGAGGCAATTGTCAAGGAGATGGCAGGCAGGAATCGTGCAGCTCAGCTGGCAATTGTCAAGCAGATGAGCGGAGATTAATCACGCAGCTCAGCAGGCCAAGAACACGTGACTGAGCATGCACTGTTCACCTGGCTGATCATACACTGATCACGTGATTGATCAAGCACTGATCACTTGGATATCATGCACTGATCACGTGGCTAATCATACACTGTTCACGTGTGTGAGCATGCACTGATCACGTGGCTGATCATACACTGCTCACGTAACTGAGCATGCACTGATCACTTAATTCATCATGCACTGATCACGTGGCTGATCATGCAATGATCACCTAGCTACCATGTACTGGTCCCGTGAGTGATCATGCACTGATCACGTAATTGATCATGGACTGATCACGTGGCTGATCATGCACTGAACACGTGACTGATCATGCACTGATCACGTGGCTATCATGCACTGAATACGTGGCTGAACATGCACTGTTCACGTGGCTGATCACACACCTGTCACGTGACATATCATGCACTGATCATGTGGCACTCATGCACTGATCATGTGTTTAATCATACTCTGCTCACGTAACTGATGATGCACACATCACGTGGATATCATGCACTGCTCACGTGGCTCGTCATGGAATGATCACGTAGCTACCATATACTGGTCACGTGACTGATCATGCAAAGATCACGTAAATGATCATGCACTGTTCACGTGACTGATCATGTACTGATCAGTTGACTGATCATGCACTGATCACGTGGCTATCATGCTCTGCTCAGGTGGCTGATCATGCAAGGATCACGTAGCAACCATGTACTGGTCACGTGACTGATCATGCACTGATCACGTAATTGATCCGCACTGATCACGTGGCTTATCATGCATTCATCATGTGACTGATTATGTGCTGATTATGTTTGATGTCACACACTGATCATGTGCATCTGGAGGCAATGAACAAAGAGCTGAGTAGGCAGGAATCAGTCAGCAGGCTATAATCATGGAACTCAGCTCTGAGAAATCATGCTGCTCAGCTGGCAATAATCAAGTAGATGAGCAGGCAGGAATTACGCAGCACAGGTGGCAATTGTCAAGGAGATGACAGGCAGGAATCGTGCAGCTCAGCTGGAAATTGTCAAGCAGATGAGCAGACAGTAATCACGCAGCTCAGCAGGCACTGATCACGTGACTGAGCATGCACTGTTCACCTGGCTGATCATACACTGATCACGTGATTGATCATGCACTGATCACTTGGATATCATGCACTGATCACGTGGCTCATCATACACTGTTCACGGGTCTGACCATGCACTGATCACGTGGCTGATCATACACTGCTCACGTAACTGATCATGCACTGATCACGTAATTGATCATGCACTGATCACGTGGCTGATCATGCAATGATCACATAGCTACCATGTACGGGTCTCGTGAGGGATTATGCACTGATCAAGTAATTGATCATGCACTGATCACTTGGATATCATGCACTGATCACGTGGCTGATCATAGACAGTTCTCGTGTCTGACCATGCACTGATCACGTGGCTGATCATACACTGCTCACGTAACTGATCATGCACTGATCACGTGGCTATCATGCACTGATCACGTGGCTGATCATACACTGATCACGTGACTGATCATGCACTGTTCACGAGAGTGATCATGCACTGTTCTCGTGGATATCATGCACTGATCACGTGTTTGATCATACACTGTTCACGTGTCTGACCATGCACTGCTCACGTTGCTGATCATACACTCTTCACGTAATTGTTCATGCACTGATCACGTGGATATCATGCACTGATCACGTGGCTGAACATGCACTGTTCACGTGGCTTACCACACACCTGTCACGTGACATATCATGCACTGATCACGTGGCACTCATGCACTGATCACGTGGCTGATCATACTCTGCTCACGTAACTCATCATCCACACATCACGTTTCTAACATGCACTGCTCACGTGGCTCGTCATGGAATGATCACGTAGCTACCACATACTGGTCACGTGACTGATCATGCACAGATCACATAAATGATCATGCACTGTTCAGGTGACTGATCATGTACTGATCACGTGACTGATCATGCAATGATCACGTGGCTGATCATGCACTGATCACGTAATTGATCATGCACTTATCATTTGGCTGTTCATGCACTGATCACGTGGCTGATCATACACTGATCACGTGACTGATCATGCACTGATCACGTGACTGATCATGCACTGATCACGTGGCTATCATGCACTGATCACTTGGCTGGTCATACACAGATCAGGTAAATGATCACGCACTGTTCACGTGACTGATCATGTACTGATCACCTGACTGATCATGCACTGATCACGTGGCTGATCATGCACTGATCACGTGGCTGATCATGCACTGTTCACGTAATTGATCATGCACTTATCATTTGGCTGATCATGCACAGATCACGTAAATGATCACGGACTGTTCACGTGACTGATCATGTACTGATCACGTAATTGATCATGCACTGATCACGTGGCTGATCATGCAATGATCACGTGACTGCCCATGCACTGATCACGTGACTGATCATGCACTGATCATGTGACTGATCATGCACTGCTCACATGGCTGATCATGCAATGATCACACAGCTACCATGTACTGGTCACATGACTGATCATGCACTGATCACATAATTGATTATGAACTGATCACCTGGCTTATCATGCATTGATCATGTGACTGATCATGTGCTGATCATGTTTGGTGTCACACACTGATCATTTGCCTCTGGAGGCAATGAACATAGAGCTGAGTAAGCAGTAATCAGTCAGCAGGCTATAATCATGGAACTCAGCTCTGACAAATCATGCTGCTCAGCTGGCAATAAACAAGTAGATGAGCAGGCAGGAATTACGCAGCACAGGTGGCAATTGTCAAGGAGATGACAGGCAGGAATCGTGCAGCTCAGCTGGAAATTGTCAAGCAGATGAGCAGACAGTAATCACGCAGCTCAGCAGGCACTGATCACGTTACTGAGCATGCACTGTTCACGTGGCTGATCATATACTGCTCACGTAACTGATAATGCACTCATCACGTGGGTATCATGCAGTGATCACGTGGCTGATCATACACTGTTCACGTGTCTGACCATGCACTGATCACGTGGCTGATCATACACTGATCAGTTGGCTATCATGCACTTATTACTTGGCTGATCATACACTGATCCCGTGACTGATAATGCACTGATCATCTGGCTATCGTGCACTCATTACCTGCCTATCGTGCACTGATCACGTGGTTGATCATACACTGAACACGAGACTGATCATGCACTAATCACGTCTATATCATTCACTGATCACATGACTGCCCATGCACTGATCACCCGGATGATCATACACTGATCATGCAACAGATCATGCACTGCTCACGCGGCTGTTCATGCAATGATCACGTAGCTACCATATACTGGTCACCTGACTGATCATGCACTGATCACGTAATTGATCCTACACTGATCACGTGGCTCATCATGCATTGATCACGTGGCTGATCACACATGCATCACGTGACTGATCATGCACTGATCATGTGGCTATCATGGACTGATCACGTGGCTATCATGCACTGATCACTTGGCTGATCACGCAATGATCACGTAGCTACAATGTACTGGTTACGTCACTGATCATGCACTGATCACGTAATTGATCCTGCACTGATCAGATGGCTCATCACGCACTGATCAGGTGGCTGATCACACACGTATCACGTGACTGATCATGTACAGATCACGTGAATAATCATGAAGTGATCACGTGGATATCCTGCACTGATCACGTGGATATCATGCACTGATCACGAGGCTGATCACACACGTATCACGTGACTGATCATGCACTGATCTCGTGACTGATCATGCACTGCTCACGTGGCTGATCATGCAATGATCACACAGCTACCATGTACTGGTCACATGACTGATCATGCACTGATCACATAATTGATCATGCACTGATCACCTGGCTTATCATGCATTGATCATGTGACTGATCATGCGCTGATCATGTTTGCTATCATACACTGATCATGTGCCTCTGGAGGCAATAAACAAAGAGCAGAGTAGGCACGAATCAAACTTTCTGCAGGCAATAATCATGGAACTCAGGGGTGAGGAATCATGCTGCTCAGCTGGCAATAATCAAGCAGCTGAGCAGGCAGGAATTACGCAGCACAGCTGGCAATTGTCAAGCAGATGACAGGCAGGAATCGTGCAGCTCAGCTGGCAATTGTCAAGCAGATGAGCAGACAGTAATCACGCAGCTCAGCAGGCCCAGATCACGTGACTGAGCATGCACTGTTCACGTGGCTGATCATACACTGATCACGTGATTGATCATGCACTGATCACTTGGATATCATGCACTGATCACGTGGCTGATCATACACTGTTCACGTGTCTGACCATGCACTGCTCACGTGGCTGATCATACACTGCTCACGTAACTGATCATGCACTGATCACGTGGCTATCATGCACTGAATACGTGGCTGAACATGCACTGTTCACGTGGCTGATCACACACCTGTCACGTGACATATCATGCACTGATCACGTGGCACTCATGCACTGATCACGTGGCTGATCATACTCTGCTCACGTAACTCATCATGCACACATTACGTGGCTATCATGCACTGCTCACGTGGTTCTTCATGGAATGATCACGAAGCTACCATATACTGGTCACGTGACTGATCATGCACTGATCACGTAAATGATCATGCACTGTTCACGTGACTGATCATGTACTGATCACGTGACTAATCCTGAAGTGATCACGTGGCTATCCTGCACTGATCATGTGGATATCATGCACTGATCACGTGGCTGATCATGCAATGCTCACGTAGCTACCATGCACTGATCACGTGACTGATCATGCACTGATCACTTGGCTGATCATTCAATGATCACGTAGCTACCATGCACTGGTCACGTGACTGATCATGCACTGATCACGTGGCTATCATGCACTGCTCACGTGGCCTATCATGCAATGATCACGCAGCTACCATGTACTGGTCACATGACTGATCATGCACTGATCAGGTAATTGATCATGCACTGATCACCTGGCTTATCATGCATTGATCATGTGACTGATCATGTGCTGATCATGTTTGGTGTCACACACTGATCATGTGCCTCTGGAGGCAAAGAACATAGAGCTGAGTAGGCAGGAAACAGTCAGCAGGCTATAATCATGGAACTCAGCTCTGACAAATCATGCTGCTCAGCTGGCAATAATCAAATAGATGAGCAGGCAGGAATTACGCAGCACAGGTGGCAATTGTCAAGGAGATGGCAGGCAGGAATCGTGCAGCTCAGCTGGCAATTGTCAAGCAGATGAGCAGACAGTAATCACGCAGCTCAGCAGGCCCTGATCACGTGACTGAGCATGCACTGTTCACATGGCTGATCACACACCTATCACGTGACTGATCATGCACTGATCACGTGGCTCTCATGCACTGATCACGTGATTGTGCATGCATTGTTCACGTAATAGTATGCACTGATCACGTGGCTATCATGTACTGATGACGAGGCTAATCATGCACTGATCATATGACTGATCATGCACTGATCACGCAGCTATCTTGCACTGATCACTTGGCTGATCATACACTCATCACGGGACTGATCGTGCACTGATCAAGGCGCTATCATGCATTGATTACATGACTCCACATGCACTGATCACGTGGATGATCATGCACTGATCCCGTGACTGACCATTAACTGATCACGTGACTGATCATGCACTGATCACGTGGCTATCATGCACTGATCACCTGGCTATCATGCCCTGATCACGTGACTGATCATGCACTGATCACGTGACTGATCATGCACTGATCACGTGTCTATCATGCACTGATCACTTGGCTGGACATACACTGATCACGTGCCTGGTCATGCACTGATCACGTGACTGATCATGCATTGATCACGTGGCTATCATGCACTTCTCACGTGGCTGATCATGCAATGATCATGTAGCTACCATGTACAGGTCACGTGAATGATCATACACCCATCAGGTGACTGATCATGCACTGATCACGTGGCCATCATACACTGATCACATGACTGCCCATGCACTGATCTCGTGGATGATCATACACTAATCATGTGACAGATCATGCACTGATCACGTGGCTGATCATGCACTGATACCGTGACTGAGCATGGACTGATCACATGACTATCATGCAGTGATCACGTGACTTAATGGCGCTGATCATGTGACTGATCATGCACTGATCATGTTTGCTATCATACACTGATCATGTGCCTCTGGAGGCAATAAACAAAGAGCTGAGTAGGCGAATGAAACAGTCAGCAGGCAATAATCATGGAACTCAACTGTGAGGAATCATGCTGCTCAGCTGGCAATAATCAAGCAGCTGAGCAGGCAGGAATTACGCAGCACAGCTGGCAATTGTCAAGCAGATGACAGGCAGGAATCGTGCAGCTCAGCTGGCAATTGTCAAGCAGATGAGCAGACAGTAATCACGCAGCTCAGCAGGCCCAGATCACGTGACTGAGCATGCACTGTTCACGTGGCTGATCATATACTGCTCACGTAACTGATCATGCACTGATCACGTGGCTATCATGCACTGATCACGTGGCTGATCATACACTGTTCACGTGTCTGACCATGCACTGAAAACGTGGCTAATCATACACTGATCAGTTGGCTATCATGCACTTATTACTTGGCTGCTCATACACTGATCCCGTGACTGATAATGCACTGATCATCTGGCTATCGTGCACTCATTACCTGCCTATTGTGCACTGATCACGTGGTTGATCATACACTGATCACGAGACTGATCATGCACTAATCACGTCTATATCATGCACTGATCACATGACTGCCCATGCACTGATCACCCGGATGATCATACACTGATCATGCGACAGATCATGCACTGCTCACGCGGCTGTTCATGCAATGATCACGTAGCTACCATATACTGGTCACCTGACTGATCATGCACTGATCACGTAATTGATCCTACACTGATCACGTGGCTCATCATGAATTGATCACGTGGCTGATCACACATGCATCACGTGACTGATCATGCACTGATCATGCGGCTCTCATGCACTGATCACGTGGCTATCATGGACTGATCACGTGGCTATCATGCACTGATCACTTGGCTGATCACGCAATGATCACGAAGCTACAATGTACTGGTCACGTCACTGATCATGCACTGATCACGTAATTGATCCTGCACTGATCAGATGGCTCATCACGCACTGATCAGGTGGCTGATCACACACGTATCACGTGACTGATCATGTACAGATCACGTGAATAATCATGAAGTGATCACGTGGCTATCCTGCACTGATCACGTGGATATCATGCACTGATCACGTGGCTGATCACACACGTATCACGTGACTGATCATGCACTGATCTCGTGACTGATCATGCACTGCTCACGTGGCTGATCATGCAATGATCACACAGCTACCATGTACTGGTCACATGACTGATCATGCACTGATCACATAATTGATCATGCACTGATCACCTGGCTTATCATGCATTGATCATGTGACTGATCATGCGCTGATCATGTTTGCTATCATACACTGATCATGTGCCTCTGGAGGCAATAAACAAAGAGCTGAGTAGGCACGAATCAAACATTCTGCAGGCAATAATCATGGAACTCAGGGGTGAGGAATCATGCTGCTCAGCTGGCAATAATCAAGCAGCTGAGCAGGCAGGAATTACGCAGCACAGCTGGCAATTGTCAAGCAGATGACAGGCAGGAATCGTGCAGCTCAGCTGGCAATTGTCAAGCAGATGAGCAGACAGTAATCACGCAGCTCAGCAGGCCCAGATCACGTGACTGAGCATGCACTGTTCACGTGGCTGATCATACACTGATCACGTGATTGATCATGCACTGATCACTTGGATATCATGCACTGATCACGTGGCTGATCATACACTGTTCACGTGTCTGACCATTCACTGCTCACATGGCTGATCATACACTGCTCACGTAACTGATCATGCACTGATCACGTGGCTATCATGCACTGAATACGTGGCTGAACATGCACTGTTCACGTGGCTGATCACACACCTGTCACGTGACATATCATGCACTGATCATGTGGCACTCATGCACTGATCACGTGGCTGATCATACTCTGCTCACGTAACTCATCATGCACACATCACGTGGCTATCATGCACTGCTCACGTGGTTCTTCATGGAATGATCACGAAGCTACCATATACTGGTCACGGGACTGATCATGCACTGATCACGTAAATGATCATACACTGTTCACGTGACTGATCATGTGCTGATCACGTGACTAATCCTGAAGTGATCACGTGGCTATCCTGCACTGATCATGTGGATATCATGCACTGAACACGTGGCTGATCATGCAATGCTCACGTAGCTACCATGCACTGATCACGTGACTGATCATGCACTGATCACTTGGCTGATCATGCTATGATCACGTAGCTACCATGCACTGGTCACGTGACTGATCATGCACTGATCACGTGGCTATCATGCACTGCTCACGTGGCCGATCATGCAATGATCACGCAGCTACCATGTACTGGTCACATGACTGATCATGCACTGATCACGTAATTGATCATGCACTGATCACCTGGCTTATCATGCATTGATCATGTGACTGATCATGTGCTGATCATGTTTGGTGTCACACACTGATCATGTGCCTCTGGAGGCAAAGAACATAGAGCTGAGTAGGCAGGAAACAGTCAGCAGGCTATAATCATGGAACTCAGCTCTGAGAAATCATGCTGCTCAGCTGGCAATAATCAAATAGATGAGCAGGCAGGAATTACGCAGCACAGGTGGCAATTGTCAAGGAGATGGCAGGCAGGAATCGTGCAGCTCAGCTGGCAATTGTCAAGCAGATGAGCAGACAGTAATCACGCAGCTCAGCAGGCCCAGATCACGTGACTGAGCATGCACTGTTCACGTGGCTGATCATACACTGATCACGTGATTGATCATGCACTGATCACTTGGATATCATGCACTGATCACGTGGCTGATCATACACTGTTCACGTGTCTGACCATTCACTGCTCACATGGCTGATCATACACTGCTCACGTAACTGATCATGCACTGATCACGTGGCTATCATGCACTGAATACGTGGCTGAACATGCACTGTTCACGTGGCTGATCACACACCTGTCACGTGACATATCATGCACTGATCATGTGGCACTCATGCACTGATCACGTGGCTGATCATACTCTGCTCACGTAACTCATCATGCACACATCACGTGGCTATCATGCACTGCTCACGTGGTTCTTCATGGAATGATCACGAAGCTACCATATACTGGTCACGGGACTGATCATGCACTGATCACGTAAATGATCATACACTGTTCACGTGACTGATCATGTGCTGATCACGTGACTAATCCTGAAGTGATCACGTGGCTATCCTGCACTGATCATGTGGATATCATGCACTGAACACGTGGCTGATCATGCAATGCTCACGTAGCTACCATGCACTGATCACGTGACTGATCATGCACTGATCACTTGGCTGATCATGCTATGATCACGTAGCTACCATGCACTGGTCACGTGACTGATCATGCACTGATCACGTGGCTATCATGCACTGCTCACGTGGCCGATCATGCAATGATCACGCAGCTACCATGTACTGGTCACATGACTGATCATGCACTGATCACGTAATTGATCATGCTCTGATCACCTGGCTTATCATGCATTGATCATGTGACTGATCATGTGCTGATCATGTTTGGTGTCACACACTGATCATGTGCCTCTGGAGGCAAAGAACATAGAGCTGAGTAGGCAGGAAACAGTCAGCAGGCTATAATCATGGAACTCAGCTCTGAGAAATCATGCTGCTCAGCTGGCAATAATCAAATAGATGAGCAGGCAGGAATTACGCAGCACAGGTGGCAATTGTCAAGGAGATGGCAGGCAGGAATCGTGCAGCTCAGCTGGCAATTGTCAAGCAGATGAGCAGACAGTAATCACGCAGCTCAGCAGGCCCTGATCACGTGACTGAGCATGCACTGTTCACATGGCTGATCACACACCTTTCACGTGACTGATCATGCACTGATCACGTGGCTCTCATGCACTGATCACGTGATTGTGCATGCATTGTTCACGTAATAGTATGCACTGATCACGTGGCTATCATGCACTGATGACGAGGCTAATCATGCACTGATCATATGACTGATCATGCACTGATCACGCAGCTATCTTGCACTGATCACTTGGCTGATCATACACTCATCACGGGACTGATCGTGCACTGATCAAGGCGCTATCATGCATTGATTACATGACTCCACATGCACTGATCACGTGGATGATCATGCACTGATCCCGTGACTGACCATTAACTGATCACGTGACTGATCATGCACTGATCACGTGGCTATCATGCACTGATCACCTGGCTATCATGCACTGATCACGTGACTGATCATGCACTGATCACGTGACTGATCATGCACTGATCACGTGTCTATCATGCACTGATCACTTGGCTGGACATACACTGATCACGTGCCTGGTCATGCACTGATCACGTGACTGATCATGCACTGATCACGTGACTGATCATGCAGTGATCACGTGGCTATCATGCACTTCTCACGTGGCTGATCATGCAATGATCATGTAGCTACCATGTACAGGTCACGTGAATTATCATACACCCATCAGGTGACTGATCATGCACTGATCACGTGGCCATCATACACTGATCACATGACTGCCCATGCACTGATCACGTGGATGATCATACACTAATCATGTGACAGATCATGCACTGATCACGTGGCAGATCATGCACTGATACCGTGACTAAGCATGGACTGATCACATGACTATCATGTAGTGATCACGTGACTTAATGGCGCTGATCATGTGACTGATCATGCACTGATCATGTTTGCTATCATACACTGATCATGTGCCTCTGGAGGCAATAAACAAAGAGCTGAGTAGGCGAATGAAACAGTCAGCAGGCAATAATCATGGAACTCAGCTGTGAGGTATCATGCTGCTCAGCTGGCAATAATCAAGCAGCTGAGCAGGCAGGAATTACGCAGCACAGCTGGCAATTGTCAAGCAGATGACAGGCAGGAATCGTGCAGCTCAGCTGGCAATTGTCAAGCAGATGAGCAGACAGTAATCACGCAGCTCAGCAGGCCCAGATCACGTGACTGAGCATGCACTGTTCACGTGGCTGATCATATACTGCTCACGTAACTGATAATGCACTGATCACGTGGCTATCATGCACTGATCACGTGGCTGATCATACACTGTTCACGTGTCTGACCATGCACTGAAAACGTGGCTGATCATACACTGATCAGTTGGCTATCATGCACTTATTACTTGGCTGATCATACACTGATCCCGTGACTGATAATGCACTGATCATCTGGCTATCGTGCACTCATTACCTGCCTATTGTGCACTGATCACGTGGTTGATCATACACTGATCACGAGACTGATCATGCACTAATCACGTCTATATCATGCACTGATCACATGACTGCCCATGCACTGATCACCCGGATGATCATACACTGATCATGCGACAGATCATGCACTGCTCACGCGGCTGTTCATGCAATGATCACGTAGCTACCATATACTGGTCACCTGACTGATCATGCACTGATCACGTAATTGATCCTACACTGATCACGTGGCTCATCATGAATTGATCACGTGGCTGATCACACATGCATCACGTGACTGATCATGCACTGATCATGTGGCTCTCATGCACTGATCACGTGGCTATCATGGACTGATCACGTGGCTATCATGCACTGATCACTTGGCTGATCACGCAATGATCACGAAGCTGCAATGTACTGGTCACGTCACTGATCATGCACTGATCACGTAATTGATCCTGCACTGATCAGATGGCTCATCACGCACTGATCAGGTGGCTGATCACACACGTATCACGTGACTGATCATGTACAGATCACGTGAATAATCATGAAGTGATCACGTGGCTATCCTGCACTGATCACGTGGATATCATGCACTGATCACGTGGCTGATCACACACGTATCACGTGACTGATCATGCACTGATCTCGTGACTGATCATGCACTGCTCACGTGGCTGATCATGCAATGATCACACAGCTACCATGTACTGGTCACATGACTGATCATGCACTGATCACATAATTGATCATGCACAGATCACCTGGCTTATCATGCATTGATCATGTGACTGATCATGCGCTGATCATGTTTGCTATCATACACTGATCATGTGCCTCTGGAGGCAATAAACAAAGAGCTGAGTAGGCACGAATCAAACATTCTGCAGGCAATAATCATGGAACTCAGGGGTGAGGAATCATGCTGCTCAGCTGGCAATAATCAAGCAGCTGAGCAGGCAGGAATTACGCAGCACAGCTGGCAATTGTCAAGCAGATGACAGGCAGGAATCGTGCAGCTCAGCTGGCAATTGTCAAGCAGATGAGCAGACAGTAATCACGCAGCTCAGCAGGCCCAGATCACGTGACTGAGCATGCACTGTTCACGTGGCTGATCATACACTGATCACGTGATTGATCATGCACTGATCACTTGGATATCATGCACTGATCACGTGGCTGATCATACACTGTTCACGTGTCTGACCATGCACTGCTCACGTGGCTGATCATACACTGCTCACGTAACTGATCATGCACTGATCACGTGGCTATCATGCACTGAATACGTGGCTGAACATGCACTGTTCACGTGACTGATCACACACCTGTCACGTGACATATCATGCACTGATCACGTGGCACTCATGCACTGATCACGTGGCTGATCATACTCTGCTCACGTAACTCATCATGCACACATCACGTGGCTATCATGCACTGCTCACGTGGTTCTTCATGGAATGATCACGAAGCTACCATATACTGGTCACGTGACTGATCATGCACTGATCACGTAAATGATCATGCACTGTTCACGTGACTGATCACGTGCTGATCACGTGACTAATCCTGAAGTGATCACGTGGCTATCCTGCACTGATCACGTGGATATCATGCACTGATCACGTGGCTGATCATGCAATGCTCACGTAGCTACCATGCACTGATCACGTGACTGATCATGCACTGATCACTTGGCTGATCATGCAATGATCACGTAGCTACCATGCACTGGTCACGTGATTGATCATGCACTGATCACTTGGATATCATGCACTGATCACGTGGCTGATCATGCACTGATCACGTGGCTGATCATGCACTGATACCGTGACTGAGCATGGACTGATCACATGACTATCATGTAGTGATTACGTGACTTAATGGCTCTGATCATGTGACTGATCATCCACTGATCATGTTTGCTATCATACACTGATCAAGTGCCTCTGGAGGCAATAAACAAAGAGCTGAGTAGGCACGAATCAAACAGTCAGCAGGCAATAATCATGGAACTCAGCTGTGAGGAATCATGCTGCTCAGCTGGCAATAATCAAGCAGCTGAGCAGGCAGGAATTACGCAGCACAGCTGGCAATTGTCAAGCAGATGACAGGCAGGAATCATGCAGCTCAGCTGGCAAATGTCAAGCAGATGAGCATACAGTAATCACGCAGCTCAGCAGGCCCTGATCACGTGACTGAGCATGCACTGTTCACGTGGCTGATCATACCCTGATCACGTGATGATCATGCACTGATCACTTGGATATCATGCACTGATCACATGGCTGATCATACACTGTTCACGTGTCTGACCATGCACTGATCACGTGGCTGATCATACACTGCTCAGGTAACTGATCATGCACTGATCACGTGGCTATCATGGACTGATCACGTGGCTGAACTTGCACTGTTCACGTGGCTGATCACACACCTGTCACGTGACATATCATGCACTGATCACGTGGCACTCATGCACTGACCACCTGGCTGATCATACTCTGCTCACGTAACTCATAATGCACACATCACGTGGCTATCATGCACTGCTCACGTGGCTCATCATGGAATGATCACATAGCTACCATATACTGGTCACGTGACTGATCATGCACAGATCACGTAAATGATCATGCACTGTTCACGTGACTGATCTTGCACTGATCACGTAATTGATCCTGCACTGATCACGTGGCTCATCATGCACTGATCACGTGGCTTATCACACATGTATCAGGTGACTGATCATGCACTGATCACATGGCTCTCATACACTGATCACGTGGCTATCATGCACTAATCACGTGGATATAATGCACTGATCACGTGGCTGATCACACACGTATCACATGACTGATCATGCACTGTACACGTGGCTATCATGCACTGATCACGTGGCTATCATGCACTGATCACGTGGCTGATCACGCAATAATCACGTAGCTACCATGTACTGGTCACGTGACTGATCATGCACTGTTCACGTAATTGATCCTGCACTGATCACATGGCTCATCACGCACTGATCAGGTGGCTGATCACACACGTATCACGTGACTGATCATGTACAGATCACGTGAATAATCATTAAGTGATCACGTGGCTATCCTGCACTGATCACATGGTATCATGCATTGATCACGTGGCTGATCACACACGTATCACGTGACTGATCATGCACTGATCACGTGACTGATCATGCACTGCTCACCTGGCTGATCATGCAATGATCACACAGCTACAATGTACCGGTCACATGACTGATCATGCACTGATCACATAATTGATCATGCACTGATCACCTGGCTTACCATGCATTGATCATGTGACTGAACATGTGCTGATCATGTTTGGTGTCACACACTGATCATGTGCCTCTGGAGGCAATGAACATAGAGCTGAGTAAGCAGGAATCAGTCAGCAGGCTATAATCATGGAACTCACCTCTGAGAAATCATGCTGCTCAGCTGGCAATAATCAAGTAGATGAACAGGCAGGAATTACGCAGCACAGGAGGCAATTGTCAAGGAGATGACAGACACGAATCGTGCAGCTCAGCTGGAAATTGTCAAGCAGATGAGCAGACAGTAATCACGCAGCTCAGCAGGCCCTGATCACGTGACTGAGCATGCACAGTTCACATGGATGATCACACACCTATCACGTGACTGATCATGCACTGATCATGTGACTGATCATGCACTGATCACGTAGCTATCTTGCACTGATCACTTGGCTGATCATACACTCATCCCGGGACTGATCCTGCACTGATCACAGCGCTATCATGCATTGACTACATGACTCCACATGCACTGATCACGTGGATGATCATGCACTGATCACGTGACTGACCATGCACTGATCACGTGACTGATCAGGCACAGATCACATGGCTGATCTTGCACTGACCACGTGGCTTTCATGCACTGCTCACGTGGCTGATCAGGCAATGATCACGTAGCTACCATATACTGGTCACGTGACTGATCATGCACTGATCACGTAATTGATCATGCACTGACCATGTGGCTGATCATGCACTGATCACGTGGCTGATCATACACTGATCACGTGACTGATCAAGCACAGATCACGTGGCTATCATGCACTGATCACTTGGCTGGACATACACTGATCACGTGCCTGGTTATGCACTGATCACGTGGCTATCATGCACTGCTCACGTGGTTGATCATGCGATGATCACACAGCTACCATGTACTGGTCACATGACTGATCATGCACTGATCACGTGACTGATCATGCAGAGATCACGTGGCTATCATGCACTACTCACGTGGCTGATCATGCAATGATCATGTAGCTACCATGTACAGGTCACGTGAATGATCATACACCCATCAGGTGACTGATCATGCACTGATCACGTGGCTATCATGCACGACTCACGTGGCTGATCATGCACTGATCACATGACTGCCCATGCACTGATCACGTGGATGATCATACACTAATCATGTGACAGATCATGCACTGATCACGTGGCTGATCATGCACTGATACCGTGACTGAGCATGGACTGATCACATGACTATCATGCAGTGATCACGTGACTTAATGGCGCTGATCATGTGACTGATCATGCGCTGATCATCTTTGCTATCATACACTGATCATGTGCCTCTGGAGGCAATAAACAAAGAGCTGAGTAGGCACGAATCAAAGAGTCAGCAGGCAATAATCATGTAACTCAGGTGTGAGGAATCATGCTGCTCAGCTGGCAATAATCAAGCAGCTGAGCAGGCAGGAATTACGCAGCACAGCTGAAAATTGTAAAGCAGATGACAGGCAGGAATCGTGCAGCTCAGCTGGCAAATGTCAAGCAGATGAGCAGACAGTAATCACGCAGCTCAGCAGGCCCAGATCACGTGACTGAGCATGCACTGTTCACGTGGCTGATCATACACTGATCACGTGATTGATCATGCACTGATCACTTGGATATCATGCACTGATCACGTGGCTGATCATACACTGTTCACGTGTCTGACCATGCACTGATCACGTGGCTGATCATACACTGCTCACGTAACTGATCATGCACTGATCACGTGGCTATCATGCACTGAATACGTGGATGAACATGCACTGTTCATGTGGCTGATCACACACCTGTCACGTGACATATCATGCACTGATCACCTGGCACTCATGCACTGATCACGTGGCTGATCATACTCTGCACACGAAACTCATCATGCACACATCACGTGGCTATCATGCACTGCTCAGGTGGTTCGTCATGGAATGATCACGAACCTACCATATACTGGTCACGTGACTGATCATGCACAGATCACGTAAATGATCATGCACTGTTCACGTGACTGATCTTGTACTGATCACGTGACTGATGATGCAATGCTCACGTAGCTACCATGCACTGATCACGTGACTGATCATGCACTGATCACTTGGCTGATCATGCAATGATCACGTAGCTACCATGCACTGGTCACGTGACTGATCATGCACTGATCACTTGGCTATCATGCACTGCTCACGTGGCCTATCATGCAATGATCACGCAGCTACCATGTACTGGTCACATGACTGATCATGCACTGATCAGGTAATTGATCATGCACTGATCACCTGGCTTATCATGCATTGATCATGTGACTGATCATGTGCTGATCATGTTTGGTGTCACACACTGATCATGTGCCTCTGGAGGCAAAGAACATAGAGCTGAGTAGGCAGGAAACAGTCAGCAGGCTATAATCATGGAACTCAGCTCTGACAAATCATGCTGCTCAGCTGGCAATAATCAAATAGATGAGCAGGCAGGAATTACGCAGCACAGGTGGCAATTGTCAAGGAGATGGCAGGCAGGAATCGTGCAGCTCAGCTGGCAATTGTCAAGCAGATGAGCAGACAGTAATCACGCAGCTCAGCAGGCCCTGATCACGTGACTGAGCATGCACTGTTCACATGGCTGATCACACACCTATCACGTGACTGATCATGCACTGATCACGTGGCTCTCATGCACTGATCACGTGATTGTGCATGCATTGTTCACGTAATAGTATGCACTGATCACGTGGCTATCATGCACTGATGACGAGGCTAATCATGCACTGATCATATGACTGATCATGCACTGATCACGCAGCTATCTTGCACTGATCACTTGGCTGATCATACACTCATCACGGGACTGATCGTGCACTGATCAAGGCGCTATCATGCATTGATTACATGACTCCACATGCACTGATCACGTGGATGATCATGCACTGATCCCGTGAGTGACCATTAACTGATCACGTGACTGATCATGCACTGATCACGTGGCTATCATGCACTGATCACCTGGCTATCATGCCCTGATCACGTGACTGATCATGCACTGATCACGTGACTGATCATGCACTGATCACGTGTCTATCATGCACTGATCACTTGGCTGGACATACACTGATCACGTGCCTGGTCATGCACTGATCACGTGACTGATCATGCACTGATCACGTGACTGATCATGCATTGATCACGTGGCTATCATGCACTTCTCACGTGGCTGATCATGCAATGATCATGTAGCTACCATGTACAGGTCACGTGAATGATCATACACCCATCAGGTGACTCATCATGCACTGATCACGTGGCCATCATACACTGATCACATGACTGCCCATGCACTGATCACGTGGATGATCATACACTAATCATGTGACAGATCATGCACTGATCACGTGGCTGATCATGCACTGATACCGTGACTGAGCATGGACTGATCACATGACTATCATGTAGTGATCACGTGACTTAATGGCGCTGATCATGTGACTGATCATGCACTGATCATGTTTGCTATCATACACTGATCATGTGCCTCTGGAGGCAATAAACAAAGAGCTGAGTAGGCGAATGAAACAGTCAGCAGGCAATAATCATGGAACTCAGCTGTGAGGTATCATGCTGCTCAGCTGGCAATAATCAAGCAGCTGAGCAGGCAGGAATTACGCAGCACAGCTGGCAATTGTCAAGCAGATGACAGGCAGGAATCGTGCAGCTCAGCTGGCAATTGTCAAGCAGATGAGCAGACAGTAATCACGCAGCTCAGCAGGCCCAGATCACGTGACTGAGCATGCACTGTTCACGTGGCTGATCATATACTGCTCACGTAACTGATAATGCACTGATCACGTGGCTATCATGCACTGATCACGTGGCTGATCATACACTGTTCACGTGTCTGACCATGCACTGAAAACGTGGCTGATCATACACTGATCAGTTGGCTATCATGCACTTATTACTTGGCTGATCATACACTGATCCCGTGACTGATAATGCACTGATCATCTGGCTATCGTGCACTCATTACCTGCCTATCGTGCACTGATCACGTGGTTGATCATACACTGATCACGAGACTGATCATGCACTAATCACGTCTATATCATGCACTGATCACATGACTGCCCATGCACTGATCACCCGGATGATCATACACTGATCATGCGACAGATCATGCACTGCTCACGCGGCTGTTCATGCAATGATCACGTAGCTACCATATACTGGTCACCTGACTGATCATGCACTGATCACGTAATTGATCCTACACTGATCACGTGGCTCATCATGAATTGATCACGTGGCTGATCACACATGCATCACGTGACTGATCATGCACTGATCATGTGGCTCTCATGCACTGATCACGTGGCTATCATGGACTGATCACGTGGCTATCATGCACTGATCACTTGGCTGATCACGCAATGATCACGAAGCTACAATGTACTGGTCACGTCACTGATCATGCACTGATCACGTAATTGATCCTGCACTGATCAGATGGCTCATCACGCACTGATCAGGTGGCTGATCACACACGTATCACGTGACTGATCATGTACAGATCACGTGAATAATCATGAAGTGATCACGTGGCTATCCTGCACTGATCACGTGGATATCATGCACTGATCACGTGGCTGATCACACACGTATCACGTGACTGATCATGCACTGATCTCGTGACTGATCATGCACTGCTCACGTGGCTGATCATGCAATGATCACACAGCTACCATGTACTGGTCACATGACTGATCATGCACTGATCACATAATTGATCATGCACAGATCACCTGGCTTATCATGCATTGATCATGTGACTGATCATGCGCTGATCATGTTTGCTATCATACACTGATCATGTGCCTCTGGAGGCAATAAACAAAGAGCTGAGTAGGCACGAATCAAACATTCTGCAGGCAATAATCATGGAACTCAGGGGTGAGGAATCATGCTGCTCAGCTGGCAATAATCAAGCAGCTGAGCAGGCAGGAATTACGCAGCACAGCTGGCAATTGTCAAGCAGATGACAGGCAGGAATCGTGCAGCTCAGCTGGCAATTGTCAAGCAGATGAGCAGACAGTAATCACGCAGCTCAGCAGGCCCAGATCACGTGACTGAGCATGCACTGTTCACGTGGCTGATCATACACTGATCACGTGATTGATCATGCACTGATCACTTGGATATCATGCACTGATCACGTGGCTGATCATACACTGTTCACGTGTCTGACCATGCACTGCTCACGTGGCTGATCATACACTGCTCACGTAACTGATCATGCACTGATCACGTGGCTATCATGCACTGAATACGTGGCTGAACATGCACTGTTCACGTGACTGATCACACACCTGTCACGTGACATATCATGCACTGATCACGTGGCACTCATGCACTGATCACGTGGCTGATCATACTCTGCTCACGTAACTCATCATGCACACATCACGTGGCTATCATGCACTGCTCACGTGGTTCTTCATGGAATGATCACGAAGCTACCATATACTGGTCACGTGACTGATCATGCACTGATCACGTAAATGATCATGCACTGTTCACGTGACTGATCACGTGCTGATCACGTGACTAATCCTGAAGTGATCACGTGGCTATCCTGCACTGATCACGTGGATATCATGCACTGATCACGTGGCTGATCATGCAATGCTCACGTAGCTACCATGCACTGATCACGTGACTGATCATGCACTGATCACGTGGCTGATCATGCAATGATCACGTAGCTACCATGCACTGGTCACGTGACTGATCATGCTCTGATCACTTGGATATCATGCACTGATCACGTGGCTGATCATGCACTGATCACGTGGCTGATCATGCACTGATACCGTGACTGAGCATGGACTGATCACATGACTATCATGTAGTGATCACGTGACTTAATGGCTCTGATCATGTGACTGATCATCCACTGATCATGTTTGCTATCATACACTGATCAAGTGCCTCTGGAGGCAATAAACAAAGAGCTGAGTAGGCACGAATCAAACAGTCAGCAGGCAATAATAATGGAACTCAGCTGTGAGGAATCATGCTGCTCAGCTGGCAATAATCAAGCAGCTGAGCAGGCAGGAATTACGCAGCACAGCTGGCAATTGTCAAGCAGATGACAGGCAGGAATCATGCAGCTCAGCTGGCAAATGTCAAGCAGATGAGCATACAGTAATCACGCAGCTCAGCAGGCCCTGATCACGTGACTGAGCATGCACTGTTCACGTGGCTGATCATACCCTGATCACGTGATGATCATGCACTGATCACTTGGATATCATGCACTGATCACATGGCTGATCATACACTGTTCACGTGTCTGACCAGGCACTGATCACGTGGCTGATCATACACTGCTCAGGTAACTGATCATGCACTGATCACGTGGCTATCATGGACTGATCACGTGGCTGAACTTGCACTGTTCACGTGGCTGATCACACACCTGTCACGTGACATATCATGCACTGATCACGTGGCACTCATGCACTGACCACCTGGCTGATCATACTCTGCTCACGTAACTCATAATGCACACATCACGTGGCTATCATGCACTGCTCACGTGGCTCATCATGGAATGATCACATAGCTACCATATACTGGTCACGTGACTGATCATGCACAGATCACGTAAATGATCATGCACTGTTCACGTGACTGATCTTGCACTGATCACGTAATTGATCCTGCACTGATCACGTGGCTCATCATGCACTGATCACGTGGCTTATCACACATGTATCAGGTGACTGATCATGCACTGATCACATGGCTCTCATACACTGATCACGTGGCTATCATGCACTAATCACATGGATATAATGCACTGATCACGTGGCTGATCACACACGTATCACATGACTGATCATGCACTGTACACGTGGCTATCATGCACTGATCACGTGGCTATCATGCACTGATCACGTGGCTGATCACGCAATAATCACGTAGCTACCATGTACTGGTCACGTGACTGATCATGCACTGTTCACGTTATTGATCCTGCACTGATCACATGGCTCATCACGCACTGATCAGGTGGCTGATCACACACGTATCACGTGACTGATCATGTACAGATCACGTGAATAATCATTAAGTGATCACGTGGCTATCCTGCACTGATCACATGGTATCATGCATTGATCACGTGGCTGATCACACACGTATCACGTGACTGATCATGCACTGATCACGTGACTGATCATGCACTGCTCACCTGGCTGATCATGCAATGATCACACAGCTACCATGTACCGGTCACATGACTGATCATGCACTGATCACATAATTGATCATGCACTGATCACCTGGCTTATCATGCATTGATCATGTGACTGATCATGTGCTGATCATGTTTGGTGTCACACACTGATCATGTGCCTCTGGAGGCAATGAACATAGAGCTGAGTAAGCAGGAATCAGTCAGCAGGCTATAATCATGGAACTCACCTCTGAGAAATCATGCTGCTCAGCTGGCAATAATCAAGTAGATGAACAGGCAGGAATTACGCAGCACAGGAGGCAATTGTCAAGGAGATGACAGACACGAATCGTGCAGCTCAGCTGGAAATTGTCAAGCAGATGAGCAGACAGTAATCACGCAGCTCAGGAGGCCCTGATCACGTGACTGAGCATGCACAGTTCACATGGATGATCACACACCTATCACGTGACTGATCATGCACTGATCATGTGACTGATCATGCACTGATCACGTAGCTATCTTGCACTGATCACTTGGCTGATCATACACTCATCACGGGACTGATCCTGCACTGATAACAGCGCTATCATGCATTGACTACATGACTCCACATGCACTGATCACGTGGATGATCATGCACTGATCACGTGACTGACCATGCACTGATCACGTGACTGATCAGGCACAGATCACATGGCTGACCTTGCACTGACCACGTGGCTTTCATGCACTGCTCACGTGGCTGATCAGGCAATGATCACGTAGCTACCATATACTGGTCACGTGACTGATCATGCACTGATCACGTAATTGATCATGCACTGACCATGTGGCTGATCAGGCACTGATCACGTGGCTGATCATACACTGATCACGTGACTGATCAAGCACTGATCACGTGGCTATCATGCACTGATCACTTGGCTGGACATACACTGATCACGTGCCTGGTTATGCACTGATCACGTGGCTATCATGCACTGCTCACGTGGTTGATCATGCGATGATCACGCAGCTACCATGTACTGGTCACATGACTGATCATGCACTGATCACGTGACTGATCATGCAGAGATCACGTGGCTATCATGCACTACTCACGTGGCTGATCATGCAATGATCATGTAGCTACCATGTACAGGTCACGTGAATGATCATACACCCATCAGGTGACTGATCATGCACTGATCACGTGGCTATCATGCACTACTCACGTGGCTGATCATGCACTGATCACATGACTGCCCATGCACTGATCACGTGGATGATCATACACTAATCATGTGACAGATCATGCACTGATCACGTGGCTGATCATGCACTGATACCGTGACTGAGCATGCACTGTTCACGTGGCTGATCATACACTGATCACGTGATGATCATGCACTGATCACTTGGATATCATGCACTGATCACGTGGCTGATCATACACTGTTCACGTGTCTGACCATGCACTGATCACGTGGCTGATCATACACTGCTCACGTAACTGATCATGCACTGATCACGTGGCTATCATGCACTGAATACGTGGATGAACATGCACTGTTCACGTGGCTGATCACACACCTGTCACGTGACATATCATGCACTGATCACCTGGCACTCATGCACTGATCACGTGGCTGATCATACTCTGCACACGAAACTCATCATGCACACATCACGTGGCTATCATGCACTGCTCAGGTGGTTCGTCATGGAATGATCACGAACCTACCATATACTGGTCACGTGACTGATCATGCACAGATCACGTAAATGATCATGCACTGTTCACGTGACTGATCTTGTACTGATCACGTGACTGATGATGCAATGCTCACGTAGCTACCATGCACTGATCACGTGACTGATCATGCACTGATCACTTGGCTGATCATGCAATGATCACGTAGCTACCATGCACTGGTCACGTGACTGATCATGCACTGATCACTTGGCTATCATGCACTGCTCACGTGGCCTATCATGCAATGATCACGCAGCTACCATGTACTGGTCACATGACTGATCATGCACTGATCAGGTAATTGATCATGCACTGATCACCTGGCTTATCATGCATTGATCATGTGACTGATCATGTGCTGATCATGTTTGGTGTCACACACTGATCATGTGCCTCTGGAGGCAAAGAACATAGAGCTGAGTAGGCAGGAAACAGTCAGCAGGCTATAATCATGGAACTCAGCTCTGACAAATCATGCTGCTCAGCTGGCAATAATCAAATAGATGAGCAGGCAGGAATTACGCAGCACAGGTGGCAATTGTCAAGGAGATGGCAGGCAGGAATCGTGCAGCTCAGCTGGCAATTGTCAAGCAGATGAGCAGACAGTAATCACGCAGCTCAGCAGGCCCTGATCACGTGACTGAGCATGCACTGTTCACATGGCTGATCACACACCTATCACGTGACTGATCATGCACTGATCACGTGGCTCTCATGCACTGATCACGTGATTGTGCATGCATTGTTCACGTAATAGTATGCACTGATCACGTGGCTATCATGCACTGATGACGAGGCTAATCATGCACTGATCATATGACTGATCATGCACTGATCACGCAGCTATCTTGCACTGATCACTTGGCTGATCATACACTCATCACGGGACTGATCGTGCACTGATCAAGGCGCTATCATGCATTGATTACATGACTCCACATGCACTGATCACGTGGATGATCATGCACTGATCCCGTGAGTGACCATTAACTGATCACGTGACTGATCATGCACTGATCACGTGGCTATCATGCACTGATCACCTGGCTATCATGCCCTGATCACGTGACTGATCATGCACTGATCACGTGACTGATCATGCACTGATCACGTGTCTATCATGCACTGATCACTTGGCTGGACATACACTGATCACGTGCCTGGTCATGCACTGATCACGTGACTGATCATGCACTGATCACGTGACTGATCATGCATTGATCACGTGGCTATCATGCACTTCTCACGTGGCTGATCATGCAATGATCATGTAGCTACCATGTACAGGTCACGTGAATGATCATACACCCATCAGGTGACTGATCATGCACTGATCACGTGGCCATCATACACTGATCACATGACTGCCCATGCACTGATCACGTGGATGATCATACACTAATCATGTGACAGATCATGCACTGATCACGTGGCTGATCATGCACTGATACCGTGACTGAGCATGGACTGATCACATGACTATCATGTAGTGATCACGTGACTTAATGGCGCTGATCATGTGACTGATCATGCACTGATCATGTTTGCTATCATACACTGATCATGTGCCTCTGGAGGCAATAAACAAAGAGCTGAGTAGGCGAATGAAACAGTCAGCAGGCAATAATCATGGAACTCAGCTGTGAGGTATCATGCTGCTCAGCTGGCAATAATCAAGCAGCTGAGCAGGCAGGAATTACGCAGCACAGCTGGCAATTGTCAAGCAGATGACAGGCAGGAATCGTGCAGCTCAGCTGGCAATTGTCAAGCAGATGAGCAGACAGTAATCACGCAGCTCAGCAGGCCCAGATCACGTGACTGAGCATGCACTGTTCACGTGGCTGATCATATACTGCTCACGTAACTGATAATGCACTGATCACGTGGCTATCATGCACTGATCACGTGGCTGATCATACACTGTTCACGTGTCTGACCATGCACTGAAAACGTGGCTGATCATACACTGATCAGTTGGCTATCATGCACTTATTACTTGGCTGATCATACACTGATCCCGTGACTGATAATGCACTGATCATCTGGCTATCGTGCACTCATTACCTGCCTATCGTGCACTGATCACGTGGTTGATCATACACTGATCACGAGACTGATCATGCACTAATCACGTCTATATCATGCACTGATCACATGACTGCCCATGCACTGATCACCCGGATGATCATACACTGATCATGCGACAGATCATGCACTGCTCACGCGGCTGTTCATGCAATGATCACGTAGCTACCATATACTGGTCACCTGACTGATCATGCACTGATCACGTAATTGATCCTACACTGATCACGTGGCTCATCATGAATTGATCACGTGGCTGATCACACATGCATCACGTGACTGATCATGCACTGATCATGTGGCTCTCATGCACTGATCACGTGGCTATCATGGACTGATCACGTGGCTATCATGCACTGATCACTTGGCTGATCACGCAATGATCACGAAGCTACAATGTACTGGTCACGTCACTGATCATGCACTGATCACGTAATTGATCCTGCACTGATCAGATGGCTCATCACGCACTGATCAGGTGGCTGATCACACACGTATCACGTGACTGATCATGTACAGATCACGTGAATAATCATGAAGTGATCACGTGGCTATCCTGCACTGATCACGTGGATATCATGCACTGATCACGTGGCTGATCACACACGTATCACGTGACTGATCATGCACTGATCTCGTGACTGATCATGCACTGCTCACGTGGCTGATCATGCAATGATCACACAGCTACCATGTACTGGTCACATGACTGATCATGCACTGATCACATAATTGATCATGCACAGATCACCTGGCTTATCATGCATTGATCATGTGACTGATCATGCGCTGATCATGTTTGCTATCATACACTGATCATGTGCCTCTGGAGGCAATAAACAAAGAGCTGAGTAGGCACGAATCAAACATTCTGCAGGCAATAATCATGGAACTCAGGGGTGAGGAATCATGCTGCTCAGCTGGCAATAATCAAGCAGCTGAGCAGGCAGGAATTACGCAGCACAGCTGGCAATTGTCAAGCAGATGACAGGCAGGAATCGTGCAGCTCAGCTGGCAATTGTCAAGCAGATGAGCAGACAGTAATCACGCAGCTCAGCAGGCCCAGATCACGTGACTGAGCATGCACTGTTCACGTGGCTGATCATACACTGATCACGTGATTGATCATGCACTGATCACTTGGATATCATGCACTGATCACGTGGCTGATCATACACTGTTCACGTGTCTGACCATGCACTGCTCACGTGGCTGATCATACACTGCTCACGTAACTGATCATGCACTGATCACGTGGCTATCATGCACTGAATACGTGGCTGAACATGCACTGTTCACGTGACTGATCACACACCTGTCACGTGACATATCATGCACTGATCACGTGGCACTCATGCACTGATCACGTGGCTGATCATACTCTGCTCACGTAACTCATCATGCACACATCACGTGGCTATCATGCACTGCTCACGTGGTTCTTCATGGAATGATCACGAAGCTACCATATACTGGTCACGTGACTGATCATGCACTGATCACGTAAATGATCATGCACTGTTCACGTGACTGATCACGTGCTGATCACGTGACTAATCCTGAAGTGATCACGTGGCTATCCTGCACTGATCACGTGGATATCATGCACTGATCACGTGGCTGATCATGCAATGCTCACGTAGCTACCATGCACTGATCACGTGACTGATCATGCACTGATCACTTGGCTGATCATGCAATGATCACGTAGCTACCATGCACTGGTCACGTGATTGATCATGCACTGATCACTTGGATATCATGCACTGATCACGTGGCTGATCATGCACTGATCACGTGGCTGATCATGCACTGATACCGTGACTGAGCATGGACTGATCACATGACTATCATGTAGTGATCACGTGACTTAATGGCTCTGATCATGTGACTGATCATCCACTGATCATGTTTGCTATCATACACTGATCAAGTGCCTCTGGAGGCAATAAACAAAGAGCTGAGTAGGCACGAATCAAACAGTCAGCAGGCAATAATCATGGAACTCAGCTGTGAGGAATCATGCTGCTCAGCTGGCAATAATCAAGCAGCTGAGCAGGCAGGAATTACGCAGCACAGCTGGCAATTGTCAAGCAGATGACAGGCAGGAATCATGCAGCTCAGCTGGCAAATGTCAAGCAGATGAGCATACAGTAATCACGCAGCTCAGCAGGCCCTGATCACGTGACTGAGCATGCACTGTTCACGTGGCTGATCATACCCTGATCACGTGATGATCATGCACTGATCACTTGGATATCATGCACTGATCACATGGCTGATCATACACTGTTCACGTGTCTGACCATGCACTGATCACGTGGCTGATCATACACTGCTCAGGTAACTGATCATGCACTGATCACGTGGCTATCATGGACTGATCACGTGGCTGAACTTGCACTGTTCACGTGGCTGATCACACACCTGTCACGTGACATATCATGCACTGATCACGTGGCACTCATGCACTGACCACCTGGCTGATCATACTCTGCTCACGTAACTCATAATGCACACATCACGTGGCTATCATGCACTGCTCACGTGGCTCATCATGGAATGATCACATAGCTACCATATACTGGTCACGTGACTGATCATGCACAGATCACGTAAATGATCATGCACTGTTCACGTGACTGATCTTGCACTGATCACGTAATTGATCCTGCACTGATCACGTGGCTCATCATGCACTGATCACGTGGCTTATCACACATGTATCAGGTGACTGATCATGCACTGATCACATGGCTCTCATACACTGATCACGTGGCTATCATGCACTAATCACATGGATATAATGCACTGATCACGTGGCTGATCACACACGTATCACATGACTGATCATGCACTGTACACGTGGCTATCATGCACTGATCACGTGGCTATCATGCACTGATCACGTGGCTGATCACGCAATAATCACGTAGCTACCATGTACTGGTCACGTGACTGATCATGCACTGTTCACGTTATTGATCCTGCACTGATCACATGGCTCATCACGCACTGATCAGGTGGCTGATCACACACGTATCACGTGACTGATCATGTACAGATCACGTGAATAATCATTAAGTGATCACGTGGCTATCCTGCACTGATCACATGGTATCATGCATTGATCACGTGGCTGATCACACACGTATCACGTGACTGATCATGCACTGATCACGTGACTGATCATGCACTGCTCACCTGGCTGATCATGCAATGATCACACAGCTACCATGTACCGGTCACATGACTGATCATGCACTGATCACATAATTGATCATGCACTGATCACCTGGCTTATCATGCATTGATCATGTGACTGATCATGTGCTGATCATGTTTGGTGTCACACACTGATCATGTGCCTCTGGAGGCAATGAACATAGAGCTGAGTAAGCAGGAATCAGTCAGCAGGCTATAATCATGGAACTCACCTCTGAGAAATCATGCTGCTCAGCTGGCAATAATCAAGTAGATGAACAGGCAGGAATTACGCAGCACAGGAGGCAATTGTCAAGGAGATGACAGACACGAATCGTGCAGCTCAGCTGGAAATTGTCAAGCAGATGAGCAGACAGTAATCACGCAGCTCAGGAGGCCCTGATCACGTGACTGAGCATGCACAGTTCACATGGATGATCACACACCTATCACGTGACTGATCATGCACTGATCATGTGACTGATCATGCACTGATCACGTAGCTATCTTGCACTGATCACTTGGCTGATCATACACTCATCACGGGACTGATCCTGCACTGATAACAGCGCTATCATGCATTGACTACATGACTCCACATGCACTGATCACGTGGATGATCATGCACTGATCACGTGACTGACCATGCACTGATCACGTGACTGATCAGGCACAGATCACATGGCTGACCTTGCACTGACCACGTGGCTTTCATGCACTGCTCACGTGGCTGATCAGGCAATGATCACGTAGCTACCATATACTGGTCACGTGACTGATCATGCACTGATCACGTAATTGATCATGCACTGACCATGTGGCTGATCAGGCACTGATCACGTGGCTGATCATACACTGATCACGTGACTGATCAAGCACTGATCACGTGGCTATCATGCACTGATCACTTGGCTGGACATACACTGATCACGTGCCTGGTTATGCACTGATCACGTGGCTATCATGCACTGCTCACGTGGTTGATCATGCGATGATCACGCAGCTACCATGTACTGGTCACATGACTGATCATGCACTGATCACGTGACTGATCATGCAGAGATCACGTGGCTATCATGCACTACTCACGTGGCTGATCATGCAATGATCATGTAGCTACCATGTACAGGTCACGTGAATGATCATACACCCATCAGGTGACTGATCATGCACTGATCACGTGGCTATCATGCACTACTCACGTGGCTGATCATGCACTGATCACATGACTGCCCATGCACTGATCACGTGGATGATCATACACTAATCATGTGACAGATCATGCACTGATCACGTGGCTGATCATGCACTGATACCGTGACTGAGCATGGACTGATCACATGACTATCATGCAGTGATCACGTGACTTAATGGCGCTGATCATGTGACTGATCATGCGCTGATCATCTTTGCTATCATACACTGATCATGTGCCTCTGGAGGCAATAAACAAAGAGCTGAGTAGGCACGAATCAAAGAGTCAGCAGGCAATAATCATGTAACTCAGGTGTGAGGAATCATGCTGCTCAGCTGGCAATAATCAAGCAGCTGAGCAGGCAGGAATTACGCAGCACAGCTGAAAATTGTAAAGCAGATGACAGGCAGGAATCGTGCAGCTCAGCTGGCAAAAGTCAAGCAGATGAGCAGACAGTAATCACACAGCTCAGCAGGCCCAGATCACGTGACTGAGCATGCACTGTTCACGTGGCTGATCATACACTGATCACGTGATTGATCATGCACTGATCACTTGGATATCATGCACTGATCACGTGGCTGATCATACACTGTTCACGTGTCTGACCATGCACTGATCACGTGGCTGATCATACACTGCTCACGTAACTGATCATGCACTGATCACGTGGCTATCATGCACTGAATACGTGGATGAACATGCACTGTTCACGTGGCTGATCACACACCTGTCACGTGACATATCATGCACTGATCACCTGGCACTCATGCACTGATCACGTGGCTGATCATACTCTGCTCACGAAACTCATCATGCACACATCACGTGGCTATCATGCACTGCTCAGGTGGTTCGTCATGGAATGATCACGAACCTACCATATACTGGTCACGTGACTGATCATGCACAGATCACGTAAATGATCATGCACTGTTCACGTGACTGATCTTGTACTGATCACGTGACTGATAATGCACTGATCACGTGGCTATCATGCTCTGCTCACGTGGCTGATCATGCAACGATCACGTAGCAACCATGTAGTGGTTTCGTGACTGATCATGCACTGATCACGTAATTGATCATGCACTGATCACATGGCTCATCACCCACTGATCCGGTGCCTGATCAGACACGTATCACGTGACTGATCATATACAGATTACGTGACTAATCATGAAGTGATCACGTGGCTATCCTGCACTGATCACGTGGATATCATGCACTGATCACGTGGCTGATCACACACGTATCACCTGACTGATCATGCACTGATCACGTGGCTATCATGCACTGATCACGTGACTTATCATGCACAGATCACCTGACTGATCATGCACAGATCACGTGACTGATCATGCACTGATCACGTGGCTATCATGCACTGCTCACGTGGCTGATCATGCAATCATCACACAGCTACCGTGTACTGGTCACATGACTGATCATGCACTGATCACATAATTGATCATGCACTGATCACCTGGCTTATCATGCATTGATCATGTGACTGATCATGTGCTGATCATGTTTGGTGTCACACACTGATCATGTGCCTCTGGAGGCAATGAACATAGAGCTGAGTAGGCAGGAATCAGTCACCAGGCTATAATCATGGAACTCACCTCTGAGAAATCATGCTGCTCAGCTGGCAATAATCAAGTAGATGAGCAGGCAGGAATTACGCAGCACAGGTGGCAATTGTCAAGGAGATGACAGGCAGGAATCGTGCAGCTCAGCTGGAAATTGTCAAGCAGATGAGCAGACAGTAATCACGCAGCTCAGCAGGCCCTGATCACGTGACTGAGCATGCACTGTTCACATGGCTGATCACACACCTATCACGTGACTGATCATGCACTGATCATGTGACTGATCATGCACTGATCACGTAGCTATCTTGCACTGATCACTTGGCTGATCATACACCCATCACGGGACTGATTGTGCACTGATCACGGCGCTATCATGCATTGACTACATGACTCCACATGTACTGATCACGTGGATGATCATGCACTGATCACGTGACTGACCATGCACTGATCACGTGACTGATTAGGCACTGATCAAATGGCTGATCATGCACTGATCACCTGGCACTCATGCACTGATCACGTGGCTGATCATACTCTGCTCACGAAACTCATCATGCACACATCACGTGGCTATCATGCACTGCTCACGTGGTTCGTCATGGAATGATCACGAAGCTACCATATACTGGTCACGTGACTGATCATGCACAGATCACGTAAATGATCATGCACTGTTCACGTGACTGATCATGTACTGATCACGTGACTGATAATGCACTGATCACGTGGCTATCATGCTCTGCTCACGTGGCTGATCATGCAACGATCACGTAGCAACCATGTAGTGGTCTCGTGACTGATCATGCACTGATCACGTAATTGATCCTGCACTGATCACATGGCTCATCACGCACTGATCCGGTGGCTGAACACACACGTATCACGTGACTGATCATGTACATATCACGTGACTAATCATGAAGTGATCACGTGGCTATCCTGCACTGATCACGTGGATATCATGCACTTATCACGTGGCTGATCATGCACTGATCACGTAGCTACCATGCACTGATCACGTGACTGATCATGCACTGATCATGTAATTGATCATGCACTGATCACCTGGCTTATCATGCATTGATCATGTGACTGATCATGTGCTGATCATGTTCGGTGTCACACACTGATCATGTGCCTCTAGAGGCAAAGAACATAGAGCTGAGTAGGCAGGAAACAGTCAGGAGGCTATAATCATGGAACTCAGCTCTGGGAAATCATGCTGCTCAGCTGGCAGTAATCAAATAGATGAGCAGGCAGGAATTACGCAGCACAGGTGGCAATTGTCAAGGAGATGGCAGGCATGAATCATGCATGTCAGCGGGCAATTGTCAAGCAGATGAGCAGACAGTAATCACGCAGCTCAGCAGGCCCTGATCACGTGACTGAGCATGCACTGTTCACATGGCTGATCACACACCTATCACGTGACTGATCATGCACTGATCACGTGGCTCTCATGCACTGATCACGTGATTGCGCATGCATTGTTCACGTAATAGTATGCACTGATCACGTGGCTATCATGCACTGAAGACGTGGCTAATCATGCACTGATCATATGACAGATCATGCACTGATCACGTAGCTATCTTGCACTGATCACTTGGCTGATCATACACTCATCACGGGACTGATCGTGCACTGATCAAGGCGCTATCATGCACTGATTACATGACTCCACATGCACTGATCAAGTGGATGATCATGCACTGATCACGTGACTGACCATGCACTGATTACGTGACTGATCATGCACTGATCACGTGTCTTTCATGCACTGATCACTTGGCTGGATACACACTGATCACGTGCCTGGTCATGCACTGATCACGTGGCTGATCATGCACTGATCACGTGACTGATCATGCACTGATTACGTGGCTATCATGCACTGATCACCTGGCTATCATGCACTGATCACGTGACTGATCATGCACTGATCACGTGACTGATCATGCACTGATCCCGAGTCTATCATGCACTGATCACTTGGCTGGACATACACTGATCACGTGCCTGTTCATGCATTGATCACGTGGCTGCTCATGCACTGATCACGTGATTGATCATGCACTGATCACTTGGATAGCATGCACTGATCACGTGGCTGATCATAAACTGATTACGTGATTGATCATGCACTGATCACTTGGATATCATGCACTGATCACGTGGCTGATCATACACTGTTCTCGTGTCTGACCATGCACTGATCACGTGGCTGATCATACACTGCTCACGTAACTGATCATGCACTGATCACGTGACTGATCATGTACTGATCACGTGACTGATCATGCAATGATCACTTGGGTGAACATGCACTGATCTCGTAATTGATCATGCACTTATCATTTGGCTGATCATGCACTGATCACATGGCTGATCATACACTGATCACGTGACTGATCATGCACTGATCACGTGACTGATCATGCACTGATCACGTGGCTATCATGCACTGATCACTTGGCTGGTCATACACAGATCATGTAAATGATCACGCACTGTTCCCGTGACTGATCATGTACTGATCACCTGACTGATCATGCACTGATCACGTGGCTGATCATGCACTGATCACGTGGCTGATCATGCACTGATCACGTAATTGATCATGCACTTATCATTTGGTTGATCATGCACAGATCACGTAAATGATCACGGACTGTTCACGTGACTGATCATGTACTGATCACGTAATTGATCATGCACTGATCACGTCGCTGATCATGCAATGATCACGTGACTGACCATGCACTGATCACGTGACTGATCATGCACTGATCACGTGACTGATCATGCACTGCTCACGTGGCAGATCATGCAATGATCACACAGCTACCATGTACTGGTCACATGACTGATCATGCACTGATCACATAATTGATCATGCACTGATCACCTGGCTTATCATGCATTGATCATGTGACTGATCATGCGCTGATCATGTTTGGTGTCGCACACTGATCATGTGCCTCTGGAGGCAATGAACATAGAGCTGAGGAGGCAGGAATCAGTCAGCAGGCTATAATCATGGAACTCACCTCTGAGAAATCATGCTGCTCAGCTGGCAATAATCAAGTAGATGAGCAGGCAGGAATTGCGCAGCACAGGTGGCAATTGTCAAGGAGATGACAGGCAGGAATCGTGCAGCTCAGCTGGAAATTGTCAAGCAGATGAGCAGACAGTAATCACGCAGCTCAGCAGGCCCTGATCACGTGACTGAGCATGCACTGTTCACATGGCTGATCACACACCTATCACGTGACTGATCATGCACTGATCATGTGACTGATCATGCACTGATCACATAGCTATCTTGCACTGATCACTTGGCTGATCATACACTCATCACGGGACTGATCGTGCACTGATCAAGGCGCTATCATGCATTGATTACATGACTCCACATGCACTGATCACGTGGATGATCATGCACAGATCACGTGACTGACCATGCACTGATCACGTGACTGATCATGCACTGATCACGTGTCTTTCATGCACTGATCACTTGGCTGGACATACACTGATCACGTGCCTGGTCATGCACTGATTACGTGGCTGATCATGCACTGATCACGTGACTGATTACGCACTGATTACGTGGCTATCATGCACTGATCACCTGGCTATCATGCACTGATCACGTGACTGATCATGCACTGATCACGTGACTGATCATGCACTGATCACGTGTCTATCATGCAATGATCACTTGGCTGGACATACACTGATCACGTGCCTGGTCATGCATTGATCACGTGGCTGATCATGCACTGATCACGTGATTGATCATGCACTCATCACGTGGCTATCATGCACTGATCACCTGGCTATCATGCACAGATCACGTGAATGATCACACACCTATCAGGTGACTGATCATGCACTGATCACGTGGCTCTCATGCACTTATCACGTGATTGCGCATGTATTGTTCACGTAATAGTATGCACTGATCACGTGGCTATCATGCACTGAATACGTGGCTGAACATGCACTGTTCACGTGGCTGATCACACACCTGTCACGTGACATATCATGCACTGATCACGTGGCACTCATGCACTGTTCCCGTGGCACTCATGCACTGATCACGTGGCTGATCATACTCTGCTCTCGTAACTCATCATGCACACATCACGTTTCTATCAGGCACTGCTCACGTGGCTCGTCATGGAATGATCACGTAGCTACAATATACTGGTCACGTGACTGATCATGCACAGATCACGTAAATGATCACGCACTGTTCACGTGACTGATCATGTACTGATCACGTGACTGATCATGCACTGATCAGGTGGCTGATCATGCACTGATCACGTAATTGATCATGCACTTATCATTTGGCTGATCATGCACTGATCACGAGCTGATCATACACTGATCACGTAACTGATCATGCACTGATCACGGGACTGATCATGCACTGATCACGTGGCTATCATGCACTGATCACTTGGCTGGTCATACACTGATCACATGACTGATTATGCACTGTTCACGTGACTGATCATGTACTGATCACGTGACTGATCATGCACTGATCACGTAATTGATCATGCACTGTTCACGTGGCTGATCATGCAATGATCACGTGACTGACCATGCACTAATCACGTGACGGATCATCCACTGATCAGTTGGCTATCATGCACTGATTACTTTGCTGATCATACACTGATCACGAGACTGATCATGCACTGATCACGTCTATATCATGCACTGCTCATGTGGCTGTTCATGCAATGATCACGTAGCTACCATGTACTGGTCACGTGAGTGATCATGCACTGTTGACCTAATTGTTCATGCACTGATCAGGTGACTTATCATGCACTCTTAACGTGAGTGATCATGCACTGATCACGTGGCTATCATGCACGGCTCATGTGGCTGATCATGCAATGATCACCTAGCTACCATATACTGCTCACGTGACTGATCATGCACTGATCACGTAATTGATCAGGCACTGATCATGTGGCTGATCATGCCCTGATCACGTGGCTGATCATCCACTGATCACGTGACTGATCATGCACTGATCACGTGACTGATCATGCACTGATCACGTGGCTATCATGCACTGATCACTTGTCTGGTCATACACTGATCACGTGCCTGGTCATGCACAGATTACATGACTGATCATGCACTGAACACGTGACTGATCATTCACTGATCACGTGGCTATCATGCACTACTCACGTGGCTGATCATGCAATGATCATGTAGCTACCATGTACCGGTCAGGTGACTAATCATACACCCATCAGGTGACGGATCATGCACTGATCACGTGGCTATAATGCACTGTTCACGTGGCTGATCAGGAAATGATCACGTGACTGATCATGCACTGATCACGTGGCTATCATGCACTGCTCACGTGGCTGATCAGGCAATGATCACGTAGCTACCATGTACTGGTCACGTGACTGATCATGCACTGATTACATAATTGATCATGCACTGATCATGTGGCTGAAAATGCACTGATCACGTGGCTGATCATACACTGATCACGTGACTGATCATGCACTGATCACGTGGCTATCATGCACTAATCACTTGGCTGGACATACACTGATCATGTGCCTGGTCATGCACTGATCACGTGGCTGACCATGCACTTATCACGTGACTGATCATGCACTGATCTCGTGTCTGATCATGCACTGATCACGTGGCTATCATGCACTGCTCACGTGGCTGATCATGCGATGTTCACGCAGCTACCATGTACTGGTCACATGACTGATCATGCACTGATCACGTGACTGATCATGCAGTGATCACGTGGCTATCATGCACCACTCACGTGGCTGATCATGCAATGATCATGTAGCTACCATGTACTGGTCACGTGAATGATCATACACCCATCAGGTGACTGATCATGCACTGATCACGTGGCTATTATGCACTGATCACGAGACTGATCATGCACTGATCACGTCTGTATCATGCACTGATCACATGACTGCCCATGGATTGATCACGTGGATGATCATACACTAATCATGTGACAGATCATGAACTGATCACGTGGCTGATCATGCACTGATACCGTGACTGAGCATGGACTGATCACATGACTATCATGTAGTGATCACGTGACTTAATGGCTCTGATAATGTGACTGATCATGCGCTGATTATGTTTGCTATCATACACTGATCATGTGCCTCTGGAGGCAATAAACAAAGAGCTGAGTAGGCACGAATCAAACAGTCAGCAGGCAATAATCATGGAAGTCATTTGTGAGGAATCATGCTTCTCAGCTGGCAATAATCAAGCACTGAGCAGGCAGGAATTACGCAGCACAGCTGACAATTGTCAAGCAGATGACAGGCAGGAATCTTGCAGCTCAGCTGGCAATTGTCAAGCAGATGAGCAGACAGTAATCACGCAGCTCAGCAGGTTCAGATCACGTGACTGAGCATGCACTGTTCACGTGGCTGATCATACACTGATCACGTGATTGATCATCCACTGATCACTTGGATATCATGCACTGATCACGTGGCTGATCATACAATGCTCACGTAACTGATAATGCAGTGATCACGTGGCTGATCACACTCTGCTCACGAAACTCATCATGCACACATCACGTGGCTCTCATGGACTGCTCACGTGGTTCGTCATGGAATGATCACGAAGCTACCATATACTGGTCACGTGACTGACCATGCACAGATCACGTAAATGATCATGCACTGTTCACGTGACTGATCCTGTACTGATCACGTGACTGATAATTCAATGATCACGTGGCTATCATGCTTTGCTCACGTGGCTGATCATGCAACGATCACGTAGCATCCATGTACTGGTCTCGTGACTGATCATGCACTGATCATGTAATTGATCCTGCACTCATCACGTGGCTCATCACGCACTGTTCCTGTGGCTGATCACACACGTATCACGTGACTGATCATGTAGAGATCACGTGACTCATCATGAAGTGATCACGTGCCTATCCTGCACTGATCACGTGGATATCATGCACTGATCACGTTGCTGATCACACACGTATCACGTGACTGATCATGCACTGATGACGTGGCTCTCATGCACTGATCACGTGACTGATCATGCACAGATCACGTGACTGATCATGCACAGATCACGTGACTGATCATGCACTGATCACATAATTGATCATGCACTGATCACATGGCTTATCATGCATTGATCATGTGACTGATCATGTGCTGATCATGTTTGGTGTCACACACTGATCATGTGCCTCTGGAGGCAATGAACATAGAGCTGAGTAGGCAGGAATCAGTCAGCAGGCTATAATCATGGAACTCACCTCTGAGAAATCATGCTGCTCAGCTGGCAATAATCAAGTAGATGAGCAGGCAGGAATTACGCAGCACAGGTGGCAATTGTCAAGGAGGTGACAGGCAGGAATCGTGCAGCTCAGCTGGAAATTGTCAAGCAGATGAGCAGACAGTAATCACGCAGCTCAACAGGCCCTGATCACGTGACTGAGCATGCACTGTTCACATGGCTGATCACACACCTATCACGTAACTGATCATGCACTGATCATGTGACTGATCATGCACTGATCACATAGCTATCTTGCACTGATCACTTGGCTGATCATACACTCATCACGGGACTGATCGTGCACTGATCACGGCGCTATCATGCATTGACTACATGACTCCACATGCACTGATCACGTGGATGATCATGAACTGATCACGTGACTGACCATGCACTGATCACGTGACTGATCAGGCACTGATCAAATGGCTGATCATGCACTGATCACGTGGTGATCATGCACTGCTCACGTGGCTGATCAGGCAATGATCACGTAGCTACCATGTACTGGTCACGTGACTGATCATGCACCGATCACGTGACTGATCATGCACTGATCACGTGGCTATCATGCACTGATCACTTGGGTGGTCATACACAGATTACGTAAATGATCACGCACTGTTCACGTGACTGATCATGTACTGATCCCGTGACTGATCATGCACTGATCACGTGGCTGATCATGCACTGATCACGTGGCTGATCATCCACTGATCACGTGACTGATCACGCACTGATCTCGTGAATGATCATGCACTGATCACGTGGCACTCATGCACTGATCACTTGGCTGGTCATACTCTGCTCACGAAACTCATCATGCACACATCACGTGGCTATCATGCACTGCTCACGTCGCTCAACATGGAATGATCACATAGCTACCATATACTGGTCACGTGACTGATCATGCACAGATCACGTAAATTATCATGGACTGTTCACGTGACTGATCATGTACTGATCACGTGACTGATCATGCACTGATCACGTGGCTTTCATGCTCTGCTCACGTGGATGATCATGCAATGATCACGTAGCAACAATGTACTGGTCATGTGACTGATAATGCACTGATCACGTAATTCATCCTGCACTGATCACGTGGCTCATCATGCACTGATCACGTGACTGATCACACATGTATCACGTTACTGATCATGCACTGATCACGTGGCTCTCATGCACTGATCACGTGGCTATCATGCACTGATCACGTGGATATAATGCACTGATCACGTGGCTGATCACACACGTATCACATGACTGATCATGCACTGATCACGTGGCTATCATGCACTGATCACGTGGCTATCATGCACTGATCACGTGGCTATCATGCACTGATCACGTGGCTATCATACACTGTTCACGTGGCTATCATGCACTACGCACGAGGCTGATCATACACTGATCACCTTCCTGGTCATGCACAGATCACGTGACTAATCATGAACTGATCACGTAGCTATCATGCACTGATCTCCTGGCTGATCATGCACTGATCACTTGGCTGATCATGCACTGATACCGTGACTGAGCATGGACTGATCACATGACTATCATGTAGTGATCACGTGACTTAATGGTGCTCAACATGCGCTGATCATGTTTGCTATCATACACTGATCATGTGCCTCTGGAGGCCATAAACAAAGAGCTGAGTAGGCACGAATCAAACAGTCAGCAGGCAATAATCATGGAACTCAGGTGTGAGGAATCATGCTGCTCAGCTGGCAATAATCAAGCAGCTGAGCAGGCAGGAATTAAGCAGCACAGCTGGCAATTGTCAAGCATGAGCAGACAGTAATCACGCAGCCCAGCAGGCCCAGATCACGTGACTGAGCATGCACTGTTCACGTGGCTGATCATACACTGATCACGTGATTGATCCTGCACTGATCAAGTGGCTCATCACACACTGATCCGGTGGCTGATCACACACGTATCACGTGACTGATCATGTACAGATCACGTGACTAATCATGAAGTGATCACGTGGCTATCCTGAACTTATCACGTGGATATCATGCACTGATCACATGGCTGATCACACATGTATCACGTGACTGATAATGCACTGATCACGTGGCTGATAATGCAATGATCACGTAGCTACCATGCACTGGTCACGTGACTGATCATGCACTGATCACGTGGCTATCATGCACTGCTCACGTGGCTGATCATGGAATGATCACGCAGCTAACATGTACTGGTCACATGACTGATCATGCACTGATCTCGTAATTGATCATGCCCTGATCACCTGGCTTATCATGCATTGATCATGTGACTGATCATGTGCTGATCATGTTTGGTGTCACACACTGATCATGTGCCTCTGGAGGCAAAGAACATAGAGCTGAGTAGGCAGGAAACAGTCAGCAGGCTATAATCATGGAACTCAGCTCTGAGAAATCATGCTGCTCAGCTGGCAATAATCAAATAGATGAGCAGGCAGGAATTAGGCAGCACAGGAGGCAATTGTCAAGGAGATGGCAGGCAGGAATCGTGCAGCTCAGCTGGAAATTGTCAAGCAGATGAGCAGACAGTAATCACGCAGCTCAACAGGCCCTGATCACGTGACTGAGCATGCACTGTTCACATGGCTGATCACACACCTATCACGTAACTGATCATGCACTGATCATGTGACTGATCATGCACTGATCACATAGCTATCTTGCACTGATCACTTGGCTGATCATACACTCATCACGGGACTGATCGTGCACTGATCACGGCGCTATCATGCATTGACTACATGACTCCACATGCACTGATCACGTGGATGATCATGAACTGATCACGTGACTGACCATGCACTGATCACGTGACTGATCAGGCACTGATCAAATGGCTGATCATGCACTGATCACGTGGCGATCATGCACTGCTCACGTGGCTGATCAGGCAATGATCATGTAGCTACCATGTACTGGTCACGTGACTGATCATGCACCGATCACGTGACTGATCATGCACTGATCACGTGGCTATCATGCACTGATCACTTGGGTGGTCATACACAGATTACGTAAATGATCACGCACTGTTCACGTGACTGATCATGTACTGATCCCGTGACTGATCATGCACTGATCACGTGGCTGATCATGCACTGATCACGTGGCTGATCATCCACTGATCACGTGACTGATCACGCACTGATCTCGTGACTGATCATGCACTGATCACGTGGCACTCATGCACTGATCACTTGGCTGGTCATACTCTGCTCACGAAACTCATCATGCACACATCACGTGGCTATCATGCACTGCTCACGTCGCTCAACATGGAATGATCACATAGCTACCATATACTGGTCACGTGACTGATCATGCACAGATCACGTAAATTATCATGCACTGTTCACGTGACTGATCATGTACTGATCACGTGACTGATCATGCACTGATCACGTGGCTTTCATGCTCTGCTCACGTGGATGATCATGCAATGATCACGTAGCAACAATGTACTGGTCATGTGACTGATCATGCACTGATCACGTAATTCATCCTGCACTGATCACGTGGCTCATCATGCACTGATCACGTGACTGATCACACATGTATCACGTTACTGATCATGCACTGATCACGTGGCTCTCATGCACTGATCACGTGGCTATCATGCACTGATCACGTGGATATAATGCACTGATCACGTGGCTGATCACACACGTATCACATGACTGATCATGCACTGATCACGTGGCTATCATGCACTGATCACGTGGCTATCATGCACTGATCACGTGGCTATCATGCACTGATCACGTGGCTATCATACACTGTTCACGTGGCTATCATGCACTACGCACGAGGCTGATCATACACTGATCACCTTCCTGGTCATGCACAGATCACGTGACTAATCATGAACTGATCACGTAGCTAGCATGCACTGATCTCCTGGCTGATCATGCACTGATCACTTGGCTGATCATGCACTGATACCGTGACTGAGCATGGACTGATCACATGACTATCATGTAGTGATCACGTGACTTAATGGTGCTCAACATGCGCTGATCATGTTTGCTATCATACACTGATCATGTGCCTCTGGAGGCCATAAACAAAGAGCTGAGTAGGCACGAATCAAACAGTCAGCAGGCAATAATCATGGAACTCAGGTGTGAGGAATCATGCTGCTCAGCTGGCAATAATCAAGCAGCTGAGCAGGCAGGAATTAAGCAGCACAGCTGGCAATTGTCAAGCAGATGAGCAGACAGTAATCACGCAGCCCAGCAGGCCCAGATCACGTGACTGAGCATGCACTGTTCACGTGGCTGATCATACACTGATCACGTGATTGATCCTGCACTGATCAAGTGGCTCATCACACACTGATCCGGTGGCTGATCACACACGTATCACGTGACTGATCATGTACAGATCACGTGACTAATCATGAAGTGATCACGTGGCTATCCTGAACTTATCACGTGGATATCATGCACTGATCACATGGCTGATCACACATGTATCACGTGACTGATAATGCACTGATCACGTGGCTGATAATGCAATGATCACGTAGCTACCATGCACTGGTCACGTGACTGATCATGCACTGATCACGTGGCTATCATGCACTGCTCACGTGGCTGATCATGGAATGATCACGCAGCTAACATGTACTGGTCACATGACTGATCATGCACTGATCTCGTAATTGATCATGCCCTGATCACCTGGCTTATCATGCATTGATCATGTGACTGATCATGTGCTGATCATGTTTGGTGTCACACACTGATCATGTGCCTCTGGAGGCAAAGAACATAGAGCTGAGTAGGCAGGAAACAGTCAGCAGGCTATAATCATGGAACTCAGCTCTGAGAAATCATGCTGCTCAGCTGGCAATAATCAAATAGATGAGCAGGCAGGAATTAGGCAGCACAGGAGGCAATTGTCAAGGAGATGGCAGGCAGGAATCGTGCAGCTCAGCTGGAAATTGTCAAGCAGATGAGCAGACAGTAATCACGCAGCTCAACAGGCCCTGATCACGTGACTGAGCATGCACTGTTCACATGGCTGATCACACACCTATCACGTAACTGATCATGCACTGATCATGTGACTGATCATGCACTGATCACATAGCTATCTTGCACTGATCACTTGGCTGATCATACACTCATCACGGGACTGATCGTGCACTGATCACGGCGCTATCATGCATTGACTACATGACTCCACATGCACTGATCACGTGGATGATCATGAACTGATCACGTGACTGACCATGCACTGATCACGTGACTGATCAGGCACTGATCAAATGGCTGATCATGCACTGATCACGTGGCGATCATGCACTGCTCACGTGGCTGATCAGGCAATGATCATGTAGCTACCATGTACTGGTCACGTGACTGATCATGCACCGATCACGTGACTGATCATGCACTGATCACTGGCTATCATGCACTGATCACTTGGGTGGTCATACACAGATTACGTAAATGATCACGCACTGTTCACGTGACTGATCATGTACTGATCCCGTGACTGATCATGCACTGATCACGTGGCTGATCATGCACTGATCACGTGGCTGATCATCCACTGATCACGTGACTGATCACGCACTGATCTCGTGACTGATCATGCACTGATCACGTGGCACTCATGCACTGATCACTTGGCTGGTCATACTCTGCTCACAAAACTCATCATGCACACATCACGTGGCTATCATGCACTGCTCACGTCGCTCAACATGGAATGATCACATAGCTACCATATACTGGTCACGTGACTGATCATGCACAGATCACGTAAATTATCATGCACTGTTCACGTGACTGATCATGTACTGATCACGTGACTGATCATGCACTGATCACGTGGCTTTCATGCTCTGCTCACGTGGATGATCATGCAATGATCACGTAGCAACAATGTACTGGTCATGTGACTGATCATGCACTGATCACGTAATTCATCCTGCACTGATCACGTGGCTCATCATGCACTGATCACGTGACTGATCACACATGTATCACGTTACTGATCATGCACTGATCACGTGGCTCTCATGCACTGATCACGTGGCTATCATGCACTGATCACGTGGATATAATGCAATGATCACGTGGCTGATCACACACGTATCACATGACTGATCATGCACTGATCACGTGGCTATCATGCACTGATCACGTGGCTATCATGCACTGATCACGTGGCTATCATGCACTGATCACGTGGCTATCATACACTGTTCACGTGGCTATCATGCACTACGCACGAGGCTGATCATACACTGATCACCTTCCTGGTCATGCACAGATCACGTGACTAATCATGAACTGATCACGTAGCTATCATGCACTGATCTCCTGGCTGATCATGCACTGATCACTTGGCTGATCATGCACTGATACCGTGACTGAGCATGGACTGATCACATGACTATCATGTAGTGATCACGTGACTTAATGGTGCTCATCATGCGCTGATCATGTTTGCTATCATACACTGATCATGTGCCTCTGGATGCAATAAACAAAGAGCTGAGTAGGCACGAATCAAACAGTCAGCAGGCAATAATCATGGAACTCAGGTGTGAGGAATCATGCTGCTCAGCTGGCAATAATCAAGCAGCTGAGCAGGCAGGAATTACGCAGCACAGCTGGCAATTGTCAAGCAGATGAGCAGACCGTAATCATGCAGCTCAGCAGGCCCTGATCACGTGACTGAGCATGCACTGTTCACGTGGCTGATCATACACTGATCACGTGATTGATCATGCACTGATCACTTGGATATCATGCACTGATCACGTGGCTGATCATACAGTGTTCTCGGGTCTCACCATGCACTGATCACGTGGCTGATCATACACTCCTCACGTAATTGATCATGCACTGATTACGTGGCTATCATACCCTGATCACGTGGCTGAACATGCACTGTTCACGTGGCTGATCACACACCTGTCACGTGACAGATCATGCAGTGATCACGTGGCACTCATGCACTGATTACGTGGCTCATCATGCAATGATCACGTAGCTACTACATACTGGTCACGTGACTCATCATGCACAGATCATGTAAATGATCATGCACTGTTCACGTGACTGATCATGTACTGATCATGTGGCTATCATGCACTGCTCACGTGGCTGATCATGCAATGATCACGTGGCAACCATGTACTGGTCATGTGACTGATCATGCACTGATCACGTAATTGATCCTGCATAGATCACGTGGCTCATCATGCACTGATCACGTGGCTTATCACACATGTATCACGTGACTGATCATGCACTGATCACGTGGCTCTCATGCACTGATCACGTGGCTATAATGCACTGATCATGTGGATATCATGCACTGATCACGTGGCTATCATGCCCTGCTCACGAGGCTAATCATGCAATGCTCACGTAGCAACCATGTACTGGTCTCGTGACTGATCATGCACTGATCACGTCATTGATCCTGCACAGATCACGTGGCTCATCATGCACTGGTCACGTGGCTTATCACACATGTATCACGTGACTGATCATGCACTGATAATGTGGCTGATCATGCACTGATCACCTGACTGATCATGCACTGATCACGTGACTGATCATGCACTGATCACGTGGCTATCATGCACTGATCACTTGGCTGGTAATACACTGATCACGCAGCTACCATGTACTGGTCACGTGACTGATCATGCACTGATGACGTACTTTATCATGCACTGATCATGTGGCTGATCATGCACTGATCACTTGACTGATCATGCACTGATCACGTGACTTATCATGCACTGATCACGTGGCAATCATGCACTGATCACATGGCTGGTCATACACTGATCACGTGCCTGGTCATGCACAGATTACATGACTGATCATGCACTGATCACGTCACTGATCATGCACTGATCACGAGGCTATCATGCACTGCTCTCCTGGCTGATCATGCAATGATCATGTAGCTACCATGTACCGGTCACGTGACTGATCATACACCCATCAGGTGACTAATCATGCCTGATCACGTGGCTATCATGCACTGTTCACGTGGCTGATCATACACTGATCACCTGCCTGGTCATGCACAGATCACGTGACTAATCATGAACTGATCACGTAGCAATCATTCACTGATGACCTGGCTGATCATGCACTGATCACGTGGCTATCATGCAATGATCACGTGGCTTTCATGCACTGATCACGTGGCTGATCATGCACTGATACCGTGACTGAGCATGGACTGATCACATGACTATCATGTAGTGATCACTTGACTTAATGGCGCTGACCATGTGACTGATCATGCGCTGAGCATGTTTGCTATCATACACTGATCATGTGACTCTGGAGGCAATAAACAAAGAGCTGAGTAGGCACCAATCAAACAGTCAGCAGGCAATAATCATGGAACTCAGCTGTGAGGAATCATGCTGCTCATCTGGCAATAATCAAGCAGCTGAGTAGGCAGGAATTACACAGCACAGCTGGCAATTGTAAAGCAGATGACAGGCAGGAATCCTGCAGCTCAGCTGGCAATTGTCAAGCAGATGAGCAGACAGTAATCACGCAGCTCAGCAGGCCCTGAACACGTGACTGAGCATGCACTGTTCACCTGGCTGATCATACACTGATAACATGATTGATCAAGCACTGATCACTTGGATATCATGCACTGATCACGTGGCTAATCATACACTGTTCACGTGTGTGAGCATGCACTGATCACGTGGCTGATCATACACTGTTCACGTAACTGATCATGCACTGATCACTTAATTGATCATGCACTGATCACGTGGCTGATCATGCAATGATCACCTAGGTACCATGTACTGGTCCCGTGAGTGATCATGCACTGATCACGTAATTGATCATGGACTGATCACGTGGCTGATCATGCACTGAACACGTGACTGATCATGCACTGATCACGTGACTGATCATGCACTGTTCACGTGTCTGACCATGCACTGATCACGTGGCTGATCATACACTGCTCACGTAACTGATCATACACTGATCACGTGGCTATCATGCACTGAATACGTGGCTGAACATGCACTGTTCACGTGGCTGATCACACACCTGTCACTTGACATATCATGCACTGATCACTTGGCACTCATGCACTGATCACGTGTCTGATCATACTCTGCTCACGTAACTGATCATGCACACATCAAGTGGATATCATGCACTGCTCACATGGCTCGTCATGGAATGATCACGTAGCTACCATATACTGGTCATGTGACTGATCATGTACTGATCAGGTGACTGATCATGCACTGATCACGTGGCTATCATGCTCTGCTCACATGGCTGATCATGCAAGGATCACGTAGCAACCATGTACTGGTCACGTGACTGATCATGCACTGATCACGTAATTGATCCTGCACTGATCACGTGGCTCAACATGCACTGATCACGTGGCTGTCATGCACTGATCACGTGGCTGATCACACACGTATCACATGACTGATCAGGCACTGATCACGTGGCTCTCATGCACTGATCACGTGGCTGTCTTGCACTGATCACGTGGCTGATCACACACGTATCACATGACTGATCATGCACTGATCACGTGGCTCTCATGCACTGATCACGTGGTTATCATGCACTGATCACATGGCTGATCAGGCAATGATCACGTAGCTACCATGTACTGGTCACGTGACTGATCATGCACTGATCACGTAATTGATCATGCACTGATGATGTGGCTGATCATGCACTGATCACCTGGCTGATCATACACTGATCACATAACTGATCATGCACTGATCACGTGACTGATCATGCACTGATCACGTGGCTATAATGCACTGATCACTTGGCGGGACATACACTGATCACGTGCCTGGTCATGCACAGATTTCATGACTGATCATGCACTGAACACGTGACTGATAATGCACTGATCAAGTGGCTATCATGCACTACTCACGTGGCTGATCATGCAATGATCATGTAGCTACCATGTATCGGTCAGGTGACTGATCATACACCCATCAGGTGACGGATCATGCACTGATCACGTGGCTGATCATACACTGATCACCTGCCTGGTCATGCACAGATCACGTGACAAATCATGCACTGATCACATAGCTATCACGAACTGATCACCTGGCTGATCATGCACTGATCATGTGACTGATCATGCGCTGATCATGTTTGCTATCATATACTGATCATGTGCCTCTGGAGGCAATAAACAAAGAGCTGAGTAGGCACGAATCAAACAGCCAGCAGGCAATAATCATGGAAATCAGCTGTGAGGAATCATGCTGCTCAGCTGGCAATAATCAAGCAGCTAGCAGGCAGGAATTACACAGCACAGCTGGCAATTGTCAAGCAGATGACAGGCAGGAATCCTGCAGCTCAGCTGGCAATTGTCAAGCAGATGAGCAGACAGTAATCACGCAGCTCAGCAGGCCCTGACCACGTGACTGAGCATGCACTGTTCACGTGGCTGATCATACACTGATCACGTGATTGATCATGCACTGATCACTTGGATAGCATGCACTGATCACGTGGCTGATCATAAACTGATTACGTGATTGATCATGCACTGATCACTTGGATATCATGCACTGATCACGTGGCTGATCATACATTGTTCACGTGTCTGACCATGCACTGATCACGTGGCTGATCATACACTGCTCACGTAACTGATCATGCACTGATCACGTGGCTATCATTCACTGAATACGTGGCTGAACATGCACTGTTCACGTGGCTGATCACACAACTGTCACGTGACATATCATGCACTGGGCACGTGGCACTCATGCACTGATCACGTGGCTGATCATACTCTGCTCACCTAACTGATCATGCACACATCACGTGGCTATCATGCACTCCTCACGTGGTTCGTCATGGAATGATCATGAAGCTACCATATACTGGTCACGTGACTGATCATGCACAGATCACGTAAATGATCATGCACTGTTACCGTGAATGATCATGCACTGATCACGTGGCTCTCATGCACAGATCACGTGATTGCGCATGCACTGATCACGTAATTGTATGCACTGATCACGTGGCTATCATGCACAGATGACGTGGCTGATCATGCACTGATCATGTGACTGATCATGCACTGATCACGTAACTATCTTGCACTGGTCACTTGGCTGATCATACATTCATCACGGGACTGATCGTGCACTGATTGCGGCGCTATCATGCATTGACTACATGACTCCACATGCACTGATCACGTGCATGATCATGCACTGATCACGTGACTCACCATGCACTGATCACGTGACTGATCATGCACTGATCACCTGGCTATCATGCACTGATCATTTGGCTGGTCATACACTGATCATGTGCCTGGTCATGCACTGATCATGTGGCTGATCATGCACTGCTCACGTGGCTGGTCATGCAATGATCAGGTAGCTACCATATACTGGTCACACGACTGATCATGCACAGATCACGTAAATGATCATGCACTGTTCAAGTGACTGATCATGTACTGATCACGTGACTGATCATGCACTGACCACGTGGTTATCATGCTCTCCTCACGTGGGTGATCATGCAATGATCACGTAGCAACCATGTACTGGTCACCTGACTGATCATGCACTGATCATGTAATTGATCCAGCACTGATCACGTGGCTCATCATGCACTGATCACGTGACTGTTCACGCACTGATCACTTGACTGATCATGCACTGATCACGTGGCTATAATGCCCTGAGTACGTGGCTGATCATACACTTTTCACGTGCCTGGTCATGCACAGATCACGTGACTAATCATGAACTTATCACGTGGCTATAATGCACTGATCATGTGGCTGATCATACACTGTTCAATTTCCTGGTCATGCACAGATCACATGACTAATGATGAACTGATCACGGGGCTATAATTCACTGATCACGTGGATATCATGCACTGATTACGAGCCTGTCATGCACAGATCATGTGACTAATCATGAACTGATCACGTAGGTATCATGCACTGATCACGTGGCTGATCATACACTGTTCACGTGTCTGATCATGCACTGATCACGTGGCTGATCATGCACTGATCACGTAGCTGATCATGCACTGATCACGTGGCTATCATGCACTGATCACGTGGCTGATCATGCACTGATCACGTAGCTTACATGCACTGTCACGTGACTGATCATGCACTGATCACGTAATTGATCATGCACTGATCACGTGACTGATCATGCACTGATCACGTGACTGATCATGCACTGATCACGTGGCTATCATGCACTGCTCACGTGGCTGATCATGCAAAGATCACGTAGCTACCGTGTACTGGTCACATGACTGATCATGCACTGATCACGTAATTGATCATGCACTGATCACGTGGCTGATCATGCACTGATCACGTGACTGATCATGCACTGATCACGTGACTGATCATGCACTGATCACGTGGCTATCATGCACTGATCACGTGGCTGATCATGCACTGATCACGTGACTGATCATGCACTGATCACGTGACTGATCATGCACTGATCACGTGGATATCATGCACTGATCACGTGGCTGATCATACACTGATCACGTGTCTGACCATGCACTGATCACGTGGCTGATCATACACTGATCACGTAACTGATCATGCACTGATCACGTGGCTATCATGCACTGATCACGTGGCTGATCATGCACTGATCACGTGGCTGATCACACACCTGTCACGTGACTGATCATGCACTGATCACGTGGCACTCATGCACTGATCACGTGGCTGATCATACTCTGCTCACGTAACTGATCATGCACACATCACGTGGCTATCATGCACTGCTCACGTGGCTGATCATGCAATGATCACGTAGCTACCATATACTGGTCACGTGACTGATCATGCACTGATCACGTAAATGATCATGCACTGATCACGTGACTGATCATGCACTGATCACGTGACTGATCATGCACTGATCACGTGGCTATCATGCACTGCTCACGTGGCTGATCATGCAATGATCACGTAGCAACCATGTACTGGTCACGTGACTGATCATGCACTGATCACGTAATTGATCATGCACTGATCACGTGGCTCATCATGCACTGATCACGTGGCTGATCACACACGTATCACGTGACTGATCATGCACTGATCACGTGACTAATCATGCACTGATCACGTGACTGATCATGCACTGATCACGTGGCTGATCATGCACTGATCACGTGGCTGATCATGCACTGATCACGTGGCTGATCATGCACTGATCACGTGGCTATCATGCACTGATCACGTGGCTGATCATGCACTGATCACGTGGCTGATCATGCACTGTCACGTGACTGATCATGCACTGATCACGTGGCTGATCATGCACTGATCACGTGACTGATCATGCACTGATCACGTGACTGATCATGCACTGATCACGTGGCTGATCATGCACTGATCACGTGACTGATCATGCACTGATCACGTGGCTGATCATGCACTGATCACGTGGCTGATCATGCACTGATCACGTGACTGATCATGCACTGATCACGTGGCTATCATGCACTGATCACGTGGCTGATCATGCACTGATCAGTGGCTATCATGCACTGATCACGTGGCTGATCATGCACTGATCACGTGACTGATCATGCACTGATCACTGGCTATCATGCACTGATCACGTGGCTATCATGCACTGATCACGTGGCTGATCATGCACTGATCACGTGACTGATCATGCACTGATCACGTCTATATCATGCACTGATCACGTGACTGATCATGCACTGATCACGTGGATGATCATGCACTGATCATGTGACTGATCATGCACTGATCACGTGGCTGATCATGCACTGATCACGTAGCTACCATGCACTGATCACGTGACTGATCATGCACTGATCACGTAATTGATCATGCACTGATCACGTGACTGATCATGCACTGATCACGTGACTGATCATGCACTGATCACGTGACTGATCATGCACTGATCACGTGGCTATCATGCACTGATCACGTGGCTGATCATGCACTGATCACGTAGCTATCATGCACTGATCACGTGACTGATCATGCACTGATCACGTGGCTGATCATGCACTGATCACGTGGCTGATCATGCACTGATCACGTGACTGATCATGCACTGATCACGTGACTGATCATGCACTGATCACGTGGCTATCATGCACTGATCACGTGGCTGATCATGCACTGATCACGTGCCTGATCATGCACTGATCACGTGACTGATCATGCACTGATCACGTGACTGATCATGCACTGATCACGTGGCTATCATGCACTGATCACGTGGCTGATCATGCACTGATCACGTGACTGATCATGCACTGATCACGTGGATATCATGCACTGATCACGTGGCTGATCATGCACTGATCACGTGGCTATCATGCACTGATCACGTGGCTGATCATGCACTGATCACGTGGCTGATCATGCACTGATCACGTGACTGATCATGCACTGATCACGTGACTGATCATGCACTGATCACGTGGCTATCATGCACTGATCACGTGGCTGATCATGCAATGATCACGTAGCTACCATGTACTGGTCACGTGACTGATCATGCACTGATCACGTGACTGATCATGCACTGATCACGTGGCTATCATGCACTGATCACGTGGCTGATCATGCACTGATCACGTGCCTGATCATGCACTGATCACGTGACTGATCATGCACTGATCACGTAGCAATCATGCACTGATCACCTGGCTGATCATGCACTGATCACGTGGCTGATCATGCACTGATCACGTGGCTGATCATGCACTGATCACGTGGCTGATCATGCACTGATACCGTGACTGAGCATGGACTGATCACATGACTATCATGTAGTGATCACGTGACTTAATGGCGCTGATCATGTGACTGATCATGCGCTGATCATGTTTGCTATCATACACTGATCATGTGCCTCTGGAGGCAATAAACAAAGAGCTGAGTAGGCACGAATCAAACAGTCAGCAGGCAATAATCATGGAACTCAGCTGTGAGGAATCATGCTGCTCAGCTGGCAATAATCAAGCAGCTGAGCAGGCAGGAATTACGCAGCACAGCTGGCAATTGTCAAGCAGATGACAGGCAGGAATCGTGCAGCTCAGCTGGCAATTGTCAAGCAGATGAGCAGACAGTAATCACGCAGCTCAGCAGGCCCTGATCACGTGACTGAGCATGCACTGTTCACGTGGCTGATCATACACTGATCACGTGATTGATCATGCACTGATCACTTGGATATCATGCACTGATCACGTGGCTGATCATACACTGATCACGTGATTGATCATGCACTGATCACGTGGCTATCATGCACTGATCACGTGGCTGATCATGCACTGATCACGTGTCTGATCATGCACTGATCACGTGGCTGATCATGCACTGATCACGTAACTGATCATGCACTGATCACGTGGCTATCATGCACTGATCACGTGGCTGATCATGCACTGATCACGTGGCTGATCACACACTGTCACGTGACATATCATGCACTGATCACGTGGCACTCATGCACTGATCACGTGGCTGATCATACTCTGATCACGTAACTGATCATGCACACATCACGTGGCTATCATGCACTGCTCACGTGGTTGTCATGGAATGATCACGAAGCTACCATATACTGGTCACGTGACTGATCATGCACTGATCACGTAAATGATCATGCACTGATCACGTGACTGATCATGCACTGATCACGTGGCTGATCATGCACTGATCACGTGACTGATCATGCACTGATCACGTGGCTGATCATGCACTGATCACGTGGCTATCATGCACTGATCACGTGGCTGATCATGCACTGATCACGTGACTGATCATGCACTGATCACGTGGCTATCATGCACTGATCACGTGGCTGATCATACACTGATCACGGACTGATCATGCACTGATCACGGGCTATCATGCACTGACACATGACTGATCATGCACTGATCACGTGCTGATCATGCACTGATCACGTGACTGATCATGCACTGATCACGTGACTGATCATGCACTGATCACGTGGCTATCATGCACTGATCACGTGGCTGATCATGCACTGATCACGTGACTGATCATGCACTGATCACGTGGCTGATCATGCACTGATCACGTGGCTGATCATGCACTGATCACGTAGCTACCATGCACTGGTCACGTGACTGATCATGCACTGATCACGTAAATGATCATGCACTGATCACGTGACTGATCATGCACTGATCACGTGACTGATCATGCACTGATCACGTGGCTATCATGCACTGATCACGTGGCTGATCATGCAATGATCACGTAGCAACCATGCACTGGTCACGTGACTGATCATGCACTGATCACGTAATTGATCATGCACTGATCACGTGGCTGATCATGCACTGATCACGTGACTGATCATGCACTGATCACGTGACTGATCATGCACTGATCACGTGGCTATCATGCACTGATCACGTGGCTGATCATGCACTGATCACGTGACTGATCATGCACTGATCACGTGACTGATCATGCACTGATCACGTGGCTATCATGCACTGATCACGTGGCTGATCATGCACTGATCACGTTCCTGATCATGCACTGATCACGTGACTGATCATGCACTGATCACGTGGCTATCATGCACTGATCACGTGGCTATCATGCACTGATCACGTGCCTGTCATGCACTGATCACGTGACTGATCATGCACTGATCACGTGGTATCATGCACTGATCACGTGGCTGATCATGCACTGATCACGTGTCTGATCATGCACTGATCACGTGGCTGATCATGCACTGATCACGTAGCTGATCATGCACTGATCACGTGGCTATCATGCACTGATCACGTGGCTGATCATGCACTGATCACGTAGCTTACATGCACTGGTCACGTGACTGATCATGCACTGATCACGTAATTGATCATGCACTGATCACGTGACTGATCATGCACTGATCACGTGACTGATCATGCACTGATCACGTGGCTATCATGCACTGATCACGTGGCTGATCATGCAATGATCACGTAGCTACCATGTACTGGTCACGTGACTGATCATGCACTGATCACGTAATTGATCATGCACTGATCACGTGGCTGATCATGCACTGATCACGTGACTGATCATGCACTGATCACGTGACTGATCATGCACTGATCACGTGGCTATCATGCACTGATCACGTGGCTGATCATGCACTGATCACGTGACTGATCATGCACTGATCACGTGACTGATCATGCACTGATCACGTGGATATCATGCACTGATCACGTGGCTGATCATACACTGATCACGTGTCTGATCATGCACTGATCACGTGGCTGATCATGCACTGATCACGTAACTGATCATGCACTGATCACGTGGCTATCATGCACTGATCACGTGGCTGATCATGCACTGATCACGTGGCTGATCACACACTGTCACGTGACTGATCATGCACTGATCACGTGGCACTCATGCACTGATCACGTGGCTGATCATACACTGATCACGTAACTGATCATGCACTGATCACGTGGCTATCATGCACTGATCACGTGGCTGATCATGCAATGATCACGTAGCTACCATATACTGGTCACGTGACTGATCATGCACTGATCACGTAAATGATCATGCACTGATCACGTGACTGATCATGCACTGATCACGTGACTGATCATGCACTGATCACGTGGCTATCATGCACTGATCACGTGGCTGATCATGCAATGATCACGTAGCAACCATGTACTGGTCACGTGACTGATCATGCACTGATCACGTAATTGATCATGCACTGATCACGTGACTCATCATGCACTGTTCACGTCGCTGATCACACACGTATCACGTGACTGATCATGCACTGATCACGTGGCTGATCATGCACTGATCACGTGACTGATCATGCACTGATCACGTGGCTGATCACACACGTATCACGTGACTGATCATGCACTGATCACGTGGCTATCATGCACTGATCACGTGGCTATCATGCACTGATCACGTGGCTATCATGCACTGATCACGTGGCTGATCATGCACTGATCACGTGGCTGATCATGCACTGTCACGTGACTGATCATGCACTGATCACGTGGCTGATCATGCACTGATCACGTGACTGATCATGCACTGATCACGTGACTGATCATGCACTGATCACGTGGCTGATCATGCACTGATCACGTGACTGATCATGCACTGATCACGTGGCTGATCATGCACTGATCACGTGGCTGATCATGCACTGATCACGTGACTGATCATGCACTGATCACGTGGCTATCATGCACTGATCACGTGGCTGATCATGCACTGATCAGTGGCTATCATGCACTGATCACGTGGCTGATCATGCACTGATCACGTGACTGATCATGCACTGATCACTGGCTATCATGCACTGATCACGTGGCTATCATGCACTGATCACGTGGCTGATCATGCACTGATCACGTGACTGATCATGCACTGATCACGTCTATATCATGCACTGATCACGTGACTGATCATGCACTGATCACGTGGATGATCATGCACTGATCATGTGACTGATCATGCACTGATCACGTGGCTGATCATGCACTGATCACGTAGCTACCATGCACTGGTCACGTGACTGATCATGCACTGATCACGTAATTGATCATGCACTGATCACGTGACTGATCATGCACTGATCACGTGACTGATCATGCACTGATCACGTGACTGATCATGCACTGATCACGTGGCTATCATGCACTGATCACGTGGCTGATCATGCACTGATCACGTAGCTACCATGCACTGGTCACGTGACTGATCATGCACTGATCACGTAACTGATCATGCACTGATCACGTGGCTGATCATGCACTGATCACGTGGCTGATCATGCACTGATCACGTGACTGATCATGCACTGATCACGTGACTGATCATGCACTGATCACGTGGCTATCATGCACTGATCACGTGGCTGATCATGCACTGATCACGTGCCTGATCATGCACTGATCACGTGACTGATCATGCACTGATCACGTGACTGATCATGCACTGATCACGTGGCTATCATGCACTGATCACGTGGCTGATCATGCACTGATCACGTGACTGATCATGCACTGATCACGTGGATATCATGCACTGATCACGTGGCTGATCATGCACTGATCACGTGGCTATCATGCACTGATCACGTGGCTGATCATGCACTGATCACGTGCCTGATCATGCACTGATCACATGACTGATCATGCACTGATCACGTGACTGATCATGCACTGATCACGTGGCTATCATGCACTGATCACGTGGCTGATCATGCAATGATCATGTAGCTACCATGTACTGGTCACGTGACTGATCATGCACTGATCACGTGACTGATCATGCACTGATCACGTGGCTATCATGCACTGATCACGTGGCTGATCATGCACTGATCACGTGCCTGATCATGCACTGATCACGTGACTGATCATGCACTGATCACGTAGCAATCATGCACTGATCACCTGGCTGATCATGCACTGATCACGTGGCTGATCATGCACTGATCACGTGGCTATCATGCACTGATCACGTGGCTGATCATGCACTGATACCGTGACTGAGCATGGACTGATCACATGACTATCATGTAGTGATCACGTGACTTAATGGCGCTGATCATGTGACTGATCATGCGCTGATCATGTTTGATATCATACACTGATCATGTGCCTCTGGAGGCAATAAACAAAGAGCTGAGTAGGCACGAATCAAACAGTCAGCAGGCAATAATCATGGAACTCAGCTGTGAGGAATCATGCTGCTCAGCTGGCATTAATCAAGCAGCTGAGCAGGCAGGAATTACGCAGCACAGCTGGCAATTGTCAAGCAGATGACAGGCAGGAATCCTGCAGCTCAGCTGGCAATTGTCAAGCAGATGAGCAGACAGTAATCACGCAGCTCAGCAGGCCCTGAACACGTGACTGAGCATGCACTGTTCACGTGGCTGATCATACACTGATCACGTGATTGATCATGCACTGATCACTTGGATATCATGCACTGATCACGTGGCTGATCATACACTGTTCACGTGTCTGAGCATGCACTGATCACGTGGCTGATCATACACTGCTCACGTAACTGATCATGCACTGATCACGTGGCTGATCATGCACTGATCACGTGGCTGATCATGCACTGATCACGTGGTATCATGCACTGATCACGTGACTGATCATGCACTGATCACGTAATTGATCATGCACTGATCACGTGGCTGATCATGCACTGATCACGTGACTGATCATGCACTGATCACGTGACTGATCATGCACTGATCACGTGGCTGATCATGCACTGATCACGTGGCTGATCATGCACTGATCACGTGACTGATCATGCACTGATCACGTGGCTATCATGCACTGATCACGTGGCTGATCATGCACTGATCACGTGGCTGATCATGCACCTGTCACGTGACTATCATGCACTGATCACGTGGCACTCATGCACTGATCACGTGGCTGATCATACACTGATCACGTGACTGATCATGCACTGATCACGTGGCTATCATGCACTGATCACGTGGCTGTCATGCAATGATCACGTAGCTACCATGCACTGATCACGTGACTGATCATGCACTGATCACGTGACTGATCATGCACTGATCACGTGGCTATCATGCACTGATCACGTGGCTGATCATGCACTGATCACGTAGCTACCATGCACTGATCACGTGACTGATCATGCACTGATCACGTAATTGATCATGCACTGATCACGTGGCTGATCATGCACTGATCACGTGGCTGATCATGCACTGATCACGTGGCTGATCATGCACTGATCACGTGACTGATCATGCACTGATCACGTGGCTATCATGCACTGATCACGTGGCTGTCATGCACTGATCACGTGGCTGATCACACACGTATCACATGACTGATCATGCACTGATCACGTGGCTGATCATGCACTGATCACGTGGCTATCATGCACTGATCACGTGGCTGATCATGCACTGATCACGTAGCTATCATGCACTGATCACGTGACTGATCATGCACTGATCACGTAATTGATCATGCACTGATCACGTGGCTGATCATGCACTGATCACGTGGCTGATCATGCACTGATCACGTGACTGATCATGCACTGATCACGTGACTGATCATGCACTGATCACGTGGCTATCATGCACTGATCACGTGGCTGATCATGCACTGATCACGTGCCTGATCATGCACAGATCACATGACTGATCATGCACTGATCACGTGACTGATCATGCACTGATCACGTGGCTATCATGCACTGATCACGTGGCTGATCATGCACTGATCACGTAGCTACCATGCACGGTCACGTGACTGATCATGCACTGATCACGTGACTGATCATGCACTGATCACGTGGCTGATCATGCACTGATCACGTGGCTGATCATGCACTGATCACGTGACTGATCATGCACTGATCACATGCTATCATGCACTGATCACGTGGCTGATCATGCACTGATCACGTGACTGATCATGCGCTGATCATGTTTGCTATCATATACTGATCATGTGCCTCTGGAGGCAATAAACAAAGAGCTGAGTAGGCACGAATCAAACAGTCAGCAGGCAATAATCATGGAAATCAGCTGTGAGGAATCATGCTGCTCAGCTGGCAATAATCAAGCAGCTAGAAGGCAGGAATTACACAGCACAGCTGGCAATTGTCAAGCAGATGACAGGCAGGAATCGTGCAGCTCAGCTGGCAATTGTCAAGCAGATGAGCAGACAGTAATCACGCAGCTCAGCAGGCCCTGATCACGTGACTGAGCATGCACTGTTCACGTGGCTGATCATACACTGATCACGTGATTGATCATGCACTGATCACTTGGATAGCATGCACTGATCACGTGGCTGATCATACACTGATCACGTGACTGATCATGCACTGATCACGTGGCTATCATGCACTGATCACGTGGCTGATCATGCACTGATCACGTGTCTGATCATGCACTGATCACGTGGCTGATCATGCACTGATCACGTGACTGATCATGCACTGATCACGTGGCTATCATGCACTGATCACGTGGCTGATCATGCACTGATCACGTGGCTGATCACACACTGTCACGTGACATATCATGCACTGATCACGTGGCACTCATGCACTGATCACGTGGCTGATCATACACTGATCACGTAACTGATCATGCACTGATCACGTGGCTATCATGCACTGATCACGTGGCTGTCATGCAATGATCATGAAGCTACCATATACTGGTCACGTGACTGATCATGCACTGATCACGTAAATGATCATGCACTGATCACGTGACTGATCATGCACTGATCACGTGGCTGATCATGCACTGATCACGTGACTGATCATGCACTGATCACGTGGCTGTCATGCACTGATCACGTGGCTATCATGCACTGATCACGTGGCTGATCATGCACTGATCACGTGACTGATCATGCACTGATCACGTGGCTATCATGCACTGATCACGTGGCTGATCATGCACTGATCACGGGACTGATCATGCACTGATCACGGGCTATCATGCACTGATACATGACTGATCATGCACTGATCACGTGCTGATCATGCACTGATCACGTGACTGATCATGCACTGATCACGTGACTGATCATGCACTGATCACGTGGCTATCATGCACTGATCACGTGGCTGATCATACACTGATCACGTGACTGATCATGCACTGATCACGTGGCTGATCATGCACTGATCACGTGGCTGATCATGCAATGATCACGTAGCTACCATATACTGGTCACGTGACTGATCATGCACTGATCACGTAAATGATCATGCACTGATCACGTGACTGATCATGCACTGATCACGTGACTGATCATGCACTGATCACGTGGCTATCATGCACTGATCACGTGGCTGATCATGCAATGATCACGTAGCAACCATGTACTGGTCACGTGACTGATCATGCACTGATCACGTAATTGATCATGCACTGATCACGTGGCTGATCATGCACTGATCACGTGACTGATCATGCACTGATCACGTGACTGATCATGCACTGATCACGTGGCTATCATGCACTGATCACGTGGCTGATCATGCACTGATCACGTGCCTGATCATGCACTGATCACGTGACTGATCATGCACTGATCACGTGGCTATCATGCACTGATCACGTGGCTGATCATGCACTGATCACGTTCCTGATCATGCACTGATCACGTATCTGATCATGCACTGATCACGTGGCTATCATGCACTGATCACGTGGCTATCATGCACTGATCACGTGCCTGTCATGCACTGATCACGTGACTGATCATGCACTGATCACGTGGTATCATGCACTGATCACGTGGCTGATCATGCACTGATCACGTGTCTGATCATGCACTGATCACGTGGCTGATCATGCACTGATCACGTAGCTGATCATGCACTGATCACGTGGCTATCATGCACTGATCACGTGGCTGATCATGCACTGATCACGTAGCTGACATGCACTGATCACGTGACTGATCATGCACTGATCACGTAATTGATCATGCACTGATCACGTGACTGATCATGCACTGATCACGTGACTGATCATGCACTGATCACGTGGCTATCATGCACTGATCACGTGGCTGATCATGCAATGATCACGTAGCTACCATGTACTGGTCACATGACTGATCATGCACTGATCACGTAATTGATCATGCACTGATCACGTGGCTGATCATGCACTGATCACGTGACTGATCATGCACTGATCACGTGACTGATCATGCACTGATCACGTGGCTATCATGCACTGATCACGTGGCTGATCATGCACTGATCACGTGACTGATCATGCACTGATCACGTGACTGATCATGCACTGATCACGTGGATATCATGCACTGATCACGTGGCTGATCATACACTGATCACGTGTCTGACCATGCACTGATCACGTGGCTGATCATACACTGATCACGTAACTGATCATGCACTGATCACGTGGATATCAAGCACTGATCACGTGGCTGAACATGCACTGTTCACGTGGCTTACCACACACCTGTCACGTGACTGATCATGCACTGATCACGTGGCACTCATGCACTGATCACGTGGCTGATCACACTCTGCTCACATAACTGATCATGCACACATCAGGTGGCTATCATGCACTTCTCACCTGGCTGGTCATGCAATGTTCACGTAGCTACCATATACTGGTCACGTGACTCATCATGCACAAATCACGTAAATGATCATGCACTGTTCACGGGACTGATCATGTAGGTTTCACGTGAGTGATCATGCACTGATCACGTGGCTATCATGCACTGCTCACGTCGCTGATCATGCAATGACAACGTAGCAACCATGTACTGGTCACATGACTGATCATGCACTGATCACATAATTAATCCTGCACTGATCACCTGACTCATCAGGCACTGATCACGTGGCTGATCACACACGTATCACTTGACTGATCATGCACTGATCACGTAATTAATCCTGCACTGATCACCTGACTCATCATGCACTGATCACGTGGCTGATCACACACGTATCACGTGACTGATCATGCACTGATCACGTGGTTATCATACACTGATCACGTGGCTATCATTCACTGATCACGTGGATATCATGCACGGATCACGTGGCTGAACATGCACTGTTCACGTGGCTGATCACACACCTGTCACGTGACTGATCATGCAGTGATCATGTGGCTGATCATGCACTGATCACGTGACTGATCATGCACTGAACACGTGACTGATCATGCACTGATCACGTGGCTGATCATGCACTGGTCACGTGACTGATCATGCACTGATCATGTGGCTGATCATGCACTGTTCACGTGGCTGATCATACACTGCTCACGTAACTGATAATGCACTGACCACGTGGCTATCATGCACTGATCACGTGGCTGATCATACACTGATCAGTTGGCTATCATGCCCTTATTACTTGGCTGATCATACACTGATCCCGTGACTGATAATGCACTGATCATCTGGCTATCGTGCACTCATTACCTGCCTATCGTGCACTGATCACGTGGTTGATCATACACTGATCACGAGACTGATCATGCACTAATCACGTCTATATCATGCACTGATCACATGACTGCCCATGCACTGATCACCCGGATGATCATACACTGATCATGCGACAGATCATGCACTGCTCACGCGGCTGTTCATGCAATGATCACGTAGCTACCATGTACTGGTCACATGAGTGATCATGCACTGATCACGTAATTGATCATGCACTGATCAGGTGACTTATCATGCACTGTTAACGTGAGTGATCATGCACTGATCACGTGACTGATCATGCACTGATCTCGTGGCTATCATGCACGGCTCATGTGGCTGATCATGCAATGATCACCTAGCTACCATATACTGGTCACCTGACTGATTATGCACTGATCACGTAAGTGATCATGCACTGATCATGTGGCTGATCATGCACTGATCACGTGGCTGATCATCCACTGATCACGTGACTGATCATGCACTGATCACGTGACTGATCATGCACTGATCACGTGGCTATCATGCACTGATCACTTGGCTGGTCATACACTGATCACGTGCCTGGTCATGCACAGATTACATGACTGATCATGCACTGAACACGTGACTGATCATGCACTGATCACGTGGCTATCATGCACTACTCACGTGGCTGATCATACACTGATCACGTGATTGATCATGCACTGATCACTTGGATATCATGCACTGATCACGTGGCTATCATGCACTGAACACGTGGCTATCATGCACTGATCACGTGGCTGATCACGCAATGTTTACGTAGCTACCATGTACTGGTCACGTGACTGATCATGCACTGATCACGTAATTGATCCTGCACTGATCACGTGGCTCATCATGAATTGATCACGTGGCTGATCACACATGTATCACGTGACTGATCATGCACTGATCATGTGGCTCTCATGCACTGATCACGTGGCTATCATGCACTGATCACGTGGCTGATCATACTCTGCTCACGTAACTCATCATGCACACATCACGTGGCTATCATGCACTGCTCAAGTGGTTCTTCATGGAATGATCACGAAGCTACCATATACTGGTCATGTGACTGATCATGCACTGATCACGTAAATGATCATGCACTGTTCACGTGACTGATCATGTACTGATCACGTGATTAATCCTGAAGTGATCACGTGGCTATCCTGCACTGATCACGTGGATATCATGCACTGATCACGTGGCTGATCATGCAATGATCACGTAGCTACCATGCACTGATCACGTGACTGATCATGCACTGATCACGTGGCTATCATTCACTGCTCACGTGGCTGATCATGCAATGATCACGCAGCTACCATGTACTAGTCACATGACTGATCATGCACTGATCACATAATTGATCATGCACTGATCACCTGGCTTATCATGCATTGATCATGTGACTGATCATGTGCTGATCATGTTTGGTGTCACACACTGATCATGTGCCTCTGGAGGGAATGAACATAGAGCTTAGTAGGCAGGAATCAGTCAGCAGGCTATAATCGTGGAACTCAGCTCTGAGAAATCATGCTGCTCAGCTGGCAATAATCAAGTAGATGAGCAGGCAGGAATTACGCAGCACAGGTGGCAATTGTCAAGGAGATGACAGGCAGGAATCGTGCAGCTCAGCTGGAAATTGTCAAGCACATGAGCAGACAGTAATCACGCAGCTCAGCAGGCCCTGATCACGTGACTGAGCATGCACTGTTCACATGGCTGATCACACACCTATCACGTGACTGATCATGCACTGATCATGTGACTGATCATGCACTGATCACGTAGCTATCTTGCACTGATCACTTGGCTGATCATACACTCATCACGGGACTGATCGTGCACTGATCACGGCGCTATCATGCATTGACTGCTTGACTCCACATGCACTGATCACGTGAATGATCATGCACTGATTACGTGACTGACCATGTACTGATCACGTGACTGATCAGGCACTGATCACATGGCTGATCATGCACTGATCACGTGGCTATCATGCACGGCTCACGTGGCTAAACAGGCAATGATCACGTAGCTACCATGTGCTGGTCACGTGACTGATCATGCACTGATCACGTAATTGATCATGCACTGATCATGTGGCTGATCATGCACTGATCACGTGACTGATCATGCCCTGATCACGTGACTGATCATGCACTGATCACGTGACTGATCATGCACTGATCACGTGACTGATCATGCACTGATCACGTGGCTATCATGCACTGATCACTTGGCTGGACATACACTGATCACGTGCCTGGTCATGCACTGATCACGTGGCTGATCATGCACTGATCACGTGACTGATCATGCACTGATCTCGTGTCTGATCATGCACTGATCACGTGGCTATCATGCAGTGCTCACGTGGCGATCATGCGATGATCACGCAGCTACCATGTACTGGTCACATGACTGATCATGCACTGATCACGTGACTGATCATGCAGTGATCACGTGGCTATCATGCACTGCTTACGTGGCTGATCATGCGATGTTCACGCAGCTACCATGAACTGGTCACCTGACTGATCATGCACTGATCTCGTGTCTGATCATGCACTGAACACGTGGCTATCATGCACTGCTCACGTGGCTGATCATGCGATGATCACGCAGCTACCATGTACTGGTCACATGACTGATCATGCACTGATCACGTGACTGATCATGCAGTGATCACGTGGCTATCATGCACTGATCACTTGGCTGGTCATACACTGATCACGTGCCTGGTCATGCACAGATTACATGACTGATCATGCACTGAACACGTGACTGATCATTCACTGATCACGTGGCTATCATGCACTACTCACGTGGCTGATCATGCAATGATCATGTAGCTACCATGTACCGGTCAGGTGACTGATCATACACCCATCAGGTGACGGATCATGCAGTGATCACGTGGCTATCATGCACTGTTCACGTGGCTGATAATACACTGATCACCTGCCTGGTCATGCACAGATCACGTGACAAATCATGAACTGATCACATAGCTATCATGAACTGATCACCTGGCTGATGATGCACTGATCACGTGGCTGATCATGCACTGATACCGTGACTGAGCATGGACTGATCACATGACTATCATGTAGTGATCACGTGACTTAATGTCTCTGATCATGTGACTGATCATGCGCTGATCATGTTTGCTATCATACACTGATCATGTGCCTCTGGAGGCAATAAACAAAGAGCTGAGTAGGCACGAATCAAACAGTCAGCAGGCAATAATCATGGAACTCAGCTGTGAGGAATCATGCTGCTCAGCTGGCAATAATCAAGCACGTGACCAGGCAGGAATCACGCAGCTCAGCTGGCAATTGTCAAGCAGATGAGCCGACAGGAATCACGCAGCTCAGATGGCAATTGTCATGCAGATGAGCCGGCAGGAATCACGCAGCTCAGCAGGCCCTGATCACGTGACTCTGCAGGCACTGATCACGTGGCTGATCAAGTACAGATCATGTGACTGAGCATGCACTGATCACGTGGCTATCATGCACTGATGACGTGACTGCGCATGCACTGATGACGTGGCTGATCAGGCACTTATCACATGGCTCATCATGCACTGATCACGTGTTAATCAGGCAATGATCAGTGACTGACAGGCGCTGATCATGGGACTGTGCACGCACTGATCACGTGGCTATCATGCACTGATCACATGACTGCGCATGCACTGATGACGTGGCTGTTCGGGCACTGATCACGTGTTTATCAGGCAGTGATCAGTGACTGACAGGCGCTGATCAGGGGACTGTGCACGCACTGATCAGGTGGCTGGTCAGGAACTGACCACCTGACTGCGCATGCAGTGATCACGTTGCTGGTCGTTCACTGATCACGTGTTTATCATACGGTGATCACGTGACTGAGAGGCGCTGATCACATGACTGTGCTGTCAGTGATCACGTGGCTGAGCAGGCACTGATATCGTGACTGAGCATGCACTGATCATGTGCTGGGAGCCGGGGAGGCCTTCCACTCTGGACAAAGGTCATGAGGAAGGAGGCTCTGCATACGCAAATGCGGGATCGAGCCTCAGGAATCCACCCGGATATTCTCCAGGATCTCCCCCAAAAAAAACCAGAGTCTGCCTACTGTATTGCTTTGTGCTCTCACCTCTGATTTCACTGGGGGCTGTCCCCCACCACCATCTCGCTCTGTCTGTCAAAGAGTTAACTTACAGCTCCAATTCATAAAGTTCCTTGTCATTCTTCCCTTTAACTTCCAGCTGAGTCTCCATCTGGAGCCCGGAACCCACCACGCTTACTAATTATGCCTGGGCTGCTAAGACCCACTCGAGAAGGTGTCTAGGGTGAGGCACCTTTCGCTATTCGAGACGGCGCCTGCGGCCTACGTAAGTGGTGCAAACTTCTTGTCTTGAAGTTTGATAGGTCTTCCGCGTAAACCAAGCTACTCAGTCTCTTTTCTCCACCGAATTTTCCTACTGAGCTCTCCTCATACTATTATTCTTGACATCTCTGATTAGCATATAAATAGTCGCCTAGGCCATCTCTCCTTCGAATACCCTGGATCAGTTGGGGCTGGTCCCCGGCAGGTGGCGACGGAACAGGGACCTCAGGAGGCGATACTCAAAGAGCTGAGCAGACACGAACCACGCAATCAGCAGGCAATAAGCATGGAGCTCAGCAGTGACGAATCATGCTGCTCAACTGGCAATAATCAAGCACGTGACCAGGCAGGAATCACGCAGCTCAGCTGGCAATTGTCAAGCAGATGAGCTGACAGGAATCACGCAGCTCAGATGGCAATTGTCATGCAGATGAGCCGGCAGGAATCACGCAGCTCAGCAGGCCCTGATCACGTGACTCTGCAGGCACTGATCACGTGGCTGATCAAGTCCAGATCACGTGAATGAGCATGCACTGATCACGTGGCTATCATGCACTGATCACGTGGCTGAACATGCACTGTTCACGTGGCTGATCACACACCTGTCACGTGACATATCATGCACTGATCACTTGGCACTCATGCACTGATCACGTGGCTGATCATACTCTGCTCACGTAACTGATCATGCACACATCACGTGGCTATCATGCACTGCTCACATGGCTCGTCATGGAATGTTCACGTAGCTAACATATACTGTTCACGTGACTGATCATGCAAAGATCACGAAAATGATCATGCACTGTTCACGTGACTGATCATGTACTGATCACGTGACTGATCATGCACTGATCACGTGGCTATCATGCTCTGCTCACGTGGCTGATCATGCAACGATCACGTAGCAACCATGTACTGGTCACGTGACTGATCATGCACTGATCACGTAATTGATCCTGCACTGATCACGTGGCTCATCATGCACTGATCACGTTGCTGATCACACATGTATCACGTGACTGATCAGGCACTGATCACGTGGCTCTCATGCACTGATCACGTGACTGACCCTGCACTGATCACGTGACTGATCAGGCACTGATTACGTAATTGAACATGCACTGATCATGTGGCTGAAAATGCACTGATCACGTGGCTGATCATACACTGATCACGTGACTGATCATGCACTGATCACGTGGCTATCATGCACTAATCACTTGGCTGGACATTCACTGATCACGTGCCTGGTCATGCACTGATCACGTGGCTGATCATGCACTGATCACGTGACTGATCATGCACTGATCTCGTGTCTGATCATGCACTGATCATGTGGCTATCATGCACTGCTCACGTGGCTGATCATGCGATGATCACGCAACTACCATGTACTGGTCACATGACTGATCATGCACTGATCACCTGACTGATCATGCAGTGATCACGTGGCTATCATGCACCACTCACGTGGCTGATCATGCAATGATCATGTAGCTACCATGTACAGGTCACGTGAATGATCATACACCCATCAGGTGACTGATCATGCACTGATCACGTAGCTACCATGTACTGGTCACGTGACTGATCATGCACTGATTACGTAATTGATCATGCACTGATCATGTGGATGAAAATGCACTGATCACGTGGCTGATCATACACTGATCACGTGACTGATCATGCACTGATCACGTGGCTATCATGCACTAATCACTTGACTGGACATACACTGATCACGTGCCTGGTCATGCACTGATCACGTGGCTGATCATGCACTGATCACGTGACTGATCATGCACTGATCTCGTGTCTGATCATGCACTGATCATGTGGCTATCATGCACTGCTCACGTGGCTGATCATGCGATGATCACGCAACTACCATGTACTGGTCACATGACTGATCATGCACTGATCACGTGACTGATCATGCAGTGATCACGTGGCTATCATGCACCACTCACGTGGCTGATCATGCAATGATCATGTAGCTACTATGTACAGGTCACGTGAATGATCATACACCCATCAGGTGACTGATCATGCACTGATCACGTGGCTATCATGCACTGATCACGAGACTGATCATGCACTGATCACGTCTATATCATGCACTGAACACATGACTGCCCATGGACTGATCACGTGGATGATCATACACTAATCATGTGACAGATCATGCACTGATCACGTGGCTGATCATGCACTGATACCGTGACTGAGCATGGACTGATCACATGACTATCATGTACTGATCACGTGACTTAATGGCGCTGATCATGTGATTGATCATGCGCTGATCATGTTTGCTATCATACACTGATCATGTGCCTCTGGAGGCAATAAACAAAGAGCTGAGTAGGCACGAATCAAACAGTCAGCAGGCAATAATCATGGAACTCAGGTGTGAGGAATCATGCTGCTCAGCTGGCAATAATCAAGCAGCTGAGCAGGCAGGAATTACGCAACACAGCTGACAATTGTCAAGCAGATGACAGGCAGACATCGTGCAGCTCAGCTGGCAATTGTCAAGCAGATGAGCAGACAGTAATCACGCAGCTCAGCAGGCTCAGATCACGTGACTGAGCATGCACTGTTCACGTGGCTGATCATACACTGATCACGTGATTGATCATGCACTTATCACGTGGCTGATCATACACTGTTCACGTGTCTGACCATGCACTGCTCACGTGGCTGATCATACACTGCTCACGTAACTGATCATGCAGTGATCACGTGGCTGTCATGCACTGAATACGTGGCTGAACATGCACTGTTCACGTGGCTGATCACACACCTGTCACGTGACATATCATGCACTGATCACCTGGCAATCATGCACTGATCATGTGGCTGATCATACTCTGCTCACGAAACTCATCATGCACACATCACGTGGCTCTCATGCACTGCTCACGTGGTTCGTCATGAAATGATCACGAAGCTACCATATACTGGTCACGTGACTGATCATGTACTGATCACGTGACTGATAATTCAATGATCACGTGGCTATCATGCTCTGCTCACGTGGCTGATCATGCAAAGATCACGTAGCAACCATGTACTGGTCTCGTGACTGATCATGCACTGATCACGTAATTGATCCTGCACTGATCACGTGGCTCATCACGCACTGTTCCGGTGGCTGATCACACACGTATCACGTGACTGATCATGTACAGATCACGTGACTAATCATGAAGTGATCACGTGGCTATCCTGCACTGATCACGTGGATATCATGCACTGATCACGTGGCTGATCACACACGTATCACGTGACTGATCATGTACAGATCACGTGACTAATCATGAAGTGATCACGTGGCTATCCTGCACTGATCACGTGGATATCATGCACTGATCATTGGCTGAGCACACACGTATCACGTGACTGATCATGCACTGATTACGTGGCTATCATGCACTGATCACGTGACTGATCATGCACAGATCACGTGACTGATCATGCACAGGTCACGTGACTGATCATGCACTGATCACATAATTGATCATGCACTGATCACCTGGCTTATCATGCATTGATCATGTGACTGATCATGTGCTGATCATGTTTGGTGTCACACACTGATCATGTGCCTCTGGAGGCAATGAACATAGAGCTGAGTAGGCAGGAATCAGTCAGCAGGCTATAATCATGGAACTCACCTCTGAGAAATCATGCTGCTCAGCTGGCAATAATCAAGTAGATGAGCAGGCAGGAATTACGCAGCACAGGTGGCAATTGTCAAGGAGGTGACAGGCAGGAATCGTGCAGCTCAGCTGGAAATTGTCAAGCAGATGAGCAGACAGTAATCACACAGCTCAGCAGGCCCTGGTCACGTGACTGAGCATGCACTGATCACATAATTGATCCTGCACAGATCACGTGGCTCATCATGCACTGATCACGTGGCTTATCACACATGTATCACGTGACTGATCATGCACTGATCACGTGGCTTCATGCACTGATCACGTGGCTATCATGCACTGATCATGTGGATATCATGCACTGATCACGTGGCTATCATGCCCTGCTCACGTGGCTGATCATGCAACGATCACGTAGCAACCATGTACTGGTCACGTGACTGATCATGCACTGATCACGTAATTGATCCTGCACAGATCACATGGCTCATCATGCACTGATCACGTGGCTTATCACACATGTATCACGTGACTGATCATACACTGATCATGTGGCTGATCATGCACTGATCACTTGACTGATCATGCACTGATCACGTGACTTATCATGCATGATCACGTGGCAATCATGCACTGATCACATGGCTGGTCATACACTGATCACGTGCCTGGTCATGCACAGATTACATGACTGATCATGCACTGATCACGTCACTGATCATGCACAGGTCACGTGACAGATCATGCACTGATAACATAATTGATCATGCACTGATCACCTGGCTTATCATGCATTGATCATGTGACTGATCATGTGCTGATCATGTTTGGTGTCACACACTGATCATGTGCCTCTGGAGGCAATGAACATAGAGCTGAGTAGGCAGGAATCAGTCAGCAGGCTATAATCATGGAACTCACCTCTGAGAAATCATGCTGCTCAGCTGGCAATAATCAAGCACGTGACCAGGCAGGAATCACGCAGCTCAGCTGGCAATTGTCAAGCAGATGAGCCGACAGGAATCACGCAGCTCAGATGGCAATTGTCATGCAGATGAGCCGGCAGGAATCACGCAGCTCAGCAGGCCCTGATCACGTGACTCTGCAGGCACTGATCACGTGGCTGATCAAGTACAGATCATGTGACTGAGCATGCACTGATCACGTGGCTATCATGCACTGATGACGTGACTGCGCATGCACTGATGACGTGGCTGATCAGGCACTTATCACATGGCTCATCATGCACTGATCACGTGTTAATCAGGCAATGATCAGTGACTGACAGGCGCTGATCATGGGACTGTGCACGCACTGATCACGTGGCTATCATGCACTGATCACATGACTGCGCATGCACTGATGACGTGGCTGTTCGGGCACTGATCACGTGTTTATCAGGCAGTGATCAGTGACTGACAGGCGCTGATCAGGGGACTGTGCACGCACTGATCAGGTGGCTGGTCAGGAACTGACCACCTGACTGCGCATGCAGTGATCACGTTGCTGGTCGTTCACTGATCACGTGTTTATCATACGGTGATCACGTGACTGAGAGGCGCTGATCACATGACTGTGCTGTCAGTGATCACGTGGCTGAGCAGGCACTGATATCGTGACTGAGCATGCACTGATCATGTGCTGGGAGCCGGGGAGGCCTTCCACTCTGGACAAAGGTCATGAGGAAGGAGGCTCTGCATACGCAAATGCGGGATCGAGCCTCAGGAATCCACCCGGATATTCTCCAGGATCTCCCCCAAAAAAAACCAGAGTCTGCCTACTGTATTGCTTTGTGCTCTCACCTCTGATTTCACTGGGGGCTGTCCCCCACCACCATCTCGCTCTGTCTGTCAAAGAGTTAACTTACAGCTCCAATTCATAAAGTTCCTTGTCATTCTTCCCTTTAACTTCCAGCTGAGTCTCCATCTGGAGCGCGGAACCCACCACGCTTACTAATTATGCCTGGGCTGCTAAGACCCACTCGAGAAGGTGTCTAGGGTGAGGCACCTTTCGCTATTCGAGACGGCGCCTGCGGCCTACGTAAGTGGTGCAAACTTCTTGTCTTGAAGTTTGATAGGTCTTCCGCGTAAACCAAGCTACTCAGTCTCTTTTCTCCACCGAATTTTCCTACTGAGCTCTCCTCATACTATTATTCTTGACATCTCTGATTAGCATATAAATAGTCGCCTAGGCCATCTCTCCTTCGAATACCCTGGATCAGTTGGGGCTGGTCCCCGGCAGGTGGCGACGGAACAGGGACCTCAGGAGGCGATACTCAAAGAGCTGAGCAGACACGAACCACGCAATCAGCAGGCAATAAGCATGGAGCTCAGCAGTGACGAATCATGCTGCTCAACTGGCAATAATCAAGCACGTGACCAGGCAGGAATCACGCAGCTCAGCTGGCAATTGTCAAGCAGATGAGCTGACAGGAATCACGCAGCTCAGATGGCAATTGTCATGCAGATGAGCCGGCAGGAATCACGCAGCTCAGCAGGCCCTGATCACGTGACTCTGCAGGCACTGATCACGTGGCTGATCAAGTCCAGATCACGTGAATGAGCATGCACTGATCACGTGGCTATCATGCACTGATCACGTGGCTGAACATGCACTGTTCACGTGGCTGATCACACACCTGTCACGTGACATATCATGCACTGATCACTTGGCACTCATGCACTGATCACGTGGCTGATCATACTCTGCTCACGTAACTGATCATGCACACATCACGTGGCTATCATGCACTGCTCACGTGGCTCGTCATGGAATGTTCACGTAGCTAACATATACTGTTCACGTGACTGATCATGCAAAGATCACGAAAATGATCATGCACTGTTCACGTGACTGATCATGTACTGATCACGTGACTGATCATGCACTGATCACGTGGCTATCATGCTCTGCTCACGTGGCTGATCATGCAACGATCACGTAGCAACCATGTACTGGTCACGTGACTGATCATGCACTGATCACGTAATTGATCCTGCACTGATCACGTGGCTCATCATGCACTGATCACGTTGCTGATCACACATGTATCACGTGACTGATCAGGCACTGATCACGTGGCTCTCATGCACTGATCACGTGACTGACCCTGCACTGATCACGTGACTGATCAGGCACTGATTACGTAATTGAACATGCACTGATCATGTGGCTGAAAATGCACTGATCACGTGGCTGATCATACACTGATCACGTGACTGATCATGCACTGATCACGTGGCTATCATGCACTAATCACTTGGCTGGACATTCACTGATCACGTGCCTGGTCATGCACTGATCACGTGGCTGATCATGCACTGATCACGTGACTGATCATGCACTGATCTCGTGTCTGATCATGCACTGATCATGTGGCTATCATGCACTGCTCACGTGGCTGATCATGCGATGATCACGCAACTACCATGTACTGGTCACATGACTGATCATGCACTGATCACCTGACTGATCATGCAGTGATCACGTGGCTATCATGCACCACTCACGTGGCTGATCATGCAATGATCATGTAGCTACCATGTACAGGTCACGTGAATGATCATACACCCATCAGGTGACTGATCATGCACTGATCACGTAGCAACCATGTACTGGTCACGTGACTGATCATGCACTGATTACGTAATTGATCATGCACTGATCATGTGGATGAAAATGCACTGATCACGTGGCTGATCATACACTGATCACGTGACTGATCATGCACTGATCACGTGGCTATCATGCACTAATCACTTGACTGGACATACACTGATCACGTGCCTGGTCATGCACTGATCACGTGGCTGATCATGCACTGATCACGTGACTGATCATGCACTGATCTCGTGTCTGATCATGCACTGATCATGTGGCTATCATGCACTGCTCACGTGGCTGATCATGCGATGATCACGCAACTACCATGTACTGGTCACATGACTGATCATGCACTGATCACGTGACTGATCATGCAGTGATCACGTGGCTATCATGCACCACTCACGTGGCTGATCATGCAATGATCATGTAGCTACTATGTACAGGTCACGTGAATGATCATACACCCATCAGGTGACTGATCATGCACTGATCACGTGGCTATCATGCACTGATCACGAGACTGATCATGCACTGATCACGTCTATATCATGCACTGAACACATGACTGCCCATGGACTGATCACGTGGATGATCATACACTAATCATGTGACAGATCATGCACTGATCACGTGGCTGATCATGCACTGATACCGTGACTGAGCATGGACTGATCACATGACTATCATGTACTGATCACGTGACTTAATGGCGCTGATCATGTGATTGATCATGCGCTGATCATGTTTGCTATCATACACTGATCATGTGCCTCTGGAGGCAATAAACAAAGAGCTGAGTAGGCACGAATCAAACAGTCAGCAGGCAATAATCATGGAACTCAGGTGTGAGGAATCATGCTGCTCAGCTGGCAATAATCAAGCAGCTGAGCAGGCAGGAATTACGCAACACAGCTGACAATTGTCAAGCAGATGACAGGCAGACATCGTGCAGCTCAGCTGGCAATTGTCAAGCAGATGAGCAGACAGTAATCACGCAGCTCAGCAGGCTCAGATCACGTGACTGAGCATGCACTGTTCACGTGGCTGATCATACACTGATCACGTGATTGATCATGCACTTATCACGTGGCTGATCATACACTGTTCACGTGTCTGACCATGCACTGCTCACGTGGCTGATCATACACTGCTCACGTAACTGATCATGCAGTGATCACGTGGCTGTCATGCACTGAATACGTGGCTGAACATGCACTGTTCACGTGGCTGATCACACACCTGTCACGTGACATATCATGCACTGATCACCTGGCAATCATGCACTGATCATGTGGCTGATCATACTCTGCTCACGAAACTCATCATGCACACATCACGTGGCTCTCATGCACTGCTCACGTGGTTCGTCATGAAATGATCACGAAGCTACCATATACTGGTCACGTGACTGATCATGTACTGATCACGTGACTGATAATTCAATGATCACGTGGCTATCATGCTCTGCTCACGTGGCTGATCATGCAAAGATCACGTAGCAACCATGTACTGGTCTCGTGACTGATCATGCACTGATCACGTAATTGATCCTGCACTGATCACGTGGCTCATCACGCACTGTTCCGGTGGCTGATCACACACGTATCACGTGACTGATCATGTACAGATCACGTGACTAATCATGAAGTGATCACGTGGCTATCCTGCACTGATCACGTGGATATCATGCACTGATCACGTGGCTGATCACACACGTATCACGTGACTGATCATGTACAGATCACGTGACTAATCATGAAGTGATCACGTGGCTATCCTGCACTGATCACGTGGATATCATGCACTGATCATTGGCTGAGCACACACGTATCACGTGACTGATCATGCACTGATTACGTGGCTATCATGCACTGATCACGTGACTGATCATGCACAGATCACGTGACTGATCATGCACAGGTCACGTGACTGATCATGCACTGATCACATAATTGATCATGCACTGATCACCTGGCTTATCATGCATTGATCATGTGACTGATCATGTGCTGATCATGTTTGGTGTCACACACTGATCATGTGCCTCTGGAGGCAATGAACATAGAGCTGAGTAGGCAGGAATCAGTCAGCAGGCTATAATCATGGAACTCACCTCTGAGAAATCATGCTGCTCAGCTGGCAATAATCAAGTAGATGAGCAGGCAGGAATTACGCAGCACAGGTGGCAATTGTCAAGGAGGTGACAGGCAGGAATCGTGCAGCTCAGCTGGAAATTGTCAAGCAGATGAGCAGACAGTAATCACACAGCTCAGCAGGCCCTGGTCACGTGACTGAGCATGCACTGATCACATAATTGATCCTGCACAGATCACGTGGCTCATCATGCACTGATCACGTGGCTTATCACACATGTATCACGTGACTGATCATGCACTGATCACGTGGCTCTCATGCACTGATCACGTGGCTATCATGCACTGATCATGTGGATATCATGCACTGATCACGTGGCTATCATGCCCTGCTCACGTGGCTGATCATGTAACGATCACGTAGCAACCATGTACTGGTCACGTGACTGATCATGCACTGATCACGTAATTGATCCTGCACAGATCACATGGCTCATCATGCACTGATCACGTGGCTTATCACACATGTATCACGTGACTGATCATACACTGATCATGTGGCTGATCATGCACTGATCACTTGACTGATCATGCACTGATCACGTGACTTATCATGCATGATCACGTGGCAATCATGCACTGATCACATGGCTGGTCATACACTGATCACGTGCCTGGTCATGCACAGATTACATGACTGATCATGCACTGATCACGTCACTGATCATGCACAGGTCACGTGACTGATCATGCACTGATAACATAATTGATCATGCACTGATCACCTGGCTTATCATGCATTGATCATGTGACTGATCATGTGCTGATCATGTTTGGTGTCACACACTGATCATGTGCCTCTGGAGGCAATGAACATAGAGCTGAGTAGGCAGGAATCAGTCAGCAGGCTATAATCATGGAACTCACCTCTGAGAAATCATGCTGCTCAGCTGGCAATAATCAAGTAGATGAGCAGGCAGGAATTACGCAGCACAGGTGGCAATTGTCAAGGAGGTGACAGGCAGGAATAGTGCAGCTCAGCTGGAAATTGTCAAGCAGATAAGCAGACAGTAATCACGCAGCTCAGCAGGCCCTGGTCACGTGACTGAGCATGCAATGATCACATAATTGATCCTGCAAAGATCACGTGGCTCATCATGCACTGATCACGTGGCTTATCACACATGTATCACGTGACTGATCATGCACTGATCACGTGGCTCTCATGCACTGATCACGTGGCTATCATGCACTGATCATGTGGATATCATGCACTGATCACGTGGCTATCATGCCCTGCTCACGTGGCTGATCATGCAATGATCACGTAGCAACCATGTACTGGTCACGTGACTGATCATGCACTGATCACGTAATTGATCCTGCACAGATCACATGGCTCATCATGCACTGATCACGTGGCTTATCACACATGTATCACGTGACTGATCATGCACTGATCATGTGGCTGATCATGCACTGATCACGTGACTGATCATGCACGGATCACGTGACTGATCATGCACTGATCACGTGGCTATCATGCACTGATCACTTGGCTGGTCATACACTGATCACGCAGCTACCATGTACTGGTCACGTGACTGATCATGCACTGATGACGTAATTTATCATGCACTGATCATGTGGCTGATCATGCACTGATCACTTGACTGATCATGCACTGATCACGTGACTTATCATGCACTGATCACGTGGCAATCATGCACTGATCACATGGCTGGTCATACACTGATCACGTGCCTGGTCATGCACAGATTACATGACTGATCATGCACTGATCACGTCACTGATCATGCACTGATCATGGGCTATCATGCACTACTCTCATGGCTGATCATGCAATGATCATGTAGCTACCATGTACCGGTCACGTGACTGATCATACACCCATCAGGTGACTAATCATGCCTGATCACGTGGCTATCATGCACTGTTCACGTGGCTGATCATACACTGATCACCTGCCTGGTCATGCACAGATCACGTGACTAATCATGAACTGATCACGTAGCAATCATTCACTGATGACCTGGCTGATCATGCACTGATCACGTGGCTATTATGCAATGATCACGTGGCTATCATGCACTGATCACGTGGCTGATCATGCACTGATACCGTGACTGAGCATGGACTGATCACATGACTATCATGTAGTGATCACTTGACTTAATGGCGCTGACCATGTCACTGATCATGCGCTGAGGATGTTTGCTATCATACACTGATCATGTGCCTCTGGAGGCAATAAACAAAGAGCTGAGTAGGCACGAATCAAACAGTCAGCAGGCAATAATCATGGAACTCAGCTGTGAGGAATCATGCTGCTCAGCTGGCAATAATCAAGCAGCTGAGTAGGCAGGAATTACACAGCACAGCTGGCAATTGTCAAGCAGATGACAGGCAGGAATCGTGCAGCTCAGCTGGCAATTGTCAAGCAGATGAGCAGGCAGTAATCACGCAGCTCAGCAGGCCAAGAACACGTGACTGAGCATGCACTGTTCTCCTGGCTGATCATACACTGATCACGTGATTGATCAAGCACTGATCACTTGGATATCATGCCCTGATCACGTGGCTAATCATACACTGTTCACGTGTCTGACCATGCACTGATCTCGTGGCTGATCATACACTGCTCACGTAACTGATCATGCACTGATCACTTAATTGATCATGCACTGATCACGTGGCTGATCATGCAATGATCATCTAGCTACCATGTACTGGTCCCATCAGTGATCATGCACTGATCACGTAATTGATCATGGACTTATCACGTGGCTGATCATGCACTGATCACGTGACTGATCATGCACTGATCACGTGGCTATCATGCACTGATCACGTGGCTGATCATGCACTGATCACGTGGCTGATCATACACTGTCACGTGACTGATCATGCACTGATCACGTGGCACTCATGCACTGATCACGTGACTGATCATGCACTGATCACGTGACTGATCATGCACTGATCACGTGGCTATCATGCACTGCTCACGTGGCTGATCATGCAATGATCACGTAGCTACCATATACTGGTCACGTGACTGATCATGCACTGATCACGTAAATGATCATGCACTGATCACGTGACTGATCATGCACTGATCACGTGACTGATCATGCACTGATCACGTGGCTATCATGCACTGATCACGTGGCTGATCATGCACTGATCACGTAGCAACCATGCACTGATCACGTGACTGATCATGCACTGATCACGTAATTGATCATGCACTGATCACGTGGCTGATCATGCACTGATCACGTGGCTGATCATGCACTGATCACGTGGCTGATCACACACGTATCACGTGACTGATCATGCACTGATCACGTGGCTATCATGCACTGATCACGTGGCTGTCATGCACTGATCACGTGGCTGATCACACACTATCACATGACTGATCATGCACTGATCACGTGGCTGTCATGCACTGATCACGTGGCTATCATGCACTGATCACGTGGCTGATCATGCAATGATCACGTAGCTACATGTACTGGTCACGTGACTGATCATGCACTGATCACGTAATTGATCATGCACTGATCACGTGGCTGATCATGCACTGATCACGTGGCTGATCATGCACTGATCACGTGACTGATCATGCACTGATCACGTGACTGATCATGCACTGATCACGTGGCTATCATGCACTGATCACGTGGCTGATCATGCACTGATCACGTGCCAGGTCATGCACTGATCACACGACTGATCATGCACTGATCACGTGACTGATCATGCACTGATCACGTGGCTATCATGCACTATCACGTGGCTGATCATGCAATGATCATGTAGCTACCATGTACTGGTCACGTGACTGATCATGCACTGATCACGTGACTGATCATGCACTGATCACGTGGCTGATCATGCACTGATCACGTGCCTGATCATGCACTGATCACGTGACTGATCATGCACTGATCACGTGGCTATCATGCACTGATCACGTGGCTGATCATGCACTGATCACGTGGCTGATCATGCACTGATCACGTGGCTGATCATGCACTGATCACGTGACTGATCATGCACTGATCACGTGACTGATCATGCACTGATCACGTGGCTATCATGCACTGATCACGTGGCTGATCATGCACTGATCACGTGCCTGATCATGCACTGATCACGTGACTGATCATGCACTGATCACGTGACTGATCATGCACTGATCACGTGGCTATCATGCACTGATCACGTGGCTGATCATGCACTGATCACGTGACTGATCATGCACTGATCACGTGACTGATCATGCACTGATCACGTGGCAATCATGCACTGATCACGTGGCTGATCATGCACTGATCACGTGGCTATCATGCACTGATCACGTAGCTATCATGCACTGATCACGTGGCTGATCATGCACTGATACGTGACTGAGCATGGACTGATCACATGACTATCATGTAGTGATCACGTGACTTAATGGCACTGATCATGTGACTGATCATGCGCTGATCATGTTTGCTATCATACACTGATCATGTGCCTCTGGAGGCAATAAACAAAGAGCTGAGTAGGCATGAATCAAACAGTCAGCAGGCAATAATCATGGAACTCAGCTGTGAGGAATCATGCTGCTCAGCTGGCAATAATCAAGCAGCTGAGCAGGCAGGAATTACGCAGCACAGCTGGCAATTGTCAAGCAGATGACAGGCAGGAATCATGCAGCTCAGCTGGCAATTGTCAAGCAGATGAGCAGACAGTAATCACGCAGCTCAGCAGGCCCTGATCACGTGACTGATCATGCACTGATCACGTGGCTATCATGCACTATCACGTGGCTGATCATGCACTGATCATGTAGCTACCATGTACTGGTCACGTGAATGATCATACACCCATCAGGTGACTGATCATGCACTGATCACGTGGCTATCATGCACTGATCACGTGACTGATCATGCACTGATCACGTCTATATCATGCACTGATCACATGACTGCCCATGCACTGATCACGTGGATGATCATACACTGATCATGTGACAGATCATGCACTGATCACGTGGCTGATCATGCACTGATACCGTGACTGAGCATGGACTGATCACATGACTATCATGTAGTGATCACGTGACTTAATGGCGCTGATCATGTGACTGATCATGCGCTGATCATGTTTGGTATCATACACTGATCATGTGCCTCTGGAGGCAATGAACAAAGAGCTGAGGAGGCACGAATCAGTCAGCAGGCTATAATCATGGAACTCAGCTGTGAGAAATCATGCTGCTCAGCTGGCAATAATCAAGCAGATGAGCAGGCAGGAATTACGCAGCACAGCTGGCAATTGTCAAGCAGATGACAGGCAGGAATCGTGCAGCTCAGCTGGCAATTGTCAAGCAGATGAGCAGACAGTAATCACGCAGCTCAGCAGGCCCTGATCACGTGACTGAGCATGCACTGTTCACGTGGCTGATCATGCACTATCACGTGACTGATCATGCACTGATCACGTGACTGATCATGCACTGATCACGTGGCTATCATGCACTGATCACGTGGCTGATCATACACTGATCACGTGGCTGATCATGCACTGATCACGTGGCTGATCATGCACTGATCACGTGACTGATCATGCACTGATCACGTGGCTGATCATGCACTGATCACGTGGCTGATCATGCATGATCACGCAGCTACCATGCACTGATCACGTGACTGATCATGCACTGATCACGTGACTGATCATGCACTGATCACGTGGCTATCATGCACTGATCACGTGGCTGATCATGCACCTGTCACGTGACATATCATGCACTGATCACGTGGCACTCATGCACTGATCACGTGGCTGATCATACACTGATCACGTGACTGATCATGCACTGATCACGTGGCTATCATGCACTGATCACGTGGCTGATCATGCAATGATCACGTAGCTACCATGCACTGGTCACGTGACTGATCATGCACTGATCACGTCAATGATCATGCACTGATCACGTGACTGATCATGCACTGATCACGTGACTGATCATGCACTGATCACGTGACTGATCATGCACTGATCACGTAACTGATCATGCACTGATCACGTGGCTGATCATGCACTGATCACGTGGCTGATCATGCACTGATCACGTGACTGATCATGCACTGATCACGTGACTGATCATGCACTGATCACGTGGCTATCATGCACTGATCACTGGCTGATCATACACTGATCACGTGACTGATCATGCACTGTTCACGTGACTGATCATGTACAGATTACGTGAATAATCATGAAGTGATCACGTGGCTATCCTGCACTGATCACGTGGATAACATGCACTGATCACGTGGCTGATCACACACGTGTCACGTGACTGATCATGCACTGATCACGTGGCTATCATGCACTGATCACGTGGCTATCATGCACTGTCACATGGCTGATCATGCAATGATCACGTAGCTACCATGCACTGGTCACGTGACTGATCATGCACTGATCAGGTAATTGATCATGCACTGATCACGTGACTGATCATGCACAGATCACCTGACTGATCATGCACAGATCACGTGACTGATCATGCACTGATCACGTGGCTATCATGCACTGCTCACGTGGCTGATCATGCAATGATCACGCAGCTACCATGTACTGGTCACATGACTGATCATGCACTGATCACATAATTGATCATGCACTGTTCACCTGGCTTATCATGCATTGATCATGTGACTGATCATGTGCTGATCATGTTTGGTGTCACACACTGATCATGTGCCTCTGGAGGCAATGAACATAGAGCTGAATAGGCAGGAATCAGTCAGCAGGCTATAATCATGGAACTCACCTCTGAGAAATCATGCTGCTCAGCTGGCAATAATCAAGTAGATGAGCAGGCAGGAATTATGCAGCACAGGTGGCAATTGTCAAGGAGATGACAGGCAGGAATCGTGCAGCTCAGCTGGCAATTGTCAAGCAGATGAGCAGACAGTAATCACGCAGCTCAGCAGGCCCTGATCACGTGACTGAGCATGCACTGTTCACGTGGCTGATCACACACCTATCACATGACTGATCATGCACTGATCATGTGACTGATCATGCACTGATCACGTGTCTATCATGCACTGATCACTTGGCTGGACATACATTGATCACGTGCCTGGTCATGCACTGATCACGTGGCTGATCATGCACTGATCACGTGACTGATCATGCACTGATCTCTTTTCTGATTATGCACTGATCACGTGGCTGATCATGCGATGATCACGCAGCTACCATGTACTGGTCACATGACTGATCATGCAGTGATCACGTGACTCATCATGCGGTGATCACGTGGCTATCATGCACTACTCACGTGGCTGATCATGCAATGATCATGTAGCTACCATGTACAGGTCACGTGAATGATCATACACCCATCAGGTCACTGATCATGCACTGATCACGTCTATATCATGCACTGATCACATGACTGCCCATGCACTGATCACGTGGGTGATCATACACTAATCATGTGACAGATCGTGCACTGATCACGTGGCTGATCATGCACTGATACAGTGACAGATCATGGACTGATCACATGTCTATCATGTAGTGATCACGTGACTTAATGGCGCTGATCATGTGACTGATCATGCGCTGATCATATTTGCTATCATACACTGATCATGTGCCTCTGGAGGCAATAAACAAAGAGCTGAGTAGGCACGAATCAAACAGTCAGCAGGCAATAATCATGGAACTCAGGGGTGAGGAATCATGCTGCTCAGCTGGCAATAATCAAGCAGCTGAGCAGGCAGGAATTACGCAGCACAGCTGGCAATTGTCAAGCAGATGACAGGCAGGAATCATGCAGCTGAGCTGGCAATTGTCAAGCAGATGAGCAGACCGTAATCACGCAGCTCAGCAGGCCCTGATCACGTGACTGAGCATGCACTGTTCACGTGGTTGATCAAACACTGATCACGTGATTGATGATGCACTGATCACTTGGATAGCATGCAATGATCACGTGGCTGATCATACAATGTTCACGTGTCTGACCATGCACTGATCACGTGGCTGATCATACACTGCTCACGTAACTGATCATGCACTGATCACGTGGCTATCATGCACTGAATACTTGGCTGAACATGCACTGTTCACGTGGCTGATCACACACCTGTCACGTGACATATCATGCACTGATCACGTGGCACTCATGCACTGATCACGTGGCTGATCATACTCTGCTCACGTAACTCATCATGCACACATCACGTTTCTATCATGCACTGCTCACGTGGCTCGACACGGAATGGTCACGTAGCTACCATATACTGGTCACGTGACTGATCATGCACGGATCACGTCAATGATCATGCACTGTTCACGTGACTGATCATGTACTGATCACGTGACTGATCATGCACTGATCACGTGGCTATCATGCTCTGCTTACGTGGCTGATCATGCAAGGATCACGTAGCAACCATGTACTGGTCACGTGACTGATCATGCACTGATCACGTAATTGATCCTGCACTCATCACGTGGCTCATCATGCACTGATCACGTGGCTGATCACACATGTATCACGTGGCTGATCATGCACTGGTCACGTGGCTCTCATGCACTGATCATGTGGCTGATCATGCAATGAACACGTTGCTGATCATACACTGATCACGTGGCTATCATGCACTGATCACTTGGCTGGTCATACACTGATCACATGACTGATCATGCACTATTTACGTGACTGATCATGTACAGATCACGTGAATAATCATGAAGTGATCACGTGGCTATCCTGCACTGATCACGTGGCTATTATGCACTGATCACGTGGCTGATCATGCAATGATCACGTAGCTACCATGCACTGGACACGTGACTGATCTTGCACTGGTCAGGTAAATGATCATGCACTGATCACGTGACTGATCATGCACAGATCACGTGACTGATCATGCACTGATCACGTGGCTATCATGCACTGCTCACGTGGCTGATCATGCAATGATCACCCAGCTACCATGTACTGGTCACATGACTGATCATGCACTGATCACGTGACTGATCATGCAGTGATCACGTGGCTATCATGCACTACTCACGTGGCTGATCACACACCTGTCACGTGACATATCATGCACTGATCACGTGGCACTCATGCACTGATCACGTGGCTGATCATACTCTGCTCACGTAACTCATCATGCACATATCACGTTTCTATCATGCACTGCTCACGTGGCTCGACACGGAATGGTCACGTAGCTACCATATACTGGTCACGTGACTGATTATGCACGGATCACGTCAATGATCATGCACTGTTCACGTGACTGATCATGTACTGATCACGTGACTGATCATGCACTGATCACGTGTCTGATCATGCACTGATCACGTAATTGATCATGCACTTATCATTTGGCTGATCATGCACTGATCATGTGGCTGATCATACACTGATCACGTGACTGATCATGCACTGATCACGTGACTGATCATGCACTGATCACGTGGCTATCATGCACTGATCACTAGGCTGGTCATACACTGATCACATGACTGATCATGCACTGTTCACGTGACTGATCATGTACAGATTACGTGAATAATCATGAAGTGATCACGTGGCTATCCTGCACTGATCACGTGGATAACATGCACTGATCACGTGGCTGATCACACACGTATCACGAGACTGATCATGCACTGATCACGTGGCTATCATGCACTGATCACGTGGCTATCATGCACTGATCACGTGGCTGATCATGCAATGATCACGTAGCTACCATGCACTGGTCACGTGACTGATCATGCACTGATCAGGTAATTGATCATGCACTGATCACGTGACTGATCATGCACAGATCACCTGACTGATCATGCACAGATCACGTGACTGATCATGCACTGATCACGTGGCTATCATGCACTGATCACTAGGCTGGTCATACACTGATCACATGACTGATCATGCACTGTTCACGTGACTGATCATGTACAGATTACGTGAATAATCATGAAGTGATCACGTGGCTATCCTGCACTGATCACGTGGATAACATGCACTAATCACGTGGCTGATCACACACGTATCACGTGACTGATCATGCACTGATCACGTGGCTATCATGCACTGATCACGTGGCTATCATGCACTGATCACGTGGCTGATCATGCAATGATCACGCAGATACCATGTACTGGTCACATGACTGATCATGCACTGATCACATAATTGATCATGCACTATTCAACTGGCTTATCATGCATTGATCATGTGACTGATCATGTGCTGATCATGTTTGGTGTCACACACTGATCATGTGCCTCTGGAGGCAATGAACATAGAGCTGAATAGGCAGGAATCAGTCAGCAGGCTATAATCATGGAACTCACCTCTGAGAAATCATGCTGCTCAGCTGGCAATAATCAAGTAGATGAGCAGGCAGGAATTACGCAGCACAGGTGGCAATTGTCAAGGAGATGACAGGCAGGAATCGTGCAGCTCAGCTGGCAATTGTCAAGCAGATGAGCAGACAGTAATGACGCAGCTCAGCAGGCCCTGATCACGTGACTGAGCATGCACTGTTCACGTGGCTGATCACACACCTATCACATGACTGATCATGCAGTGATCATGTGACTGATCATGCACTGATCACGTGTCTATCATGCACTGATCACTTGGCTGGACATACATTGATCACGTGCCTGGTCATGCACTGATCACGTGGCTGATCATGCACTGATCACGTGACTGATCATGCACTGATCTCTTGTCTGATTATGCACTGATCACGTGGCTGATCATGCGATGATCACGCAGCTACCATGCACTGGTCACGTGACTGATCATGCACTGATCAGGTAATTGATCATGCACTGATCACGTGACTGATCATGCACAGATCACCTGACTGATCATGCACAGATCACGTGACTGATCATGCACTGATCACGTGGCTATCATGCACTGATCACTAGGCTGGTCATACACTGATCACATGACTGATCATGCACTGTTCACGTGACTGATCATGTACAGATTACGTGAATAATCATGAAGTGATCACGTGGCTATCCTGCACTGATCACGTGGATAACATGCACTAATCACGTGGCTGATCACACACGTATCACGTGACTGATCATGCACTGATCACGTGGCTATCATGCACTGATCACGTGGCTATCATGCACTGATCACGTGGCTGATCATGCAATGATCACGCAGATACCATGTACTGGTCACATGACTGATCATGCACTGATCACATAATTGATCATGCACTGTTCAACTGGCTTATCATGCATTGATCATGTGACTGATCATGTGCTGATCATGTTTGGTGTCACACACTGATCATGTGCCTCTGGAGGCAATGAACATAGAGCTGAATAGGCAGGAATCAGTCAGCAGGCTATAATCATGGAACTCACCTCTGAGAAATCATGCTGCTCAGCTGGCAATAATCAAGTAGATGAGCAGGCAGGAATTACGCAGCACAGGTGGCAATTGTCAAGGAGATGACAGGCAGGAATCGTGCAGCTCAGCTGGCAATTGTCAAGCAGATGAGCAGACAGTAATCACGCAGCTCAGCAGGCCCTGATCACGTGACTGAGCATGCACTGTTCACGTGGCTGATCACACACCTATCACATGACTGATCATGCAGTGATCATGTGACTGATCATGCACTGATCACGTGTCTATCATGCACTGATCACTTGGCTGGACATACATTGATCACGTGCCTGGTCATGCACTGATCACGTGGCTGATCATGCACTGATCACGTGACTGATCATGCACTGATCTCTTGTCTGATTATGCACTGATCACGTGGCTGATCATGCGATGATCACGCAGCTACCATGTACTGGTCACATGACTGATCATGCAGTGATCACGTGACTGATCATGCAGTGATCACGTGGCTATCATGCACTACTCACGTGGCTGATCATGCAATGATCATGTAGCTACCATGTACAGGTCACGTGAATGATCATACACACATCAGGTGACTGATCATGCACTGATCACGTCTATATCATGCACTGATCACATGACTGCCCATGCACTGATCACGTGGGTGATCATACACTAATCATGTGACAGATCGTGCACTGATCACGTGGCTGATCATGCACTGATACAGTGACAGATCATGGACTGATCACATGTCTATCATGTAGTGATCACGTGACTTAATGGCGCTGATCATGTGACTGATCATGCGGTGATCATATTTGCTATCATACACTGATCATGTGCCTCTGGAGGCAATAAACAAAGAGCTGAGTAGGCACGAATCGAACAGTCAGCAGGCAATAATCATGGAACTCAGGGGTGAGGAATCATGCTGCTCAGCTGGCAATAATCAAGCAGCTGAGCAGGCAGGAATTACGCAGCACAGCTGGTAATTGTCAAGCAGATGACAGGCAGGAATCGTGCAGCTGAGCTGGCAATTGTCAAGCAGATGAGCAGACAGTAATCACGCAGCTCAGCAGGCCCTGATCACGTGACTGAGCATGCACTGTTCACGTGGTTGATCAAAAACTGATCACGTGATTGATCATGCACTGATCACTTGGATAGCATGCAATGATCACGTGGCTGATCATACAATGTTCACGTGTCTGACCATGCACTGATCACGTGGCTGATCATACACTGCTCACGTAATTGATCATGCACTGATCATGTGGCTATCATGCACTGAATACGTGGCTGAACATGCACTGTTCACGTGGCTGATCACACACCTGTCACGTGACATATCATGCACTGATCACGTGGCACTCATGCACTGATCACGTGGCTGATCATACTCTGCTCACGTAACTCATCATGCACACATCACGTTTCTATCATGCACTGCTCACGTGGCTCGACACGGAATGGTCACGTGGCTACCATATACTGGTCACGTGACTGATCATGCACGGATCACGTCAATGATCATGCACTGTTCACGTGACTGATCATGTACTGATCACGTGACTGATCATGCAATGATCACGTGGCTATCATGCTCTGCTTACGTGGCTGATCATGCAAGGATCACGTAGCAACCATGTACTGGTCACGTGACTGATCATGCACTGATCACGTAATTGATCCTGCACTCATCACGTGGCTCATCATGCACTGATCACGTGGCTGATCACACATGTATCACGTGACTGATCATGCACTGATCACGTGGCTCTCATGCACTGATCATGTGGCTGATCATGCAATGAACACGTTGCTGATCATACACTGATCACGTGGCTATCATGCACTGATCACTTGGCTGGTCATACACTGATCACATGACTGATCATGCACTATTCACGTGACTGATCATGTACAGATCACGTGGCTATCATGCACTGATCACGTGGCTGATCATGCAATGATCACGTAGCTACCATGCACTGGTCACGTGACTGATCATGCACTGGTCAGGTAAATGATCATGCACTGATCACGTGACTGATCATGCACAGATCACGTGACTGATCATGCACTGATCACGTGGCTATCATGCACTGCTCACGTGGCTGATCATGCAATGATCACCCAGCTACCATGTACTGGTCACATGACTGATCATACACTGATCACATAATTGATCATGCACTGATCACCTGGCTTATCATGCATTGATCATGTGACTGATCATGTGCTGATCATGTTTGGTGTCACACACTGATCATGTGCCTCTGGAGGCAATGAAAATAGAGCTGAGTAGGCAGGAATCAGTCAGCAGGCTATAATCATGGAACTCAGCTCTGAGAAATCATGCTGCTCAGCTGGCAATAATCAAGTAGATGAGCAGGCAGGAATTACGCAGCACAGGTGGCAATTGTCAAGGAGATGACAGGCAGGAATCGTGCAGCTCAGCTGGCAATTGTCAAGCAGATGAGCAGACAGTAATCACGCAGCTCGGCAGGCCCTGATCACGTGACTGAGCATGCACTGTTCACGTGGCTGATCACACACCTATCACATGACTGATCATGCACTGATCATGTGACTGATCATGCACTGATCACGTGTCTATCATGCACTGATCACTTGGCTGGACATACATTGATCACGTGCCTGGTCATGCACTGATCACGTGGCTGATCATGCACTGATCACGTGACTGATCATGCACTGATCTCTTGTCTGATCATGCACTGATCACGTGGCTATCATGCACTGCTCACTTGGCTGATCAAGCGATGATCACGCAGCTACCATGTACTGGTCACATGACTGATCATGCACTGATCACGTGACTGATCATACAGTGATCACGTGGCTATCATGCACTACTCACGTGGCTGATCATGCAATGATCATGTAGCTACCATGTACAGGTCACGTGAATGATCATACACCCATCAGGTGACTGATCATGCACTGATCACGTTGCCATCATACACTGATCACTAGACTGATCATGCACTGATCACGTCTATATCAGGCACTGATCACATGACTGCCCATGCACTGATCACGTGGATTATCATGCACTGATACCGTGACTGAGCATGGATTGATCACATGACTATCATGTAGTGATCACGTGACTTAATGGCGCTGATCATGTGACTGATCATGCGCTGATCATGTTTGCTATCATACACTGATCATGTGCCTCTGGAGGCAATAAACAAAGAGCTGAGTAGGCACGAATCAAACAGTCAGCAGGCAATAATCATGGAACTCAGGTGTGAGGAATCATGCTGCTCAGCTGGCAATAATCAAGCAGCTGAGCAGGCAGGAATTACGCAGCACAGCTGGCAATTGTCAAGCAGATGACAGGCAGGAATCGTGCAGCTCAGCTGGCAATTGTCAAGCAGATGAGCAGACAGTAATCACGCAGCTCGGCAGGCCCTGATCACGTGACTGAGCATGCACTGTTCACGTGGCTGATCACACACCTATCACATGACTGATCATGCACTGATCATGTGACTGATCATGCACTGATCACGTGTCTATCATGCACTGATCACTTGGCTGGACATACATTGATCACGTGCCTGGTCATGCACTGATCACGTGGCTGATCATGCACTGATCACGTGACTGATCATGCACTGATCTCTTGTCTGATCATGCACTGATCACGTGGCTATCATGCACTGCTCACTTGGCTGATCAAGCGATGATCACGCAGCTACCATGTACTGGTCACATGACTGATCATGCACTGATCACGTGACTGATCATACAGTGATCACGTGGCTATCATGCACTACTCACGTGGCTGATCATGCAATGATCATGTAGCTACCATGTACAGGTCACGTGAATGATCATACACCCATCAGGTGACTGATCATGCACTGATCACGTTGCCATCATACACTGATCACTAGACTGATCATGCACTGATCACGTCTATATCAGGCACTGATCACATGACTGCCCATGCACTGATCACGTGGATTATCATGCACTGATACCGTGACTGAGCATGGATTGATCACATGACTATCATGTAGTGATCACGTGACTTAATGGCGCTGATCATGTGACTGATCATGCGCTGATCATGTTTGCTATCATACACTGATCATGTGCCTCTGGAGGCAATAAACAAAGAGCTGAGTAGGCACGAATCAAACAGTCAGCAGGCAATAATCATGGAACTCAGGTGTGAGGAATCATGCTGCTCAGCTGGCAATAATCAAGCAGCTGAGCAGGCAGGAATTACGCAGCACAGCTGGCAATTGTCAAGCAGATGACAGGCAGGAATCATGCAGCTCAGCTGGCAATTTTCAAGCAGATGAGCAGACAGTAATCACGCAGCTCAGCAGGCCCTTATCACGTGACTGAGCATGCACTATTCACGTGGCTGATCATACACTGATCACGTGATGATCATGCACTGATCACTTGGATATCATGCACTGATCACGTGGCTGATCATACACTGTTAACGTGTCTGACCATGCACTGATCACGTGGCTGATCATACACTGCTCAGGTAACTGATCATGCACTGATCACGTGGCTATCATGCACTGATCACGTGGATGAACATGCACTGTTCACGTGGGTGATCACACACCTGTCACGTGACATATCATGCACTGATCGTGTGGCACTCATGCACTGATCACGTGGCTGATCATACTCTGCTCACGTAACTGATCATGACACATCACGTGGCTATCATGCACTGCTTACGTGGCTCGTCATGGAATGTTCACTTAGCTACCATATACTGGTCACGTGACTGATCATGCACAGATCACGTGAATGATCTTGCACTGTTCAAGTGACTGATCATGTACTGATCACGTGACTGATCATGCACTGATCACGTGGCTATCATGCTCTGCTTACGTGGCTGATCATGCAAGGATCACGTAGCAACCATGTACTGGGCAGGTGACTGATCATGCACTGATCACGTAATTGATCCTGCACTCATCACGTGGCTCATCATGCACTGATCACGTGGCTGATCACACATGTATCACGTGACTGATCATGCACTGATCACGTGGCTCTCATGCACTGATCATGTGGCTATCATGCACTGATCACATAGCTGTCATGCACTGATCACGTGGCTGATCACGCAATGATCACCTAGCTACCATGTACTGGTCATGTGACTGATCATGCACTGATCACCTAATTGATCCAGCACTGATCACATGGCTCATCACGCACTGATCCGGTAGCTGATCACACACGTATCACTTGACTGATCATGTACAGATCACGTAAATAATCATGAAGTGATCACCTGGCTATCCTGCACTGATCACGTGGATAACATGCACTGATCACGTGGCTGATCACACACGAATCACGTGACTGATCATGCACTGATCACGTGGCTATCATGCACTGATCACGTGGCTATCATGCACTGATCACGTGGCTGATCATGCAATGATCACGTAGCTACCATGCACCGGTCACGTGACTGATCATGCACTGATCAGGTAATTGATCATGCACTGATCACGTGACTGATCATGCAGAGATCACGTGACTGATCATGCACAGATCACGTGACTGATCATGCACTGATCACTTGGATATCATGCAGTGTTCACGTGGCTGATCATGCAATGATCACACAGCTACCATGTACTGGTCACATGACTGATCATGCACTGATCACATAATTGATCATGCACTGATCACCTGGCTTATCATGCCTTGATTATGTGACTGATCATGTGCTGATCATGTTTGGTGTCACACACTGATCATGTGCCTCTGGAGGCAATGAACATAGAGCTGAGGAGGCAGGAATCAGTCAGCAGGCTATAATCATGGAACTCACCTCTGAGAAATCATGCTGCTCAGCTGGCAATAATCATGTAGATGAGCAGGCAAGAATTACGCAGCACAGGTGGCAATTGTCAAGGAGATGACAGGCAGGAATCGTGCAGCTCAGCTGGCAATTGTCAAGCAGATGAGCAGACAGTAATCACGCAGCTCGGCAGGCCCTGATCACGTGACTGAGCATGCACTGTTCACGTGGCTGATCACACACCTATCACATGACTGATCATGCACTGATCATGTAACTGATCATGCACTGATCACGTGTCTATCATGCACTGATCACTTGGCTGGACATACATTGATCACGTGCCTGGTCATGCACTGATCACGTGGCTGATCATGCACTGATCACGTGACTGATCATGCACTGATCTCTTGTCTGATTATGCACTGATCACGTGGCTATCATGCACTGCTCACGTGGCTGATCATGCGATGATCACGCAGCTACCATGTACTTGTCACATGACTGATCATGCACTGATCACGTGACTGATCATGCAGTGATCACGTGGCTATCATGCACTACTCACGTGGCTGATCATGCACTGATCACGTGGCTATCATGCACTGATCACGAGCCTGATCATGCACTGATCACGTCTATATCATGCACTGATCACATGACTGCCCATGCACTGATCACGTGGGTGATCATACACTAATCATGTGACAGATCATGCACTGATCACGTGGCTGATCATGCACTGATACCGTGACTGAGCATGGACTGATCACATGACTATCATGTAGTGATCACGTGACTTAATGGCTCTGATCATGTGACTGATCATGCGCTGATCATGTTTGCTATCATACACTGATCATGTGCCTCTGGAGGCAATAAACAAAGAGCTGAGTAGGCACGAATCAAACAGTCAGCAGGCAATAATCATGGAACTCAGGTGTGAGGAATCATGCTGCTCAGCTGGCATTAATCAAGCTGCTGAGCGGGCAGGAATTACGCAGCACAGCTGGCAATTGTCAAGCAGATGACAGGCAGGAATCGTGCAGCTCAGCTGGCAATTGTGAAGCAGATGAGCAGACAGTAATCACGCAGCTCAGCAGGCCCTGATCACGTGACTGAGCATGCACTGATCACGTGGCTATCATGCACTGATGACGTGACTGCGCATGCACTGATGACGTGGCTGTTCGGGCACTGATCACGTGTTTATCAGGCAGTGATCAGTGACTGACAGGCGCTGATCAGGGGACTGTGCATGCACTAATCAGGTGGCTGATCAGGAAATGAGCACCTAACCGAGCATGCACTGATGACGTGGCTGGTCGTTCACTGATCACGTGTTTATCATACAGTGATCACGTGACTGAGAGGCGCTGATCACGTGACTGTGCCGTCAGTGATCACGTGGCTGAGCAGGCACTGATATCGTGACTGAGCATGCACTGATCATGTGCCGGGAGCCAGGGAGGCATTCCACTCTGGACAAAGGTCATGAGGAAGGAGGCTTGGCATACGCAAATGCGGGATCGAGCCTCAGGAGTCCTCCCGGATATTCTCGAGCATCTCCCCCCAAAAAAACCAGAGTCTGCTTACTGTATTGCTTTGTGCTCTCACCTCTGATTTCACTGGGGGCTGTCCCCCACCACCATCTCGCTCTCTCTGTCAAAGAGTTAACTTACAACTCCATTTCATAAAGTTCCTTGTCATTCTTCCCTTTAACTTCCAGCTGAGTCTCCATCTGGAGCGCGGAACCCACCACGCTCACTAATTATGCCTGGGCTGCTAAGACCCACTCGAGAAGGTGTCTAGGGTGAGGCACCTTTCGCTATTCGAGAGGGCGCCTGCGGCCTACGTAAGTGGTGCCAACTTCTTGTCTTGAAGTTTGATTGGTCTTCCGCGTAAACCAAGCTACTCAGTCTCTTTTCTCCACCGAATTTTCCTACTGAGCTCTCCTCATACTATTATTCTTGACATCTCTGATTAGCATATAAATAGTCGCCTAGGCCATCTCTCCTTCGAATACCCTGGATCAGTTGGGGCTGGTCCCCGGCAGGTGGCGACCGAACAGGGACTTCAGGAGGCGATACTCAAAGAGCTGAGCAGACACGAACCACGCAATCAGCAGGCAATAAGCATGGAGCTCAGCAGTGACGAATCATGCTGCTCAACTGGCAATAATCAAGCACGTGACCAGGCAGGAATCACGCAGCTCAGCTGGCAATTGTCAAGCAGATGAGTCGACAGGAATCACGCAGCTCAGCTGGCAGTTGTCATGCAGATGAGCCGGCAGGAATCACGCAACTCAGCAGGCCCTGATCACGTGACTCTGCAGGCACTGATCACCTGGCTGATCAAGTACAGATCACGTGACTGAGCATGCACTGATCACGTGGCTATCATGCACTGATGACGTGGCTGATCAGGCACTGATCACATGGCTCATCATGCACTGATCACGTGTTTATCAGGCAATAATCAGTGACAGACAGGCACTGATCATGGGACTGTACACGCACTGATCACGTGGCTATCATGCACTGATCACGTGACTGCGCATGCACTGATGACGTGGCTGTTCGGGCACTGATCACGTGTTTATCAGGCAGTGATCAGTGACTGACAGGCGCTGATCAGGGGACTGTGCACGCACTGATCAGGTGGCTGATCAGGAACTGACCACCTGACCGCGAATGCAGTGATCACGTGGTTGGTCATTCACTGATCACGTGTTTATAATACGGTGATCACGTGACTGAGAGGCGCTGATCACGTGACTGTGCCGTCAGTGATCACGTGGCTGAGCAGGCACTGATATCGTGACTGAGCATGCACTGATCATGTGCCGGGAGCCGGGGAGGCCTTCCACTCTGGACAAAGGTCATGAGGAAGGAGGCTCGGCATACGCAAATGCGGGATCGAGCCTCAGGAGTCCACCCGGATATTCTCGAGCATCTCCCCCCCAAAAAAACCAGAGTCTGCCTACTGTATTGCTTTGTGCTCTCACCTCTGATTTCACTGGGGGCTGTCCCCCACCACCATCTCGCTCTCTCTGTCAAAGAGTTAACTTACAGCTCCAATTCATAAAGTTCCTTGTCATTCTTCCCTTTAACTTCCAGCTGAGTCTCCATCTGGAGCGCGGAACCTACCATGCTTACTAATTGTGCCTGGGCTGCTAAGACCCACTCGAGAAGGTGTCTAGGGTGAGGCACCTTTCGCTATTCGAGAGGGCGCCTGCGGCCTACGTAAGTGGTGCAAACTTCTTGTCTTGAAGTTTGATTGGTCTTCCGCGTAAACCAAGCTACTCAGTCTCTTTTTCCACCGAATTTTCCTACTGAGCTCTCCTCATACTATTATTCTTGACATCTCTGATTAGCATATAAATAGTCGCCTAGGCCATCTCTCCTTCGAATACCCTGGATCAGTTGGGGCTGGTCCCCGGCAGGTGGCGACCGAACAGGGACCTCAGGAGGCAGTACTCAAAGAGCTGAGCAGACACGAACCACGCAATCAGCAGGTAATAAGCATGGAGCTCAGCAGTGACGAATCATGCTGCTCAACTGGCAATAATCAAGCATGTGACCAGGCAGGAATCACGCGCTCAGCTGGCAATTGTCAAGCAGATGAGCCGGCAGGAATCTCGCAGCTCAGCTGGCCCTGATCACGTGACTGAGCATGCACTGTACACGTGGCTGATCATACACTTATCACGTGATTTATTATGCACTGATCACTTGGATATCATGCACTGATCACGTGGCTGATCATGCAATGATCACCCAGCTACCATGTACTGGTCACATGACTGATCATGCACTGATCACGTAATTGCTCATGCACTGATCACCTGGCTTATCATGCATTAATCATGTGACTGATCATGTGCTGATCATGTTTGGTGTCACACACTGATCATGTGCATCTGCAGGCAATGAACAAAGAGCTGAGTAGACAGGAATCAGTCAGCAGGCTATAATTATGGAACTCAGCTTTGAGAAATCATGCTGCTCAGCTGGCAATAATCAAGTAGATGAGCAGGCAGGAATTATGCAGCACAGGTGGCAATTGTCAAGGAGATGACAGGCAGGAATCGTACAGCTCAGCTGGCAAATTTCAAGCAGATGAGCAGACAGTAATCACGCAGCTCAGCAGGCCCTTATCACGTGACTGAGCATGCAATGTTCACGTGGCTGATCACACACCTATCACGTGAATAAACATGCACTGATCACGTGGCTCTCATGCACTGATCACCTGTCTGGTCATACACTGATCACGCAGCTACCATGTACTGGTCACGTGACTGATCATGCACTGATGACGTAATTGATCATGCACTGATCATGTGGCTGATCATGCTCTGATCACGTGACTGATCATGCAGTGATAACGTGGGTGATCATGCACTGATCACGAGGCTATCATACACTTATCACATGGCAGGTCATACACCTATCATATAGCTACCATGTACCGGTCACGTTAATGATCTTACACCCATCAGGTGACTGATCATGCACTGATCACATGGCTATCATGCACTGACCACGAGACTGAAAATGCACTGATAACATCTAATCATGCACTGATCACATGACTGCCCATGCACTGATCGTGTGGCTAATCATACACTAATCATGTGACAGATCATGCACTGATCACGTGGCTGATCATGCACTGATCAGGTGGCTGATCATGCACTGATCACGTAATTGATCATGCACTTATCATTTGGCTGATCATGCACTGATCACGTGGCTGATCATGCACTGATCACGTGACTGATCATGCACTGATCATGTGACTGATCATGCACTGATCACGTGGCTATCATGCACTGATCACTTGGCTGGTCATACACTGATCACATGACTGATCATGCACTGTTCACGTGACTGATCATGTACTGATCACGTGACTGATCATGCACTGATCACGTAATTGATCATGCACTGATCACGTGGCTGATCATGCAATGATCACGTGACTGACCATGCACTAATCACGTGACGGATCATCCACTGATCAGTTGGCTATCATGCACTGATTACTTTGCTGATCATACTCTGATCACGAGACTGATCATGCACTGATCACGTCTATATCATGCACTGATCACATGACTGCCCATGCACTGATCACCCGGATGATCATACACTGATCATGCGACAGATCATGCACTGATCACGTGGCTATCATGCACTGCTCATGCGGCTGTTCATGCAATGATCACGTAGCTACCATGTACTGGTCACGTGAGTGATCATGCACTGTTGACCTAATTGTTCATGCACTGATCAGGTGACTTATCATGCACTGTTAACGTGAATGATCATGCACTGATCACGTGGCTATCATGGACTGATCACGTGGCTGAACATGCACTGTTCACGTGGCTGATCACACACATGTCACGTGACATATCATGCACTGATCACCTGGCACTCATGCACTGATCACGTGGCTGATCATACTCTGCTCACGAAATTCATCATGCACACATCACGTGGCTATCATGCACTGCTCACGTCGCTCATCATGGAATGATCACATAGCTACCATATACTGGTCACGTGACTGATCATGCACAGATCACGTAAATTATCATGCACTGTTCACGTGACTGATCATGTACTGATCACGTGGCTATCATGCACTGCTCACGTGGCTGATCATGCAATGATCACGTGGCAACCATGTACTGGTCATGTGACTGATCATTCACTGATCACATAATTGATCCTGCACAGATCACGTGGCTCATCATGCACTGATCACGTGGCTTATCACACATGTATCACGTGACTAATCATGCACTGATCATGTGGCTGATCATGCACTGATCACGTGACTGATCATGCACGGATCACGTGACTGATCATGCACTGATCACGTGGCTATCATGCACTGATCACTTGGCTGGTCATACACTGATCACGCAGCTACCATGTACTGGTCACGTGACTGATCATGCACTGATGACGTAATTTATCATGCACTGATCATGTGGCTGATCATGCACTGATCACTTGACTGATCATGCACTGATCACGTGACTTATCATGCACTGATCACGTGGCAATCATGCAATGATCACATGGCTGGTCATACACTGATCACGGGCCTGGTCATACACAGATTACATGACTGATCATCACTGATCACATCACTGATCATGCACTGATCACGAAGCTATCATGCACTACTCTCGTGGCTGATCATGCAATGATCATGTAGCTACCATGTACCGGTCACATGACTGATCATACACCCATCAGGTGACTAATCATGCCTGATCACGTGGCTATCATGCACTGTTCACGTGGCTGATCATACACTGATCACCTGCCTGGTCATGCACAGATCACGTGACTGAGCATGGACTGATCACATGACTATCATGTAGTGATCACTTGACTTAATGGCGCTGACCATGTGACTGATCATGCGCTGAGGATGTTTGCTATCATACAATGATCATGTGCCTCTGGAGGCAATAAACAAAGAGCTGAGTAGGCGCGAATCAAACAGTCAGCAGGCAATAATCATGGAACTCAGCTGTGAGGAATCATGCTGCACAGCTGGCAATAATCAAGCAGCTGAGTAGGCAGGAATTACACAGCACAGCTGGCAATTGTCAAGCAGATGACAGGCAGGAATCATGCAGCTCAGCTGGCATTTGTCAAGCAGATGAGCAGACAGTAATCACGCAGCTCAGCAGGCCAAGAACACGTGACTGAGCATGCACTGTTCACCTGGCTGATCATACACTGATCACGTGATTGATCAAGTACTGATCACTTGGATATCATGCACTGCTCACGTGGCTAATCATACACTGTTCACGTGTGTGAGCATGCACTGATCACGTGGCTGATCATACACTGCTCACGTAACTGATCATGCACTGATCACTTAATTGATCATGCACTGATCAGGTGGCTGATCATGCAATGATCACCTAGCTACCATGTACTGGTCCCGTGAGTGATCATACACTGATCACGTAATTGATCATGGACTTATCACGTTGCTGATCATGCACTGAACACGTGACTGATCATGCACTGATCACGTGGCTATCATGCACTGAATACGTGGCTGAACATGCACTGTTCACGTGGCTGATCACACACCTGTCACGTGACATATCATGCACTGATCACGTGGCACTCATGCACTGATCACGTGTCTGATCATACTCTGCTCACGTAACTGATCATGCACACATCACGTGGATATCATGCAGTGCTCACGTGGCTCATCATGGAATGATCACGTAGCTACCATATACTGGTCATGTGACTGATCATGGAAAGATCACGTAAATGATCATGCACTGTTCACGTGACTGATCATGTACTGATCAGGTGACTGATCATGCACTGATCACGTGGCTATCATGCTCTGCTCACGTGGCTGATCATGCAAGGATCACGTAGCAACCATGTACTCGTCACGTGACTGATCATGCACTGATCACGTAATTGATCCTGCACTGATCATGTGGCTCATCATGCACTGATCACGTGGCTGTCATGCACTGATCACGTGGCTGATCACACACGAATCACATGACTGATCAGGCACTGATCACGTGGCTCTCATGCACTGATCACGTGGCTGTCTTGCACTGATCACGTGGCTGATCACACACGTATCACATGACTGATCATGCACTGACCACGTGGCTCTCATGCACTGATTACGTGGTTATCATGCACTGATCACGTGGCTGATCAGGCAATGATCACGTAGCTACCATGTACTGGTCACGTGACTGATCATGCACTGATCACGTAATTGATCATGCACTGATCATGTGGCTGATCATGCACTGATCACCTGGCTGATCATACACTGATCACATAACTGATCATGCACTGATCACGTGACTGATCATGAACTGATCACGTGGCTATCATGCACTGATCACTTGGCTGGACATACACTGATCACGTGCCAGGTCATGCACAGATTACATGACTGATCATGCACTGAACACGTGACTGATCATGCACTGATCACGTGGCTATCATGCACTACTCACGTGGCTGATCATGCAATGATCATGTAGCTACCATGTACCGGTCAGGTGACTGATCATACACCCATCAGTTGACGGATCATGCACTGATCACGTGGCTGATCATACACTGATCACCTGCCTGGTCATGCACAGATCACGTGACAAATCATGAACTGATCACATAGCTATCATGAACTGATCACCTGGCTGATCATGCACTGATCATGTGACTGATCATGCGCTGATCATGTTTGCTATCATACACTGATCATGTGCCTCTGGAGGCAATAAACAAAGAGCTGAGTAGGCACGAATCAAACAGTCAGCAGGCAATAATCATGGAACTCAGCTGTGAGGAATCATGCTGCTCAGCTGGCAATAATCAAGCAGCTAGCAGGCAGGAATTACACAGCACAGCTGGCAATTGTCAAGCAGATGACAGGCAGGAATCGTGCAGCTCACCTGGCAATTGTCAAGCAGATGAGCAGACAGTAATCACGCAGCTCAGCAGGCCCTGATCACGTGACTGAGCATGCACTGTTCACGTGGCTGATCATACACTGATCACGTGACTGATCATGCACTGATCACTTGGATAGCATGCACTGATCACGTGGCTGATCATACACTTATTACGTGATTGATCATGCACTGATCACTTGGATATCATGCACTGATCACGTGGCTGGTCATACACTGTTCACGTGTCTGACCATGCACTGATCACGTGGCTGATCATACACTGCTCACGTAACTGATCATGCACTGATCACGTGGCTATCAAGCACTGATTACGTGGCTGAACATGCACTGTTCACGTGGCTGATCACACACCTGTCACGTGACATATCATGCACTGAGCACGTGGCACTCCTGCACTGATCACGTGGCTGATCATACTCTGCTCACCTAACTGATCATGCACACATCACGTGGCTATCATGCACTCCTCACGTGGTTCGGCATGGAATGATCACGAAGCTACCATATACTTGTCACGTGACTGATCATGCACAGATCACGTAAATGATCATGCACTGATCACGTGGCTCTCATGCACAGATCACGTGATTGCGCATGCACTGATCACGTAATTGTCATGCACTGATCACGTGGCTATCATGCACTGATCACGTGGCTGATCATGCACTGATCACGTGACTGATCATGCACTGATCACGTGGCTATCATGCACTGATCACGTGGCTGATCATGCACTGATCACGGGACTGATCATGCACTGATCACGGCGCTATCATGCACTGACTACATGACTGATCATGCACTGATCACGTGCTGATCATGCACTGATCACGTGACTGATCATGCACTGATCACGTGACTGATCATGCACTGATCACGTGGCTATCATGCACTGATCACGTGGCTGATCATACACTGATCACGTGACTGATCATGCACTGATCACGTGGCTGATCATGCACTGATCACGTGGCTGATCATGCAATGATCACGTAGCTACCATATACTGGTCACGTGACTGATCATGCACTGATCACGTACTGATCATGCACTGATCACGTGACTGATCATGCACTGATCACGTGACTGATCATGCACTGATCACGTGGCTATCATGCACTGATCACGTGGCTGATCATGCAATGATCACGTAGCTACCATGTACTGGTCACGTGACTGATCATGCACTGATCACGTAATTGATCATGCACTGATCACGTGGCTGATCATGCACTGATCACGTGACTGATCATGCACTGATCACGTGACTGATCATGCACTGATCACGTGGCTATCATGCACTGATCACGTGGCTGATCATGCACTGATCACGTGACTATCATGCACTGATCACGTGACTGATCATGCACTGATCACGTGGCTATCATGCACTGATCACGTGGCTGATCATGCACTGATCACGTGACTGATCATGCACTGATCACGTGACTGATCATGCACTGATCACGTGGCTATCATGCACTGATCACGTGGCTATCATGCACTGATCACGTGGCTGATCATGCACTGATCACGTGACTGATCATGCACTGATCACGTGGTATCATGCACTGATCACGTGGCTGATCATGCACTGATCACGTGTCTGATCATGCACTGATCACGTGGCTGATCATGCACTGATCACGTGGCTGATCATGCACTGATCACGTGGCTATCATGCACTGATCACGTGGCTGATCATGCACTGATCACGTAGCTATCATGCACTGGTCACGTGACTGATCATGCACTGATCACGTAATTGATCATGCACTGATCACGTGACTGATCATGCACTGATCACGTGACTGATCATGCACTGATCACGTGGCTATCATGCACTGATCACGTGGCTGATCATGCAATGATCACGTAGCTACCATGTACTGGTCACGTGACTGATCATGCACTGATCACGTAATTGATCATGCACTGATCACGTGGCTGATCATGCACTGATCACGTGACTGATCATGCACTGATCACGTGACTGATCATGCACTGATCACGTGGCTATCATGCACTGATCACGTGGCTGATCATGCACTGATCACGTGACTGATCATGCACTGATCACGTGACTGATCATGCACTGATCACGTGGATATCATGCACTGATCACGTGGCTGATCATACACTGATCACGTGTCTGATCATGCACTGATCACGTGGCTGATCATACACTGATCACGTAACTGATCATGCACTGATCACGTGGCTATCATGCACTGATCACGTGGCTGATCATGCACTGATCACGTGGCTGATCACACACCTGTCACGTGACTGATCATGCACTGATCACGTGGCACTCATGCACTGATCACGTGGCTGATCATACACTGCTCACGTAACTGATCATGCACACATCACGTGGCTATCATGCACTGCTCACGTGGCTGATCATGCAATGATCACGTAGCTACCATATACTGGTCACGTGACTGATCATGCACTGATCACGTAAATGATCATGCACTGATCACGTGACTGATCATGCACTGATCACGTGACTGATCATGCACTGATCACGTGGCTATCATGCACTGATCACGTGGCTGATCATGCAATGATCACGTAGCAACCATGTACTGGTCACGTGACTGATCATGCACTGATCACGTAATTGATCATGCACTGATCACGTGACTGATCATGCACTGATCACGTGGCTGATCACACTGTATCACGTGACTGATCATGCACTGATCACGTGGCTATCATGCACTGATCACGTGGCTATCATGCACTGATCACGTGGATATCATGCACTGATCACGTGGCTGATCACACACTGATCACGTGACTGATCATGCACTGATCACGTGGCTATCATGCACTGATCACGTGGCTATCATGCACTGATCACGTGGCTGATCATGCACTGATCACGTGACTGATCATGCACTGATCACGCAGCTATCATGCACTGGTCACGTGACTGATCATGCACTGATCACGTGGCTGATCATGCACTGATCACGTGACTGATCATGCACTGATCACGTGACTGATCATGCACTGATCACGTGGCTATCATGCACTGATCACGTGGCTGATCATGCACTGATCACGTGCCTGATCATGCACTGATCACGTGACTGATCATGCACTGATCACGTGACTGATCATGCACTGATCACGTGGCTATCATGCACTGATCACGTGGCTGATCATGCACTGATCACGTGCCTGATCATGCACTGATCACGTGACTGATCATGCACTGATCACGTAGTGATCATGCACTGATCACGTGGCTGATCATGCACTGATCACGTGGCTATCATGCACTGATCACGTGGCTATCATGCACTGATCACGTGGCTGATCATGCACTGATACCGTGACTGAGCATGGACTGATCACATGACTATCATGTAGTGATCACGTGACTTAATGGCTCTGATCATGTGACTGATCATGCGCTGATCATGTTTGCTATCATACACTGATCATGTGCCTCTGGAGGCTATAAACAAAGAGCTGAGTAGGCATGAATCAAACAGTCAGCAGGCAATAATCATGGAACTCAGGTGTGAGGAATCATGCTGCTCAGCTGGCAATAATCAAGCAGCTGAGCAGGCAGGAATTACACAGCACAGCTGGCAATTGTCAAGCAGATGACAGGCAGGAATCATGCAGCTCAGCTGGCAATTGTCAAGCAGATGAGCAGACAGTAATCACGCAGCTCAGCAGGCCCTGATCACGTGACTGAGCATGCACTGTTCACGTGGCTGATCATACACTGATCACGTGATTGATCATGCACTGATCACTTGGATATCATGCACTGATCACGTGGCTGATCATACACTGTTCACGTGTCTGACCATGCACTGATCACGTGGCTGATCACACTGCTCACGTAACTGATCATGCACTGATCACGTGGCTGATCATGCACTGATCACGTGGCTGATCATGCACTGATCACGTAGCTACCATGCACTGGTCACGTGACTGATCATGCACTGATCACGTGACTGATCATGCACTGATCACGTGGCTGATCATGCACTGATCACGTGACTGATCATGCACTGATCACGTGACTGATCATGCACTGATCACGTGGCTATCATGCACTGCTCACGTGGCTGATCATGCACTGATCACGCAGCTACCATGTACTGGTCACATGACTGATCATGCACTGATCACGTAATTGATCATGCACTGATCACGTGGCTTATCATGCATTGATCATGTGACTGATCATGTGCTGATCATGTTTGGTGTCACACACTGATCATGTGCATCTGGAGGCAATGAACATAGAGCTGAGTAGGCAGGAATCAGTCAGCAGGCTATAATCATGGAACTCAGCTCTGAGAAATCATGCTGCTCAGCTGGCAATAATCAAGTAGATGAGCAGGCAGGAATTACGCAGCACAGGTGGCAATTGTCAAGGAGATGACAGGCAGGAATCGTGCAGCTCAGCTGGCAATTGTCAAGCAGATGAGCAGACAGTAATCACGCAGCTCAGCAGGCACTGATCACGTGACTGAGCATGCACTGTTCACGTGGCTGATCACACACCATTCACGTGACTGATCATGCACTGATCACGTGACTGATCATGCACTGATCACGTAGCTATCATGCACTGATCACGTGGCTGATCATGCACTGATCACGGGACTGATCATGCACTGATCACGGCGCTATCATGCACTGACTACATGACTGCACATGCACTGATCACGTGGCTGATCATGCACTGATCACGTGACTGATCATGCACTGATCACGTGACTGATCATGCACTGATCACGTGGCTGATCATGCACTGATCACGTGGCTATCATGCACTGATCACGTGGCTGATCATGCAATGATCACGCAGCTACCATGTACTGGTCACGTGACTGATCATGCACTGATCACGTAACTGATCATGCACTGATCACGTGGCTGATCATGCACTGATCACGTGGCTGATCATGCACTGATCACGTGGCTGATCATGCACTGATCACGTGACTGATCATGCACTGATCACGTGGCTATCATGCACTGATCACGTGGCTGATCATGCACTGATCACGTAGCTATCATGCACTGTCACGTGACTGATCATGCACTGATCACGTGACTGATCATGCACTGATCACGTGGCTATCATGCACTGATCACGTGGCTGATCATGCACTGATCACGTGGCTGATCATGCACTGATCACGTGACTGAGCATGGACTGATCACATGACTATCATGTAGTGATCACGTGACTTAATGGCGCTGATCATGTGACTGATCATGCGCTGATCATGTTTGCTATCATACAATGATCATGTGCCTCTGGAGGCAATAAACAAAGAGCTGAGTAGGCACGAATCAAACAGTCAGCAGGCAATAATCATGGAACTCAGCTGTGAGGAATCATGCTGCTCAGCTGGCAATAATCAAGCAGCTGAGCAGGCAGGAATTACACAGCACAGCTGGCAATTGTCAAGCAGATGACAGGCAGGAATCATGCAGCTCAGCTGGCATTTGTCAAGCAGATGAGCAGACAGTAATCACGCAGCTCAGCAGGCCCAGAACACGTGACTGAGCATGCACTGTTCACGTGGCTGATCATACACTGATCACGTGATTGATCATGTACTGATCACTTGGATATCATGCACTGATCACGTGGCTGATCATACACTGTTCACGTGTCTGATCATGCACTGATCACGTGGCTGATCATACACTGATCACGTAACTGATCATGCACTGATCACGTGGCTGATCATGCACTGATCACGTGGCTGATCATGCACTGATCACGTGGCTATCATGCACTGATCACGTGACTGATCATGCACTGATCACGTAATTGATCATGCACTGATCACGTGGCTGATCATGCACTGATCACGTGACTGATCACGTGGCTATCATGCACTGATCACGTGGCTGATCATGCACTGATCACGTGGCTGATCATGCACTGATCACGTGACTATCATGCACTGATCACGTGGCATCATGCACTGATCACGTGGCTGATCATGCACTGATCACGTGACTGATCATGCACTGATCACGTGGCTATCATGCACTGATCACGTGGCTGATCATGCAATGATCACGTAGCTACCATGTACTGGTCACGTGACTGATCATGCACTGATCACGTAACTGATCATGCACTGATCACGTGACTGATCATGCACTGATCACGTGACTGATCATGCACTGATCACGTGGCTATCATGCACTGATCACGTGGCTATCATGCACTGATCACGTGGCTGATCATGCACTGATCACGTGGCTATCATGCACTGATCACGTGACTGATCATGCACTGATCACGTGGCTATCATGCACTGATCACGTGGCTGATCATGCACTGATCACGCAGCTACCATGTACTGATCACGTGACTGATCATGCACTGATCACGTGATTGATCATGCACTGATCACGTGGCTTATCATGCACTGATCATGTGACTGATCATGTGCTGATCATGTTTGGTGTCATACACTGATCATGTGCCTCTGGAGGCAATGAACATAGAGCTGAGTAGGCAGGAAACAGTCAGCAGGCTATAATCATGGAACTCAGCTCTGAGAAATCATGCTGCTCAGCTGGCAATAATCAAGCAGATGAGCAGGCAGGAATTACGCAGCACAGTGGCAATTGTCAAGGAGATGACAGGCAGGAATCGTGCAGCTCAGCTGGCAATTGTCAAGCAGATGAGCAGACAGTAATCACGCAGCTCAGCAGGCCCTGATCACGTGACTGAGCATGCACTGTTCACGTGGCTGATCACACACTGATCACGTGACTGATCATGCACTGATCACGTGGCTATCATGCACTGATCACGTGACTGATCATGCACTGATCACGTAATATCATGCACTGATCACGTGGCTGATCATGCACTGATCACGTGGCTGATCATGCACTGATCACGTGACTGATCATGCACTGATCACGTGGCTATCATGCACTGATCACGTGGCTGATCATGCACTGATCACGGGACTGATCATGCACTGATCACGGGCTATCATGCACTGATCACATGACTGATCATGCACTGATCACGTGGATGATCATGCACTGATCACGTGACTGATCATGCACTGATCACGTGACTGATCATGCACTGATCACGTGGCTATCATGCACTGATCACGTGGCTGATCATGCACTGATCACGTGACTGATCATGCACTGATCACGTGACTGATCATGCACTGATCACGTGGCTATCATGCACTGATCACGGCTGATCATGCACTGATCACGTGGCTGATCATGCACTGATCACGTGACTGATCATGCACTGATCACGTGGCTATCATGCACTGATCACGTGGCTGATCATGCACTGATCACGTGACTGATCATGCACTGATCACGTGACTGATCATGCACTGATCACGTGGCTATCATGCACTGATCACGTGGCTGATCATGCATGATCACGCAGCTACCATGCACTGATCACGTGACTGATCATGCACTGATCACGTGACTGATCATGCACTGATCACGTGGCTGATCATGCACTGATCACGTGGCTATCATGCACTGATCACGTGGCTGATCATGCACTGATCACGTAGCTACCATGCACTGATCACGTGACTGATCATGCACTGATCACGTAACTGATCATGCACTGATCACGTGGCTGATCATGCACTGATCACGTGACTGATCATGCACTGATCACGTGACTGATCATGCACTGATCACGTGACTGATCATGCACTGATCACGTGACTGATCATGCACTGATCACGTGGCTGATCATGCACTGATCACGTGGCTATCATGCACTGATCACGTGGCTGATCATGCACTGATCACGTAGCTACCATGCACTGATCACGTGGCTATCATGCACTGATCACGTGACTGATCATGCACTGATCACGTGACTGATCATGCACTGATCACGTGACTGATCATGCACTGATCACGTGGCTATCATGCACTGATCACGTGGCTGATCATGCACTGATCACGCAGCTACCATGTACTGGTCACATGACTGATCATGCACTGATCACGTAATTGATCATGCACTGATCACGTGGCTTATCATGCACTGATCATGTGACTGATCATGTGCTGATCATGTTTGGTGTCACACACTGATCATGTGCCTCTGGAGGCAATGAACATAGAGCTGAGTAGGCAGGAATCAGTCAGCAGGCTATAATCATGGAACTCAGCTCTGAGAAATCATGCTGCTCAGCTGGCAATAATCAAGTAGATGAGCAGGCAGGAATTATGCAGCACAGGTGGCAATTGTCAAGCAGATGACAGGCAGGAATCGTGCAGCTCAGCTGGCAATTGTCAAGCAGATGAGCAGACAGTAATCACGCAGCTCAGCAGGCACTGATCACGTGACTGAGCATGCACTGTTCACGTGGCTGATCACACACCATTCACGTGACTGATCATGCACTGATCACGTGACTGATCATGCACTGATCACGTGGCTATCATGCACTGATCACGTGGCTGATCATGCACTGATCACGGGACTGATCATGCACTGATCACGGCGCTATCATGCACTGACTACATGACTGCACATGCACTGATCACGTGGCTGATCATGCACTGATCACGTGACTGATCATGCACTGATCACGTGACTGATCATGCACTGATCACGTGGCTGATCATGCACTGATCACGTGGCTATCATGCACTGATCACGTGGCTGATCATGCAATGATCACGCAGCTACCATGTACTGGTCACGTGACTGATCATGCACTGATCACGTAACTGATCATGCACTGATCACGTGGCTGATCATGCACTGATCACGTGGCTGATCATGCACTGATCACGTGGCTGATCATGCACTGATCACGTGACTGATCATGCACTGATCACGTGGCTATCATGCACTGATCACGTGGCTGATCATGCACTGATCACGTAGCTATCATGCACTGATCACGTGACTGATCATGCACTGATCACGTGACTGATCATGCACTGATCACGTGGCTATCATGCACTGATCACGTGGCTGATCATGCACTGATCACGTGGCTGATCATGCACTGATCACGTGACTGAGCATGGACTGATCACATGACTATCATGTAGTGATCACGTGACTTAATGGCGCTGATCATGTGACTGATCATGCGCTGATCATGTTTGCTATCATACAATGATCATGTGCCTCTGGAGGCAATAAACAAAGAGCTGAGTAGGCACGAATCAAACAGTCAGCAGGCAATAATCATGGAACTCAGCTGTGAGGAATCATGCTGCTCAGCTGGCAATAATCAAGCAGCTGAGCAGGCAGGAATTACGCAGCACAGCTGGCAATTGTCAAGCAGATGACAGGCAGGAATCATGCAGCTCAGCTGGCATTTGTCAAGCAGATGAGCAGACAGTAATCACGCAGCTCAGCAGGCCCAGAACACGTGACTGAGCATGCACTGTTCACGTGGCTGATCATACACTGATCACGTGATTGATCATGTACTGATCACTTGGATATCATGCACTGATCACGTGGCTGATCATACACTGTTCACGTGTCTGATCATGCACTGATCACGTGGCTGATCATACACTGATCACGTAACTGATCATGCACTGATCACGTGGCTGATCATGCACTGATCACGTGGCTGATCATGCACTGATCACGTGGCTATCATGCACTGATCACGTGACTGATCATGCACTGATCACGTAACTGATCATGCACTGATCACGTGGCTGATCATGCACTGATCACGTGACTGATCACGTGGCTATCATGCACTGATCACGTGGCTGATCATGCACTGATCACGTGGCTGATCATGCACTGATCACGTGACTGATCATGCACTGATCACGTGGCATCATGCACTGATCACGTGGCTGATCATGCACTGATCACGTGACTGATCATGCACTGATCACGTGGCTATCATGCACTGATCACGTGGCTGATCATGCAATGATCACGTAGCTACCATGTACTGGTCACGTGACTGATCATGCACTGATCACGTGGCTGATCATGCACTGATCACGTGACTGATCATGCACTGATCACGTGACTGATCATGCACTGATCACGTGGCTATCATGCACTGATCACGTGGCTATCATGCACTGATCACGTGGCTGATCATGCACTGATCACGTAGCTATCATGCACTGATCACGTGACTGATCATGCACTGATCACGTGGCTATCATGCACTGATCACGTGGCTGATCATGCACTGATCACGCAGCTACCATGCACTGATCACATGACTGATCATGCACTGATCACGTAATTGATCATGCACTGATCACGTGGCTTATCATGCATTGATCATGTGACTGATCATGTGCTGATCATGTTTGGTGTCATACACTGATCATGTGCCTCTGGAGGCAATGAACAAAGAGCTGAGTAGGCAGGAAACAGTCAGCAGGCAATAATCATGGAACTCAGCTCTGAGAAATCATGCTGCTCAGCTGGCAATAATCAAGCAGATGAGCAGGCAGGAATTACGCAGCACAGCTGGCAATTGTCAAGCAGATGACAGGCAGGAATCGTGCAGCTCAGCTGGCAATTGTCAAGCAGATGAGCAGACAGTAATCACGCAGCTCAGCAGGCCCTGATCACGTGACTGAGCATGCACTGTTCACGTGGCTGATCACACACTGATCACGTGACTGATCATGCACTGATCACGTGGCTATCATGCACTGATCACGTGACTGATCATGCACTGATCACGTGATATCATGCACTGATCACGTGGCTGATCATGCACTGATCACGTGGCTGATCATGCACTGATCACGTGACTGATCATGCACTGATCACGTGGCTATCATGCACTGATCACGTGGCTGATCATGCACTGATCACGTGACTGATCATGCACTGATCACGGGCTATCATGCACTGATCACATGACTGATCATGCACTGATCACGTGGATGATCATGCACTGATCACGTGACTGATCATGCACTGATCACGTGACTGATCATGCACTGATCACGTGGCTATCATGCACTGATCACGTGGCTGATCATGCACTGATCACGTGACTGATCATGCACTGATCACGTGACTGATCATGCACTGATCACGTGGCTATCATGCACTGATCACGTGGCTGATCATGCACTGATCACGTGGCTGATCATGCACTGATCACGTGACTGATCATGCACTGATCACGTGGCTATCATGCACTGATCACGTGGCTGATCATGCACTGATCACGTGGCTGATCATGCACTGATCACGTGACTGATCATGCACTGATCACGTGGCTATCATGCACTGATCACGTGGCTGATCATGCATGATCACGCAGCTACCATGCACTGATCACGTGACTGATCATGCACTGATCACGTGACTGATCATGCACTGATCACGTGGCTGATCATGCACTGATCACGTGGCTATCATGCACTGATCACGTGGCTGATCATGCACTGATCACGTAACTACCATGCACTGATCACGTGACTGATCATGCACTGATCACGTGACTGATCATGCACTGATCACGTGGCTGATCATGCACTGATCACGTGACTGATCATGCACTGATCACGTGACTGATCATGCACTGATCACGTGACTGATCATGCACTGATCACGTGACTGATCATGCACTGATCACGTGGCTGATCATGCACTGATCACGTGGCTATCATGCACTGATCACGTGGCTGATCATGCACTGATCACGTAGCTACCATGCACTGATCACGTGGCTATCATGCACTGATCACGTGACTGATCATGCACTGATCACGTGACTGATCATGCACTGATCACGTGACTGATCATGCACTGATCACGTGGCTATCATGCACTGATCACGTGGCTGATCATGCATGATCACGCAGCTACCATGCACTAGTCACATGACTGATCATGCACTGATCACGTGACTGATCATGCACTGATCACGTGACTGATCATGCACTGATCACGTGGCTATCATGCACTGATCACGTGGCTATCATGCACTGATCACGTGACTGATCATGCACTGATCACGTGACTGATCATGCACTGATCACGTGGCTGATCATGCACTGATCACGTGGCTGATCATGCACTGATCACGTGCCTGATCATGCACTGATCACGTGACTGATCATGCACTGATCACGTGACTGATCATGCACTGATCACGTGGCTATCATGCACTGATCACGTGGCTGATCATACACTGATCACGTGACTGATCATGCACTGATCACGTGGCTGATCATGCACTGATCACGTGACTGATCATGCACTGATCACGTGGCTGATCATGCACTGATCACGTGGCTATCATGCACTGATCACGTGGCTGATCATGCACTGATCACGTGGCTGATCATGCACTGATCACGTGGCTGATCATGCACTGATCACGTGGCTATCATGCACTGATCACGTGGCTGATCATGCACTGATCACGTAGCTACCATGCACTGATCACGTGACTGATCATGCACTGATCACGTAACTGATCATGCACTGATCACGTGGCTGATCATGCACTGATCACGTGACTGATCATGCACTGATCACGTGACTGATCATGCACTGATCACGTGACTGATCATGCACTGATCACGTGGCTATCATGCACTGATCACGTGGCTGGACATGCACTGATCACGTGCTGATCATGCACTGATCACGTGGCTGATCATGCACTGATCACGTGACTGATCATGCACTGATCACGTGACTGATCATGCACTGATCACGTGACTGATCATGCACTGATCACGTGGCTGATCATGCACTGATCACGTGGCTGATCATGCACTGATCACGTAGCTACCATGCACTGATCACGTGGCTGATCATGCACTGATCACGTAGCTACCATGCACTGATCACGTGGCTATCATGCACTGATCACGTGACTGATCATGCACTGATCACGTGACTGATCATGCACTGATCACGTGACTGATCATGCACTGATCACGTGGCTATCATGCACTGATCACGTGGCTGATCATGCATGATCACGCAGCTACCATGTACTGGTCACATGACTGATCATGCACTGATCACGTGACTGATCATGCACTGATCACGTGGCTATCATGCACTACTCACGTGGCTGATCATGCAATGATCATGTAGCTACCATGTACAGGTCACGTGAATGATCATACACCCATCAGGTGACTGATCATGCACTGATCACGTGGCTATCATGCACTGATCACTGACTGATCATGCACTGATCACGTCTATATCATGCACTGATCACATGACTGATCATGCACTGATCACGTGGCTGATCATGCACTGATACCGTGACTGAGCATGGACTGATCACATGACTATCATGTAGTGATCACGTGACTTAATGGCGCTGATCATGTGACTGATCATGCGCTGATCATGTTTGCTATCATACACTGATCATGTGCCTCTGGAGGCAATAAACAAAGAGCTGAGTAGGCACGAATCAAACAGTCAGCAGGAAATAATCATGGAACTCAGCTGTGAGGAATCATGCTGCTCAGCTGGCAATAATCAAGCAGCTGAACAGGCAGGAATTACGCAGCACAGCTGGCAATTGTCAAGCAGATGACAGGCAGGAATCGTGCAGCTCAGCTGGCAATTGTCAAGCAGATGAGCAGACAGTAATCACGCAGCTCAGCAGGCCCAGATCACGTGACTGAGCATGCACTGTTCACGTGGCTGATCATACACTGATCACGTGATTGATCATGCACTGATCACTTGGATATCATGCACTGATCACGTGGCTGATCATACACTGTTCACGTGTCTGACCATGCACAGATCACGTGGCTGAACATACACTGCTCACGTAACTGATCATGCACTGATCACGTGGCTATCATGCACTGATCACGTGGCTGAACATGCACTGTTCACGTGGCTGATCACACACTGTCACGTGACATATCATGCACTGATCACGTGGCACTCATGCACTGATCACGTGGCTGATCATACTCTGCTCACGTAACTGATCATGCACACATCATGTGGCTATCATGCACTTCTCACGTGGCTCGTCATGGAATGATCACGTAGCTACCATGTACTGGTCACGTGACTGATCATGCACTGATCACGTGACTGATCATGCACTGATCACGTGGCTATCATGCACTGATCACGTGGCTGATCATGCATGATCACGCAGCTACCATGTACTGGTCACGTGACTGATCATGCACTGATCACGTAATTGATCATGCACTGATCACGTGGCTCATCATGCACTGATCACGTGGCTGATCACACATGATCACGTGACTGATCATGCACTGATCACGTGGCTCTCATGCACTGATCACGTGGCTATCATGCACTGATCACGTGGCTATCATGCACTGATCACGTGGCTGATCATGCACTGATCACGTAGCTACCATGCACTGATCACGTGACTGATCATGCACTGATCACGTAACTGATCATGCACTGATCACGTGACTGATCATGCACTGATCACGTGGCTGATCACACACGTATCACGTGACTGATCATGCACTGATCACGTGACTGATCATGCACTGATCACGTGACTATCATGCACTGATCACGTGGCTATCATGCACTGATCACGTGGCTGATCACACTCGTATCACGTGACATATCATGCACTGATCACGTGACTGATCATGCACTGATCACGTGGCTGATCATGCACTGATCACACAGCTACCATGTACTGATCACATGACTGATCATGCACTGATCACATAATTGATCATGCACTGATCACGTGGCTTATCATGCACTGATCATGTGACTGATCATGTGCTGATCATGTTTGGTGTCATACACTGATCATGTGCCTCTGGAGGCAATGAACAAAGAGCTGAGTAGGCAGGAATCAGTCAGCAGGCTATAATCATGGAACTCAGCTCTGAGAAATCATGCTGCTCAGCTGGCAATAATCAAGCAGATGAGCAGGCAGGAATTACGCAGCACAGCTGGCAATTGTCAAGCAGATGACAGGCAGGAATCGTGCAGCTCAGCTGGCAATTGTCAAGCAGATGAGCAGACAGTAATCACGCAGCTCAGCAGGCCCTGATCACGTGACTGAGCATGCACTGTTCACGTGGCTGATCACACACTGATCACGTGACTGATCATGCACTGATCACGTGACTGATCATGCACTGATCACGTGGCTATCATGCACTGATCACGTGGCTGATCATGCACTGATCACGGGACTGATCATGCACTGATCACGGCGCTATCATGCACTGACTACGTGACTCACATGCACTGATCACGTGGCTGATCATGCACTGATCACGTGACTGATCATGCACTGATCACGTGACTGATCATGCACTGATCACGTGGCTGATCATGCACTGATCACGTGGCTATCATGCACTGATCACGTGGCTGATCATGCAATGATCACGTAGCTACCATGTACTGGTCACGTGACTGATCATGCACTGATCACGTAATTGATCATGCACTGATCACGTGGCTGATCATGCACTGATCACGTGACTGATCATGCACTGATCACGTGGCTGATCATGCACTGATCACGTGACTGATCATGCACTGATCACGTGACTGATCATGCACTGATCACGTGGCTATCATGCACTGATCACGTGGCTGATCATGCACTGATCACGTGCCTGATCATGCACTGATCACGTGACTGATCATGCACTGATCACGTGGCTATCATGCACTGATCACGTGGCTGATCATGCACTGATCACGTGGCTATCATGCACTGATCACGTGACTGATCATGCACTGATCACGTGACTGATCATGCACTGATCACGTGACTGATCATGCACTGATCACGTGGCTATCATGCACTACTCACGTGGCTGATCATGCAATGATCATGTAGCTACCATGTACAGGTCACGTGAATGATCATACACCCATCAGGTGACTGATCATGCACTGATCACGTGGCTATCATGCACTGATCACGAGACTGATCATGCACTTATCACGTCTATATCATGCACTGATCACATGACTGCCCATGCACAGATCACGTGGATGATCATACACTAATCATGTGACAGATCATGCACTGATCACGTGGCTGATCATGCACTGATACCGTGACTGAGCATGGACTGATCACATGACTATCATGTAGTGATCACGTGACTTAATGGCGCTGATCATGTGACTGATCATGCACTGATCATGTTTGCTATCATACACTGATCATGTGCCTCTGGAGGCAATAAACAAAGAGCTGAGTAGGCACGAATCAAACAGTCAGCAGGCAATAATCATGGAACTCAGGTGTGAGGAATCATGCTGCTCAGCTGGCAATAATCAAGCAGCTGAGCAGGCAGGAATTACGCAGCACAGCTGGCAATTGTCAAGCAGATGACAGGCAGGAATCGTGCAGCTCAGCTGGCAATTGTCAAGCAGATGAGCAGACAGTAATCACGCAGCTCAGCAGGCCCTGATCACGTGACTGAGCATGCACTGTTCACGTGGCTGATCATACACTGATCACGTGATTGATCATGCACTGATCACTTGGATATCATGCACTGATCACGTGGCTGATCATACACTGTTCACGTGTCTGACCATGCACTGATCACGTGGCTGATCATACACTGCTCACGTAACTGATCATGCACTGATCACGTGGCTATCATGCACTGATCACGTGGCTGAACATGCACTGTTCACGTGGCTGATCACACACCTGTCACGTGACATATCATGCACTGATCACGTGGCACTCATGCACTGATCACGTGGCTGATCATACTCTGCTCACGTAACTGCTCATGCACACATCACGTGGCTATCATGCACTGCTCACGTGGCTCGTCATGGAATGATCACGTAGCTACCATATACTGGTCACGTGACTGATCATGCACAGATCACGTAAATGATCATGCACTGATCACGTGACTGATCATGCACTGATCACGTGGCTATCATGCACTGCTCACGTGGCTGATCATGCACTGATCACGTAGCAACCATGTACTGGTCACGTGACTGATCATGCACTGATCACGTAATTGATCCTGCACTGATCACGTGGCTCATCATGCACTGATCACGTGGCTGATCACACATGTATCACGTGACTGATCATGCACTGATCACGTGGCTCTCATGCACTGATCACGTGGCTATCATGCACTGATCACGTGGATATCATGCACTGATCACGTGGCTGATCACACACGTATCACATGACTGATCATGCACTGATCACGTGGCTATCATGCACTGATCACGTGGCTATCATGCACTGATCACGTGGCTGATCATGCAATGATCACGTAGCTACCATGTACTGGTCACGTGACTGATCATGCACTGATCACGTAATTGATCATGCACTGATCACGTGGCTCATCATGCACTGATCACGTGGCTGATCACACACGTATCACGTGACTGATCATGCACTGATCACGTGACTGATCATGCACTGATCACGTGGCTATCATGCACTGATCACGTGGATATCATGCACTGATCACGTGGCTGATCACACACGTATCACGTGACTGATCATGCACTGATCACGTGACTGATCATGCACTGATCACGTGGCTATCATGCACTGATCACGTGGCTGATCATGCAATGATCACGTAGCTACCATGCACTGGTCACGTGACTGATCATGCACTGATCACGTAATTGATCATGCACTGATCACGTGGCTGATCATGCACTGATCACGTGGCTGATCATGCACTGATCACGTGACTGATCATGCACTGATCACGTGACTGATCATGCACTGATCACGTGACTGATCATGCACTGATCACGTGGCTATCATGCACTGATCACGTGGCTGGACATGCACTGATCACGTGCCTGGTCATGCACTGATCACGTGGCTGATCATGCACTGATCACGAGACTGATCATGCACTGATCACGTGGCTATCATGCACTTCTCACGTGGCTGATCATACGATATTCACGAAGCTACCATGTACTGGTCACATGACTGATCATGCACTGATCACGTGACTGATCATGCAGTGATCACGTGGCTATCGTGCACTACTCACGTGGTTGATCATGCAATGATCATGTAGCTACCATGTACAGGTCACGTGAATGATCATACACCCATCAGGTTACTGATCATGCACTGATCACGTGGCTATCATGCACTGATCACGAGACTGATCATGCACTTTTCACGTCTATATCATGCACTGATCACATGACTCCCCATGCACTGATCACGTGGATGATCATAAACTAATCATGTGACAGATCATGCACTGATCACGTGGCTGATCATGCACTGATACCGTGACTGAGCATGGACTGATCACATGCCTATCATGAGTGATCACGTGACTTAATGGCGCTGATCATGTGACTGATCACGCGCTGATCATGTTTGCTATCATACACTGATCATTGCCTCTGGAGGCAATAAACAAAGAGCTGAATAGGCACGAATCATACAGTCAGCAGGCAATAATCATGGAACTCAGCTGTGAGGAATCATGCTGCTCAGCTGGCAATAATCAAGCAGCTAGCAGGCAGGAATTACACAGCACAGCTGGAAGTTGTCAAGCAGATGACAGGCAGGAATCGTGCAGCTCAGCTGACAATTGTCAAGCAGATGAGCAGACAGTAATCACGCAGCTCAGCAGGCCCTGATCACGTGACTGAGCATGCACTGTTCACGTGGCTGAACATACACTGATCACGTGATTGATCATGCACTGTTCACTTGGATATCATGCACTGATCACGTGGCTGATCATACACTGTTCATGTATCTGACCATGCACTGATCATGTGGCTGATCATACACTGCTCACGTAACTGATCATGCACTGATCACGTGGCTATCATGCACTGAATACGTGGCTGAACATGCACTGTTCACGTGGCTGATCACACACCTGTCACGTGGCTATCATGCACTGATCACGTGGCACTCATGCACTGATCACGTGGCTGATCATACTCTGGTCACATAACTCATCATGCACACATCACGTTTCTATCATGCACTGCTCACGTGCCTCGTCACGGAATGATCACGTAGCTACCATATACTGGTCACGTGACTGATCATGCACAGATCACGTAAATGATCATGCACTGTTCAAGTGACTGATCATGTACTGATCACGTGACTGATCATGCACTGATCACGTGGCTGATCATGCACTGATCATGTAATTTTCATGCACTTATCATTTGGCTGATCATGCACTGATCACGTGGCTGATCATACACTGATCACGTGACTCATCATGCACTGATCAGGTGACTGATCATGCACTGATCACGTGGCTATCATGCACTGATCACTTGGCTGGTCATACACTGATCACTTGACTGATCATGCACTGTTCACGTGACTGATCATGTACAGATCACGTTAATAATCATGAAGTGATCACGTGGCTATCCTGCACTGATCACGTGGATATCATGCACTGATCACCTGAATGATCACCCACCTATCACGTGAATGATCATGCACTGATCACGTGGCTATCATGCCCTGATCAAGTGGCTATCATGCACTGATCACGTGGCTGATCATGCAATGATCAAGTAGCTACCATGCACTGGTCACGTGACTGATCATGCACTGATCAGGTAATTGATCATGCACTGATCACGTGACTGATCATGCACTCATCACGTGACTGATCATGCACAGATCACGTGACTGATCATGCACTCATCACGTGGCTATCATGCACTGCTCACGTGGCTGATCCTGCGATGATCACGCAGCTACCATGTACTGGTCACATGACTGATCATGCACTGATCAGGTAATTGATCATGCACTGATCACTTGACTGATCATGCACTCATCACGTGACTGATCATGCACTGCTCAGGTAACTGATCATGCACTGATCACGTGGCTATCATGGACGGATCACGTGGCTGAACATGAACTGTTCACGTGGCTGATCACACACATGTCACGTGACATATCATGCACTGATCACCTGGCACTCATGCACTGATCACGTGGCTGATCATACTCTGCTCACGAAACTCATCATGCACACATCACGTGGCTATCATGCACTGCTTACGTGGCTCGTCATGGAATGATCACATAGCTACCATATACTGGTCACGTGACTGATCATGCACAGATCACGTAAATTATCATGCACTGTTCACGTGACTGATCATGTACTGATCACGTGGCTATCATGCACTGCTCACGTGGCTGATCAATCAATGATCACGTGGCAACCATGTACTGGTCATGTGACTGATCATGCACTGATCACATAATTGATCCTGCACAGAACACGTGGCTCATCATGCACTGATCACGTGGCTTTTCACACATGTATCACGTGACTGATCATGCACTGATCACGTGGCTCTCCTGCACTGATCACGTGGCTATCATGCACTGATCATGTGGATATCATGCACTGATCACGTGGCTATCATGCCCTGCTCACGTGGCTGATCATGCAATGATCACGTAGCAACCATGTACTGGTCACGTGACTGATCATGCACTGATCACGTAATTGATCCTGCACAGATCACGTGGCTCATCATGCACTGATCACGTGGCTTATCACACATGTATCACGTGACTGATCATGCACTGATCATGTGGCTGATCATGCACTGATCACGTGACTGATCATGCACGGATCACGTGACTGATCATGCACTGATCACGTGGCTATCATGCACTGATCACTTGGCTGGTCATACACTGATCACGCAGCTACCATGTACTGGTCACCTGACTGATCATGCACTGATGACGTAATTTATCATGCACTGATCATGTGGCTGATCATGCACTGATCACTTGACTGATCATGCACTGATCACGTGACTTATCATGCACTGATCACGTGGCAATCATGCACTGATCACATGGCTGGTCATACACTGATCACGTGCCTGGTCATGCACAGATTACATGACTGATCATGCACTGATCACGTCACTGATCATGCACTGATCACGAGGCTATCATGCACTACTCTCGTGGCTGATCATGCAATGATCATATAGCTACCATGTACCGGTCACGTGACTGATCATACACCCATCAGGTGACTAATCATGCCTGATCACGTGGCTATCATGCACTGTTCACGTGGCTGATCATACACTGATCACCTGCCTGGTCATGCACAGATCACGTGACTAATCATGAACTGATCACGTAGCAATGATTCACTGATGACCTGGCTGATCATGCACTGATCACGTGGCTATTATGCAATGATCACGTGGCTATCATGCACTGATCACGTGGCTGATCATGCACTGATACCGTGACTGAGCATGGACTGATCACATGACTATCATGTAGTGATCACTTGACTTAATGGCGCTGACCATGTGACTGATCATGCGCTGATGATGTTTGCTATCATACACTGATCATGTGCCTCTGGAGGCAATAAACAAAGAGCTGAGTAGGCACGAATCAAACAGTCAGCAGGCAATAACCATGGAACTCAGCTGTGAGGAATCATGCTGCTCAGCTGGCAATAATCAAGCAGCTGAGTAGGCAGGAATTACACAGCACAGCTGGCAATTGTCAAGCAGATGACAGGCAGGAATCATGCAGCTCAGCTGGCAATTGTCAAGCAGATGAGCAGACAGTAATCACGCAGCTCAGCAGGCCAAGAACACGTGACTGAGCATGCACTGTTCACCTGGCTGATCATACACTGATCACGTGATTGATCAAGCACTGATCACTTGGATATCATGCACTGATCACGTGGCTAATCATACACTGTTCACGTGTGTTAGCATGCACTGATCACGTGGCTGATCATACACTGCTCACGTAACTGATCATGCACTGATAACTTAATTGATCATGCACTGATCACGTGGCTGATCATGCAACGATCACCTAGCTACCATGTACTGGTCCCGTGAGTGATCATGCACTGATCACGTAATTGATCATGGACTTATCACGTGGCTGATCATGCACTGAACACGTGACTGATCATGCACTGATCACGTGGCTATCATGCACTGAATACGTGGCTGAACATGCACTGTTCACGTGGCTGATCACACACCTGTCACGTGACATATCATGCACTGATCACGTGGCACTCATGCACTGATCACGTGTCTGATCATACTCTGCTCACGTAACTGATCATGCACACATCTCGTGGATATCATGCACTGCTCACGTGGCTCGTCATGGAATGATCACGTAGCTACCATATACTGGTCATGTGACTGATCATGCAAAGATCACGTAAATGATCATGCACTGTTCACGTGACTGATCATGTACTGATCAGGTGACTGATCATGCACTGATCACGTGGCTATCATGCCCTGCTCACGTGGCTGATCATGCAAGGATCACGTAGCAACCATGTACTGGTCACGTGACTGATCATGCACTGATCACGTAATTGATACTGCACTGATCACGTGGCTCATCATGCACTGATCACGTGGCTGTCATGCACTGATCACGTGGCTGATCACACACGTATCACATGACTGATCAGGCACTGATCACGTGGCTCTCATGCACTGATCACGTGGCTGTCTTGCACTGATCACGTGGCTGATCACACACGTATCACATGACTGATCATGCACTGATCACGTGGCTCTCATGCACTGATCACGTGGTTATCATGCACTGATCACCTGGCTGATCAGGCAATGATCACATAGGTACCATGTACTGGTCACGTGACTGATCATGCACTGATCACGTAATTGATCATGCACTGATCATGTGGATGATCATGCACTGATCACCTGGCTGATCATACACTGATCACATAACTGATCATCCACTGATCACGTGGCTGATCATGCACTGATACTGTGACTGAGCATGGACTGATCACATGACTATCATGTAGTCATCACGTGACTTAATGGCGCTGATCATGTGACTGATCATGCACTGATCATGTTTGCTATCATACACTGATCATGTGCCTCTGGAGGCAATAAACAAAGAGCTGAGTAGGCACGAATGAAACAGTCAGCAGGCAATAATCATGGAACTCAGCTGTGAGGAATCATGCTGCTCAGCTGGCAATAATCAAGCAGCTGAGCAGGCAGGAATTACGCAGCACAGCTGGCAATTGTCAAGCAGATGACAGGCAGGAATCGTGCAGCTCAGCTGGCAATTGTCAAGCAGATGAGCAGACAGTAATCACGCAGCTCAGCAGGCCCAGATCACGTGACTGAGCATGCACTGTTCACGTGGCTGATCATTCACTGCTCACGTAACTGATAATGCACTGATCACGTGGCTATCATGCACTGATTACGTGGCTGATCATACACTGATCAGTTGGCTATCATGCACTTATTACTTGGCTGATCATACACTGATCCCGTGACTGATAATGCACTGATCATCTGGCTATCGTGCACTCATTACCTGCCTATTGTGCACTGATCACGTGGTTGATCATACACTGATCACGAGACTGATCATGTACTAATCACGTCTATATCATGCACTGATCACATGACTGCCCATGCACTGATCACCCGGATGATCATACACTGATCATGCGACAGATCATGCACTGCTCACGCGGCTGTTCATGCAATGATCACGTAGCTACCATGTACTGGTCACATGAGTGATCATGCACTGATCACGTAATTGATCATGCACTGATCAGGTGTCTTATCATGCACTGTTAACGTGAGTGATCATGCACTGATCACGTGCCTGATCATGCACTGATCTCGTGGCTATCATGCACCGCTCATGTGGCTGATCATGCAATGATCACCTGGCTACCATATACTGGTCACCTGACTGATCATGCACTGATCACGTAAGTGATCATGCACTGATCATGTGGCTGATCATGCACTGATCACGAGGCTGATCATCCACTGATCACGTGACTGATCATGCACTGATCACGTGACTGATCATGCACTGATCACGTGGCTATCATGCACTGATCACTTGGCTGGTCATACACTGATCACGTGCCTGGTCATGCACAGATTACATGACTGATCATGCACAGAACACGTGACTGATCATGCAATGATCACGTGGCTATCATGCACTACTCACGTGGCTGATCATGCAATGATCATGTAGCTACCATGTACCGGTCAGGTGACTGATCATACACACATCAGGTGACGGATCATGCACTGATCACATGGCTGATCATACACTGATCACCTGCCTGGTCATGCACAGATCACGTGACAAATCATGAACTGATCACATAGCTATCATGAACTGATCACCTGGCTGATCATGCACTGATCACGTGGCTGATCATGCACTGATACCGAGACTGAGCATGGACTGATCACATGACTATCATGTAGTGATCACGTGACTTAATGGCTCTGATCATGTGACTGATCATGCGCTGATAATGTTTGCTATTATACACTGATCATGTGCCTCTGGAGGCAATAAACAAAGAGCTGAGTAGGCACGAATCAAACAGTCAGCAGGAATTAAAAATGGAACTCAGGTGTGAGGAATCATGCTGCTCAGCTGGCAATAATCAAGCAGCTGAGCAGGCAGGAATTACGCAGCACAGCTGGCAATTGTCAAGCAGATGACAGGCAGGAATCGTGCAGCTCAGCTGGCAATTGTCAAGCACATGAGCAGACAGTACTCACCCAGCTCAGCAGGCCCAGATCACGTGACTGAGCTTGCACTGTTCACGTGGCTGATCATACACTGATCACGTGACTGATCATGCACTGATCACGTGGCTATCATGCAATGATCACTTGGCTGGACATACACTGATCACGTGCCTGGTCATGCACTGATCACGTGGCTGATCATGCACTGATCACGTGACTGACCATGCACTGATGTCGTGTCTGATCATGCACTGATTACGTGGCTATCAAGCACTGCTCACGTGGCTGATCATGCGATGTTCACGCAGCTACCATGTACTGGTCACATGACTGATCATGCACTGAACACGTGACTGATCATGCAGTGATCACATGGCTATCATGCACTACTCACGTGGCTGATCTGCAATGATCATGTAGCTACCATGTACAGGTCACGTGAATGATCATACACACATCAGGTGACTGATCATGCACTGATCACGTGGCTATCATGCACTGATCAAAATACTGATCATGCATTGATCACGTCTATATCAGGCACTGATCACATGACTGCCCATGCACTGATCACGTGGATGATCATGCACTGATACCGTGACTGAGCATGGACTGATCACATGACTACCATGTAGTGATCACGTGACTTAATGGCGCTGATCATGTGACTGATCAGGCGCTGATCATCTTTGCTATCATACACTGATCATGTGCCTCTGGAGGCAATGAACAAAGAGCTGAGTAGGCACGAATCAAACAGTCAGCAGGCAATAATCATGGAACTCAGCTGTGAGGAATCATGCTGCTCAGCTGGCAATAATCAAGCAGCTGAGCAGGCAGGAATTACGCAGCTCAGCTGGCAATTGTCAAGCAGATGAGCAGACAGTAATCATGCAGATCAGCAGGCCCAGATCACGTGACTGAGCATGCACTGTTCACGTGGCTGATCATACACTGATCACGTGATTGATCATGCACTGATCACTTGGATATCATGCACTGATCACGTGGCTGATCATACACTGTTCACGTGTCTGACCATGCACTGCTCACGTGGCTGATCATACACTGCTCACGTAACTGATCATGCACTGATCACGTGGCTATCATGCACTGATCACGTGGCTGAACATGCACTGTTCACGTGGCTGATCACACACCTGTCACGTGACATATCATGCACTGATCACGTGGCACTCATGCACTGATCACGTGGCTGATCATACTCTGCTCTCGTAACTCATCATGCACACATCACGTTTCTATCATGCACTGCTGACGTGGCTCGTCATGAAATGATCACGTAGCTACCATGTACTGGTCACATGACTGATCATGCCCTGATCACGTGGCTATCATGCACTGATCACTTGGCTGGTCATACACTGATCACGTGCCTGGTCATGCACAGATTACATGACTGATCATGCACTGAACACGTGACTGAGCATGCACTGATCACGTGGCTATCATGCACTGATGACGTGACTGCGCTAGCACTGATGACGTGGCTGATCAGGCACTGATCACATGGCTCATCATGCACTGATCACGTGTTTATCAGGCAATGATCAGTGGCTGACAGACGCTGATCATGGGACTGTGCACGCACTGATCACGTGGCTATCATGCACTGATCACGTGACTGCGCATGCACTGATGACGTGGCTGTTCGGGCACTGATCACGTGTTTATCAGGCAGTGATCAGTGACTGACAGGCGCTGATCAGGGGACTGTGCACGCACTGATCAGGTGGCTGATCAGGAACTGACCACCTGACTGCGCATGCAGTGATCACGTGGCTGGTCGTTCACTGATCACGTGTTTATCATACGGTGATCACTTGACTGAGAGGCGCTGATCACGTGACTGTGCCGTCAGTGATCACGTGGCTGAGCAGGCACTGATACCGTGACTGAGCATGCACTGATCATGTGCCGGGAGCTGGGGAGACATTCCACTCTGGACAAAGGTCATGAGGAAGGAGGCTCGGCATACGCAAATGCGGGATCGAGCCTCAGGAGTCCACCCGGATATTCTCGAGCATCTCCCCCAAAAAAACCCAGAGTCTGCATACTGTATTGCTTTGTGCTCTCACCTCTGATTTCACTGCGGGCTGTCCCCCACCACCATCTCGCTCTCTCTGTCAAAGAGTTAACTTACAGCTCCAATTCATAAAGTTCCTTGTCATTCTTCCCTTTAACTTCCAGCTGAGTCTCCATCTGGAGCGCGGAACCCACCACGCTCACTAATTATGCCTGGGCTGCTAAGACCCACTCGAGAAGGTGTCTAGGGTGAGGCACCTTTCGCTATTCGAGAGGGCGCCTGCGGCCTACGTAAGTGGTGCAAACTTCTTGTCTTGAAGTTTGATTGGTCTTCCGCGTAAACCAAGCTACTCAGTCTCTTTTCTCCACCGAATTTTCCTACTGAGCTCTCCTCATACTATTATTCTTGACACCTCTGATTAGCATATAAGTAGTCGCCTAGGCCATCTCTCCTTCGAATACCCTGGATCAGTTGGGGCTGGTCCCCGGCAGGTGGCGACCGAACAGGGACCTCAGGAGGCGATACTCAAAGAGCTGAGCAGACACGAACCACGCAATCAGCAGGCAATAAGCATGGAGCTCAGCAGTGACGAATCATGCTGCTCAACTGGCAATAATCAAGCATGTGACCAGGCAGGAATCACGCAGCTCAGCTGGCAATTGTCAAGCAGATGAGCCGACAGGAATCACGCAGCTCAGATGGCAATTGTCATGCAGATGAGCCGGAAGGAATCACGCAGCTCAGCAGGCCCTGATCACGTGACTCTGCAGGCGCTGATCACGTGGCTGATCAAGTCCAGATCACGTGACTGAGCATGCACTGATCACGTGGCTATCATGCACTGATGACGTGACTGCCCATGCACTGATGACGTGGCTGATCAGGCACTGATCACATGGCTCATCATGCACTGATCACGTGTTTATCAGTCAATGATCAGTGACTGACAGGCGCTGATCATGGGACTCTGCACGCACTGATCACGTGGCTATCATGCACTGATCACGTGACTGCACATGCAGTGATGACGTGGCTGTTCGGGCACTGATGACGTGTTTATCAGGCAGTGATCAGTGACTGACAGGCGCTGATCAGGGGACTGTGCACGCTCTGATCAGGTGGCTGATCAGGAACTGACCACCTGACTGCGCATGCAGTGATCACGTGGCTGGTCGTTCACTGATCACGTGTTTATCATACGGTGATCACGTGACTGAGAGGCGCTGATCACGTGACTGTGCCGTCAGTGATCACGTGGCTGAGCAGGCAGTGATATCGTGACTGAGCATGCACTGATCATGTGCCGGGAGCCGGGGAGGCATTCCACTCTGGACAAAGGTCATGAGGAAGGAGGCTCGGCATACGCAAATGCGGGATCGAGCCTCAGGAGTCCACCCGGATATTCTCCAGCATCTCCCCCCCAAAAAAACCAGAGTCTGCCTACTGTATTGCTTTGTGCTCTCACCTCTGATTTCACTGGGGGCTGTCCCCCACCACCATCTCACTCTCTCTGTCAAAGAGTTAACCTACAGCTCCAATTCTAAAACTTCCTTGTCATTCTTCCCTTTAACTTCCAGCTGAGTCTCCATCTGGAGCGAAGAACACACCACGCTCACTAATTATGCCTGGGCTGCTAAGACCCACTCGAGAAGGTGTCTAGGGTGAGGCACCTTTCGCTATTCGAGAGGGCGCCTGCGGCCTACATAAGTGGTGCAAACTTCTTGTCTTGAAGTTTGATTGGTCTTCCGCGTAAACCAAGCTACTCAGTCTCTTTTCTCCACCGAATTTTCCTACTGAGCTCTCCTCATACTATTATTCTTGACACCTCTGATTAGCATATAAATAGTCGCCTAGGCCATCTCTCCTTCGAATACCCTGGATCAGTTGGGGCTGGTCCCCGGCAGGTGGCGACCGAACAGGGACTTCAGGAGGCGATACTCAAAGAGCTGAGCAGACCCGAACCACGCAATCAGCAGGCAATAAGCATGGAGCTCAGCAGTGACGAATCATGCTGCTCAACTGGCAATAATCAAGCACGTGACCAGGCAGGAATCACGCAGCTCAGATGGCAATTGTCAAGCAGATGAGCCGACAGGAATCACGCAGCTCAGATGGCAATTGTCATGCAGATGAGCCGGCAGGAATCACGCAGCTCAGCAGGCCCTGATCACGTGACTCTGCAGGCACTGATCACGTGGCTGATCAAGTCCAGATCACGTGACTGAGCATGCACTGATCACGTGGCTATCATGCACTGATGACGTGACTGCGCATGCACTGATGACGTGGCTGATCAGGCACTGATCACATGGCTCATCATGCACTGATCACGTGTTTATCAGGCAGTGATCAGTGACTGACAGGCGCTGATCAGGGGACTGTGCACGCACTAATCAGGTGGCTGACCAGGAAATGAGCACCTGACCGCGCATGCACTGATGACGTGGCTGGTCGTTCACTGATCACGTGTTTATCATACGGTGATCACGTGACTGAGAGGCGCTGATCACGTGACTGTGCCGTCAGTGATCACGTGGCTGAGCAGGCACTGATATCGTGACTGAGCATGCACTGATCATGTACCGGGAGCCGGGGAGGCATTCCACTCTGGACAAAGGTCATGAGGAAGGAGGCTCGGCATACGCAAATGCGGGATCGAGCCTCAGGAGTCCACCCGGATATTCTCGAGCATCTCCCCCCAAAAAAACCAGAGTCTGCTTACTGTATTGCTTTGTGCTCTCACCTCTGATTTCACTGGGGGCTGTCCCCCACCACCATCTCGCTCTCTCTGTCAAAGAGTTAACTTAGATCTCCAATTCATAAAGTTCCTTGTCATTCTTCCCTTTAACTTCCAGCTGAGTCTCCATCTGGAGCGCGGAACCCACCACGCTTACTAATTATGCCTGGGCTGCTAAGACCCACTCCAGAAGGTGTCTAGGGTGAGGCACCTTTCGCTATTCGAGAGGGCGCCTGCGGCCTACGTAAGTGGTGCAAACTTCTTGTCTTGAAGTTTGATTGGTCTTCCGCGTAAACCAAGCTACTCAGTCTGTTTTCTCCACCGAATTTTCCTACTGAGCTCTCCTCATACTATTATTCTTGACATCTCTGATTAGCATATAAATAGTCGCCTAGGCCATCTCTCCTTCGAATACCCTGGATCAGTTGGGGCTGGTCCCCGGCAGGTGGCGACCGAACAGGGACCTCAGGAGGCGATACTCAAAGAGCTGAGCAGACACGAACCACGCAATCAGCAGGCAATAAGCATGGAGCTCAGCAGTGACGAATTATGCTGCTCAACTGGCAATAATCAAGCACGTGACCAGGCAGGAATCACGCAGCTCAGCTGGCAATTGTCAAGCAGATGAGCGGACAGGAATCACGCAGCTCAGATGGCAATTGTCATGCAGATGAGCCGGCAGGAATCACGCAGCTCAGCAGGCCCTGATCACGTGACTCTGCAGGCACTGATCACGTGGCTGATCAAGTACAGATCACGTGACTGAGCATGCACTGGTCACGTGGCTATCATGCACTGATGACGTGGCTGATCAGGCACTGATCACATGGCTCATCATGCACTGATCACGTGTTTATCAGGCAACGATCAGTGACCGACAGGCACTGATCATGGGACTGTGCACGCACTGATCACGTGGCTATCATGCACTGATCACGTGACTGCGCATGCACTGATGACGTGGCTGTTCGGGCACTGATCACGTGTTTATCAGGCAGTGATCAGTGACTGACAGGCGCTGATCAGGGGACTGTGCACGCACAGATCAGGTGGCTGATCAGGAACTGACCACCTGACCGCGCATGCAGTGATCACGTGGTTGGTCGTTCACTGATCACGTGTTTATCATACGGTGATCACGTGACTGAGAGGCGCTGATCACGTGACTGTGCCGTCAGTGATCACGTGGCTGAGCAGGCACTGATATCGTGACTGAGCATGCACTGATCATGTGCCGGGAGCCGGGGAGGCCTTCCACTCTGGACAAAGGTCATGAGGAAGGAGGCTCGGCATACGCAAATGCGGGATCGAGCCTCAGGAGTCCACCCGGATATTCTCGAGCATCTCCCCCCCAAAAAAACCAGAGTCTGCCTACTGTATTGCTTTGTGCTCTCACCTCTGATTTCACTGGGGGCTGTCCCCCACCACCATCTCGCTCTCTCTGTCAAAGAGTTAACTTACAGCTCCAATTCATAAAGTTCCTTGTCATTGTTCCCTTTAACTTCCAGCTGAGTCTCCATCTGGAGCGCGGAACCCACCACGCTTACTAATTATGCCTGGGCTGCTAAGACCCACTCGAGAAGGTGTCTAGGGTGAGGCACCTTTTGCTATTCGAGAGGGCGCCTGCGGCCTACGTAAGTGGTGCAAACATCTTGTCTTGAAGTTTGATTGGTCTTCCGCGTAAACCAAGCTACTCAGTCACTTTTTCCACCGAATTTTCCTACTGAGCTCTCCTCATACTATTATTCTTGACATCTCTGATTAGCATATAAATAGTCGCCTAGGCCATCTCTCCTTCGAATACCCTGGATCAGTTGGGACTGGTCCCCGGCAGGTGGCGACCGAACAGGGACCTCAGGAGGCAATACTCAAAGAGCTGTGCAGACGCGAACCACGCAATCAGCAGGTAATAAGCATGGAGCTCAGCAGTGACGAATCATGCTGCTCAACTGGCAATAATCAAGAATGTGACCAGGCAGGAATCACGCGCTCAGCTGGCAATTGTCAAGCAGATGAGCCGGCAGGAATCACGCAGCTCAGCAGGCCCTGATCACGTGACTGAGCATGCACTGTACACGTGGCTGATCATACACTTATCACGTGATTTATTATGCACTGATCACTTGGATATCATGCACTGATCACGTGGCTGATCATGCAATGATCACGCAGCTACCATGTACTGGTCACATGACTGATCATGCACTGATCACATAATTGATCATGCACTGATCACCTGGCTTATCATGCATTGATCATGTGACTGATCATGTGCTGATCATGTTTGGTGTCACACACTGATCATGTGCATCTGCAGGCAATGAACAAAGAGCTGAGTAGACAGGAATCAGTCAGCAGGCTATAATTATGGAACTCAGCTTTGAGAAATCATGCTGCTCAGCTGGCAATAATCAAGTAGATGAGCAGGCAGGAATTATGCAGCACAGGTGGCAATTGTCAAGGAGATGACAGGCAGGAATCGTACAGCTCAGGTGGCAAATTTCAAGCAGATGAGCAGACAGTAATCACGCAGCTCAGCAGGCCCTTATCACGTGACTGAGCATGCAATGTTCACGTGGCTGATCACACACCTATCACGTGAATAATCATGCACTGATCACGTGGCTCTCATGCACTGATCACTGGTCTGGTCATACACTGATCACGCAGATACCATGTACTGGTCACGTGACTGATCATGCACTGATGACGTAATTGATCATGCACTGATCATGTGGCTGATCATGCACTGATCACGTGACTGATCATGCACTGATCACGTGGGTGATCATGCACTGATCACGTGGCTATCATACACTTATCACATGGCACGTCATACACTGATCATATGGCTAACATGTACCGGTCACGTTAATGATCTTACACCCATCTGGTGACTGATCATGCACTGATCATATGGCTATCATGAACTGATCACGAGACTGAAAATGCACTGATAACATCTAATCATGCACTGATCACATGACTGCCCATGCACTGATCATGTGGATGATCATACACTAATCATGTGACAGATCATGCACTGATCACGTGGCTGATCATGCACTGATACCGTGACTGAGCATGGACTGATCACATGACTATCATGTAGTGATCACGTGACTTAATGGCACTGATCATGTGACTGATCATGCGCTGATCATGTTTGCTATCATACACTGATCATTTGCCTCTGGAGGCAATAAACAAAGAGTTGAGTAGGCACGAATCAAACAGTCAGCAGGCAATAATCATGGAACTCAGCTGTGAGGAGTCATGCTGCTCAGCTGGCAATAATCAAGCAGCTGAGCAGGCAGGAATTACGCAGCACAGCTGGCAATTGTCAAGCAGATGACAGGCAGGAATCATGCAGCTCAGCTGGCAATTTTCAAGCAGATGAGCAGACAGTAATCACGCAGCTCAGCAGGCCCTTATCACGTGACTGAGCATGCAGTATTCACGTGGCTGATCATACACTGATCACGTGATGATCATGCACTGATCACTTGGATATCAAACACTGATCACGTGGCTGATCATTCACTGTTCACGTGTCTGACCATGCACTGATCACGTGGCTGATCATACACTGCTCAGGTAACTGATCATGCACTGATCACGTGGCTAACATGCACTGATCACGTGGATGAACATGCACTGTTCACGTGGGTGATCACACACCTGTCACGTGACATATCATGCACTGATCACGTGGCTATCATGCACTGCTTACGTGGCTGATCATGCAAGGATCACGTAGCTACCATATACTGGTCACGTGACTGATCATGCACAGATCATGTCAATGATCATGCACTGTTCAAGTGACTGATCATGTACTGATCACGCACTGATCACGTGGCTATCATGCACTGCTTACGTGGCTGATCATGCAAGGATCACTTAGCAACCATGTACTGGTCACGTGACTGATCATGCACTGATCACGTAATTGATCCTGCACTCATCAAGTGGCTCATCCTGCACTGATCACGTGGCTGATCACACATGTATTACGTGACTGATCATGCACTGATCACGTGGCTCTCATGCACTGATCATGTGGCTATCATGCACTGATCACGTAGCTGTCATGCACTGATCACGTGGCTGATCACGCAATGATCACGTAGCTACCATGTACTGGTCATGTGACTGATCATGCACTGAAAACCTAATTGATCCAGCACTGATCACATGGCTCATCACGCACTGATCCGGTAGCTGATCACACAGGTATCACTTGACAGATCATGTACAGATCACGTAAATAATCATGAAGTGATCACGTGGCTATCCTGCACTGATCACGTGGATAACATGCACTGATCACGTGGCTGAACACACACGTATCACGTGACTGATCATGCACTGATCACGTGGCTATCATGCACTGATCACGTGGCTATCATGCACTGATCGCGTGGCTGATCATGCAATGATCACGTAGCTATCTTGCACTGATCACTTGGCTGATCATACACTCATCACGGGACTGATCGTGCACTGATCACGGCGCTATCTTGCATTGACTACATGACTCCATATGCACTGATCACCTGGATGATCATGCACTGATCACGTGACTGACCATGCACTGATCACGTGACTGATCATGCACTGATCACATGGCTGATCATGCACTGATCACGTGGCTATCATGCACTTCTGACGTGGCTGATCTGGCAATGATCACGTAGCTAACATATACTGGTCACGTGACTGATCATGCACTGATCACATAATTGATCATGCACTGATCATGTGGCTGATCATGCACTGATCACGTGGCTGATCATGCACTGATCACGTGACTGATCATGCAGTGATCACGTGGCTATCATTCACTACTCACGCGGCTGATCATGCAATGATCATGTAGCTACCATGTACAGGTCACGTGAATGATCATACACCCATCAGGTGACTGATCACGTGGCTATCATGCACTGATCACGAGCCTGATCATGCACTGATCACGTCTATATCATGCACTGATCACATGACTGCCCATGCACTGATCACGTGGGTGATCGTACACTAATCATGTGACAGATCGTGCACTGATCACGTGGCTGATCATGCACTGATACCGTGACTGAGCATGGACTGATCACATGACTATCATGTAGTGATCACGTGACTTAATGGCGCTGATCATGTGACTGATCATGCGCTGAGCATGTTTGCTATCATACACTGATCATGTGCCTCTGGAGGCAATAAACAAGGAGCTGAGTAGGCACGAATCAAACAGTCAGCAGGCAATAATCATGGAACTCAGGTGTGAGGAATCATGCTGCTCAGCTGGCAATAATCAAGCAGCTGAGCAGGCAGGAATTACGCAGCACAGCTGGCAATTGTCAAGCAGATGACAGGCAGGAATCATGCAGCTCAGCTGGCAATTGTCAAGCAGATGAGCAGACAGTTATCACGCAGCTCAGCAGGCCCTTATCACGTGACTGAGCATGCACTATTCACGTGGCTGATCATACACTGATCACGTGATGATCATGCACTGATCACTTGGATATCATGCACTGATCACGTGGCTGATCATACACTTTTAACGTGTCTGACCATGCACTGATCACGTGGCTGATCATACACTGCTCAGGTAACTGATCATGCACTGATCACGTGGCTATCATGCACTGATCACGTGGATGAACGTGCACTGTTCACGTGGGTGATCACACACCTGTCACGTGACATATCATGCACTGATCACGTGGCACTCATGCACTGATCACGTGGCTGATCATACTCTGCTCACGTAACTGATCATGCACACATCACGTGGCTATCATGCACTGCTTACGTGGCTCGTCATGGAATGATCACGTAGCTACCATACACTGGTCACGTGACTGATCATGCACAGATCACGTCAATGATCATGCACTGTTCAAGTGACTGATCATGTACTGATCACGTGACTGATCATGCACTGATCACGTGGCTATCATGCTCTGCTTACTTGGCTGATCATGCAAGGATCACGTAGCAAACATGTACTGGTCACCTGACTGATCATGCAGTGATTACGTAATTGATCCTGCCCTCATCACGTGGCTCATCATGCACTGATCACGTGGCTGATCACACATGTATCACGTGACTGATCATGCACTGATCACGTGGCTCTCATGCACTGATCATGTGGCTATCATGCACTGATCACGTAGCTGTCATGCACTGATCACGTGGCTGATCACGCAATGATCACCTAGCTACCATGTACTGGTCATGTGACTGATCATGCACTGATCACCTAATTGATCCAGCACTGATCACATGGCTCATCACGCACTGATCCGGTAGCTGATCACACACGTATCACTTGACTGATCATGTACAGATCACGTAAATAATCATGAAGTGATCACGTGGCTATCCTGCACTGATCACGTGGATAACATGCACTGATCACGTGGCTGATCACACACGTATCACGTGACTGATCATGCACTGATCACGTGGCTATCATGCACTGATCACGTGGCTATCATGCACTGATCACGTGGCTGATCATGCAATGATCACGTAGCTACCATGCACTGGTCACGTGACTGATCATGCACTGATCAGGTAATTGATCATGCACTGATCACGTGACTGATCATGCAGAGATCACGTGACTGATCATGCACTGATCACTTGGATATCATGCACTGGTCACGTGGCTGATCATGCAATGATCACGCAGCTACCATGTACTGGTCATATGACTGATCATGCAGAGATCACGTGACTGATCATGCAGTGATCACGTGGCTGATCATGCACTGATCACGTGACTGATCATGCACTGATCTCTTGTCTGATTATGCACTGATCACGTGGCTGATCATGCGATGATCACGCAGCTACCATGTACTGGTCACATGACTGATCATGCACTGATCACGTGACTGATCATGCAGTGATCACGTGGCTATCATGCACTACTCACGTGGCTGATCATGCAATGATCATGTAGCTACCATGTACAGGTCACGTGAATGATCATACACCCATCAGGTGTCTGATCATGCACTGATCACGTCTATATCATGCACTGATCACATGACTGCCCATGCACTGATCACGTGGGTGATCATACACTAATCATGTGACAGATCGTGCACTGATCACGTGGCTGATCATGCACTGATACAGTGACAGAGCATGGACTGATCACATGACTATCATGTAGTGATCACGTGACTTAATGGCGCTGATCATGTGACTGATCATGCGCTGATCATATTTGCTATCATACACTGATCATGTGCCTCTGGAGGCAATAAACAAAGAGCTGAGTAGGCACGAATCAAACAGTCAGCAGGCAATAATCATGGAACTCAGGTGTGAGGAATCATGCTGCTCAGCTGGCAATAATCAAGTAGCTGAGCAGGCAGGAATTACGCAGCACAGCTTTCAATTGTCAAGCAGATGACAGGCAGGAATCGTGCAGCTGAGCTGGCAATTGTCAAGCAGATGAGCAGACCGTAATCACGCAGCTCAGCAGGCCCTGATCACGTGACTGAGCATGCACTGTTCACGTGGCTGATCATACACTGATCACGTGATTGATCATGCACTGATCACTTGGATAGCATGCACTGATCACGTGGCTGATCATACACTGTTCACGTGTCTGACCATGCACTGATCACGTGGCTGACCATACACTGCTCACGTAACTGATCATGCACTGAGCACGTGGCTATCATGCACTGAATACGTGGCTGAACATGCACTGTTCACGTGGCTGATCACACACCTGTCACGTGACATATCATGCACTGATCACTTGGCACTCATGCACTGATCATGTGGCTGATCATACTCTGCTCACCTAACTCATCATGCACACATCACGTTTCTATCATGCACTGCTCACGTGGCTCGACAGGGAATGGTCACGTAGCTACCATATACTGGTCACGTGACTGATCATGCACGGATCACGTCAATGATCATGCACTGTTCACGTGACTGATCATGTACTGATCACGTGACTGATCATGCACTGATCACGTGTCTGATCATGCACTGATCACGTAATTGATCATGCACTTATCATTTGGCTGATCATACACTGATCACGTGACTGATCATGCACTGATCACGTGACTGATCATGCACTGATCACGTGGCTATCATGCACTGATCACTAGGCTGGTCATACACTGATCACATGACTGATCATGCACTGTTCACGTGACTGATCATGCACAGATCACGTGAATAATCATGAAGTGATCACGTGGCTATCCTGCACTGATCACGTGGATAACATGCACTGATCACGTGGCTGATCACACACGTATCACATGACTGATCATGCACTGATCACGTGGCTATCATGCACTGATCACGTGGCTATCATGCACTGATCACGTGGCTGATCATGCAATGATCACGTAGCTACCATGCACTGGTCACGTGACTGATCATGCACTGATCTGGTAATTGATCATGCACTGATCACGTGACTGATCATGCACAGATCACCTGACTGATCATGCACAGATCATGTGACTGATCATGCACTGATCACGTGGCTATCATGCACTGCTCACGTGGCTGATCATGCAATGATCACGCAGCTACCATGTACTGGTCACATGACTGATCATGCACTGATCACATAATTGATCATGCACTGTTCACCTGGCTTATCATGCATTGATCATGTGACTGATCATGTGCTGATCATGTTTGGTGTCACACAGTGATCTTGTGCATCTGGAGGCAATGAACATAGAGCTGAATAGGCAGGAATCAGTCAGCAGGCTATAATCATGGAAATCACCTCTGAGAAATCATGCTGCTCAGCTGGCAATAATTAAGTAGATGAGCAGGCAGGAATTACGCAGCACAGCTGGCAATTGTCAAGCAGATGACAGGCAGGAATCGTGCAGCTAAGCTGGAAATTGTCAAGCAGATGAGCAGACAGTAATCACGCAGCTCAGCAGGCCATGATCACCTGACTGAGCGTGCACTGTTCACATGGCTGATCACACACCTATCACGTGACTGATCATGCACTGATCATGTGACTGATCATGCACTGATCACGTAGCTATCTTGCACTGATCACTTGGCTGATCATACACTCATCACGGGACTGATGGTGCACTGATCACGGCGCTATCGTGCATTGACTACATGACTCCACATGCACTGATCACCTGGATGATCATGCACTGATCACGTGACTGACCATGCACTGATCACGTGACTGATCATGCACTGATCACATGGCTGATCATGCACTGATCTCGTGGCTATCATGCACTGCTGACGTGGCTGATCTGGAAGTGATCACGTAGCTACCATATACTGGTCACGTGACTGATCATGCACTGATCACATAATTGATCATGCACTGATCATGTGGCTGATCATGCACTGATCACGTGGCTGATCATGCACTGATCACGTGACTGATCATGCAGTGATCACGTGGCTATCATTCACTACTCACGCGGCTGATCATGCAATGATCATGGAGCTACCATGTACAGGTCACGTGAATGATCATACACCCATCAGGTGACTGATCACGTGGCTATCATGCACTGATCACGAGACTGATCATGCACTGATCACGTCTATATCATGCACTGATCACATGACTGCCCATGCACTGATCACGTGGCTGATCACACATGTATCACGTGACTGATCATGCACTGATCACGTGGCTCTCATGCACTGATCATGTGGCTATCATGCACTGATCACGTAGCTGTCATGCACTGATCACGTGGCTGATCACGCAATGATCACCTAGCTACCATGTACTGGTCATGTGACTGATCATGCACTGATCACCTAATTGATCCAGCACTGATCACATGGCTCATCACGCACTGATCCGGTAGCTGATCACACACGTATCACTTGACTGATCATGTACAGATCACGTAAATAATCATGAAGTGATCACGTGGCTATCCTGCACTGATCACGTGGATAACATGCACTGATCACGTGGCTGATCACACACGTATCACGTGACTGATCATGCACTGATCACGTGGCTATCATGCACTGATCACGTGGCTGATCATGCAATGATCACGTAGCTACCATGCACTGGTCACGTGACTGATCATGCACTGATCAGGTAATTGATCATGCACTGATCACGTGACTGATCATGCACAGATCACGTGACTGATCATGCACTCATCACTTGGATATCATGCACTGCTCACGTGGCTGATCATGCAATGATCACGCAGCTACCATGTACTGGTCACATGACTGATCATGCTCTGATCACATAATTGATCATGCACTGATCACCTGGCTTATCATGCCTTGATTATGTGACTGATCATGTGCTGATCATGTTTGGTGTCACACACTGATCATGTGCCTCTGGAGGCAATGAACATAGAGCTGAGGAGGCAGGAATCAGTCAGCAGGCTATAATCATGGAACTCACCTCTGAGAAATCATGCTGCTCAGCTGGCAATAATCAAGTAGATGAGCAGGCAGGAATTACGCAGCACAGGTGGCAATTGTCAAGGAGATGACAGGCAGGAATCGTGCAGCTCAGCTGGAAATTGTCAAGCAGATGAGCAGACAGTAATCATGCAGCTCAGCAGGCCCTGATCACGTGACTGAGCATGCACTGTTCACGTGGCTGATCACACACCTATCACATGACTGATCATGCACTGATCATGTGACTGATCATGCACTGATCACGTGTCTATCATGCACTGATCACTTGGCTGGACATACATTGATCACGTGCCTGGTCATGCACTGATCACGTGGCTGATCATGCACTGATCACGTGACTGATCATGCACTGATCTCTTGTCTGATCATGCACTGATCACGTGGCTATCATGCACTGCTCACGTGGCTGATCATGCGATGATCACGCAGCTACCATGTACTGGTCACATGACTGATCATGCACTGATCACGTGACTGATCATGCAGTGATCACGTGGCTATCATGCACTACTCACGTGGCTGATCATGCAATGATCATGTAGCTACCATGTACAGGTCACGTGAATGATCATACACCCATCAGGTACTGATCATGCACTGATCACGTCTATATCATGCACTGATCCCATGACTGCCCATGCACTGATCACGTGGGTGATCGTACACTAATCATGTGACAGATCGTGCACTGATCACGTGGCTGATCATGCACTGATACCGTGACTGAGCATGGACTGATCACATGACTATCATGTAGTGATCACGTGACTTAATGGCGCTGATCATGTGACTGATCATGCGCTGAGCATGTTTGCTATCATACACTGATCATGTGTCTCTGGAGGCAATAAACAAAGAGCTGAGTAGGCACGAATCAAACAGTCAGCAGGCAATAATCATGGAACTCAGGTGTGAGGAATCATGCTGCTCAGCTGGCAATAATCAAGCAGCTGAGCAGGCAGGAATTACGCAGCACAGCTGGCAATTGTCAAGCAGATGACAGGCAGGAATCATGCAGCTCAGCTGGCAATTTTCAAGCAGATGAGCAGACCGTAATCATGCAGCTCAGCAGGCCCTTATCACGTGACTGAGCATGCACTATTCACGTGGCTGATCATACACTGATCACGTGATGATCATGCACTGATCACTTGGATATCATGCACTGATCACGTGGCTGATCATACACTGCTCAGGTAACGGATCATGCACTGATCACGTGGCTATCATGCACTGATCACGTGGATGAACATGCACTGTTCACGTGGGTGATCACACACCTGTCACGTGACATATCATGCACTGATCATGTGGCACTCATGCACTGATCACGTGGCTGATCATACTCTACTCACGTAACTGATCATGCACACATCACGTGGCTATCATGCACTGCTTACGTGGCTCGTCATGGAATGATCAAGTAGCTACCATATACTGGTCGCGTGACTGATCATGCACAGATCACGTCAATGATCATGCACTGTTCAAGTGACTGATCATGTACTGATCACGTGACTGATCATGCACTGATCACGTGGCTATCATGCTCTGCTTACGTTGCTGATCATGCAAGGATCACGTAGCAAACATGTACTGGTCACGTGACTGATCATGCACTGATCACGTGGCTGATCACACATGTATCACGTGACTGATCATGCACTGATCACGTGGCTCTCATGCACTGATCATGTGGATATCATGCACTGATCACGTAGCTGTCATGCACTGATCACGTGGCTGATCACGCAATTATCACCTAGCTACCATGTACTGGTCATGTGACTGATCATGAACTGATCACCTAATTGATCCAGCACTGATCACATGGCTCATCACGCACTGATCCGGTTGCTGATCACACACGTATCACTTGACTGATCATGTACAGATCAGGTAAATAATCATGAAGTGATCACGTGGCTATCCTGCACTGATCACGTGGATAACATGCACTGATCACGTGGCTGATCACACACGTATCACGTGATTGATCATGCACTGATCACGTGGCTATCATGCACTGATCACATGGCTATCATGCACTGATCACGTGGCTGATCATGCAATGATCACGTAGCTACCATGCACTGGTCACGTGACTGATCATGCACTGATCAGGTAATTGATCATGCACTGATCACGTGACTGATCATGCACAGATCACGTGACTGATCATGCACTCATCACTTGGATATCATGCACTGCTCACGTGGCTGATCATGCAATGATCACGCAGCTACCATGTACTGGTCACATGACTGATCATGCACTGATCACATAATTGATCATGCACTGATCACCTGGCTTATCATGCCTTGATTATGTGACTGATCATGCACTGATCACGTGTCTATCATGCACTGATCACTTGGCTGGACATACATTGATCACGTGCCTGGTCATGCACTGATCACGTGGCTGATCATGCAATGATCACGGAACTGATCATGCACTGATCTCTTTCCTGATCATGCACTGATCACGTGGCTATCATGCACTGCTCACGTGGCTTATCATGCGCTGATCACTCAGCTACCATGTACTGGTCACATGACTGATCATGCACTGATCACATAATTGATCATGCACTGATCACGTGGCTGATCATACACTGCTCAGGTAACTGATCATGCACTGATCACGTGGCTGAACATGCACTGTTCACGTGGCTGATCAAACACCTGTCACGTGGCTATCATGCACTGCTCACGTGGCTCGTCATGGAATGATAACGTAGCTACCATATACTGGTCACGTGACTGATCATGCACAGATCACGTCAATGATCATGCACTGTTCAAGTGACTGATCATGTACTGATCACGTGACTGATCATGCACTGACCACGTGGCTATCATGCTCTGATCACGTGGCTGATCATGCAAGGATCACGTAGCAACCATATACTGGTCACGTGATTGATCATGCACTGATCACGTAATTGATCCTGCACTGATCACGTGGCTGATCATGAACTGATCACGTGGCTGATCACACATGTATCACGTGACTGATCATGCACTGATCACGTGGCTCTCATGCACTGATCATGTGGCTATCATGCACTGATCACGTAGCTATCATGCACTGATCACGTGGCTGATCACGCAATGATCACGTAGCTACCATGTAGTGGTCATGTGACTGATCATGCACTGATCACGTAATTGATCCTGCACTGATCACATGGCTCATCACGCACTGATCCGGTGGCTGATCACACACGAATCACGTGACTGATCATTCACTGATCAGGTGGCTGATCATGCACTGATCACGTAATTGATCATGCACTTATCATTTGGCTGATCATGCACTGATCACGTGGCTGATCATACACTGATCACATGACTGATCATGCACTGATCACATGACTGATCATGAACTGATCACGTGGCTATCATGCACTGATCACTTGGCTGGTCATACACTGATCACATCACTGATCATGCACTGTTCACGTGACTGATCATGTACAGATCACGTGAATAATCATGAAGTGATCACGTGGCTATTCTGCACTGATCACGTGGATATCATGCACTGATCACGTGGCTGATCACACACGAATCACGTGACTGATCATGCACTGATCAGGTAATTGATCATGCACTGATCACGTGACTGATCATGCACAGATCACATGACTGATCATGCACAGATCAAGTGACTGATCATGCACTGATCACGTGGCTATCATGCACTGCTCACGTGGCTGATCATGCAATGATCACGCAGATACCATGTACTGGTCACATGACTGATCATGCACTGATCTCATAATTGATCATGCACTGATCACCTGGCTTATCATGCATTGATCATGTGACTGATCATGTGCTGATCATGTTTGGTGTCACACACTGATCATGTGCCTCTGGAGGCAATGAACATAGAGCTGAGTATGCAGGAATCAGTCAGCAGGCTATAATCATGGAACTCAACTCTGAGAAATCATGCTGCTCAGCTGGCAATAATCAAATAGATGAGCAGGCAGGAATTACGCAGCTCAGGTGGCAATTGTCAAGGAGATGACAGGCAGGAATCGTGCAGCTCACCTGGAAATTGTCAAGCAGATGAGCAGACAGTAATTACACAGCTCAGCAGGCCCTGATCACGTGACTGAGCATGCACTGTTCACATGGCTGATCACACAGCTATCACGTGACTGATCATGCACTGATCATGTGACTGATCATGCACTGATCACGTAGCTATCTCGAACTGATCACTTGGCTGATCATACACTCATCACGGGACTGATCGTGCACTGATCACGGCGCTATCATGCATTGACTACATGACTCCACATGCACTGATCACGTGGATGATCATGCACTGATCACGTGGCTGATCATGCACTGATCACTTGGCTGATCATGCACTGATCACATGGCTGATCATGCACTGATCATGTGGCTGATCATGCACTGATCACGTGGCTATAATGCCCTGCTGACGTGGCTGATCTGGGAATGATCACGTAGCTACCATGTACTGGTCACGTGACTGATCATGCACTGATCACGTAATTGATCATGCACTGATTATGTGGCTGATAATGCACTGATCCCGTGGCTGATCATACACTGATCACGTGACTGATCATGCAATGATCATGTGGCTGATCATGCACTGATCACGTGGCTGATCATACACTGATCACGTGACTGACATGCACTGATCACGTGGCTATCGTGCACTACTCACGTGGCTGATCATGCAATGATCATGTAGCTACCATGTACAGGTCACGTGAATGATCATACACCCATCAGGTGACTGATCATGCACTGATCACGTGGCTATCATGCACTGATCACGAGACTGATCATGCACTGATCACATCTATATCATGCACTGATCACATGACTGCCCATGCACTGATCACGTGGATGATCATACACTAATCATGTGACAGATCATGCACTAATTACGTGGCTGATTATGCACTGATACCGTGACTGAGCATGGACTAATCACATGCCTATCATGTAGTGATCACGTGACTTAATGGCGCTGATCATGTGACTGATCATGCGCTGATCATGTTTGCTATCATACACTGATCATGTGCCTCTGGAGGCAATAAACAAAGAGCTGAGTAGGCACGAATCATACAGTCAGCAGGCAATAATCATGGAACTCAGCTGTGAGGAATCATGCTGCTCATCTGGCAATAATCAAGCAGCTAGCAGGCAGGAATTACACAGCACAGCTGGCAATTGTCAAGCAGATGACAGGCAGGAATCGTGCATCTCAGCTGGCAATGGTCAAGCAGATGAGCAGACAGTAATCACGCAGCACAGCATGCCCTGATCACGTGACTGAGCATGCACTGTTCACGTGGCTGATCATACACTGATCACTTGATTGATCATGCAGTGATCACTTGGATATCATGCACTGATCACGTGGCTGATCATACTCTGCTCACGAAACTCATCATGCACACATCACGTGGCTATCAGGCACTCCTCACGTGGTTCGTCATGGAATGATCACGAAGCTACCATATACTGGTCACGTGACTGATCATGCACAGATCACGTAAATGAGCATGCACTGTTAACGTGACTGATCATGTACTGATCACGTGACTGATAATGCACTGATCACGTGGCTATCATGCTCTGCTCACGTGGCTGATCATGCAACGATCACGTAGCAACCATGTACTGGTCACGTGACTGATCATGCACTGATCACGTAATTAATCCTTCACTGATCACCTGACTCATCATGCACTGATCACGTGGCTGATCACACAAGTATCACGTGACTGATCATGCACTGATCACGTGGCTATCATGCACTGATCACGTGGCTATCATGCACTGATCACGTGGCTGATCATGCAATGATCACGTAGCTACCATGTACTGGTGACGTGACTGATCTTGCACTGATCACTTAATTGATCATGCACTGATCACGTGGCTGATCAAGCACTCATCACGTGGCTACCATGCACTGCTAACGTGGCTGATTATGCAATGATCACGCAGCTACCATGTACTGGTCACGTGACTGATCATGCACTGATCATGTGTCTGATCATGCACTGATCACGTGACTGATCATGCACTGATCACGTGACTGATCATGCACTGATCACGTGGCTATCATGCACTTATCACTTGGCTGGTCATACACTGCTCACGTGGCTGATCACACACCTGTCACGTGACATATCATGCCCTGATCACGTGGCACACATGCACTGATCACGTGGCTGATCATACTCTGCTCACGTAACTCATCATGCACACATCTCGTTTCTTTCATGCACTGCTCACGTGGCTCCTCACGGGAAGATCACGTAGCTACCATATACTGGTCACGTGACTGATCATGCACGGATCACGTCAATGATCATGCACTGTTCACGTGACTGTTCATGTACTGAACACGTGACTGATCATGCACTGATCACGTGTCTGATCATGCACTGATCACATAATTGATCATGCACTTATCATTTGGCTGATCATGCACTGATCACGTTGCTGATCATACACTGATCACGTGGCTATCATGCACTGATCACTTGGCTGGTCATACACTGATCACATGACTGATCATGCACTATTCACGTGACTGATCATGTACAGATCACGTGAATAATCATGAAGTGATCACGTGGCTATCCTGCACTGATCACGTGGCTATCATGCACTGATCACGTGGCTGATCATGCAATGATCACGTAGCTACCATGCACTGGTCACGTTACTGATCATACACAGATCACGTGACTGATCATGCACAGATCACGTGACTGATCGTGCACTGATCACGTGGCTATCATGCACTGCTCACGTGGCTGATCATGCAATGATCACGCAGCTACCATGTACTGGTCACATGACTGATCATGCACTGATCACATAATTGATCATGCACTGATGACCTGGCTTATCATACATTGATCATGTGACTGATCATGTGCTGATCATGTTTGGTATCACACACTGATCATGTGACTCTGGAGGCAATGAACATAGAGCTGAGGAGGCAGGAATCAGTCAGCAGGCTATAATCATGGAACTCAGCTCTGAGAATTCATGCTGCTCAGCTGGCAATAATCAAGCAGCTGAGCAGGCAGGAATTACGCAGCACAGCTGGCAATTGTCAAGCAGATGACAGGCAGGAATCGTGCAGCTCAGCTGGCAATTGTCAAGCAGATGAGCAGACAGTAATCACGCAGCTCAGCAGGCCCTGATCACGTGACTGAGCATGCACTGTTCACGTGGCTGATCATACACTGTTCCCGTGTCTGACCATGCACTGATTACGTGGCTGATCATACACTGCTCACGTAACTGATCATGCACACATCACGTGGCTATCATGCACTGCTCACGTGGCTCGTCATGGAATGATCACGTAGCTACCATATACTGGTCACGTGACTTATCATGCAAAGATCACGTAAATGATGATGCACTGTTCACGTGACTGATCATGTACTGATCACGTGACTGATCATGCACTGATCACGTGGCTATCATGCTCTGCTCACGTGGCTGATCATGCAAGGATGACGTAGCAACCATGTACTGGTCACGTGACTGATCATGCACTGATCACGTAATTGATCCTGCACTGATCACGTGGCTCATCATGCACTGATCACGTGGCTGATCACACATGTATCACGTGACTGATCATGCACTGATCAAGTGGCTCTCATGCACTGATCACGTGGCTCTCATGCACTGATCACGTGGCTGATCACACACGTATCACATGACTGATCATGCACTGATCACGTGGGTATCATGCACTGATCACGTGGCTATCATGCACTGATCACGTGACTGATCATGCAATGATCACGTAATTGATCATGCACTGATCATGTGGCTGATCATGCACTGATCACGTGACTGATCATGCACTGATCACGTGGCTATCATGCACTGATCACTTGGCTGGACATACACTGATCACGTGCCTGGTCATGCACAGATTACATGACTGATCATTCACTGAACACGTGACTGATCATGCACTGATCACGTGGCTATCATGCACTACTCACGTGGCTGATCATGCAATGATCATGTAGCTACCATCTACCGGTCAGGTGACTGATCATACACCCATCAGGTGACGGATCTTGCACTGATCACGTGGCTGATCATACACTGATAACCTGCCTGGTCATGCACAGATCACGTGACAAATCATGAACTGATCACATAGCTATCATGAACTGATCACCTGGCTTGTCATGCACTGATCACGTGGCTACCATGCACTGGTCACGTGACTGATCATGCACTGATCAGGTAATTGATCATGCACTGATCACGTGACTGATCATGCACAGATCACGTGACTGATCATGCACTGATCACGTGGCTATCATGCACTGCTCACCTGGCTGATCATGCAATGATCACACAGCTACCATGTACTGGTCACATGACTGATCATGCACTGATCACATAATTGATCATGCACTGATCACCTGGCTTATCATGCATTGATTATGTGACTGATCATGTGCTGATAATGTTTGGTGTCACACACTGATCATGTGCCTCTGGAGGCAATGAACATAGAGCTGAGTAGGCAGGAATCAGTCAGCAGGCTATAATCATGGAACTCACCTCTGAGAAATCATGCTGCTCGGCTGGCAATAATCAAGTAGATGAGCAGGCAGGAAATACGCAGCACAGGTGGCAATTGTCAAGGAGATGACAGGCAGGAATCATGCAGCTCAGCTGGAAATTGTCAAGCAGATGAGCAGACAGTAATCACGCAGCTCAGCAGGCCCTTATCACGTGACTGAGCATGCACTGTTCACGTGGCTGATCACACACCTATCACGTGACTGATCATGCACTGATCATGTGATTGATCATGCACTGATCACGTGGCTATCATGCACTGATCACTTGGCTGGAAATACACTGATCACGTGCCTGGTCATGCACTGATCACGTGGCTGATCATACACTGATCACGTGACTGATCATGCACTGATCTCGTGTCTGATCATGCACTGATCACGTGGCTATCATGCACTGCTCACGTGACTGATCATGCGATGATCACGCAGCTACTATGTACTGGTCACATGACTGATCATGCACTGATCACGTGACTGATCATGCAGTCATCACGTGGCTATCATGCACTGATCACGAGACTGATCATGCACTGATCACGTCTATATCATGCACTGATCACATGACTGCCCATGAACTGATCACGTGGGTGATCATACACTACTCATGTGACAGATCATGCACTGATCACGTGGCTGATCATGCACTGATACCGTGACTCAGCATGGACTGATCACAGGACTCTCATGTAGTGATCACGTAACTTAATGGCGCTGATCATGTGACTGATCATGTGCTGATCATGTTTGCTATCATACACTGATCATGTGCCTCTGGAGGCAATAAACAAAGAGCTGAGTAGGCGCGAATCAAACAGTCAGCAGGCAATAATCATGGAACTCAGCTGTGAGGAATCATGCTGCTCAGCTGGCAATAATCAAGCAGCTGAGCAGGCAGGAATTACGCAGCACAGCTGGCAATTGTCAAGCAGATGACAGGCAGGAATCGTGCAGCTCAGCTGGCAGTTGTCAAGCAGATGAGCAGACAGTAATCACGCAGCTCAGCAGGCCCTGATCACGTGACTGAGCATGCACTGTTCACGTGGCTGATCAAACACTGATCACGTGATTGATCATGCACTGATCACTTGGATATCATACACTGATCACGTGGCTGATCATACACTGTTCACGTGTCTGACCATGCACTGATCACGTGGCTGATCATACACTGCTCAGGTAACTGATCATGCACTGATCACGTGGCTATCATGCACTGAATACGTGGCTGAACATGCACTGTTCACGAGGCTGATCACACACCTGTCACGTGACATATCATGCACTGATCACGTGGCACTCATGCACTGATCACGTGGCTGATCATACTCTGCTCACGTAACTCATCATGCACACATCACGTTTCTATCATGTACTGCTCACGTGGCTCATCACGGAATGTTCACATAGCTACCATATACTGGTCACGTGACTGATCATGCACAGATCACGTCAATGATCATGCACTGTTCACGTGACTGATCATGTACTGATCACGTGACTGATCATGCACTGATCACGTGGCTGATCATGCACTGATCACGTAATTGATCATGCACTTATCATTTGCCTGATCATGCACTGATCACGTGGCTGATCATACACTGATCACGTGACTGATCATGCACTTATCACGTGACTGATCATGCACTGATTACGTGGCTATCATGCACTGATCACTTGGCTGGTCATACACTGATCACATGACTGATCATGCACTGTTCACGTGACTGATCATGTACAGATCACGTGAATAATCATGAAGTGATCACGTGGCTATTCTGCACTGATCACGTGGATATCATGCACTGATCACGTGGCTGATCACACACGAATCACGTGGCTGATCATGCACTGATCACGTGGCTATCATGCACTGATCACGTGGCTATCATGCACTGATCACCTGGCTGATCATGCAATGATCACGTAGCTACCATGCACTGGTCACGTGACTGATCATGCACTGATCAGGTAATTGATCATGCACTGATCACGTGACTGATCATGCACATTTCACATGACTGATCATGCACAGATCTAGTGACTGATCATGCACTGATCACGTGGCTATCATGCACTGCTCACTTGGCTGATCATGCAATGATCACGCAGCTACCATGTACTGGTCACATGACTGATCATGCACTGATCCCATAATTGATCATGCACTGATCACCTGGCTTATCATGCATTGATCATGTGACTGATCATGCACTGATCATGTGATTGATCATGCACTGATCACGTGGCTATCATGCACTGATCACTTGGCTGGACATACAATGATCACGTGCCTGGTCATGCACTGATCACGTGGCTGATCATACACTGATCACGTGACTGATCATGCACTGATCTCGTGTCTGATCATGCACTGATCACGTGGCTATCATGCACTGCTCACGTGGCTGATCATGCGATGATCACGCAGCTACCATGTACTGGTCACATGACTGATCATGCACTGATCACGTGACTGATCATGCAGTGATCACGTGGCTATCATGCACTGATCACGATACTGATCATGCACTGATCATGTGGCTGATCACACATGTATCACGTGACTGATCACGCACTGATCACGTGGCTCTCATGCACTGATCACGTGGCTGATCACACATGTATCACGTGACTGATCACGCACTGATCACGTGGCTCATCATGCACTGATCACGTGGCTGATCACACATGTATCACGTGACTGATCACGCACTGATCACGTGGCTCTCATGCACTGATCACGTGGCTGATCACACACGTATCACATGACTGATCATGCACTGATCACGTGGGTATCATGCACTGATCACGTGGCTATCATGCACTGATCACGTGCCTGATCAGACAATGATCACGTAGCTACCATGTACTGGTCACGTGACTGATCATGCACTGATCACCTAATTGATCATGCACTGTTCACGTGGCTGATCATACACTGATCACGTGATTGATCATGCACTGATCACTTGGATATCATGCACTGATCACGTGACTGATCATGCACTGATCACGTGGCTATCATGCACTGATCACTTGGCTGGACATACACTGATCATGTGCCTGGTCATGCACTACTCACGTGGCTCATCATGCAATGATCATGTAGCTACCATGTACAGGTCACGTGAATGATCATACACCCATCAGGTGACTGATCATGCACTGATCACGTGGCTATCATGCACTGATCACGAGACTGATCATGCACTGATCACTTCTATATGGTGCACTGATCACATGACTGCCCATGCACTGATCACGTGGATGATCATACACTAATCATGTGACAGATCATGCACTGATCACGGGGCTGATCATGCACTGATACCGTGACTGAGCATGGACTGATCACATGCCTATCATGAGTGATCACGTGACTTAATGGCGCTGATCATGTGACTGATCACGCGCTGATCATGTTTGCTATCATACACTGATCATGTGCCTCTGGAGGCAATAAACAAAGAGCTGAGTAGGCACGAATCATACAGTCAGCAGGCAATAATCATGGAACTCAGCTGTGAGGAATCATGCTGCTCAGCTGGCAATAATCAAGCAGCTAGCAGGCAGGAATTACACAGCACAGCTGGCAATTGTCAAGCAGATGACAGGCAGGAATCGTGCAGCTGAGCTGGCAATTGTCAAGCAGATGAGCAGACAGTAATCACGCAGCTCAGCAGGCCCTGATCACGTGACTGAGCATGCACTCTTCACGTGGCTGATCATACACTGATCACGCACTGATCACGTGACTGCGCATGCACTGATGACGTGGCTGTTCGGGCACTGATCACGTGTTTATCAGGCAGTGATCAGTGACTGACAGGCGCTGATCAGGGGACTGTGCACGCACTGATCAGGTGGCTGATCAGGAACTGACCACCTGACTGCGCATGCAGTGATCACGTGGCTGGTCGTTCACTGATCACCTGTTTATCACACGGTGATCACGTGACTGAGAGGCGCTGATCACGTGACTGTGCCGTCAGTGATCACGTGGCTGAGCATGCACTGATATCGTGACTGAGCATGCACTGATCATGTGCCGGGAGCCGGGGAGGCATTCCACTCTGGACAAAGGTCATGAGGAAGGAGGCTCGGCATACGCAAATGCGGGATCGAGCCTCAGGAGTCCACCCGGATATTTTGGAGCATCTCCCCCCAAAAAAACCAGAGTCTGCCTTCTGTATTGCTTTGTGCCCTCACCGCTGATTTCACTGGGGGCTGTCCCCCACCACCATCTCGCTCTCTCTGTCAAAGAGTTAACTTAGAGCTCCAATTCATAAAGTTCCTTGTCATTCTTCCCTTTAACTTCCAGCTGAGTCTCCATCTGGAGCGCGGAACCCACCACGCTTACTAATTATGCCTGGGCTGCTAAGACCCACTCGAGAAGGTGTCTAGGGTGAGGCACCTTTCGCTATTCGAGAGGGCGCCTGCGGCCTACGTAAGTGGTGCAAACTTCTTGTCTTGAAGTTTGATTGGTCTTCCGCGGAAACCAAGCTACTCAGTCTCTTTTCTCCACCGAATTTTCCTACTGAGCTCTCCTCATACTATTATTCTTGACATCTCTGATTAGCATATAAATAGTCGCCTAGGCCATCTCTCCTTCGAATACCCTGGATCAGTTGGGGCTGGTCCCCGGAAGGTGGCGACCGAACAGGGACCTCAGGAGGCAATACTCAAAGAGCTGAGCAGACACGAACCACGCAATCAGCAGGCAATAAGCATGGAGCTCAGCTGTGACGAATCATGCTGCTCAACTGGCAATAATCAAGCACGTGACCAGGCAGGAATCACGCAGCTCAGCTGGCAATTGTCAAGCAGATGAGCCGACAGGAATCACGCACCTCAGATGGCAATTGTCATGCAGATGAGCCGGCAGGAATCACACAGCTCAGCAGGCCCTGATCACGTGACTCTGCAGGCACTGATCACCTGGCTGATGAAGTACAGATCACGTGACTGAGCATGCACTGATCACGTGGCTATCATGCACTGATGACGTGACTGCGCATGCACTGGTGACGTGGCTCATCAGGCACTGATCACATGGCTCATCATGCACTGATCACGTGTTTATCAGGCAATGATCAGTGACTGACAGGCGCTGATCATGGGACTGTGCACGCACTGATCACGTGGCTATCATGCACTGATCACGTGACTGCGCATGCACTGATGACGTGGCTGTTCGGGCACTGATCACGTGTTTATCAGGCAGTGATCAGTGACTGACAGGCGCTGATCAGGGGACTGTGCACGCACTGATCAGGTGGCTGATCAGGAACTGACCACATGACTGCGCATGCAGTGATCACGTGGCTGGTCGTTCACTGATCACGTGTTTATCATACGGTGATCACGTGACTGAGAGGCGCTGATCACGTGACTGTGCCGTCAGTGATCACGTGGCTGAGCAGGCACTGATATCGTGACTGAGCATGCACTGATCATGTGCCGGGAGCCGGGGAGGCATTCCACTCTGGACAAAGGTCATGAGGAAGGAGGCTCGGCATACGCAAATGCGGGATCGAGCCTCAGGAGTCCACCTGGATATTCTCCAGCATCTCCCCCCCAAAAAAACCAGAGTCTGCCTACTGTAGTGCTTTGTGCTCTCACCTCTGATTTCACTGGGGGCTGTCCCCCACCACCATCTCGCTCTCTCTGTCAAAGAGTTAACTTAGAGCTCCAATTCATAAAGTTCCTTGTCATTCTTCCCTTTAACTTACAGCTGAGTCTCCATCTGGATCGCGGAACCCACCACGCTTACTAATTATGCCTGGGCTGCTAAGACCCACTCGAGAAGGTGTCTAGAGTGAGGCCCCTTTCGCTATTCGAGAGGGCGCCTGCGGCCTACGTAAGTGGTGCAAACTTCTTGTCTTGAAGTTTGATTGGTCTTCCGCGTAAACCAAGCTACTCAGTCTCTTTTCTCCACCGAATTTTCCTACTGAGCTCTCCTCATACTATTATTCTTGACATCTCTGATTAGCATATAAATAGTCGCCTAGGCCATCTCTCCTTCGAATACCCTGGATCAGTTGGGGCTGGTCCCCGGCAGGTGGCGACCAAACAGGGACCTCAGGAGGCGATACTCAAAGAGCTGAGCAGACACGAACCACACAATCAGCAGGCGATAAGCATGGAGCTTAGCAGTGACGAATCATGCTGCTCAACTGGCAATAATCAAGCACGTGACCAGGCAGGAATCACGCAGCTCAGCTGGCAATTGTCAAGCAGATGAGCCGACAGGAATCACGCAGCTCAGATGGCAATTGTCATGCAGATGAGCCGGCAGGAATCACGCAGCTCAGCAGGCCCTGATCACGTGACTCTGCAGGCACTGATCACCTGGCTGATCAAGTACAGATCACGTGACTGAGCATGCACTGATCACGTGGCTATCATGCACTGATGACGTGACTGCACATGCACTGATGACGTGGCTCATCAGGCACTGATCACATGGCTCATCATGCACTGATCACGTGTTTATCAGGCAATGATCAGTGACTGACAGGCGGTGATCATGGGACTGTTCACACACTGATCACGTGGCTATCATGCACTGATCACGTGACTGCGCATGCACTGATGACGTGGCTGTTCAGGCACTGATCACACGTTTATCAGGCAGTGATCAGTGACTGACAGGCGCTGATCAGGGGACTGTGCACGCACTGATCAGGTGGCTGATCAGGAACTGACCACCTGACAGCGCATGCAGTGATCGCGGGGCTGGTCGCTCACTGATCACGTGTTTATCATACGGTGATCACGTGACTGAGAGGCGCTGGTCACGTGACTGTGCCGTCAGTGATCACGTGGCTGAGCAGGCACTGATACTGTGACTGAGCATGCACTGATTATGTGCCGGGAGCCGGGGAGGAATTCCACTCTGGACAAAGGTCATGAGGAAGGAGGCTCGGCATACGCAAATGCGGGATCGAGCCTCAGGAGTCCACCCGGATATTCTCGAGCATCTCCCCCAAAAAAACCAGAGTCTGCCTAGTGTATTGCTTTGTGCCCTCACCTCTGATTTCACTGGGGGCTGTCCCCCACCACCATCTCGCTCTCTCTGTCAAAGAGTTAACTTACAGCTCCAATTCATAAAGTTCCTTGTCATTCTTCCCTTTAACTTCCAGCTGAGTCTCCATCTGGAGCGTGGAACCCACCACGCTTACTAATTATGCCTGGGCTGCTAAGACCCACTCGAGAAGCTGTCTAGGGTGAGGCACCTTTCGCTATTCGAGAGGGCGCCTGCGGCCTACGTAAGTGGTGCAAACTTCTTGTCTTGAAGTTTGTTTGGTTTTCTGCATAAACCAAGCTACTCAGTCTCTTTCTCCACCGAATTTTCCTACTGAGCTCTCCTCATACTATTATTCTTGACATCTCTGATTAGCATATAAATAGTCGCCTAGGCCATCACTCCTTCGAATTCCCTGGATCAGTTTGGGCTGGTCCCAGGCAGGTGGCGACCGAACAGGGACCTCAGGAGGCAATACTCAAAGAGCTGAGTAGACACGAACCACGCAATCAGCAGGCAATATGCATGGAGCTCAGCAGTGACGAATCATGCTGCTCAACTGGCAATAATCAAGCACGTGACCAGGCAGGAATCACGCAGCTCAGCTGGCAATTGTCAAGCAGATGAGCCGACAGGAATCACGCAGCTCAGATGGCAATTGTCATGCAGATGAGCCGGCAGGAATCACGCAGTTCAGCAGGCCCTGATCTCGTGACTCTGCAGGCACTGATCACGTGGCTGATCAAGTACAGATCACGTGACTGAGCATGCACTGATCACGTGGCTATCGTGCACTGATCATTTGGCTGGTCATACACTGATCACGTGCCTGGTCATGCACAGAATAAATGACTGATCATGCACTGAACACGTGACTGATCATGCACTGATCACGTGGCTATCATGCACTACTCACGTGGCTGATCATGCAATGATCATGTAGATACCATGTACCGGTCAGATGACTGATCATACACCCATCAGGTGACGGATCATGCACTCATCACATGGCTGATCATACACTGATCACCTGCCTGGTCATGCACAGATCAAGTGACAAATCATGAACTGATCACATAGCTATCATGAACTGATCACCTGGCTGATCATGCACTGATCACTTGGCTGATCATGCACTGATACCGTGACTGAGCATGGACTGATCACATGACTATCATGTAGTGATCACGTGACTTAATGGCTCTGATCATGTGACTGATCATGCGCTGATCATGTTTGCTATGATACACTGATCATGTGCCTCTGGAGGCAATAAACAAAGAGCTGAGTAGGCACGAATCAAACAGTCAGCAGGCAATAATCATGGAACTCAGCTGTGAGGAATCATGCTGCTCAGCTGGCAATAATCAAGCAGCTGAGCAGGCAGGAATTACACAGCACAGCTGGCAATTGTCAAGCAGATGACAGGCAGGAATCATGCAGCTCAGCTGGCAATTGTCAAGCAGATGAGCAGACAGTAATCACGCAGCTCAGCAGGCCCTGATCACGTGACTGAGCATGCACTGTTCACGTGGCTGATCATACACTGATCACGTGATGATCATGCACTGACCACTTGGATATCATGCACTGATCACGTGGCTGATCATATACTGCTCACGTAACTGATCATGCACTGATCACGTGGCAATCATGCACTGATCACGTGGCTGATCATACTCTGCTCATGTAACTGATCATGCACACATCACTTGGCTATCATGAACTGCTCACGTGGCTCGTCATGGAATGTTCACGTAGCTACCATATACTGTTCACGTGACTGATCATGCAAAGATCACGTAAATGATCATGCACTGTTCACGTGACTGATCATGTACTGATCACGTGACTGAGCATGCACTGTTCACGTGGCTGATCATACACTGCTCACGTAACTGATAATGCACTGATCACGTGGCTATCATGCACTGATCATGTGGCTGATCATACACTGTTCACGTGTCTGACCATGCACTGATCACGTGGCTGATCATACACTGATCAGTTGGTTATCATGCACTTATTACTTGGCTGATCATACACTGATCCCGTGACTGATAATGCACTGATCATCTGGCTATCGTGCACTCATAACCTGCCTATCGTGCACTCATTACCTGCCTATCATGCACTGAACACGTGGTTGATCATACACTGATCACGAGACTGATCATGCACTAATCACGTCTATATCATGCACTGATCACATGACTGCCCATGCACTGATCACCCGGATGATCATACACTGATCATGCGACAGATCATGCACTGCTCACGCGGCTGTTCATGCAATGATCACGTAGCTACCATGTACTGGTCACATGACTGATCATGCACTGATCACGTAATTGATCATGCACTGATCAGGTGACTTATCATGCACTGTTAACGTGAGTGATCATGCACTGATCACGTGACTGATCATGCACTGATCTCGTGGCTATCATGCACGGCTCATGTGGCTGATCATGCAATGTTCACCTAGCTACAATATACTGGTCACCTGACTGATCATGCACTGATCACGTAAGTGATCATGCACTGATCATGTGGCTGATCATGCACTGATCACTTGGCTGATCATCCACTGATCACGTGACTGATCATGCACTGATCACGTGACTGATCATGCACTGATCACGTGGCTATCATGCACTGATCACTTTGCTGGTCATACACTGATCACGTGCCTGGTCATGCACAGATTACATGACTGATCATGCACTGAACACGTGACTGACCATGCACTGATCACGTGGCTATCATGCACTATTCACGTGGCTGATCATACACTGATCACGTGATTGATCATGCACTGATCACTTGGATATCATGCACTGATCACGTGGCTATCATGCACTGATCACTTGGCTATCATGCACTGATCACGTGGCTCATCACGCAATGATCACGTAGCTACCATGTACTGGTCACGTGACTGATCATGCACTGATCACGTAATTGATCCTACACTGATCACGTGGCTCATCATGAATTGATCACGTGGCTGATCACACATGTATCACGTGACTGATCATGCACTGATCATGTGGCTCTCATGCACTGATCACGTGGCTGATCATACACTGTTCACGTGTCTCACCATGCACTGATCACGTGGCTGATCATACACAGCTCACGTAACTGATCATGCACTCATCACGTGGCTATCATGCACTGAATACGTGGCTGAACATGCACTGTTCACGTGGCTGATCACACACCTGTCACGTGACATATCATGCACTGATCAGGTGGCACTCATGCACTGATCACGTGGCTGATCATACTCTGCTCACGTAACTCATCATGCACACATCACGTGGCTATCATGCACTGCTCACGTGGTTCTTCATGGAATGATCACGAAGCTACCATATACTGGTCACGTGACTGATCATGCACTGATCACGTAAATGATCATGCACTGTTCAGGTGACTGATCATGTACTGATCACGTGACTAATCCTGAAGTGATCACGTGGCTATCCTGCACTGATCACGTGGATATCATGCACTGATCACGTGGCTGACATTGCAATGATCATGTAGCTACCATGCACTGATCACGTGACTGATCATGCACTGATCACGTGGCTGATCATGCAATGATCACGTAGCTACCATGCACTGGTCACGTGACTGATCATGCACTGATCATGTGGCTATCATGCACTGCTCACGTGGCTGATCATGCAATGATCACGCAGCTACCATATACTGGTCACATGACTGATCATGCACTGATCATGTAATTGATCATGCACTGATCACCTGGCTTATCATGCATTGATCATGTGACTGATCATGTGCTGATCATGTTTTGTGTCACACACTGATCATGTGCCTCTGGAGGCAAAGAATATAGAGCTGAGTAGGCAGGAAACAGTCAGCAGGCTATAATCATGGAACTCAGCTCTGAGAAATCATGCTGCTCAGCTGGCAATAATCAAATAGATGAGCAAGCAGGAATTACGCAGCACAGGTGGCAATTGTCAAGGAGATGGCAGGCAGGAATCGTGCAGCTCAGCTGGCAATTGTCAAGCAGATGAACAGACAGTAATCACGCAGCTCAGCAGGCCCTGGTCACGTGACTGAGCATGCACTATTCACCTGGCTGATCATACACTGATCACGTGATTGATCATGCACTGATCACTTGGATATCATGCACTGATCACGTGGCTCATCATACACTGTTCACGGGTCTGACCATGCACTGATCACGTGGCTGATCATACACTGCTCACCTAACTGATCATGCACTGATCACGTAATTGATCATGCACTGATCACGTGGCTGATCATGCAATGATCACATAGCTACCATGTACGGGTCTCGTGAGTGATCATGCACTGATCACGTAATTGATCATGCACTGATCACGTGGCTGATCATGCACTGAACACGTGACTGATCATGCACTGATCACGTGACTGATCATGCACTGATCACGTGGCTATCATGCACTGCTCACGTGGCTGATCATGCAGTGATCATGCAGCTACCATGTAGTGGTTACATGACTGATCATGCACTGATCACGTAATTGATCATGCACTGATCACCTGGCTTATCATGCATTCATCATGTGACTGATTATGTGCTGATCATGTTTGGTGTCACACACTGATCATGTGCATCTGGAGGCAATGAACAAAGAGCTGAGAAGGCAGGAATCAGTCAGCAGGCTATAATCATGGAACTCAGCTCTGAGAAATCATGCTGCTCAGCTGGCAATAATCAAGTAGATGAGCAGGCAGGAATTACGCAGCACAGGTGGCAATTGTCAAGGAGATGACAGGCAGGAATCGTGCAGCTCAGCTGGAAATTGTCAAGCAGATGAGCAGACAGTAATCACGCAGCTCAGCAGGCACTGATCACGTGACTGAGCATGCACTGTTCACATGGCTGATCACACACCATTCACGTGACTGATCATGCACTGATCATGTGACTGATCATGCACTGATCACGTAGCTATCTTGCACTGATCACTTGGCTGATCATACACTCATCACGGGACTGATCGTGCACTGATCACGGCGCTATCATGCATTGACTACATGACTCCACATGCACTGATCACGTGGATGATCATGCACTGATCACGTGACTGACCATGCACTGATCACGTGACTGATCAGGCACTGATCACATGGCTGATCATGCACTGATCACGTGGCTATCATGCACTGCTCACGTGGCTGATCAGGCAATGATCACGTAGCTACCATGTACTGGTCACGTGACTGATCATGCACTGATCACGTAATTGATCATGCACTGATCATGTGGCTGATCATGCACTGATCACGTGGCTGATGATACACTGATCACGTGACTGATCATGCACTGATCACGTGACTGATCATGCATTGATCACGTGGCTATCATGCACTGATCACTTGGCTGGACATACACTGATCACGTGCCTGGTCATGCACTGATCACGTGGCTGATCATGCACTGATCACATGACTGATCATGCACTGATCTCGTGTCTGATCAGGCACTGATCACGTGGCTATCATGCACTGCTCACTTGGCTGATCATGCGATGTTCACGCAGCTACCATGTACTAGTCACATGACTGATCATGCACTGATCACGTGACTGATCATGCAGTGATCACGTGGCTATCATGCACTACTCACGTGGCTGATCATGCAATGATCATGTAGCTACCATGTACAGGTCACGTGAATGATCATACACCCATCAGGTGACTGATCATGCACTGATCACGTGGCCATCATACACTGATCACGAGACTGATCATGCACTGATCACGTCTATATCATGCACTGATCACATGACTGCCCATGCACTGATCACGTGGATGATCATACACTAATCATGTGACAGATCATGCACTGATCACGGGGCTGATCATGCACTGATACCGAGACTGAGCATGGAGTGATCACATGACTATCATGTAGTGATCACGTGACTTGATGGCGCTGATCATGTGACTGATCATGCACAGATCATGTTTGCTATCATACACTGATCATGTGCCTCTGGAGGCAATAAACAAAGAGCTGAGTAGGCACGAATGAAACAGTCAGCAGGCAATAATCATGGAACTCAGCTGTGAGGAATCATGCTGCTCAGCTGGCAATAATCAAGCAGCTGAGCAGGCAGGAATTACGCAGCACAGGTGGCAATTGTCAAGGAGATGACAGGCAGGAATCGTGCAGCTCAGCTGGAAATTGTCAAGCAGATGAGCAGACAGTAATCACGCAGCTCAGCAGGCACTGATCACGTGACTGAGCATGCACTGTTCACATGGCTGATCACACAACATTCACGTGACTGATCATGCACTGATCATGTGACTTATCATGCACTGATCACGTAGCTATCTTGCACTGATCACTTGGCTGATCATACACTCATCACGGGACTGATCGTGCACTGATCACGGTGCTATCATGCATTGACTACATGACTCCACATGCACTGATCACGTGGATGATCATGCACTGATCACGTGACTGACCATGCACTGATCACGTGACTGATCAGGCACTGATCACATGGCTGATCATGCACTGATCACGTGGCTATCATGCACTGCTCACGTGGCTGATCAGGCAATGATCACGTAGCTACCATGTACTGGTCACGTGACTGATCATGACCTGATCACGTAATTGATCATGCACTGATCATGTGGCTGATCATGCACTGATCACGTGGCTGATCATACACTGATCACGTGACTGATCATGCACTGATCACGTGACTGATCATGCACTGATCACGTGGCTATCATGCACTGATCACTTGGCTGGACATACACTGATCACGTGCCTGGTCATGCACTGATCACGTGGCTGATCATGCACTGATCACGTGACTGATCATGCACTGATCTCGTGTCTGATCAGGCACTGATCACGTGGCTATCATGCACTGCTCACTTGGCTGATCATGCGATGATCACGCAGCTACCATGTACTAGTCACATGACTGATCATGCACTGATCACGTGACTGATCATGCAGTGATCACGTGGCTATCATGCACTACTCACGTGGCTGATCATGCAATGATCATGTAGCTACCATGTACAGGTCACGTGAATGATCATACACCCATCAGGTGACTGATCATGCACTGATCACGTGGCCATCATACACTGATCACGAGACTGATCATGCACTGATCACGTCTATATCATGAACTGATCATATGACTGCCCATGCACTGATCACGTGGATGATCATGCACTGATCACGTGACTGATCATGCACTGATTTCGTGGCTGATCATGCACTGATCACGTGACTGATCATGCACTGATCACGTGGCTATCATGCACTGATCACTTGGCTGGACATACACTGATCACGTGCCTGGTCATGCACAGATTACATGACTGATCATTCACTGAACACGTGACTGATCATGCACTGATCACGTGGCTATCATGCACTACTCACGTGGCTGATCATGCAATGATCATGTAGCTACCATCTACCGGTCAGGTGACTGATCATACACCCATCAGGTGACGGATCTTGCACTGATCATGTGGCTGATCATACACTGATAACCTGCCTGGTCATGCACAGATCACGTGACAAATCATGAACTGATCACATAGCTATCATGAACTGATCACCTGGCTTGTCATGCACTGATCACGTGGCTACCATGCACTGGTCACGTGACTGATCATGCACTGATCAGGTAATTGATCATGCACTGATCACGTGACTGATCATGCACAGATCACGTGACTGATCATGCACTGATCACGTGGCTATCATGCACTGCTCACCTGGCTGATCATGCAATGATCACACAGCTACCATGTACTGGTCACATGACTGATCATGCACTGATCACATAATTGATCATGCACTGATCACCTGGCTTATCATGCATTGATTATGTGACTGATCATGTGCTGATAATGTTTGGTGTCACACACTGATCATGTGCCTCTGGAGGCAATGAACATAGAGCTGAGTAGGCAGGAATCAGTCAGCAGGCTATAATCATGGAACTCACCTCTGAGAAATCATGCTGCTCGGCTGGCAATAATCAAGTAGATGAGCAGGCAGGAAATACGCAGCACAGGTGGCAATTGTCAAGGAGATGACAGGCAGGAATCATGCAGCTCAGCTGGAAATTGTCAAGCAGATGAGCAGACAGTAATCACGCAGCCCAGCAGGCCCTTATCACGTGACTGAGCATGCACTGTTCACGTGGCTGATCACACACCTATCACGTGACTGATCATGCACTGATCATGTGATTGATCATGCACTGATCACGTGGCTATCATGCACTGATCACTTGGCTGGAAATACACTGATCACGTGCCTGGTCATGCACTGATCACGTGGCTGATCATACACTGATCACGTGACTGATCATGCACTGATCTCGTGTCTGATCATGCACTGATCACGTGGCTATCATGCACTGCTCACGTGACTGATCATGCGATGATCACGCAGCTACTATGTACTGGTCACATGACTGATCATGCACTGATCACGTGACTGATCATGCAGTGATCACGTGGCTATCATGCACTGATCACGAGACTGATCATGCACTGATCACGTCTATATCATGCACTGATCACATGACTGCCCATGAACTGATCACGTGGGTGATCATACACTACTCATGTGACAGATCATGCACTGATCACGTGGCTGATCATGCACTGATACCGTGACTCAGCATGGACTGATCACAGGACTCTCATGTAGTGATCACGTAACTTAATGGCGCTGATCATGTGACTGATCATGTGCTGATCATGTTTGCTATCATACACTGATCATGTGCCTCTGGAGGCAATAAACAAAGAGCTGAGTAGGCACGAATCAAACAGTCAGCAGGCAATAATCATGGAACTCAGCTGTGAGGAATCATGCTGCTCAGCTGGCAATAATCAAGCAGCTGAGCAGGCAGGAATTACGCAGCACAGCTGGCAATTGTCAAGCAGATGACAGGCAGGAATCGTGCAGCTCAGCTGGCAGTTGTCAAGCAGATGAGCAGACAGTAATCACGCAGCTCAGCAGGCCCTGATCACGTGACTGAGCATGCACTGTTCACGTGGCTGATCAAACACTGATCACGTGATTGATCATGCACTGATCACTTGGATATCATACACTGATCACGTGGCTGATCATACACTGTTCACGTGTCTGACCATGCACTGATCACGTGGCTGATCATACACTGCTCAGGTAACTGATCATGCACTGATCACGTGGCTATCATGCACTGAATACGTGGCTGAACATGCACTGTTCACGAGGCTGATCACACACCTGTCACGTGACATATCATGCACTGATCACGTGGCACTCATGCACTGATCACGTGTCTGATCATACTCTGCTCACGTAACTCATCATACACACATCACGTTTCTATCATGTACTGCTCACGTGGCTCGTCACGGAATGTTCACATAGCTACCATATACTGGTCACGTGACTGATTATGCACAGATCACGTAAATGATCATGCACTGTTCACGTGCCTGATCATGTACTGATCACGTGACTGATCATGCACTGATCACGTGGCTGATCATGCACTGATCACGTAATTGATCATGCACTTATCATTTGGCTGATCATGCACTGATCACGTGGCTGATCATACACTGATCACGTGACTGATCATGCACTTATCACGTGACTGATCATGCACTGATTACGTGGCTATCATGCACTGATCACTTGGCTGGTCATACACTGATCACATGACTGATCATGCACTGTTCACGTGACTGATCATCTACAGATCACGTGAATAATCATGAAGTGATCACGTGGCTATTCTGCACTGATCACGTGGATATCATGCACTGATCACGTGGCTGATCACACACGAATCACGTGGCTGATCATGCACTGATCACGTGGCTATCATGCACTGATAACGTGGCTATCATGCACTGATCACCTGGCTGATCATGCAATGATCACGTAGCTACCATGCACTGGTCACGTGACTGATCATGCACTGATCCGGTAATTGATCATGCACTGATCACGTGACTGAACATGCACATTTCACATGACTGATCATGCACAGATCTAGTGACTGATCATGCACTGATCACGTGGCTATCATGCACTGCTCACTTGGCTGATCATGCAATGATCACGCAGCTACCATGTACTGGTCACATGACTGATCATGCACTGATCCCATAATTGATCATGCACTGATCACCTGGCTTATCATGCATTGATCATGTGACTGATCATGCACTGATCATGTGATTGATCATGCACTGATCACGTGGCTATCATGCACTGATCACTTGGCTGGACATACAATGATCACGTGCCTGGTCATGCACTGATCACGTGGCTGATCATACACTGATCACGTGACTGATCATGCACTGATCTCGTGTCTGATCATGCACTGATCACGTGGCTATCATGCACTGCTCACGTGGCTGATCATGCGATGATCACCCAGCTACCATGTACTGGTCACATGACTGATCATGCACTGATCACGTGACTGATCATGCAGTGATCACGTGGCTATCATGCACTGATCACGATACTGATCATGCACTGATCACGTGGCTGATCACACATGTATCACGTGACTGATCACGCACTGATCACGTGGCTCTCATGCACTGATCACGTGGCTGATCACACATGTATCACGTGACTGATCACGCACTGATCACGTGGCTCATCATGCACTGATCACGTGGCTGATCACACATGTATCACGTGACTGATCACGCACTGATCACGTGGCTCTCATGCACTGATCACGTGGCTGATCACACACGTATCACATGACTGATCATGCACTGATCACGTGGGTATCATGCACTGATCACGTGGCTATCATGCACTGATCACGTGCCTGATCAGACAATGATCACGTAGCTACCATGTACTGGTCACGTGACTGATCATGCACTGATCACCTAATTGATCATGCCCTGTTCACGTGGCTGATCATACACTGATCACGTGATTGATCATGCACTGATCACTTGGATATCATGCAGTGATCACTTGGCTGGACATACACTGATCATGTGCCTGGTCATGCACTACTCACGTGGCTCATCATGCAATGATCATGTAGCTACCATGTACAGGTCACGTGAATGATCATACACCCATCAGGTGACTGATCATGCACTGATCACGTGGCTATCATGCACTGATCATGAGACTGATCATGCACTTATCACTTCTATATGGTGCACTGATCACATGACTGCCCATGCACTGATCACGTGGATGATCATACACTAATCATGTGACAGATCATGCACTGATCACGTGGCTGATCATGCACTGATACCGTGACTGAGCATGGACTGATCACATGCCTATCATGAGTGATCACGTGACTTAATGGCGCTGATCATGTGACTGATCACCCGCTGATCATGTTTGCTATCATACACTGATCATGTGCCTCTGGAGGCAATAAACAAAGAGCTGAGTAGGCACGAATCATACAGTCAGCAGGCAATAATCATGGAACTCAGCTGTGAGGAATCATGCTGCTCTGCTGGCAATAATCAAGCAGCTAGCAGGCAGGAATTACACAGCACAGCTGGCAATTGTCAAGCAGATGACAGGCAGGAATCGTGCAGCTCAGCTGGCAATTGTCAAGCAGATGAGCAGACAGTAATCACGCAGCTCAGCAGGCCCTGATCACGTGACTGAGCATGCACTCTTCACGTGGCTGATCATACACTGATCACGCACTGATCACGTGACTGCGCATGCACTGATGACGTGGCTGTTCGGGCACTGATCACGTGTTTATCAGGCAGTGATCAGTGACTGACAGGCGCTGATCAGGGGACTGTGCACGCACTGATCAGGTGGCTGATCAGGAACTGACCACCTGACTGCGCATGCAGTGATCACGTGGCTGGTCGTTCACTGATCACGTGTTTATCATACGGTGATCACGTGACTGAGAGGCGCTGATCACGTGACTGTGCCGTCAGTGATCACGTGGCTGAGCAGGCACTGATATCGTGACTGAGCATGCACTGATCATGTGCCGGGAGCCGGGGAGGCATTCCACTCTGGACAAAGGTCATGAGGAAGGAGGCTCGGCATACGCAAATGCGGGATCGAGCCTCAGGAGTCCACCCGGATATTCTCCAGCATCTCCCCCCCAAAAAAACCAGAGTCTGCCTACTGTAGTGCTTTGTGCTCTCACCTCTGATTTCACTGGGGGCTGTCCCCCACCACCATCTCGCTCTCTCTGTCAAAGAGTTAACTTAGAGCTCCAATTCATAAAGTTCCTTGTCATTCTTCCCTTTAACTTACAGCTGAGTCTCCATCTGGATCGCGGAACCCACCACGCTTACTAATTATGCCTGGGCTGCTAAGACCCACTCGAGAAGGTGTCTAGAGTGAGGCCCCTTTCGCTATTCGAGAGGGTGCCTGCGGCCTACGTAAGTGGTGCAAACTTCTTGTCTTGAAGTTTGATTGGTCTTCCGCGTAAACCAAGCTACTCAGTCTCTTTTCTCCACCGAATTTTCCTACTGAGCTCTCCTCATACTATTATTCTTGACATCTCTGATTAGCATATAAATAGTCGCCTAGGCCATCTCTCCTTCGAATACCCTGGATCAGTTGGGGCTGGTCCCCGGCAGGTGGCGACCGAACAGGGACCTCAGGAGGCGATACTCAAAGAGCTGAGCAGACACGAACCACACAATCAGCAGGCGATAAGCATGGAGCTCAGCAGTGACGAATCATGCTGCTCAACTGGCAATAATCAAGCACGTGACCAGGCAGGAATCACGCAGCTCAGCTGGCAATTGTCAAGCAGATGAGCCGACAGGAATCACGCAGCTCAGATGGCAATTGTCATGCAGATGAGCCGGCAGGAATCACGCAGCTCAGCAGGCCCTGATCACGTGACTCTGCAGGCACTGATCACCTGGCTGATCAAGTACAGATCACGTGACTGAGCATGCACTGATCACGTGGCTATCATGCACTGATGACGTGACTGCACATGCACTGATGACGTGGCTCATCAGGCACTGATCACATGGCTCATCATGCACTGATCACGTGTTTATCAGGCAATGATCAGTGACTGACAGGCGGTGATCATGGGACTGTTCACACACTGATCACGTGGCTATCATGCACTGATCACGTGACTGCGCATGCACTGATGACGTGGCTGTTCGGGCACTGATCACACGTTTATCAGGCAGTGATCAGTGACTGACAGGCGCTGATCAGGGGACTGTGCACGCACTGATCAGGTGGCTGATCAGGAACTGACCACCTGACAGCGCATGCAGTGATTGCGTGGCTGGTCGTTCACTGATCACGTGTTTATCATACGGTGATCACGTGACTGAGAGGCGCTGGTCACGTGACTGTGCCGTCAGTGATCACGTGGCTGAGCAGGCACTGATACTGTGACTGAGCATGCACTGATCATGTGCCGGGAGCCGGGGAGGAATTCCACTCTGGACAAAGGTCATGAGGAAGGAGGCTCGGCATACGCAAATGCAGGATCGAGCCTCAGGAGTCCACCCGGATATTCTCGAGCATCTCCCCCCCAAAAAAACCAGAGTCTGCCTAGTGTATTGCTTTGTGCCCTCACCTCTGATTTCACTGGGGGCTGTCCCCCACCACCATCTCGCTCTCTCTGTCAAAGAGTTAACTTACAGCTCCAATTCATAAAGTTCCTTGTCATTCTTCCCTTTAACTTCCAGCTGAGTCTCCATCTGGAGCGTGGAACCCACCACGCTTACTAATTATGCCTGGGCTGCTAAGACCCACTCGAGAAGCTGTCTAGGGTGAGGCACCTTTCGCTATTCGAGAGGGCGCCTGCGGCCTACGTAAGTGGTGCAAACTTCTTGTCTTGAAGTTTGTTTGGTTTTCTGCATAAACCAAGCTACTCAGTCTCTTTCTCCACCGAATTTTCCTACTGAGCTCTCCTCATACTATTATTCTTGACATCTCTGATTAGCATATAAATAGTCGCCTAGGCCATCACTCCTTCGAATTCCCTGGATCAGTTTGGGCTGGTCCCAGGCAGGTGGCGACCGAACAGGGACCTCAGGAGGCAATACTCAAAGAGCTGAGTAGACACGAACCACGCAATCAGCAGGCAATATGCATGGAGCTCAGCAGTGACGAATCATGCTGCTCAACTGGCAATAATCAAGCACGTGACCAGGCAGGAATCACGCAGCTCAGCTGGCAATTGTCAAGCAGATGAGCCGACAGGAATCACGCAGCTCAGATGGCAATTGTCATGCAGATGAGCCGGCAGGAATCACGCAGTTCAGCAGGCCCTGATCTCGTGACTCTGCAGGCACTGATCACGTGGCTGATCAAGTACAGATCACGTGACTGAGCATGCACTGATCACGTGGCTATCGTGCACTGATCATTTGGCTGGTCATACACTGATCACGTGCCTGGTCATGCACAGAATAAATGACTGATCATGCACTGAACACGTGACTGATCATGCACTGATCACGTGGCTATCATGCACTACTCACGTGGCTGATCATGCAATGATCATGTAGCTACCATGTACCGGTCAGATGACTGATCATACACCCATCAGGTGACGGATCATGCACTCATCACATGGCTGATCATACACTGATCACCTGCCTGGTCATGCACAGATCAAGTGACAAATCATGAACTGATCACATAGCTATCATGAACTGATCACCTGGCTGATCATGCACTGATCACTTGGCTGATCATGCACTGATACCGTGACTGAGCATGGACTGATCACATGACTATCATGTAGTGATCACGTGACTTAATGGCTCTGATCATGTGACTGATCATGCGCTGATCATGTTTGCTATGATACACTGATCATGTGCCTCTGGAGGCAATAAACAAAGAGCTGAGTAGGCACGAATCAAACAGTCAGCAGGCAATAATCATGGAACTCAGCTGTGAGGAATCATGCTGCTCAGCTGGCAATAATCAAGCAGCTGAGCAGGCAGGAATTACACAGCACAGCTGGCAATTGTCAAGCAGATGACAGGCAGGAATCATGCAGCTCAGCTGGCAATTGTCAAGCAGATGAGCAGACAGTAATCACGCAGCTCAGCAGGCCCTGATCACGTGACTGAGCATGCACTGTTCACGTGGCTGATCATACACTGATCACGTGATGATCATGCACTGACCACTTGGATATCATGCACTGATCACGTGGCTGATCATATACTGCTCACGTAACTGATCATGCACTGATCACGTGGCAATCATGCACTGATCACGTGGCTGATCATACTCTGCTCATGTAACTGATCATGCACACATCACTTGGCTATCATGAACTGCTCACTTGGCTCGTCATGGAATGTTCACGTAGCTACCATATACTGTTCACGTGACTGATCATGCAAAGATCACGTAAATGATCATGCACTGTTCACGTGACTGATCATGTACTGATCACGTGACTGAGCATGCACTGTTCACGTGGCTGATCATACACTGCTCACGTAACTGATAATGCACTGATCACGTGGCTATCATGCACTGATCATGTGGCTGATCATACACTGTTCACGTGTCTGACCATGCACTGATCACGTGGCTGATCATACACTGATCAGTTGGTTATCATGCACTTATTACTTGGCTGATCATACACTGATCCCGTGACTGATAATGCACTGATCATCTGGCTATCGTGCACTCATAACCTGCCTATCGTGCACTCATTACCTGCCTATCGTGCACTGATCACGTGGTTGATCATACACTGATCACGAGACTGATCATGCACTAATCACGTCTATATCATGCACTGATCACATGACTGCCCATGCACTGATCACCCGGATGATCATACACTGATCATGCGACAGATCATGCACTGCTCACGCGGCTGTTCATGCAATGATCACGTAGCTACCATGTACTGGTCACATGACTGATCATGCACTGATCACGTAATTGATCATGCACTGATCAGGTGACTTATCATGCACTGTTAACGTGAGTGATCATGCACTGATCACGTGACTGATCATGCACTGATCTCGTGTCTATCATGCACGGCTCATGTGGCTGATCATGCAACGTTCACCTAGCTACAATATACTGGTCACCTGACTGATTATGCACTGATCACGTAAGTGATCATGCACTGATCATGTGGCTGAACATGCACTGATCACTTGGCTGATCATCCACTGATCACGTGACTGATCATGCACTGATCACGTGACTGAGCATGCACTGTTCACATGGCTGATCACACACCATTCACGTGACTGATCATGCACTGATCATGTGACTGATCATGCACTGATCACGAGGCTATCATGCACTACTCTCGTGGCTGATCATGCAATGATCATGTAGCTACCATGTACCGGTCACATGACTGATCATACACCCATCAGGTGACTAATCATGCCTGATCACGTGGCTATCATGCACTGTTCACGGGGCTGATCATACACTGATCACCTGCCTGGTCATGCACAGATCACGTGACTGAGCATGGACTGATCACATGACTATCATGTAGTGATCACTTGACTTAATGGCGCTGACCATGTGACTGATCATGCGCTGAGGATGTTTGCTATCATACAATGATCATGTGCCTCTGGAGGCAATAAACAAAGAGCTGAGTAGGCACGAATCAAACAGTCAGCAGGCAATAATCATGGAACTCAGCTGTGAGGAATCATGCTGCTCAGCTGGCAATAATCAAGCAGCTGAGTAGGCAGGAATTACACAGCACAGCTGGCAATTGTCAAGCAGATGACAGGCAGGAATCATGCAGCTCAGCTGGCATTTGTCAAGCAGATGAGCAGACAGTAATCACGCAGCTCAGCAGGCCAAGAACACGTGACTGAGCATGCACTGTTCACCTGGCTGATCATACACTGATCACGTGATTGATCAAGCACTGATCACTTGGATATCATGCACTGCTCACGTGGCTAATCATACACTGTTCACGTGTGTGAGCATGCACTGATCACGTGGCTGATCATACACTGCTCACGTAACTGATCATGTACTGATCACTTAATTGATCATGCACTGATCAGGTGGCTGATCATGCAATGATCACCTAGCTACCATGTACTGGTCCCGTGAGTGATCATACACTGAACACGTAATTGATCATAGACTTATCACGTGGCTGATCATGCACTGAACACGTGACTGATCATGCACTGATCACGTGGCTATCATGCACTGAATACGTGGCTGAACATGCACTGTTCACGTGGCTGATCACACACCTGTCACGTGACATATCATGCACTGATCACGTGGCACTCATGCACTGATCACGTGTCTGATCATACTCTGCTCACGTAACTGATCATGCACACATCACGTGGATATCATGCAGTGCTCACGTGGCTCATCATGGAATGATCACGTAGCTACCATATACTGGTCATGTGACTGATCATGCAAAGATCACGTAAATGATCATGCACTGTTCACGTGACTGATCATGTACTGATCAGGTGACTGATCATGCACTGATCACGTGGCTATCATGCTCTGCTCACGTGGCTGATCATGCAAGGATCACGTAGCAACCATGTACTCGTCACGTGGCTGATCATGCACTGATCACGTAATTGATCCTGCACTGATCATGTGGCTCATCATGCACTGATCACGTGGCTGTCATGCACTGATCACGTGGCTGATCACACACGAATCACATGACTGATCAGGCACTGATCACGTGGCTCTCATGCACTGATCACGTGGCTGTCTTGCACTGATCACGTGGCTGATCACACACGTATCACATGACTGATCATGCACTGATCACGTGGCTCTCATGCACTGATCACTTGGCTGGACATACACTGATCACGTGCCAGGTCATGCACAGATTACATGACTGATCATGCACTGAACACGTGACTGATCATGCACTGATCACGTGGCTATCATGCACTACTCACGTGGCTGATCATGCAATGATCATGTAGCTACCATGTACCGGTCAGGTGACTGATCATACACCCATCAGTTGACGGATCATGCACTGATCACGTGGCTGATCATACACTGATCACCTGCCTGGTCATGCACAGATCACGTGACAAATCATGAACTGATCACATAGCTATCATGAACTGATCACCTGGCTGATCATGCACTGATCATGTGACTGATCATGCGCTGATCATGTTTGCTATCATACACTGATCATGTGCCTCTGGAGGCAATAAACAAAGAGCTGAGTAGGCACGAATCAAACAGTCAGCAGGCAATAATCATGGAACTCAGGTGTGAGGAATCATGCTGCTCAGCTGGCAATAATCAAGCAGCTAGCAGGCAGGAATTACACAGCACAGCTGGCAATTGTCAAGCAGATGACAGGCAGGAATCGTGCAGCTCACCTGTCAATTATCAAGCAGATGAGCAGACAGTAATCACGCAGCTCAGCAGGCCCTGATCACGTGACTGAGCATGCACTGTTCACGTGGCTGATCATACACTGATCACGTGACTGTTCATGCACTGATCACTTGGATAGCATGCACTGATCACGTGGCTGATCATACACTGATTACGTGATTGAGCATGCACTGATCACTTGGATATCATGCACTGATCACGTGGCTGATCATACACTGTTCACGTGTCTGACCATGCACTGATCACGTGGCTGATCATACACTGCTCACGTAACTGATCATGCACTGATCACGTGGCTATCATGCACTGATTACGTGGCTGAACATGCACTGTTCACGTGGCTGATCACACACCTGTCACGTGACATATCATGCACTGAGCACGTGGCACTCCTGCACTGATCACGTGGCTGATCATACTCTGCTCACCTAACTGATCATGCACACATCACGTGGCTATCATGCACTCCTCACGTGGTTCGGCATGGAATGATCACGAAGCTACCATATACTGGTCACGTGACTGATCATGCACAGATCACGTAAATGATCATGCACTGTTAACGTGAATGATCATGCACTGATCACGTGGCTCTCATGCACAGATCACGTGATTGCGCATGCACTGATCACGTAATTGTATGCACTGATCACGTGGCTATCATGCACTGATGACGTGGCTGATCATGCACTGATCACGTGACTGATCATGCACTGATCACGTAACTATCATGCACTGATCACGTGGCTGATCATGCACTGATCACGGGACTGATCATGCACTGATCACGGGCTATCATGCACTGATACATGACTGACATGCACTGATCACGTGCTGATCATGCACTGATCACGTGACTGATCATGCACTGATCACGTGACTGATCATGCACTGATCACGTGGCTATCATGCACTGATCACGTGGCTGATCATGCACTGATCACGTGCTGATCATGCACTGATCACGTGGCTGATCATGCACTGATCACGTGGCTGATCATGCACTGATCACGTGGCTACCATGCACTGATCACGTGACTGATCATGCACTGATCACGTACTGATCATGCACTGATCACGTGACTGATCATGCACTGATCACGTGACTGATCATGCACTGATCACGTGGCTATCATGCACTGATCACGTGGCTGATCATGCAATGATCACGTAGCTACCATGTACTGATCACGTGACTGATCATGCACTGATCACGTAATTGATCATGCACTGATCACGTGGCTGATCATGCACTGATCACGTGACTGATCATGCACTGATCACGTGACTGATCATGCACTGATCACGTGGCTATCATGCACTGATCACGTGGCTGATCATGCACTGATCACGTGACTGTCATGCACTGATCACGTGACTGATCATGCACTGATCACGTGGCTATCATGCACTGATCACGTGGCTGATCATGCACTGATCACGTTCCTGATCATGCACTGATCACGTGACTGATCATGCACTGATCACGTGGCTATCATGCACTGATCACGTGGCTATCATGCACTGATCACGTGCCTGTCATGCACTGATCACGTGACTGATCATGCACTGATCACGTGGTATCATGCACTGATCACGTGGCTGATCATGCACTGATCACGTGTCTGATCATGCACTGATCACGTGGCTGATCATGCACTGATCACGTAGCTGATCATGCACTGATCACGTGGCTATCATGCACTGATCACGTGGCTGATCATGCACTGATCACGTAGCTGATCATGCACTGTCACGTGACTGATCATGCACTGATCACGTAATTGATCATGCACTGATCACGTGACTGATCATGCACTGATCACGTGACTGATCATGCACTGATCACGTGGCTATCATGCACTGATCACGTGGCTGATCATGCAATGATCACGTAGCTACCATGTACTGGTCACGTGACTGATCATGCACTGATCACGTAATTGATCATGCACTGATCACGTGGCTGATCATGCACTGATCACGTGACTGATCATGCACTGATCACGTGACTGATCATGCACTGATCACGTGGCTATCATGCACTGATCACGTGGCTGATCATGCACTGATCACGTGACTGATCATGCACTGATCACGTGACTGATCATGCACTGATCACGTGGATATCATGCACTGATCACGTGGCTGATCATGCACTGATCACGTGTCTGATCATGCACTGATCACGTGGCTGATCATGCACTGATCACGTGACTGATCATGCACTGATCACGTGGCTATCATGCACTGATCACGTGGCTGATCATGCACTGATCACGTGGCTGATCATGCACTGTCACGTGACTGATCATACACTGATCACATGGCACTCATGCACTGATCACGTGGCTATCATGCACTGATCACGTGGCTGATCATGCAATGATCACGTAGCTACCATGTACTGGTCACGTGACTGATCATGCACTGATCACGTAATTGATCATGCACTGATCACGTGGCTGATCATGCACTGATCACGTGGCTGATCATGCACTGATCACGTGACTGATCATGCACTGATCACGTGACTGATCATGCACTGATCACGTGGCTATCATGCACTGATCACGTGGCTGACATACACTGATCACGTGCCTGATCATGCACTGATCACGTGGCTGATCATGCACTGATCACGTGACTGATCATGCACTGATCACGTGTCTGATCATGCACTGATCACGTGGCTATCATGCACTGCTCACGTGGCTGATCATGCATGATCACGCAGCTACCATGTACTGGTCACATGACTGATCATGCACTGATCACGTGACTGATCATGCACTGATCACGTGGCTATCATGCACTACTCACGTGGCTGATCATGCAATGATCATGTAGCTACCATGTACAGGTCACGTGAATGATCATACACCCATCAGGTGACTGATCATGCACTGATCACGTGGCTATCATGCACTGATCACGAGACTGATCATGCACTGATCACGTCTATATCATGCACTGATCACATGACTGCCCATGCACTGATCACGTGGATGATCATACACTAATCATGTGACAGATCATGCACTGATCACGTGGCTGATCATGCACTGATACCGTGACTGAGCATGGACTGATCACATGACTATCATGTAGTGATCACGTGACTTAATGGCGCTGATCATGTGACTGATCATGCACTGATCATGTTTGCTATCATACACTGATCATGTGCCTCTGGAGGCAATAAACAAAGAGCTGAGTAGGCACGAATCAAACAGTCAGCAGGCAATAATCATGGAACTCAGCTGTGAGGAATCATGCTGCTCAGCTGGCAATAATCAAGCAGCTGAGCAGGCAGGAATTACGCAGCACAGGTGGCAATTGTCAAGCAGATGACAGGCAGGAATCGTGCAGCTCAGCTGGCAATTGTCAAGCAGATGAGCAGACAGTAATCACGCAGCTCAGCAGGCCCTGATCACGTGACTGAGCATGCACTGTTCACGTGGCTGATCACACACTGATCACGTGACTGATCATGCACTGATCACGTGACTGATCATGCACTGATCACGTAGCTATCATGCACTGATCACGTGGCTGATCATACACTGATCACGGGACTGATCATGCACTGATCACGGCGCTATCATGCACTGACTACATGACTCCAAATGCACTGATCACGTGGCTGATCATGCACTGATCACGTGACTGATCATGCACTGATCACGTGACTGATCATGCACTGATCACGTGGCTGATCATGCACTGATCACGTGGCTATCATGCACTGATCACGTGGCTGATCATGCAATGATCACGTAGCTACCATGTACTGGTCACGTGACTGATCATGCACTGATCACGTAATTGATCATGCACTGATCACGTGGCTGATCATGCACTGATCACGTGGCTGATCATGCACTGATCACGTGACTGATCATGCACTGATCACGTGACTGATCATGCACTGATCACGTGGCTATCATGCACTGATCACGTGGCTGACATACACTGATCACGTGCCTGATCATGCACTGATCACGTGGCTGATCATGCACTGATCACGTGACTGATCATGCACTGATCACGTGTCTGATCATGCACTGATCACGTGGCTATCATGCACTGATCACGTGGCTGATCATGCATGATCACGCAGCTACCATGTACTGGTCACATGACTGATCATGCACTGATCACGTGACTGATCATGCACTGATCACGTGGCTATCATGCACTACTCACGTGGCTGATCATGCAATGATCATGTAGCTACCATGTACAGGTCACGTGAATGATCATACACCCATCAGGTGACTGATCATGCACTGATCACGTGGCTATCATGCACTGATCACGTGACTGATCATGCACTGATCACGTCTATATCATGCACTGATCACATGACTGCCCATGCACTGATCACGTGGATGATCATACACTAATCATGTGACAGATCATGCACTGATCACGTGGCTGATCATGCACTGATACCGTGACTGAGCATGGACTGATCACATGACTATCATGTAGTGATCACGTGACTTAATGGCGCTGATCATGTGACTGATCATGCACTGATCATGTTTGCTATCATACACTGATCATGTGCCTCTGGAGGCAATAAACAAAGAGCTGAGTAGGCACGAGTCAAACAGTCAGCAGGCAATAATCATGGAACTCAGCTGTGAGGAATCATGCTGCTCAGCTGGCAATAATCAAGCAGCTGAGCAGGCAGGAATTACGCAGCACAGCTGGCAATTGTCAAGCAGATGACAGGCAGGAATCGTGCAGCTCAGCTGGCAATTGTCAAGCAGATGAGCAGACAGTAATCACGCAGCTCAGCAGGCCCTGATCACGTGACTGAGCATGCACTGTTCACGTGGCTGATCATACACTGATCACGTAACTGATCATGCACTGATCACGTGGCTATCATGCACTGATCACGTGGCTGATCATACACTGTTCACGTGTCTGACCATGCACTGATCACGTGGCTGATCATGCACTGATCACGTGGCTATCATGCACTGATCACGTGGCTGATCATGCACTGATCACGTGACTGATCATGCACTGATCACGTGGCTATCATGCACTGATCACGTGGCTATCATGCACTGATCACGTGGCTATCATGCACTGATCACGTGGCTGATCATGCACTGATCACGTGACTGATCATGCACTGATCACGTCTATATCATGCACTGATCACGTGACTGATCATGCACTGATCACGTGGATGATCATGCACTGATCATGTGACTGATCATGCACTGATCACGTGGCTGATCATGCACTGATCACGTAGCTACCATGTACTGATCACGTGACTGATCATGCACTGATCACGTAATTGATCATGCACTGATCACGTGACTGATCATGCACTGATCACGTGTGATCATGCACTGATCACGTGACTGATCATGCACTGATCACGTGGCTGATCATGCACTGATACCGTGACTGAGCATGGACTGATCACATGACTATCATGTAGTGATCACGTGACTTGATGGCGCTGATCATGTGACTGATCATGCACTGATCATGTTTGCTATCATACACTGATCATGTGCCTCTGGAGGCAATAAACAAAGAGCTGAGTAGGCAAGAGTGAAACAGGCAGCAGGCAATAATCATGGAACTCAGCTGTGAGGAATCATGCTGCTCAGCTGGCAATAATCAAGCAGCTGAGCAGGCAGGAATTACGCAGCACAGCTGGCAATTGTCAAGCAGATGACAGGCAGGAATCGTGCAGCTCAGCTGGCAATTGTCAAGCAGATGAGCAGACAGTAATCACGCAGCTCAGCAGGCCCTGATCACGTGACTGAGCATGCACTGTTCACGTGGCTGATCATACACTGATCACGTAACTGATCATGCACTGATCACGTGGCTATCATGCACTGATCACGTGGCTGATCATACACTGATCACGTGTCTGACCATGCACTGATCACGTGGCTGATCATGCACTGATCACGTGGCTATCATGCACTGATCACGTGGCTGATCATGCACTGATCACGTGACTGATCATGCACTGATCACTGGCTGATCATGCACTGATCACGTGACTATCATGCACTGATCACGTGGCTATCATGCACTGATCACGTGGCTGATCATGCACTGATCACGTGACTGATCATGCACTGATCACGTCTATATCATGCACTGATCACGTGACTGATCATGCACTGATCACGTGGATGATCATGCACTGATCACGTGACTGATCATGCACTGATCACGTGGCTGATCATGCACTGATCACGTAGCTACCATGTACTGATCACGTGACTGATCATGCACTGATCACGTAATTGATCATGCACTGATCACGTGACTGATCATGCACTGATCACGTGACTGATCATGCACTGATCACGTGACTGATCATGCACTGATCACGTGGCTATCATGCACTGATCACGTGGCTGATCATGCAATGATCACGCAGCTACAATATACTGGTCACGTGACTGATCATGCACTGATCACGTAACTGATCATGCACTGATCACGTGGCTGATCATGCACTGATCACGTGGCTGATCATGCACTGATCACGTGACTGATCATGCACTGATCACGTGACTGATCATGCACTGATCACGTGGCTATCATGCACTGATCACGTGGCTGATCATGCACTGATCACGTGCCTGATCATGCACTGATCACGTGACTGATCATGCACTGATCACGTGACTGATCATGCACTGATCACGTGGCTATCATGCACTGATCACGTGGCTGATCATGCACTGATCACGTAACTGATCATGCACTGATCACGTGGATATCATGCACTGATCACGTGGCTATCATGCACTGATCACGTGGCTATCATGCACTGATCACGTGGCTGATCATGCAATGATCACGTAGCTACCATGCACTGGTCACGTGACTGATCATGCACTGATCACGTAATTGATCATGCACTGATCACGTGGCTGATCATGCACTGATCACGTGGCTGATCACACATGATCACGTGACTGATCATGCACTGATCACGTGGCTATCATGCACTGATCACGTGGCTATCATGCACTGATCACGTGACTGATCATGCACTGATCACGTGACTGATCATGCACTGATCACGTGGCTGTCATGCACTGATCACGTGGCTGGACATGCACTGATCACGTGCCTGATCATGCACTGATCACGTGACTGATCATGCACTGATCACGTGACTGATCATGCACTGATCACGTGGCTATCATGCACTGATCACGTGGCTGACATGCACTGATCACGTGCCTGATCATGCACTGATCACGTGGCTGATCATGCACTGATCACGTGACTGATCATGCACTGATCACGTGACTGATCATGCACTGATCACGTGGCTATCATGCACTGATCACGTGGCTGATCATGCATGATCACGCAGCTACCATGCACTGATCACGTGACTGATCATGCACTGATCACGTGACTGATCATGCACTGATCACGTGGCTGATCATGCACTGATCACGTGGCTATCATGCACTGATCACGTGGCTGATCATGCACTGATCACGTAGCTACCATGCACTGATCACGTGACTGATCATGCACTGATCACGTAATTGATCATGCACTGATCACGTGGCTGATCATGCACTGATCACGTGACTGATCATGCACTGATCACGTGACTGATCATGCACTGATCACGTGACTGATCATGCACTGATCACGTGGCTATCATGCACTGATCACGTGGCTGGACATGCACTGATCACGTGCCTGATCATGCACTGATCACGTGGTGATCATGCACTGATCACGTGACTGATCATGCACTGATCACGTGGCTGATCATGCACTGATCACGTGACTGATCATGCACTGATCACGTGGCTATCATGCACTGATCACGTGGCTGATCATGCACTGATCACGTAGCTACCATGCACTGATCACGTGGCTGATCATGCACTGATCACGTAGCTACCATGCACTGATCACGTGGCTATCATGCACTGATCACGTGACTGATCATGCACTGATCACGTGACTGATCATGCACTGATCACGTGACTGATCATGCACTGATCACGTGGCTATCATGCACTGCTCACGTGGCTGATCATGCATGATCACGCAGCTACCATGTACTGGTCACATGACTGATCATGCACTGATCACGTGACTGATCATGCACTGATCACGTGGCTATCATGCACTACTCACGTGGCTGATCATGCAATGATCATGTAGCTACCATGTACAGGTCACGTGAATGATCATACAACCATCAGGTGACTGATCATGCACTGATCACGTGGCTATCATGCACTGATCACGAGACTGATCATGCACTGATCACGTCTATATCATGCACTGATCACATGACTGCCCATGCACTGATCACGTGGATGATCATACACTAATCATGTGACAGATCATGCACTGATCACGTGGCTGATCATGCACTGATACCGTGACTGAGCATGGACTGATCACATGACTATCGTGTAGTGATCACGTGACTTAATGGCGCTGATCATGTGACTGATCATGCACTGATCATGTTTGCTATCATACACTGATCATGTGCCTCTGGAGGCAATAAACAAAGAGCTGAGTAGGCACGAATCAAACAGTCAGCAGGCAATAATCATGGAACTCAGCTGTGAGGAATCATGCTGCTCAGCTGGCAATAATCAAGCAGCTGAGCAGGCAGGAATTACGCAGCACAGCTGGCAATTGTCAAGCAGATGACAGGCAGGAATCGTGCAGCTCAGCTGGCAATTGTCAAGCAGATGAGCAGACAGTAATCACGCAGCTCAGCAGGCCCAGATCACGTGACTGAGCATGCACTGTTCACGTGGCTGATCATACACTGATCACGTGACTGATCATGCACTGATCACGTGGCTATCATGCACTGATCACGTGGCTGATCATACACTGTTCACGTGTCTGACCATGCACTGATCACGTGGCTGATCATACACTGATCACGTGGCTGATCATGCACTGATCACGTGGCTGATCATGCACTGATCACGTGACTGATCATGCACTGATCACGTGGCTATCATGCACTGATCACGTGGCTATCATGCACTGATCACGTGGCTGATCATGCACTGATCACGTGACTGATCATGCACTGATCACGTCTATATCATGCACTGATCACGTGACTGATCATGCACTGATCACGTGGATGATCATGCACTGATCACGTGACTGATCATGCACTGATCACGTGGCTGATCATGCACTGATCACGTAGCTACCATGTACTGGTCACGTGACTGATCATGCACTGATCACGTAATTGATCATGCACTGATCACGTGACTGATCATGCACTGATCACGTGACTGATCATGCACTGATCACGTGACTGATCATGCACTGATCACGTGGCTATCATGCACTGATCACGTGGCTGATCATGCACTGATCACGTAGCTACCATGCACTGATCACGTGACTGATCATGCACTGATCACGTAACTGATCATGCACTGATCACGTGGCTGATCATGCACTGATCACGTGGCTGATCATGCACTGATCACGTGACTGATCATGCACTGATCACGTGACTGATCATGCACTGATCACGTGGCTATCATGCACTGATCACGTGGCTGATCATGCACTGATCACGTGCCTGATCATGCACTGATCACATGACTGATCATGCACTGATCACGTGACTGATCATGCACTGATCACGTGGCTATCATGCACTGATCACGTGGCTGATCATGCACTGATCACGTGACTGATCATGCACTGATCACGTGGCTGATCATGCACTGATCACGTGGCTGATCACACATGATCACGTGACTGATCATGCACTGATCACGTGGCTTCATGCACTGATCACGTGGCTATCATGCACTGATCACGTGGCTGATCATGCAATGATCACGTAGCTACCATGTACTGATCACGTGACTGATCATGCACTGATCACGTGACTGATCATGCACTGATCACGTGGCTCATCATGCACTGATCACGTGGCTGATCACACACGTATCACGTGACTGATCATGCACAGATCACGTGAATGATCATGCACTGATCACGTGGCTATCATGCACTGATCACGTGGCTATCATGCACTGATCACGTGGCTGATCATGCACTATCACGTGACTGATCATGCACTGATCACGTGACTGATCATGCACTGATCACGTGGCTGATCATGCACTGATCACACAGCTATCATGCACTGATCACATGACTGATCATGCACTGATCACATGACTGATCATGCACTGATCACGTGGCTTATCATGCACTGATCATGTGACTGATCATGCGCTGATCATGTTTGCTATCATACACTGATCATGTGCCTCTGGAGGCAATAAACAAAGAGCTGAGTAGGCACGAATCAAACAGTCAGCAGGCAATAATCATGGAACTCAGGTGTGAGGAATCATGCTGCTCAGCTGGCAATAATCAAGCAGCTGAGCAGGCAGGAATTACGCAGCACAGCTGGCAATTGTCAACCAGATGACAGGCAGGAATCGTGCAGCTCAGCTGGCAATTGTCAAGCAGATGAGCAGACAGTAATCACGCAGCTCAGCAGGCCCTGATCACGTGGCTGATCATGCACTGATCACGTGATTGATCATGCACTGATCACGTGGATATCATGCACTGATCACGTGGCTGATCATACACTGTTCACGTGTCTGACCATGCACTGATCACGTGGCTGATCATACACTGCTCACGTAACTGATCATGCACTGATCACGTGGCTATCATGCACTGATCACGTGGCTGAACATGCACTGATCACGTGGCTGATCACACACCTGTCACGTGACATATCATGCACTGATCACGTGGCACTCATGCACTGATCACGTGGCTGATCATACTCTGCTCACGTAACTGATCATGCACACATCACGTGGCTATCATGCACTGCTCACGTGGCTGATCATGGAATGATCACGAAGCTACCATATACTGGTCACGTGACTGATCATGCACTGATCACGTAAATGATCATGCACTGATCACGTGACTGATCATGCACTGATCACGTGACTGATCATGCACTGATCACGTGGCTATCATGCACTGATCACGTGGCTATCATGCACTGATCACGTGGCTGATCATGCACTGATCATGTAGCTATCATGCACTGATCACGTGACTGATCATGCACTGATCACGTGGCTGATCATGCACTGATCACGTGGCTACCATGCACTGATCACGTGACTGATCATGCACTGATCACGTGGCTATCATGCACTGATCACGTGGCTGATCATGCACTGATCACGCAGCTATCATGCACTGGTCACATGACTGATCATGCACTGATCACGTGATTGATCATGCACTGATCACGTGGCTTATCATGCACTGATCATGTGACTGATCATGTGCTGATCATGTTTGGTGTCATACACTGATCATGTGCCTCTGGAGGCAATGAACAAAGAGCTGAGTAGGCACGAAACAGTCAGCAGGCAATAATCATGGAACTCAGCTCTGAGGAATCATGCTGCTCAGCTGGCAATAATCAAGCAGATGAGCAGGCAGGAATTACGCAGCACAGCTGGCAATTGTCAAGCAGATGACAGGCAGGAATCGTGCAGCTCAGCTGGCAATTGTCAAGCAGATGAGCAGACAGTAATCACGCAGCTCAGCAGGCCCTGATCACGTGACTGAGCATGCACTGTTCACGTGGCTGATCACACACTGATCACGTGACTGATCATGCACTGATCACGTGGCTATCATGCACTGATCACGTGACTGTCATGCACTGATCACGTAATATCATGCACTGATCACGTGGCTATCATGCACTGATCACGTGGCTGATCATGCACTGATCACGTGACTGATCATGCACTGATCACGTGGCTATCATGCACTGATCACGTGGCTGATCATGCACTGATCACGGGACTGATCATGCACTGATCACGGGCTATCATGCACTGATCACATGACTGACATGCACTGATCACGTGGCTGATCATGCACTGATCACGTGGCTGATCATGCACTGATCACGTGACTGATCATGCACTGATCACGTGGCTATCATGCACTGATCACGTGGCTATCATGCACTGATCACGTGACTGATCATGCACTGATCACGTGACTGATCATGCACTGATCACGTGGCTGTCATGCACTGATCACGTGGCTGACATACACTGATCACGTGCCTGATCATGCACTGATCACGTGACTGATCATGCACTGATCACGTGACTGATCATGCACTGATCACGTGGCTGATCATGCACTGATCACGTGGCTATCATGCACTGATCACGTGGCTGATCATGCAATGATCACGTAGCTACCATGTACTGGTCACGTGACTGATCATGCACTGATCACGTAATTGATCATGCACTGATCACGTGGCTGATCATGCACTGATCACGTGATGATCATGCACTGATCACGTGGCTGATCATGCACTGATCACGTGGCACTCATGCACTGATCACGTGGCTGATCATACACTGATCACGTAACTCATCATGCACTGATCACGTGGCTATCATGCACTGATCACGTGGCTGATCATGCACTGATCACGTGGCTGATCATGCACTGATCACGTGGCTGATCATGCACTGATCACGTAACTGATCATGCACTGATCACGTGGATATCATGCACTGATCACGTGGCACTCATGCACTGATCACGTGGCTGATCACACTCTGATCACGTGACTGATCATGCACTGATCACGTGGCTATCATGCACTGATCACGTGGCTGATCATGCACTGATCACGTAGCTACCATATACTGGTCACGTGACTGATCATGCACTGATCACGTGACTGATCATGCACTGATCACGTGACTGATCATGCACTGATCACGTGACTGATCATGCACTGATCACGTGGCTGATCATGCACTGATCACGTGACTGATCATGCACTGATCACGTGGCTGATCACACACTGATCACGTGACTGATCATGCACTGATCACGTGGCTATCATGCACTGATCACGTGGCTGATCATGCACTGATCACGTGGCTGATCATGCACTGATCACGTGACTGATCATGCACTGATCACGTGACTGATCATGCACTGATCACGGGCTGATCATGCACTGATCACGTGACTGATCATGCACTGATCACGTGGCTGATCATGCACTGATCACGTGACTGATCATGCACTGATCACGTGACTGATCATGCACTGATCACGTGGCTATCATGCACTGATCACGTGGCTGATCATGCACTGATCACGCAGCTATCATGCACTGATCACGTGACTGATCATGCACTGATCACGTGGCTGATCATGCACTGATCACGTGACTGATCATGCACTGATCACGTGACTGATCATGCACTGATCACGTGGCTATCATGCACTGATCACGTGGCTGATCATGCACTGATCACGTGCCTGATCATGCACTGATCACGTGACTGATCATGCACTGATCACGTGACTGATCATGCACTGATCACGTGGCTATCATGCACTGATCACGTGGCTGATCATGCACTGATCACGTGCCTGATCATGCACTGATCACGTGACTGATCATGCACTGATCACGTGGCAATCATGCACTGATCACGTGGCTGATCATGCACTGATCACGTGGCTATCATGCAATGATCACGTAGCTATCATGCACTGATCACGTGGCTGATCATGCACTGATACCGTGACTGAGCATGGACTGATCACATGACTATCATGTAGTGATCACGTGACTTAATGGCGCTGATCATGTGACTGATCATGCGCTGATCATGTTTGCTATCATACACTGATCATGTGCCTCTGGAGGCAATAAACAAAGAGCTGAGTAGGCATGAATCAAACAGTCAGCAGGCAATAATCATGGAACTCAGCTGTGAGGAATCATGCTGCTCAGCTGGCAATAATCAAGCAGCTGAGCAGGCAGGAATTACACACAACAGCTGGCAATTCTCAAGCAGATGAGCAGACAGTAATCACGCAGCTCAGCAGGCCCTGATCACGTGACTGAGCATGCACTGTTCACGTGGCTGATCATACACTGATCACGTGACTGATCATGCACTGATCACGTGGATATCATGCACTGATCACGTGGCTGATCATGCACTGATCACGTGTCTGACCATGCACTATCACGTGGCTGATCATGCACTGATCACGTGACTGATCATGCACTGATCACGTGGCTGATCATGCACTGATCACGTGGCTGATCATGCACTGATCACGTAGCTACCATGCACTGGTCACGTGACTGATCATGCACTGATCACGTGACTGATCATGCACTGATCACGTGGCTGATCATGCACTGATCACGTGACTGATCATGCACTGATCACGTGACTGATCATGCACTGATCACGTGGCTATCATGCACTGATCACGTGGCTGATCATGCACTGATCATGCAGCTACCATGTACTGGTCACATGACTGATCATGCACTGATCACGTAACTGATCATGCACTGATCACGTGGCTTATCATGCACTGATCATGTGACTGATCATGTGCTGATCATGTTTGGTGTCATACACTGATCATGTGCATCTGGAGGCAATGAACAAAGAGCTGAGTAGGCAGGAATCAGTCAGCAGGCTATAATCATGGAACTCAGCTCTGAGAAATCATGCTGCTCAGCTGGCAATAATCAAGTAGATGAGCAGGCAGGAATTACGCAGCACAGGTGGCAATTGTCAAGCAGATGACAGGCAGGAATCGTGCAGCTCAGCTGGCAATTGTCAAGCAGATGAGCAGACAGTAATCACGCAGCTCAGCAGGCCCTGATCACGTGACTGAGCATGCACTGATCACGTGGCTGATCATGCACTGATCACGTGGCTAATCATGCACTGATCATATGACTGATCATGCACACATGCATGCACTGATGTAGCTGATCTTGCACTGATCACTTGACTGATCATACACTCATCACGGGACTGATCGTGCACTGATCACGGCGGTATCATGCATTGATTACATGACTCCACATGCACTGATCACGTGATGATCATGCACTGATCACGTGACTGACCGTGCACTGATCACTTGACTGATCATGCACTGATCACGTGTCTTTCATGCACTGATCACTTGGCTAGACATACACTGATCACGTGCCTAGTCATGCACTGATCACGTGGCTGATCATGCACTGATCACGTGACTGATCATGCACTGATTACGTGGCTATCATGCACTGATCACCGGGCTATCATGCACTGATCACGTGACTGATCATGCACTGATCACGTGACTGATCATGCACTGAACACGTGCCTATCATGCACTGATCACTTGGCTGGACATACACTGATCACGTGCCTGGTTATGCATTGATCACGTGGCTGATCATGCACTGATCACGTGATTGATCATGCACTGATCACGTGGCTATCATGCACTGATCACCTGGCTATCATGCACAGATCACGTGACTGATCACACACCTATCAGGTGACTGTTCATGCACTGATCACGTGGCCCTCATGAACTTATCACGTGATTGCGCATGCATTGTTCACGTAATAGTATGCACTGTTCACGTGGCTATCATGCACTGATGACGTGGCTAATCATGCACTGATCATATGACTGATCATGCACTGATCACGTGTCTATCATGCACTGATCACTTGGCTGGACATACACTGATCACGTGCCTGGTCATGCACTGATCACGTGGCTGATCATGCACTGATCACGTGACGTATCAAGCACTGATCACGTGGCTATCATGCACTGATCACGTGGCTATCATGCACTGATCACGTGACTGATCGTGCACTGATCACGTGGCTGATCATGCACTGATCATGTAGCTACCATGCACTGATCACGTGACTGATCATGCACTGATCACGTTACTGATCATGCACTGATCACGTGGCTATCATGCACTGATCACTTGGCTGGACATACACTGATCACGTGCCTGGTCATGCACTGATCACGTGGCTGATCATGCACTGATCACGTGACTGATCATGCACCGATCTCGTGTCTGATCATGCACTGATCACGTGGCTATCATGCACTGCTCACGTGGCTGATCATGCGATGATCACGCAGCTACCATGTACTGGTCACATGACTGATCATGCACTGATCACGTGACTATTCATGCAGTGATCACGTGGCTATCATGCACTACTCACGTGGCTGATCATGCAATGATCATGTAGCTACCATGCACTGATCACGTGACTGATCATGCACCGATCACGTGGCTTATCATGCACTGATACCGTGACTGAGCATGGACTGATCACATGACTATCATGTAGTGATCACGTGACTTAATGTCGCTGATCATGTGACTGATCATGCGCTGATCATGTTTGCTATCATACACTGATCATGTGCCTCTGGAGGCAGTAAACAAAGACATGAGTAGGCACGAATCAAACAGTCAGCAGGCAATAATCATGGAACTCAGGTGTGAGGAATCATGCTGCTCAGCTGGCAATAATCAAGCAGCTGAGCAGGCAGGAATTACGCAGCACAGCTGGCAATTGTCAAGCAGATGACAGGCAGGAATTGTGCAGCCCAGCTGGCAATTGTCAAGCAGATGAGCAGACAGTAATCACCCAGCTCAGCAGGCCCAGATCACGTGACTGAGCATGCACTGTTCACGTGGCTGATCATACACTGATCACGTGATTGAGCATGCACTGATCACTTGGATATCATGCACTGATCACGTGGCCGATCATACACTGTTCACGTGTCTGACCATGCACTGATCACGTGGCTGATCATACACTGCTCACGTAACTGATCATGCACTGATCACGTGGCTATCATGCACTGAATACGTGGCTGAACATGCACTGTTCACGTGGCTGATCACACACCTGTCACGTGACATATCATGCACTGATCACGTGGCACTCATGCACTGATCACGTGGCTGATCATACTCTACTCACGTAACTCATCATGCACACATCACGTGGCTACCATGCACTGCTCAAGTGGTTCGTCATGAATGATCACCAACCTACCATATACTGGTCACGTGACTGATCATGCACAGATCACGTAAATGATCATGCACTGTTCACGTGACTGATCATGTACTGATCACGTGACTAATCATGAAGTGATCACGTGGCTATCCTGCATTGATCACGTGGCTATCATGCACTGATCACGTGGCTGATCATACACTGATCACGTGACTGATCATGCACTGTTCACGAGAGTGATCATGCACTGTTCTCGTGGATATCATGCACTGATCACGTGTTTGATCATACACTGTTCACATGTCTGACCATGCACTGCTCACAAGGCTGATCATACACTGTTCACGTAACTGTTCATGCACTGATCACGTGGATATCATGCACTGATCACGTGGCTGAACATGCACTGTTCACGTGGCTTACCACACACCTGTCACGTGACTGATCATGCACTGATCACGTCGCACTCATGCACTGATCACGTGGCTGATCATACTCTGCTCACGTAACTGATCATGCACACATCAGGTGGCTATCATGCACTTCTCACCTGTCTAGTCATGCAATGTTCACGTAGCTACCATATACTGGTCACGTGACTCATCATGCACAGATCACGTAAATGATCATGCACTCTTCACGTGACTGATCATGTACGTTTCACGTGAGTGATCATGCACTGATTACGTGGCTATCATGCACTGCTCACGTCGCTGATCATGCAATGATAACGTAGCCACCATGTACTGGTCACGTGACTGATCATGCACTGATCACGTAATTAATCCTGCACTGATCACCTGACTCATCATGCACTGATCACGTGGCTGATCAAACACGTATCACGTGACTGATCATGCACTGATCACGTGGTTATCATACACTGATCACGTGACTGAACATGCATTGATCACGTGGCTATCATGCACTGATCACGTGGCTGATCATGCTCTGATCATGTGGCTGATCATGCACTGATCACGTGACTGATCATGCACTGAAAACGTGACTGATCATGCACTGATCACGGGGCTGATCATGCACTGGTCACGTGACTGATCATGCACTGATCATGTGGCTGATCATGCACTGATCACGTGACTGATCATGCACTGAACACGTGACTGATCATGCACTGATCACGTGGCTATCATGCACTGATCACTTTGCTGGTCATACACTGATCACGCAGCTACCATGTACTTGTCACGTGACTGATCATGCACTGATCATGTGGCTGATCATGCACTGATCTCGTGATTGATCATGCACTGATCACGTGACTTATCATGCACTGATAACGTGGCTATCATGCACTGATCACATGCCTGGTCATACACTGATCACGTGCCTGGTCATGCACAGATTACATGACTGATCATGCACTCATCACGTCACTGATCATGCACTGATCACGTGGCTATCATGCACTCTTCACCTGGCTGATCATACACTGATCACCTGCCTGGTCATGCACAGATCACGTGACTAATCATGAACTGATCACGTAGCAATCATTCACTGATCACCTGGCTGATCATGCACTGATCACGTGGCTATCATGCAATGATCACGTGGCTATCATGCACTGGTCACGTGGCGGATCATGCACTGATACCGAGACTGAGCATGGACTGATCACATGACTATCATGTAGTGATCACGTGACTTAATGGCGCTGACCATGTGACTGATCATGCGCTGAGCATGTTTCCTATCATACACTGATCATGTGCCTCTGGAGGCAATAAACAAAGAGCTGAGTAGGCATGAATCATACAGTCAGCAGGTAATAATCATGGAAATCAGGTGTGAGGAATCATGCTGCTCAGCTGGCAATAATCAAGCAGCTGAGCAGGAAGGAATTACACAGCACAGCTGGCAATTGTCAAGCAGATGACAGGCAGGAATCATGCAGCTCAGCTGGCAATTGTCAAGCAGATGAGCAGACAGTAATCACGCAGCTCAGCAGGCCCTGGTCACGTGACTGAGCATGCACTCCTCACCTGGCTGATCATACACTGATCACGTGATTGATCATGCACTGATCACTTGGATATCATGCACTGATCACGTGGCTCATCATACACTGTTCACGAGTCTGACCATGCACTGATCACGTGGCTGATCATGCAATGATCACGTAGCTACCATGTACGGGTCTCGTGAGTGATCATGCACTGATCATGTGACTGATCATGCACTGATCACGGAGATATCTTGCATTGATCACTTGGCTGATCATACACTCATCACGGGACTGATCGTGCACTGATCACGGCGCTATCATGCATTGACTACATGACTCGACATGCACTGATCACGTGGATGATCATGCACTGATCACGTGACTGAACATGCACTGATCACGTGACTGATCAGGCACTGATCACATGGATGATCATGCACTGATCACGTGGCTATCATGCACTGCTCACGTGGCTGATCAGGCAATGATCACATAGCTACCATGTACTGGTCACGTGACTGATCATGCACTGATCACGTAATTGATCATGCACTGATCATGTGGCTGATCATGCACTGATCACGTGGCTGATCATACACTGATCACGTGACTGATCATGCACTGATCACGTGACTGATCATGCACTGATCACTTGGCTGGACATACACTGATCACGTGCCTGGTCATGCACTGATCACGTGGCTGATCATGCACTGATCACGTGACTGATCATGCACTGATCTCGTGTCTGATCAGGCACTGATCACGTGGCTATCATGCACTGCTCACTTGGCTGATCATGCGATGATCACGCAGCTACCATGTACTAGTCACATGACTGATCATGCACTGATCACGTGACTGATCATGCAGTGATCACGTGGCTATCATGCACTACTCACGTGGCTGATCATGCAATGATCATGTAGCTACCATGTACAGGTCACGTGAATGATCATACACCCATCAGGTGACTGATCATGCACTGATCACGTGGCCATCATACACTGATCACGAGACTGATCATGCACTGATCACGTCTATATCATGCACTGATCACATGACTGCCCATGCACTGATCACGTGGATGATCATACACTAATCATGTGACAGATCATGCACTGATCACGTGGCTGATCATGCACTGATACTGTGACTGAGCATGGACTGATCACATGACTATCATGTAGTCATCACGTGACTTAATGGCGCTGATCATGTGACTGATCATGCACTGATCATGTTTGCTATCATACACTGATCATGTGCCTCTGGAGGCAATAAACAAAGAGCTGAGTAGGCACGAATGAAACAGTCAGCAGGCAATAATCATGGAACTCAGCTGTGAGGAATCATGCTGCTCAGCTGGCAATAATCAAGCAGCTGAGCAGGCAGGAATTACGCAGCACAGCTGGCAATTGTCAAGCAGATGACAGGCAGGAATCGTGCAGCTCAGCTGGCAATTGTCAAGCAGATGAGCAGACAGTAATCACGCAGCTCAGCAGGCCCAGATCACGTGACTGAGCATGCACTGTTCACGTGGCTGATCATTCACTGCTCACGTAACTGATAATGCACTGATCACGTGGCTATCATGCACTGATTACGTGGCTGATCATACACTGATCAGTTGGCTATCATGCACTTATTACTTGGCTGATCATACACTGATCCCGTGACTGATAATGCACTGATCATCTGGCTATCGTGCACTCATTACCTGCCTATTGTGCACTGATCTCGTGGTTGATCATACACTGATTACGAGACTGATCATGTACTAATCACGTCTATATCATGCACTGATCACATGACTGCCCATGCACTGATCACCCGGATGATCATACACTGATCATGCGACAGATCATGCACTGCTCACGCGGCTGTTCATGCAATGATCAGGTAGCTACCATGTACTGGTCACATGAGTGATCATGCACTGATCACGTAATTGATCATGCACTGATCAGGTGTCTTATCATGCACTGTTAACGTGAGTGATCATGCACTGATCACGTGCCTGATCATGCACTGATCTCGTGGCTATCATGCACCGCTCATGTGGCTGATCATGCAATGATCACCTAGCTACCATATACTGGTCACCTGACTGATCATGCACTGATCACGTAAGTGATCATGCATTGATTACATGACTCCACATGCACTGATCAGGTGGCTGATCATCCACTGATCACGTGACTGATCATGCACTGATCACGTGACTGATCATGCACTGATCACGTGGCTATCATGCACTGATCACTTGGCTGGTCATACACTGATCACGTGCCTGGTCATGCACAGATTACATGACTGATCATGCCCTGAACACGTGACTGATCATGCAATGATCACGTGGCTGTCATGCACTACTCACGTGGCTGATCATGCAATGATCATGTAGCTACCATGTACCGGTCAGGTGACTGATCATACACCCATCAGGTGACGGATCATGCAATGATCACATGGCTGATCATACACTGATCACCTGCCTGGTCATGCACAGATCACGTGACAAATCATGAACTGATCACATAGCTATCATGAACTGATCACCTGGCTGATCATGCACTGATCACGTGGCTGATCATGCACTGATACCGAGACTGAGCATGTAGTGATCACGTGACTTAATGGCTCTGATCATGTGACTGATCATGCGCTGATAATGTTTGCTATTATACACTGATCATGTGCCTCTGGAGGCAATAAACAAAGAGCTGAGTAGGCACGAATCAAACAGTCAGCAGGAATTAAAAATGCAACTCAGGTGTGAGGAATCATGCTGCTCAGCTGGCAATAATCAAGCAGCTGAGCAGGCAGGAATTATGCAGCACAGCTGGCAATTGTCAAGCAGATGACAGGCAGGAATCATGCAGCTCAGCTGGCAATTGTCAAGCACATGAGCAGACAGTACTCACCCAGCTCAGCAGGCCCAGATCACGTGACTGAGCTTACACTGTTCACGTGGCTGATCATACACTGATCACGTGATTGATCATGCACTGATCACTTGGATATCATGCACTGATCACGTGGCTGATCATACACTGTTCTCGTGTCTGACCATGCACTGATCACGTGGCTGATCATACACTGCTCACGTAACTGATCATGCACTTATCACGTGGCTATTATGCACTGATCACGTGGCTGAACATGCACTGTTCACGTGGCTGATCACACACCTGTCACGTGACATATCATGCACTGATCACGTGGCACTCATGCACTGATCACGTGGCTGATCATACTCTGTTCACGTAACTCATCATGCACACATCACGTTTCTATCATGCACTGCTCACGTGGCTCGTCATGGAATGATCACGTAGCTACCATATACTGGTCACGTGACTGATCATGCACAGATCACGTAAATGATCATGCACTGATCACGTGACTGCGCATGCACTGATGACGTGGCTGTTCGGGCACTGATCACGTGTTTATCAGGCAGTGATCAGTGACTGACAGGCGCTGATCAGGGGACTGTGCACGCACTGATCAGGTGGCTGATCAGGAACTGACCACCTGACTGCGCATGCAGTGATCACGTGGCTGGTTGTTCACTGATCACGTGTTTATCATACGGTGATCACGTGACTGAGAGGCGCTGATCACGTGACTGTGCCGTCAGTGATCACGTGGCTGAGCAGGCAGTGATATCGTGACTGAGCATGCACTGATCATGTGCCGGGAGCCGGGGAGGCATTCCACTCTGGACAAAGGTCATGAGGAAGGAGGCTTGGCATACGCAAATGCGGGATCGAGCCTCAGGAGTCCACCCGGATATTCTCCAGCATCTCCCCCCCAAAAAAACCAGAGTCTGCCTACTGTATTGCTTTGTGCTCTCACCTCTGATTTCACTGGGGGCTGTCCCCCACCACCATCTCACTCTCTCTGTCAAAGAGTTAACCTACAGCTCCAATTCTAAAAGTTCCTTGTCATTCTTCCCTTTAACTTCCAGCTGAGTCTCCATCTGGAGCGAAGAACACACCACGCTCACTAATTATGCCTGGGCTGCTAAGACCCACTCGAGAAGGTGTCTAGGGTGAGGCACCTTTCGCTATTCGAGAGGGCGCCTGCGGCCTACATAAGTGGTGCAAACTTCTTGTCTTGAAGTTTGATTGGTCTTCCGCGTAAACCAAGCTACTCAGTCTCTTTTCTCCACCGAATTTTCCTACTGAGCTCTCCTCATACTATTATTCTTGACACCTCTGATTAGCATATAAATAGTCGCCTAGGCCATCTCTCCTTCGAATACCCTGGATCAGTTGGGGCTGGTCCCCGGCAGGTGGCGACCGAACAGGGACCTCAGGAGGCGATACTCAAAGAGCTGAGCAGACCCGAACCACGCAATCAGCAGGCAATAAGCATGGAGCTCAGCAGTGACGAATCATGCTGCTCAACTGGCAATAATCAAGCACGTGACCAGGCAGTAATCACGCAGCTCAGATGGCAATTGTCAAGCAGATGAGCCGACAGGAATCACGCAGCTCAGATGGCAATTGTCATGCAGATGAGCCGGCAGGAATCACGCAGCTCAGCAGGCCCTGATCACGTGACTCTGGAGGCACTGATCACGTGGCTGATCAAGTACAGATCACGTGACTGAGCATGCACTGATCACGTGGCTATCATGCACTGATGACGAGACTGCGCATGCACTGATGACGTGGCTGTTCGGGCACTGATCACGTGTTTATCAGGCAGTGATCAGTGACTGACAGGCGCTGATCAGGGGACTGTGCACGCACTGATCAGGTGGCTGATCAGGAACTGACCACCTGACTGCGCATGCAGTGATCACGTGGCTGGTTGTTCACTGATCACGTGTTTATCATACGGTGATCACGTGACTGAGAGGCGCTGATCACGTGACTGTGCCGTCAGTGATCACGTGGCTGAGCAGGCAGTGATATCGTGACTGAGCATGCACTGATCATGTGCCGGGAGCCGGGGAGGCATTCCACTCTGGACAAAGGTCATGAGGAAGGAGGCTTGGCATACGCAAATGCGGGATCGAGCCTCAGGAGTCCACCCGGATATTCTCCAGCATCTCCCCCCCAAAAAAACCAGAGTCTGCCTACTGTATTGCTTTGTGCTCTCACCTCTGATTTCACTGGGGGCTGTCCCCCACCACCATCTCACTCTCTCTGTCAAAGAGTTAACCTACAGCTCCAATTCTAAAAGTTCCTTGTCATTCTTCCCTTTAACTTCCAGCTGAGTCTCCATCTGGAGCGAAGAACACACCACGCTCACTAATTATGCCTGGGCTGCTAAGACCCACTCGAGAAGGTGTCTAGGGTGAGGCACCTTTCGCTATTCGAGAGGGCGCCTGCGGCCTACATAAGTGGTGCAAACTTCTTGTCTTGAAGTTTGATTGGTCTTCCGCGTAAACCAAGCTACTCAGTCTCTTTTCTCCACCGAATTTTCCTACTGAGCTCTCCTCATACTATTATTCTTGACACCTCTGATTAGCATATAAATAGTCGCCTAGGCCATCTCTCCTTCGAATACCCTGGATCAGTTGGGGCTGGTCCCCGGCAGGTGGCGACCGAACAGGGACCTCAGGAGGCGATACTCAAAGAGCTGAGCAGACCCGAACCACGCAATCAGCAGGCAATAAGCATGGAGCTCAGCAGTGACGAATCATGCTGCTCAACTGGCAATAATCAAGCACGTGACCAGGCAGTAATCACGCAGCTCAGATGGCAATTGTCAAGCAGATGAGCCGACAGGAATCACGCAGCTCAGATGGCAATTGTCATGCAGATGAGCCGGCAGGAATCACGCAGCTCAGCAGGCCCTGATCACGTGACTCTGGAGGCACTGATCACGTGGCTGATCAAGTACAGATCACGTGACTGAGCATGCACTGATCACGTGGCTATCATGCACTGATGACGTGACTGCGCATGCACTGATGATGTGGCTGTTCGGGCACTGATCACGTGTTTATCAGGCAGTGATCAGTGACTGACAGGCGCTGATCAGGGGACTGTGCACGCACTGATCAGGTGGCTGATCAGGAACTGACCACCTGACTGCGCATGCAGTGATCACGTGGCTGGTTGTTCACTGATCACGTGTTTATCATACGGTGATCACGTGACTGAGAGGCGCTGATCACGTGACTGTGCCGTCAGTGATCACGTGGCTGAGCAGGCAGTGATATCGTGACTGAGCATGCACTGATCATGTGCCGGGAGCCGGGGAGGCATTCCACTCTGGACAAAGGTCATGAGGAAGGAGGCTTGGCATACGCAAATGCGGGATCGAGCCTCAGGAGTCCACCCGGATATTCTCCAGCATCTCCCCCCCAAAAAAACCAGAGTCTGCCTACTGTATTGCTTTGTGCTCTCACCTCTGATTTCACTGGGGGCTGTCCCCCACCACCATCTCACTCTCTCTGTCAAAGAGTTAACCTACAGCTCCAATTCTAAAAGTTCCTTGTCATTCTTCCCTTTAACTTCCAGCTGAGTCTCCATCTGGAGCGAAGAACACACCACGCTCACTAATTATGCCTGGGCTGCTAAGACCCACTCGAGAAGGTGTCTAGGGTGAGGCACCTTTCGCTATTCGAGAGGGCGCCTGCGGCCTACATAAGTGGTGCAAACTTCTTGTCTTGAAGTTTGATTGGTCTTCCGCGTAAACCAAGCTACTCAGTCTCTTTTCTCCACCGAATTTTCCTACTGAGCTCTCCTCATACTATTATTCTTGACACCTCTGATTAGCATATAAATAGTCGCCTAGGCCATCTCTCCTTCGAATACCCTGGATCAGTTGGGGCTGGTCCCCGGCAGGTGGCGACCGAACAGGGACCTCAGGAGGCGATACTCAAAGAGCTGAGCAGACCCGAACCACGCAATCAGCAGGCAATAAGCATGGAGCTCAGCAGTGACGAATCATGCTGCTCAACTGGCAATAATCAAGCACGTGACCAGGCAGTAATCACGCAGCTCAGATGGCAATTGTCAAGCAGATGAGCCGACAGGAATCACGCAGCTCAGATGGCAATTGTCATGCAGATGAGCCGGCAGGAATCACGCAGCTCAGCAGGCCCTGATCACGTGACTCTGCAGGCACTGATCACGTGGCTGATCAAGTACAGATCACGTGACTGAGCATGCACTGATCACGTGGCTATCATGCACTGATGACGTGACTGCGCATGCACTGATGACGTGGCTGTTCGGGCACTGATCACGTGTTTATCAGGCAGTGATCAGTGACTGACAGGCGCTGATCAAGGGACTGTGCACGCACTAATCAGGTGGCTGATCAGGAAATGAGCACCTGACCGCGCATGCACTGATGACGTAGCTGGTCGTTCACTGATCACGTGTTTATCATACGGTGATCACGTGACTGAGAGGCGCTGATCACGTGACTGTGCCGTCAGTGATCACGTGGCTGTGCAGGCACTGATATCGTGACTGAGCATGCACTGATCATGTACCGGGAGCCGGGGAGGCATTCCACTCTGGACAAAGGTCATGAGGAAGGAGGCTCGGCATACGCAAATGCGGGATCGAGCCTCAGGAGTCCACCCGGATATTCTAGAGCATCTCCCCCCAAAAAAATCAGAGTCTGCTTACTGTATTGCTTTGTGCTCTCACCTCTGATTTCACTGGGGGCTGTCCCCCACCACCATCTCGCTCTCTCTGTCAAAGAGTTAACTTACAGCTCCAATTCATAAAGTTCCTTGTCATTCTTCCCTTTAACTTCCAGTTGAGTCTCCATCTGGAGCGCGGAACCCACCACGCTTACTAATTATGCCTGGGCTGCTAAGACCCACTCCAGAAGGTGTCTAGGGTGAGGCACCTTTCGCTATTCGAGAGGGCGCCTGCGGCCTACGTAAGTGGTGCAAACTTCTTGTCTTGAAGTTTGATTGGTCTTCCGCGTAAACCAAGCTACTCAGTCTGTTTTCTCCACCGAATTTTCCTACTGAGCTCTCCTCATACTATTATTCTTGACATCTCTGATTAGCATATAAATAGTCGCCTAGGCCATCTCTCCTTCGAATACCCTGGATCAGTTGGGGCTGGTCCCCGGCAGGTGGTGACCGAACAGGGACCTCAGGAGGCGATACTCAAAGAGCTGAGCAGACACGAACCACGCAATCAGCAGGCAATAAGCATGGAGCTCAGCAGTGACGAATTATGCTGCTCAACTGGCAATAATCAAGCACGTGACCAGGCAGGAATCACGCAGCTCAGCTGGCAATTGTCAAGCAGATGAGCCGACAGGAATCACGCAGCTCAGATGGCAATTGTCATGCAGATGAGCCGGCAGGAATCACGCAGCTCAGCAGGCCCTGATCACGTGACTCTGCAGGCACTGATCACGTGGCTGATCAAGTACAGATCACGTGACTGAGCATGCACTGATCACGTGGCTATCATGCACTGATGACGTGGCTGATCAGGCACTGATCACATGGCTCATCATGCACTGATCACGTGTTTATCAGGCAATGATCAGTGACCGACAGGCACTGATCATGGGACTGTGCACGCACTGATCACGTGGCTATCATGCACTGATCACGTGACTGCGCATGCACTGATGACGTGGCTGTTCGGGCACTGATCACGTGTTTATCAGGCAGTGATCAGTGACTGACAGGCGCTGATCAGGGGACTGTGCACGCACTGATCAGGTGGCTGATCAGGAACTGACCACCTGACCGCGCATGCAGTGATCACGTGGTTGGTCGTTCACTGATCACGTGTTTATCATACGGTGATCACGTGACTGAGAGGCGCTGATCACGTGACTGTGCCGTCAGTGATCACGTGGCTGAGCAGGCACTGATATCGTGACTGAGCATGCACTGATCATGTGCCGGGAGCCTGGGAGGCCTTCCACTCTGGACAAAGGTCATGAGGAAGGAGGCTCGGCATACGCAAATGCGGGATCGAGCCTCAGGAGTCCACCCGGATATTCTCGAGCATCTCCCCCCCAAAAAAACCAGAGTCTGCCTACTGTATTGCTTTGTGCTCTCACCTCTGATTCCACTGGGGGCTGTCCCCCACCACCATCTCGCTCTCTCTGTCAAAGAGTTAACCTACAGCTCCAATTCATAAAGTTCCTTGTCATTCTTCCCTTTAAGTTCCAGCTGAGTCTCCATCTGGAGCGCGGAACCCACCACGCTTACTAATTATGCCTGGGCTGCTAAGACCCACTCGAGAAGGTGTCTAGGGTGAGGCACCTTTTGCTATTCGAGAGGGCGCCTGCGGCCTACGTAAGTGGTGCAAACATCTTGTCTTGAAGTTTGATTGGTCTTCCGCGTAAACCAAGCTGCTCAGTCACTTTTTCCACCGAATTTTCCTACTGTGCTCTCCTCATACTATTATTCTTGACATCTCTGATTAGCATATAAATAGTCGCCTAGGCCATCTCTCCTTCGAATACCCTGGATCAGTTGGGGCTGGTCCCCGGCAGGTGGCGACCGAACAGGGACCTCAGGAGGCAATACTCAAAGAGCTGTGCAGACACGAACCTCGCAATCAGCAGGTAATAAGCATGGAGCTCAGCAGTGACGAATCATGCTGCTCAACTGGCAATAATCAAGCATGTGACCAGGCAGGAATCACGCGCTCAGCTGGCAATTGTCAAGCAGATGAGCCGGCAGGAATCAAGCAGCTCAGCAGGCCCTGATCACGTGACTGAGCATGCACTGTACACGTGGCTGATCATACACTTATCACGTGATTTATTATGCACTGATCACTTGGATATCATGCACTGATCACGTGGCTGATCATGCAATGATCACGCAGCTACCATGTACTGGTCACATGACTGATCATGCACTGATCACATAATTGATCATGCACTGATCACCTGGCTTATCATGCATTGATCATGTGACTGATCATGTGCTGATCATGTTTGGTGTCACACACTGATCATGTGCATCTGCAGGCAATGAACAAAGAGCTGAGTAGACAGGAATAAGTCAGCAGGCTATAATTATGGAACTCAGCTTTGAGAAATCATGCTGCTCAGCTGGCAATAATCAAGTAGATGAGCAGGCAGGAATTACGCAGCACAGGTGGCAATTGTCAAGGAGATGACAGGCAGAAATCGTACAGCTCAGGTGGCAAATTTCAAGCAGATGAGCAGACAGTAATCACGCAGCTCAGCAGGCCCTTATCACGTGACTGAGCATGCAATGTTCACGTGGCTGATCACACACCTATCACGTGAATAATCATGCACTGATCACGTGGCTCTCATGCACTGATCACTGGTCTGGTCATACACTGATCACGCAGCTACCATGTACTGGTCACGTGACTGATCATGCACTGATGACGTAATTGATCATGCACTGATCATGTGGCTGATCATGCACTGATCACGTGACTGATCATGCACTGATCACGTGGGTGATCATGCACTGATCACGTGGCTATCATACACTTATCACATGGCAGGTCATACACTGATCATATAGCTAACATGTACCGGTCACGTTAATGATCTTACACCCATCTGGTGACTGATCATGCACTGATCATATGGCTATCATGAACTGATCACGAGACTGAAAATGCACTGATAACATCTAATCATGCACTGATCACATGACTGCCCATGCACTGATCATGTGGATGATCATACACTAATCATGTGACAGATCATGCACTGATCACGTGGCTGATCATGCACTGATACCGTGACTGAGCATGGACTGATCACTTGACTATCATGTAGTGATCACGTGACTTAATGGCGCTGATCATGTGACTGATCATGCGCTGATCATGTTTGCTATCATACACTGATCATTTGCCTCTGGAGGCAATAAACAAAGAGTTGAGTAGGCACGAATCAAACAGTCAGCAGGCAATAATCATGGAACTCAGCTGTGAGGAGTCATGCTGCTCAGCTGGCAATAATCAAGCAGCTGAGCAGGCAGGAATTACGCAGCACAGCTGGCAATTGTCAAGCAGATGACAGGCAGGAATCATGCAGCTCAGCTGGCAATTTTCAAGCAGATGAGCAGACAGTAATCACGCAGCTCAGCAGGCCCTTATCACGTGACTGAGCATGCACTATTCACGTGGCTGATCATACACTGATCACGTGATGATCATGCACTGATCACTTGGATATCATACACTGATCACGTGGCTGATCATTCACTGTTCACGTGTCTGACCATGCACTGATCACGTGGCTGATCATACACTGCTCAGGTAACTGATCATGCACTGATCACGTGGCTATCATGCACTGATCACGTGGATGAACATGCACTGTTCACGTGGGTGATCACACACCTGTCACGTGACATATCATGCACTGATCACGTGGCTATCATGCACTGCTTACGTGGCTGATCATGCAAGGATCACATAGCTACCATATACTGGTCACGTGACTGATCATGCACAGATCATGTCAATGATCATGCACTGTTCAAGTGACTGATCATGTACTGATCACGCACTGATCACGTGGCTATCATGCACTGCTTACGTGGCTGATCATGCAAGGATCACGTAGCAACCATGTACTGGTCACGTGACTGATCATGCACTGATCACGTAATTGATCCTGCACTCATCAAGTGGCTCATCCTGCACTGATCACGTGGCTGATCACACATGTATCACGTGACTGATCATGCACTGATCACGTGGCTCTCATGCACTGATCATGTGGCTATCATGCACTGATCACGTAGCTGTCATGCACTGATCACGTGGTTGATCACGCAATGATCACGTAGCTACCATGTACTGGTCATGTGACTGATCATGCACTGAAAACCTAATTGATCCAGCACTGACCACATGGCTCATCACGCACTGATCCGGTAGCTGATCACACAGGTATCACTTGACAGATCATGTACAGATCACGTAAATAATCATGAAGTGATCACGTGGCTATCCTGCACTGATCACGTGGATAACATGCACTGATCACGTGGCTGATCACACACGTATCACGTGACTGATCATGCACTGATCACGTGGCTATCATGCACTGATCACGTGGCTATCATGCACTGATCGCGTGGCTGATCATGCAATGATCACGTAGCTATCTTGCACTGATCACTTGGCTGATCATACACTCATCACAGGACTGATCGTGCACTGATCACGGCGCTATCATGCATTGACTACATGACTCCTTATGCACTGATCACCTGGATGATCATGCACTGATCACGTGACTGACCATGCACTGATCACGTGACTGATCATGCACTGATCACATGGCTGATCATTCACTGATCACGTGGCTATCATGCACTTCTGACGTGGCTGATCTGGCAATGATCACGTAGCTAACATATACTGGTCACGTGACTGATCATGCACTGATCAGGTAATGGATCATGCACTGATCACGTGACTTATCATGCAGAGATCACGTGACTGATCATGCACAGATCACGTGACTGATCAGGCACTGATCACTTGGATATCATGCACTGCTCACGTGTCTGATCATGCAATGATCACGCAGCTACCATGTACTGGTCACATGACTGATCATGCACTGAACACATAATTGATCATGCACTGATCACCTGGCTTATCATGCCCTGATTATGTGACTGATCATGTGCTGATCATGTTTGGTGTCACACACTGATCATGTGCCTCTGGAGGCAATGAACATAGAGCTGAGGAGGCAGGAATCAGTCAGCAGGCTATAATCATGGAACTCACCTCTGAGAAATCATGCTGCTCAGCTGGCAATAATCAAGTAGATGAGCAGGCAGGAATTACGCAGCAAAGGTGGCAATTGTCAAGGAGATGACAGGCAGGATTCGTGCAGCTCAGCTGGAAATTGTCAAGCAGATGAGCAGACAGTAATGACGCAGCTCAGCAGGCCCTGATCACGTGACTGAGCATGCACTGTTCACGTGGCTGATCACACACCTATCACATGACTGATCATGCACTGATCATGTGACTGATCATGCACTGATCACGTGTCTATCATGCACTGATTACTTGGCTGGACATACATTGATCACGTGCCTGGTCATGCACTGATCACGTGGCTGATCATGCACTGATCACGTGACTGATCATGCACTGATCTCTTGTCTGATCATGCACTGATCACGTGGCTATCATGCCCTTCTCACGTGGCTGATCATGGGATGATCACGCAGCTACCATGTACTGGTCACATGACTGATCATGCACTGATCACGTGACTAATCATGCAGTGATCACGTGGCTATCATGCACTACTCACGTGGCTGATCATGCAATGATCATGTAGCTACCATGTACAGGTCACGTGAATGATCATACACCCATCAGGTGACTGATCATGCACTGATCACGTCTGTATCATGCACTGATCACATGACTGCCCATGCACTGATCACGTGGGTGATCATACACTAATCATGTGACAGATCGTGCACTGATCACGTGGCTGATCATGCACTGATACCGTGACTGAGCATGGACTTATCACATGACTATCATGTAGTGATCTCGTGACTTAATGGCGCTGATCATGTGACTGATCATGCGCTGAGCATGTTTGCTATCATACACTGATCATGTGCCTCTGGAGGCAATAAACAAAGAGCTGAGTAGGCACGAATCAAACAGTCACCAGGCAATAATCATGGAACTCAGGTGTGAGGAATCATGCTGCTCAGCTGGCAATAATCAAGCAGCTGAGCAGGCAGGAATTACGCAGCACAGCTGGCAATTGTCAAGCAGATGACAGGCAGGAATCATGCAGCTCAGCTGGCAATTTTCAAGCAGATGAGCAGACAGTAATCACGCAGCTCAGCAGGCCCTTATCACGTGACTGAGCATGAACTATTCACGTGGCTGATCATACACTGATCACGTGATGATCATGCACTGATCACTTGGATATCATGCACTGATCACGTGGCTGATCATACACTGTTAACGTGTCTGACCATGCACTGATCACGTGACTGATCATACACTACTCAGGTAACTGATCATGCACTGATCACGTGGCTATCATGCACTGATCACGTGGATGAACATGCACAGTTCACGTGGGTGATCACACACCTGTCACGTGACATATCATGCACTGATCATGTGGCACTCATGCACTGATCACGTGGCTGATCATACTCTGCTCACGTAACTGATCATGCACACATCACGTGGCTATCATGCACTGCTTACGTGGCTCGTCATGGAATGATCACGTAGCTACCATATACTGGTCACGTGACTGATCATGCACAGATCACGTCAATGATCATGCACTGTTCAAGTGACTGATCATGTACTGATCACGTGACTGATCATGCACTGATCACGTGGCTATCATGCTCTGCTTACTTGGCTGATCATGCAAGGATCACGTAGCAAACATGTACTGGTCACCTGACTGATCATGCAGTGATTACGTAATTGATCCTGCACTCATCACGTGGCTCATCATGCACTGATCACGTGGCTGATCACACATGTATCACGTGACTGATCATGCACTGATCACGTGGCTCTCATGCACTGATCATGTGGCTATCATGCACTGATCACGTAGCTGTCATGCACTGATCACGTGGCTGATCACGCAATGATCACCTAGCTACCATGTACTGGTCATGTGACTGATCATGCACTGATCACCTAATTGATCCAGCACTGATCACATGGCTCATCACGCACTGATCCGGTAGCTGATCACACACGTATCACTTGACTGATCATGTACAGATCACGTAAATAATCATGAAGTGATCACGTGGCTATCCTGCACTGATCACGTGGATAACATGCACTGATCACGTGGCTGATCACACACGTATCACGTGACTGATCATGCACTGATCACGTGGCTATCATGCACTGATCACGTGGCTATCATGCACTGATCACGTGGCTGATCATGCACTGATCACGTAGCTACCATGCACTGGTCACGTGACTGATCATGCACTGATCAGGTAATTGATCATGCACTGATCACGTGACTGATCATGCAGAGATCACGTGACTGATCATGCACTGATCACTTGGATATCATGCACTGGTCACGTGGCTGATCATGCAATGATCACGCAGCTACCATGTACTGGTCATATGACTGATCATGCACTGATCACGTGACTGATCATGCAGTGATCACGTGGCTGATCATGCACTGATCACGTGACTGATCATGCACTGATCTCTTGTCTGATTATGCACTGATCACGTGGCTGATCATGCGATGATCACGCAGCTACCATGTACTGGTCACATGACTGATCATGCACTGATCACGTGACTGATCATGCAGTGATCACGTGGCTATCATGCACTACTCACGTGGCTGATCATGCAATGATCATGTAGCTACCATGTACAGGTCACGTGAATGATCATACACCCATCAGGTGTCTGAGCATGCACTGATCACGTCTATATCATGCACTGATCACATGACTGCCCATGCACTGATCACGTGGGTGATCATACACTAATCATGTGACAGATCGTGCACTGATCACGTGGCTGATCATGCACTGATACAGTGACAGAGCATGGACTGATCACATGACTATCATGTAGTGATCACGTGACTTAATGGCGCTGATCATGTGACTGATCATGCGCTGATCATATTTGCTATCATACACTGATCATGTGCCTCTGGAGGCAATAAACAAAGAGCTGAGTAGGCACGAATCAAACAGTCAGCAGGCAATAATCATGGAACTCAGGTGTGAGGAATCATGCTGCTCAGCTGGCAATAATCAAGCAGCTGAGCAGGCAGGAATTACGCAGCACAGCTGGCAATTGTCAAGCAGATGACAGGCAGGAATCGTGCAGCTGAGCTGGCAATTGTCAAGCAGATGAGCAGACCGTAATCACGCAGCTCAGCAGGCCCTGATCACGTGACTGAGCATGCACTGTTCACGTGGCTGATCATACACTGATCACGTGATTGATCATGCACTGATCACTTGGATAGCATGCACTGGTCACGTGGCTGATCATACAATGTTCACGTGTCTGACCATGCACTGATCACGTGGCTGATCATACACTGCTCACGTAACTGATCATGCACTGATCACGTGGCTATCATGCACTGAATACGTGGCTGAACATGCACTGTTCACGTGGCTGATCACACACCTGTCACGTGACATATCATGCACTGATCACTTGGCACTCATGCACTGATCATGTGGCTGATCATACTCTGCTCACCTAACTCATCATGCACACATCACGTTTCTATCATGCACTGCTCACGTGGCTCGACAGGGAATGGTCACGTAGCTACCATATACTGGTCACGTGACTGATCATGCACGGATCACGTCAATGATCATGCACTGTTCACGTGACTGATCATGTACTGATCACGTGACTGATCATGCACTGATCACGTGTCTGATCATGCACTGATCACGTAATTGATCATGCACTTATCATTTGGCTGATCATACACTGATCACGTGACTGATCATGCACTGATCACGTGACTGATCATGCACTGATCACGTAATTGATCCTGCACTCATCAAGTGGCTCATCCTGCACTGATCACGTGGCTGATCACACATGTATCACGTGACTGATCATGCACTGATCACGTGGCTCTCATGCACTGATCATGTGGCTATCATGCACTGATCACGTAGCTGTCATGCACTGATCACGTGGTTGATCACGCAATGATCACGTAGCTACCATGTACTGGTCATGTGACTGATCATGCACTGAAAACCTAATTGATCCAGCACTGACCACATGGCTCATCACGCACTGATCCGGTAGCTGATCACACAGGTATCACTTGACAGATCATGTACAGATCACGTAAATAATCATGAAGTGATCACGTGGCTATCCTGCACTGATCACGTGGATAACATGCACTGATCACGTGGCTGATCACACACGTATCACGTGACTGATCATGCACTGATCACGTGGCTATCATGCACTGATCACGTGGCTATCATGCACTGATCGCGTGGCTGATCATGCAATGATCACGTAGCTATCTTGCACTGATCACTTGGCTGATCATACACTCATCACAGGACTGATCGTGCACTGATCACGGCGCTATCATGCATTGACTACATGACTCCTTATGCACTGATCACCTGGATGATCATGCACTGATCACGTGACTGACCATGCACTGATCACGTGACTGATCATGCACTGATCACATGGCTGATCATTCACTGATCACGTGGCTATCATGCACTTCTGACGTGGCTGATCTGGCAATGATCACGTAGCTAACATATACTGGTCACGTGACTGATCATGCACTGATCAGGTAATGGATCATGCACTGATCACGTGACTTATCATGCAGAGATCACGTGACTGATCATGCACAGATCACGTGACTGATCAGGCACTGATCACTTGGATATCATGCACTGCTCACGTGTCTGATCATGCAATGATCACGCAGCTACCATGTACTGGTCACATGACTGATCATGCACTGAACACATAATTGATCATGCACTGATCACCTGGCTTATCATGCCCTGATTATGTGACTGATCATGTGCTGATCATGTTTGGTGTCACACACTGATCATGTGCCTCTGGAGGCAATGAACATAGAGCTGAGGAGGCAGGAATCAGTCAGCAGGCTATAATCATGGAACTCACCTCTGAGAAATCATGCTGCTCAGCTGGCAATAATCAAGTAGATGAGCAGGCAGGAATTACGCAGCAAAGGTGGCAATTGTCAAGGAGATGACAGGCAGGATTCGTGCAGCTCAGCTGGAAATTGTCAAGCAGATGAGCAGACAGTAATGACGCAGCTCAGCAGGCCCTGATCACGTGACTGAGCATGCACTGTTCACGTGGCTGATCACACACCTATCACATGACTGATCATGCACTGATCATGTGACTGATCATGCACTGATCACGTGTCTATCATGCACTGATTACTTGGCTGGACATACATTGATCACGTGCCTGGTCATGCACTGATCACGTGGCTGATCATGCACTGATCACGTGACTGATCATGCACTGATCTCTTGTCTGATCATGCACTGATCACGTGGCTATCATGCCCTTCTCACGTGGCTGATCATGCGATGATCACGCAGCTACCATGTACTGGTCACATGACTGATCATGCACTGATCACGTGACTAATCATGCAGTGATCACGTGGCTATCATGCACTACTCACGTGGCTGATCATGCAATGATCATGTAGCTACCATGTACAGGTCACGTGAATGATCATACACCCATCAGGTGACTGATCATGCACTGATCACGTCTGTATCATGCACTGATCACATGACTGCCCATGCACTGATCACGTGGGTGATCATACACTAATCATGTGACAGATCGTGCACTGATCACGTGGCTGATCATGCACTGATACCGTGACTGAGCATGGACTTATCACATGACTATCATGTAGTGATCTCGTGACTTAATGGCGCTGATCATGTGACTGATCATGCGCTGAGCATGTTTGCTATCATACACTGATCATGTGCCTCTGGAGGCAATAAACAAAGAGCTGAGTAGGCACGAATCAAACAGTCACCAGGCAATAATCATGGAACTCAGGTGTGAGGAATCATGCTGCTCAGCTGGCAATAATCAAGCAGCTGAGCAGGCAGGAATTACGCAGCACAGCTGGCAATTGTCAAGCAGATGACAGGCAGGAATCATGCAGCTCAGCTGGCAATTTTCAAGCAGATGAGCAGACAGTAATCACGCAGCTCAGCAGGCCCTTATCACGTGACTGAGCATGAACTATTCACGTGGCTGATCATACACTGATCACGTGATGATCATGCACTGATCACTTGGATATCATGCACTGATCACGTGGCTGATCATACACTGTTAACGTGTCTGACCATGCACTGATCACGTGACTGATCATACACTACTCAGGTAACTGATCATGCACTGATCACGTGGCTATCATGCACTGATCACGTGGATGAACATGCACAGTTCACGTGGGTGATCACACACCTGTCACGTGACATATCATGCACTGATCATGTGGCACTCATGCACTGATCACGTGGCTGATCATACTCTGCTCACGTAACTGATCATGCACACATCACGTGGCTATCATGCACTGCTTACGTGGCTCGTCATGGAATGATCACGTAGCTACCATATACTGGTCACGTGACTGATCATGCACAGATCACGTCAATGATCATGCACTGTTCAAGTGACTGATCATGTACTGATCACGTGACTGATCATGCACTGATCACGTGGCTATCATGCTCTGCTTACTTGGCTGATCATGCAAGGATCACGTAGCAAACATGTACTGGTCACCTGACTGATCATGCAGTGATTACGTAATTGATCCTGCACTCATCACGTGGCTCATCATGCACTGATCACGTGGCTGATCACACATGTATCACGTGACTGATCATGCACTGATCACGTGGCTCTCATGCACTGATCATGTGGCTATCATGCACTGATCACGTAGCTGTCATGCACTGATCACGTGGCTGATCACGCAATGATCACCTAGCTACCATGTACTGGTCATGTGACTGATCATGCACTGATCACCTAATTGATCCAGCACTGATCACATGGCTCATCACGCACTGATCCGGTAGCTGATCACACACGTATCACTTGACTGATCATGTACAGATCACGTAAATAATCATGAAGTGATCACGTGGCTATCCTGCACTGATCACGTGGATAACATGCACTGATCACGTGGCTGATCACACACGTATCACGTGACTGATCATGCACTGATCACGTGGCTATCATGCACTGATCACGTGGCTATCATGCACTGATCACGTGGCTGATCATGCACTGATCACGTAGCTACCATGCACTGGTCACGTGACTGATCATGCACTGATCAGGTAATTGATCATGCACTGATCACGTGACTGATCATGCAGAGATCACGTGACTGATCATGCACTGATCACTTGGATATCATGCACTGGTCACGTGGCTGATCATGCAATGATCACGCAGCTACCATGTACTGGTCATATGACTGATCATGCACTGATCACGTGACTGATCATGCAGTGATCACGTGGCTGATCATGCACTGATCACGTGACTGATCATGCACTGATCTCTTGTCTGATTATGCACTGATCACGTGGCTGATCATGCGATGATCACGCAGCTACCATGTACTGGTCACATGACTGATCATGCACTGATCACGTGACTGATCATGCAGTGATCACGTGGCTATCATGCACTACTCACGTGGCTGATCATGCAATGATCATGTAGCTACCATGTACAGGTCACGTGAATGATCATACACCCATCAGGTGTCTGAGCATGCACTGATCACGTCTATATCATGCACTGATCACATGACTGCCCATGCACTGATCACGTGGGTGATCATACACTAATCATGTGACAGATCGTGCACTGATCACGTGGCTGATCATGCACTGATACAGTGACAGAGCATGGACTGATCACATGACTATCATGTAGTGATCACGTGACTTAATGGCGCTGATCATGTGACTGATCATGCGCTGATCATATTTGCTATCATACACTGATCATGTGCCTCTGGAGGCAATAAACAAAGAGCTGAGTAGGCACGAATCAAACAGTCAGCAGGCAATAATCATGGAACTCAGGTGTGAGGAATCATGCTGCTCAGCTGGCAATAATCAAGCAGCTGAGCAGGCAGGAATTACGCAGCACAGCTGGCAATTGTCAAGCAGATGACAGGCAGGAATCGTGCAGCTGAGCTGGCAATTGTCAAGCAGATGAGCAGACCGTAATCACGCAGCTCAGCAGGCCCTGATCACGTGACTGAGCATGCACTGTTCACGTGGCTGATCATACACTGATCACGTGATTGATCATGCACTGATCACTTGGATAGCATGCACTGGTCACGTGGCTGATCATACAATGTTCACGTGTCTGACCATGCACTGATCACGTGGCTGATCATACACTGCTCACGTAACTGATCATGCACTGATCACGTGGCTATCATGCACTGAATACGTGGCTGAACATGCACTGTTCACGTGGCTGATCACACACCTGTCACGTGACATATCATGCACTGATCACTTGGCACTCATGCACTGATCATGTGGCTGATCATACTCTGCTCACCTAACTCATCATGCACACATCACGTTTCTATCATGCACTGCTCACGTGGCTCGACAGGGAATGGTCACGTAGCTACCATATACTGGTCACGTGACTGATCATGCACGGATCACGTCAATGATCATGCACTGTTCACGTGACTGATCATGTACTGATCACGTGACTGATCATGCACTGATCACGTGTCTGATCATGCACTGATCACGTAATTGATCATGCACTTATCATTTGGCTGATCATACACTGATCACGTGACTGATCATGCACTGATCACGTGACTGATCATGCACTGATCACGTGGCTATCATGCACTGATCACTAGGCTGGTCATACACTGATCACATGACTGATCATGCACTGTTCACGTGACTGATCATGCACAGATCACGTGAATAATCATGAAGTGATCACGTGGCTATCCTGCACTGATAACGTGGATAACATGCACTGATCACGTGGCTGATCACACACGTATCACATGACTGATCATGCACTGATCACGTGTCTGATCATGCACTGATCACGTAATTGATCATGCACTTATCATTTGGCTGATCATACACTGATCACGTGACTGATCATGCACTGATCACGTGACTGATCATGCACTGATCACGTGGCTATCATGCACTGATCACTAGGCTGGTCATACACTGATCACATGACTGATCATGCACTGTTCACGTGACTGATCATGCACAGATCACGTGAATAATCATGAAGTGATCACGTGGCTATCCTGCACTGATCACGTGGATAACATGCACTGATCACGTGGCTGATCACACACGTATCACGTGACTGATCATGCACTGATCACGTGTCTGATCATGCACTGATCACGTAATTGATCATGCACTTATCATTTGGCTGATCATACACTGATCACGTGACTGATCATGCACTGATCACGTGACTGATCATGCACTGATCACGTGGCTATCATGCACTGATCACTAGGCTGGTCATACACTGATCACATGACTGATCATGCACTGTTCACGTGACTGATCATGCACAGATCACGTGAATAATCATGAAGTGATCACGTGGCTATCCTGCACTGATCACGTGGCTATCATGCACTGATCACGTGGCTATCATGCACTGATCACGTGGCTGATCATGCAATGATCACGTAGCTACCATGCACTGGTCACGTGACTGATCATGCACTGATCAGGTAATTGATCATGCACTGATCACGTGACTGATCATGCACAGATCACCTGACTGATCATGCACAGATCATGTGACTGATCATGCACTGATCACGTGGCTATCATGCACTGCTCACGAGGCTGATCATGCAATGATCACGCAGCTACCATGTACTGGTCACATGACTGATCATGCACTGATCACATAATTGATCATGCACTGTTCACCTGGCTTATCATGCATTGATCATGTGACTGATCATGTGCTGATCATGTTTGGTGTCACACACTGATCTTGTGCATCTGGAGGCAATGAACATAGAGCTGAATAGGCAGGAATCAGTCAGCAGGGTATAATCATGGAACTCACCTCTGAGAAATCATGCTGCTCAGCTGGCAATAATTAAGTAGATGAGCAGGCAGGAATTACGCAGCACAGCTGGCAATTGTCAAGCAGATGACAGGCAGGAATCGTGCAGCTAAGCTGGAAATTGTCAAGCAGATGAGCAGACAGTAATCACGCAGCTCAGCAGGCCATGATCACCTGACTGAGCGTGCACTGTTCACATGGCTGATCACACACCTATCACGTGACTGATCATGCACTGATCATGTGACTGATCATGCACTAATCACGTAGCTATCTTGCACTGATCACTTGGCTGATCATACACTCATCACGGGACTGATCGTGCACTGATCACGGCGCTATCGTGCATTGACTACATGACTCCACATGCACTGATCACCTGGATGATCATGCACTGATCACGTGACTGACCATGCACTGATCACGTGACTGATCAGGCACTGATCACATGGCTGATCATGCACTGATCTCGTGGCTATCATGCACTGCTGACGTGGCTGATCTGGAAGTGATCACGTAGCTACCATATACTGGTCACGTGACTGATCATGCACTGATCACATAATTGATCATGCACTGATCATGTGGCTGATCATGCACTGATCACGTGGCTGATCATGCACTGATCACGTGACTGATCATGCAGTGATCACGTGGCTATCATTCACTACTCACGCGGCTGATCATGCAATGATCATGTAGCTACCATGTACAGGTCATGTGAATGATCATACACCCATCAGGTGACTGATCACGTGGCTATCATGCACTGATCACGTGGCTATCATGCTCTGCTTACTTGGCTGATCATGCAAGGATCACGTAGCAAACATGTACTGGTCACGTGACTGATCATGCAGTGATTACGTAATTGATCCTGCACTCATCACGTGGCTCATCATGCACTGATCACGTGGCTGATCACACATGTATCACGTGACTGATCATGCACTGATCACGTGGCTCTCATGCACTGATCATGTGGCTATCATGCACTGATCACGTAGCTGTCATGCACTGATCACGTGGCTGATCACGCAATGATCACCTAGCTACCATGTACTGGTCATGTGACTGATCATGCACTGATCACCTAATTGATCCAGCACTGATCACATGGCTCATCACGCACTGATCCGGTAGCTGATCACACACGTATCACTTGACTGATCATGTACAGATCACGTAAATAATCATGAAGTGATCACGTGGCTATCCTGCACTGATCACGTGGATAACATGCACTGATCACGTGGCTGATCACACACGTATCACGTGACTGATCATGCACTGATCACGTGGCTATCATGCACTGATCACGTGGCTATCATGCTCTGATCACGTGGCTGATCATGCAATGATCACGTAGCTACCATGCACTGGTCACGTGACTGATCATGCACTGATCAGGTAATTGATCATGCACTGATCACGTGACTGATCATGCAGAGATCACGTGACTGATCATGCACTGATCACTTGGATATCATGCACTGGTCACGTGGCTGATCATGCAATGATCACGCAGCTACCATGTACTGGTCATATGACTGATCATGCACTGATCACGTGACTGATCATGCAGTGATCACGTGGCTGATCATGCACTGATCACGTGACTGATCATGCACTGATCTCTTGTCTGATTATGCACTGATCACGTGGCTGATCATGCGATGATCACGCAGCTACCATGTACTGGTCACATGACTGATCATGCACTGATCACGTGACTGATCATGCAGTGATCACGTGGCTATCATGCACTACTCACGTGGCTGATCATGCAATGATCATGTAGCTACCATGTACAGGTCACGTGAATGATCATACACCCATCAGGTGTCTGATCATGCACTGATCACGTCTATATCATGCACTGATCACATGACTGCCCATGCACTGATCACGTGGGTGATCATACACTAATCATGTGACAGATCGTGCACTGATCACGTGGCTGATCATGCACTGATACAGTGACAGAGCATGGACTGATCACATGACTATCATGTAGTGATCACGTGACTTAATGGCGCTGATCATGTGACTGATCATGCGCTGATCATATTTGCTATCATACACTGATCATGTGCCTCTGGAGGCAATAAACAAAGAGCTGAGTAGGCACGAATCAAACAGTCAGCAGGCAATAATCATGGAACTCAGGTGTGAGGAATCATGCTGCTCAGCTGGCAATAATCAAGCAGCTGAGCAGGCAGGAATTACGCAGCACAGCTGGCAATTGTCAAGCAGATGACAGGCAGGAATTGTGCAGCCCAGCTGGCAATTGTCAAGCAGATGAGCAGACCGTAATCACGCAGCTCAGCAGGCCCTGATCACGTGACTGAGCATGCACTGTTCACGTGGCTGATCATACACTGATCACGTGATTGATCATGCACTGATCACTTGGATAGCATGCACTGATCACGTGGCTGATCATACAATGTTCACGTGTCTGACCATGCACTGATCACGTGGCTGATCATACACTGTTCACGTAACTGATCATGCACTGATCACGTGGCTATCATGCACTGAATACGTGGCTGAACATGCACTGTTCACGTGGCTGATCACACACCTGTCACGTGACATATCATGCACTGATCACTTGGCACTCATGCACTGATCATGTGGCTGATCATACTCTGCTCACCTAACTCATCATGCACACATCACCTTTCTATCATGCACTGCTCACGTGGCTCGACAGGGAATGGTCACATAGCTACCATATACTGGTCACGTGACTGATCATGCACGGATCACGTCAATGATCATGCACTGTTCACGTGACTGATCATGTACTGATCACGTGACTGATCATGCACTGATCAGGTAATTGATCATGCACTGATCACGTGACTGATCATGCACATTTCACATGACTGATCATGCACAGATCTAGTGACTGATCATGCACTGATCACGTGGCTATCATGCACTGCTCACTTGGCTGATCATGCAATGATCACGCAGCTACCATGTACTGGTCACATGACTGATCATGCACTGATCCCATAATTGATCATGCACTGATCACCTGGCTTATCATGCATTGATCATGTGACTGATCATGCACTGATCATGTGATTGATCATGCACTGATCACGTGGCTATCATGCACTGATCACTTGGCTGGACATACAATGATCACGTGCCTGGTCATGCACTGATCACGTGGCTGATCATACACTGATCACGTGACTGATCATGCACTGATCTCGTGTCTGATCATGCACTGATCACGTGGCTATCATGCACTGCTCACGTGGCTGATCATGCGATGATCACGCAGCTACCATGTACTGGTCACATGACTGATCACGCACTGATCACGTGACTGATCATGCAGTGATCACGTGGCTATCATGCACTGATCACGATACTGATCATGCACTGATCACGTGACTGATCACACATGTATCACGTGACTGATCACGCACTGATCACGTGGCTCTCATGCACTGATCACGTGGCTGATCACACATGTATCACGTGACTGATCACGCACTGATCACGTGGCTCATCATGCACTGATCACGTGGCTGATCACACATGTATCACGTGACTGATCACACACTGATCACGTGGCTCTCATGCACTGATCACGTGGCTGATCACACACGTATCACATGACTGATCATGCACTGATCACGTGGGTATCATGCACTGATCACGTGGCTATCATGCACTGATCACGTGCCTGATCAGACAATGATCACGTAGCTACCATGTACTGGTCACGTGACTGATCATGCATTGATCACCTAATTGATCATGCACTGTTCACGTGGCTGATCATACACTGATCACGTGATTGATCATGCACTGATCACTTGGATATCATGCACTGATCACGTGACTGATCATGCACTGATCACGTGGCTATCATGCACTGATCACTTGGCTGGACATACACTGATCATGTGCCTGGTCATGCACTACTCACGTGGCTCATCATGCAATGATCATGTAGCTACCATGTACAGGTCACGTGAATGATCATATACCCATCAGGTGACTGATCATGCACTGATCACGTGGCTATCATGCACTGATCACGAGACTGATCATGCAGTGATCACTTCTATATGGTGCACTGATCACATGACTGCCCATGCACTGATCACGTGGATGATCATACACTAATCATGTGACAGATCATGCACTGATCACGTGGCTGATCATGCACTGATACCGTGACTGAGCATGGACTGATCACATGCCTATCATGAGTGATCACGTGACTTAATGGCGCTGATCATGTGACTGATCACGCGCTGATCATGTTTGCTATCATACACTGATCATGTGCCTCTGGAGGCAATAAACAAAGAGCTGAGTAGGCACGAATCATACAGTCAGCAGGCAATAATCATGGAACTCAGCTGTGAGGAATCATGCTGCTCAGCTGGCAATAATCAAGCAGCTAGCAGGCAGGAATTACACAGCACAGCTGGCAATTGTCAAGCAGATGACAGGCAGGAATCGTGCAGCTCAGCTGGCAATTGTCAAGCAGATGAGCAGACAGTAATCACACAGCTCAGCAGGCCCTGATCACGTGACTGAGCATGCACTCTTCACGTGGCTGATCATACACTGATCACGCACTGATCACGTGACTGCGCATGCACTGATGACGTGGCTGTTCGGGCACTGATCACGTGTTTATCAGGCAGTGATCAGTGACTGACAGGCGCTGATCAGGGGACTGTGCACGCACTGATCAGGTGGCTGATCAGGAACTGACCACCTGACTGCGCATGCAGTGATCACGTGGCTGCTCGTTCACTGATCACCTGTTTATCACACGGTGATCACGTGACTGAGAGGCGCTGATCACGTGACTGTGCCGTCAGTGATCACGTGGCTGAGCATGCGCTGATATCGTGACTGAGCATGCACTGATCATGTGCCGGGAGCCGGGGAGGCATTCCACTCTGGACAAAGGTCATGAGGAAGGAGGCTCGGCATACGCAAATGCGGGATCGAGCCTCAGGAGTCCACCCGGATATTTTGGAGCATCTCCCCCCAAAAAAACCAGAGTCTGCCTTCTGTATTGCTTTGTGCCCTCACCGCTGATTTCACTGGGGGCTGTCCCCCACCACCATCTCGCTCTCTCTGTCAAAGAGTTAACTTAGAGCTCCAATTCATAAAGTTCCTTGTCATTCTTCCCTTTAACTTCCAGCTGAGTCTCCATCTGGAGCGCGGAACCCACCACGCTTACTAATTATGCCTGGGCTGCTAAGACCCACTCGAGAAGGTGTCTAGGGTGAGGCACCTTTCGCTATTCGAGAGGGCGCCTGCGGCCTACGTAAGTGGTGCAAACTTCTTGTCTTGAAGTTTGATTGGTCTTCCGCGGAAACCAAGCTACTCAGTCTCTTTTCTCCACCGAATTTTCCTACTGAGCTCTCCTCATACTATTATTCTTGACATCTCTGATTAGCATATAAATAGTCGCCTAGGCCATCTCTCCTTCGAATACCCTGGATCAGTTGGGGCTGGTCCCCGGCAGGTGGCGACCGAACAGGGACCTCAGGAGGCAATACTCAAAGAGCTGAGCAGACACGAACCACGCAATCAGCAGGCAATAAGCATGGAGCTCAGCTGTGACGAATCATGCTGCTCAACTGGCAATAATCAAGCACGTGACCAGGCAGGAATCACGCAGCTCAGCTGGCAATTGTCAAGCAGATGAGCCGACAGGAATCACGCACCTCAGATGGCAATTGTCATGCAGATGAGCCGGCAGGAATCACACAGCTCAGCAGGCCCTGATCACGTGACTCTGCAGGCACTGATCACCTGGCTGATCAAGTACAGATCACGTGACTGAGCATGCACTGATCACGTGGCTATCATGCACTGATGACGTGACTGCGCATGCACTGGTGACGTGGCTCATCAGGCACTGATCACATGGCTCATCATGCACTGATCACGTGTTTATCAGGCAATGATCAGTGACTGACAGGCGCTGATCATGGGACTCTGCACGCACTGATCACGTGGCTATCATGCACTGATCACGTGACTGCGCATGCACTGATGACCTGGCTGTTCGGGCACTGATCACGTGTTTATCAGGCAGTGATCAGTGACTGACAGGCGCTGATCTAGGGACTGTGCACGCACTAATCAGGTGGCTGATCAGGAAATGAGCACCTGACCGCGCATGCACTGATGACGTGGCTGGTCGTTCACTGATCACGTGTTTATCATACGGTGATCACGTGACTGAGAGGCGCTGATCACGTGACTGTGCCGTCAGTGATCACGTGGCTGAGCAGGCACTGATATCGTGACTGAGCATGCACTGATCATGTGCCGGGAGCCGGGGAGGCATTCCACTCTGGACAAAGGTCATGAGGAAGGAGGCTCGGCATACGCAAATGCGGGATCGAGCCTCAGGAGTCCACCCGGATATTCTCCAGCATCTCCCCCCCAAAAAAACCAGAGTCTGCCTACTGTATTGTTTTGTGCTCTCACCTCTGATTTCACTGGGGGCTGTCCCCCACCACCATCTCACTCTCTCTGTCAAAGAGTTAACCTACAGCTCCAATTCTAAAAGTTCCTTGTCATTCTTCCCTTTAACTTCCAGCTGAGTCTCCATCTGGAGCGAAGAACACACCACGCTCACTAATTATGCCTGGGCTGCTAAGACCCACTCGAGAAGGTGTCTAGGGTGAGGCACCTTTCGCTATTCGAGAGGGCGCCTGTGGCCTACATAAGTGGTGCAAACTTCTTGTCTTGAAGTTTGATTGGTCTTCCGCGTAAACCAAGCTACTCAGTCTCTTTTCTCCACCGAATTTTCCTACTGAGCTCTCCTCATTCTATTATTCTTGACACCTCTGATTAGCATATAAATAGTCGCCTAGGCCATCTCTCCTTCGAATACCCTGGATCAGTTGGGGCTGGTCCCCGGCAGGTGGCGACCGAACAGGGACCTCAGGAGGCGATACTCAAAGAGCTGAGCAGACCCGAACCACGCAATCAGCAGGCAATAAGCATGGAGCTCAGCAGTGACGAATCATGCTGCTCAACTGGCAATAATCAAGCACGTGACCAGGCAGTAATCACGCAGCTCAGATGGCAATTGTCAAGCAGATGAGCCGACAGGAATCACGCAGCTCAGATGGCAATTGTCATGCAGATGAGCCGGCAGGAATCACGCAGCTCAGCAGGCCCTGATCACGTGACTCTGCAGGCACTGATCACGTGGCTGATCAAGTACAGATCACGTGACTGAGCATGCACTGATCACGTGGCTCTCATGCACTGATGACGTGACTGCGCATGCACTGATGACGTGGCTGTTCGGGCACTGATCACGTGTTTATCAGGCAGTGATCAGTGACTGACAGGCGCTGATCAGGGGACTGTGCACGCACTAATCAGGTGGCTGATCAGGAAATGAGCACCTGACCGCGCATGCACTGATGACGTGGCTGGTCGTTCACTGATCACGTGTTTATCATACGGTGATCACGTGACTGAGAGGCGCTGATCACGTGACTGTGCCGTCAGTGATCACGTGGCTGAGCAGGCACTGATATCGTGACTGAGCATGCACTGATCATGTACCGGGAGCCGGGGAGGCATTCCACTCTGGACAAAGGTCATGAGGAAGGAGGCTCGGCATACGCAAATGCGGGATCGAGCCTCAGGAGTCCACCCGGATATTCTCGAGCATCTCCCCCCAAAAAAATCAGAGTCTGCTTACTGTATTGCTTTGTGCTCTCACCTCTGATTTCACTGGGGGCTGTCCCCCACCACCATCTCGCTCTCTCTGTCAAAGAGTTAACTTAGAGCTCCAATTCATAAAGTTCCTTGTCATTCTTCCCTTTAACTTCCAGTTGAGTCTCCATCTGGAGCGCGGAACCCACCACGCTTACTAATTATGCCTGGGCTGCTAAGACCCACTCGAGAAGCTGTCTAGGGTGAGGCACCTTTCGCTATTCGAGAGGGCGCCTGCGGCCTACGTAAGTGGTGCAAACTTCTTGTCTTGAAGTTTGATTGGTCTTCCGCGTAAACCAAGCTACTCAGTCTGTTTTCTCCACCGAATTTTCCTACTGAGCTCTCCTCATACTATTATTCTTGACATCTCTGATTAGCATATAAATAGTCGCCTAGGCCATCTCTCCTTCGAATACCCTGGATCAGTTGGGGCTGGTCCCCGGCAGGTGGCGACCGAACAGGGACCTCAGGAGGCGATACTCAAAGAGCTGAGCAGACACGAACCACGCAATCAGCAGGCAATAAGCATGGAGCTCAGCAGTGACGAATTATGCTGCTCAACTGGCAATAATCAAGCACGTGACCAGGCAGGAATCACGCAGCTCAGCTGGCAATTGTCAAGCAGATGAGCCGACAGGAATCACGCAGCTCAGATGGCAATTGTCATGCAGATGAGCCGGCAGGAATCACGCAGTTCAGCAGGCCCTGATCTCGTGACTCTGCAGGCACTGATCACGTGGCTGATCAAGTACAGATCACGTGACTGAGCATGCACTGATCACGTGGCTATCGTGCACTGATCATTTGGCTGGTCATACACTGATCACGTGCCTGGTCATGCACAGAATAAATGACTGATCATGCACTGAACACGTGACTGATCATGCACTGATCACGTGGCTATCATGCACTACTCACGTGGCTGATCATGCAATGATCATGTAGCTACCATGTACCGGTCAGATGACTGATCATACACCCATCAGGTGACGGATCATGCACTGATCACATGGCTGATCATACACTGATCACCTGCCTGGTCATGCACAGATCAAGTGACAAATCATGAACTGATCACATAGCTGTCATGAACTGATCACCTGGCTGATCATGCACTGATCACTTGGCTGATCATGCACTGATACCGTGACTGAGCATGGACTGATCACATGACTATCATGTAGTGATCACGTGACTTAATGGCTCTGATCATGTGACTGATCATGCGCTGATCATGTTTGCTATGATACACTGATCATGTGCCTCTGGAGGCAATAAACAAAGAGCTGAGTAGGCACGAATCAAACAGTCAGCAGGCAATAATCATGGAACTCAGCTGTGAGGAATCATGCTGCTCAGCTGGCAATAATCAAGCAGCTGAGCAGGCAGGAATTACACAGCACAGCTGGCAATTGTCAAGCAGATGACAGGCAGGAATCATGCAGCTCAGCTGGCAATTGTCAAGCAGATGAGCAGACAGTAATCACGCAGCTCAGCAGGCCCTGATCACGTGACTGAGCATGCACTGTTCACGTGGCTGATCATACACTGATCACGTGATGATCATGCACTGACCACTTGGATATCATGCACTGATCACGTGGCTGATCATACACTGTTCACGTGTCTGACCATGCACTGATCACGTGGCTGATCATACACTGATCAGTTGGTTATCATGCACTTATTACTTGGCTGATCGTACACTGATCCCGTGACTGATAATGCACTGATCATCTGGCTCTCGTGCACTCATAACCTGCCTATCGTGCACTCATTACCTGCCTATCGTGCACTGATCACGTGGTTGATCATACACTGATCACGAGACTGATCATGCACTAATCACGTCTATATCATGCACTGATCACATGACTGCCCATGCACTGATCACCCGGATGATCATACACTGATCATGCGACAGATCATGCACTGCTCACGCGGCTGTTCATGCAATGATCACGTAGCTACCATGTACTGGTCACATGACTGATCATGCACTGATCACGTAATTGATCATGCACTGATCAGGTGACTTATCATGCACTGTTAACGTGAGTGATCATGCACTGATCACGTGACTGATCATGCACTGATCTCGTGGCTATCATGCACGGCTCATGTGGCTGATCATGCAATGTTCACCTAGCTACAATATACTGGTCACCTGACTGATCATGCACTGATCACGTAAGTGATCATGCACTGATCATGTGGCTGATCATGCACTGATCACTTGGCTGATCATCCACTGATCACGTGACTGATCATGCACTGATAACGTGACTGATCATGCACTGATCACGTGGCTATCATGCACTGATCACTTTGCTGGTCATACACTGATCACGTGCCTGGTCATGCACAGATTACATGACTGATCATGCACTGAACACGTGACTGACCATGCACTGATCACGTGGCTATCATGCACTACTCACGTGGCTGATCATACACTGATCACGTGATTGATCATGCACTGATCACTTGGATATCATGCACTGATCACGTGGCTATCATGCACTGATCACTTGGCTATCATGCACTGATCACGTGGCTCATCACGCAATGATCACGTAGCTACCATGTACTGGTCACGTGACTGATCATGCACTGATCACGTAATTGATCCTACACTGATCACGTGGCTCATCATGAATTGATCACGTGGCTGATCACACATGTATCACGTGACTGATCATGTACTGATCATGTGGCTCTCATGCACTGATCACGTGGCTGATCATACACTGTTCACGTGTCTCACCATGCACTGATCACGTGGCTGATCATACACAGCTCACGTAACTGATCATGCACTCATCACGTGGCTATCATGCACTGAATACGTGGCTGAACATGCACTGTTCACGTGGCTGATCACACACCTGTCACGTGACATATCATGCACTGATCACGTGGCACTCATGCACTGATCACGTGGCTGATCATACTCTGCTCACGTAACTCATCATGCACACATCACGTGGCTATCATGCACTGCTCACGTGGTTCTTCATGGAATGATCACGAAGCTACCATATACTGGTCACGTGACTGATCATGCACTGATCACGTAAATGATCATGCACTGTTCACGTGACTGATAATGTACTGATCACGTGACTAATCCTGAAGTGGTTACGTGGCTATCCTGCACTGATCACGTGGATATCATGCACTGATCACGTGGCTGACATTGCAATGATCATGTAGCTACCATGCACTGATCACGTGACTGATCATGCACTGATCACGTGGCTGATCATGCAATGATCACGTAGCTACCATGCACTGGTCACGTGACTGATCATGCACTGATCATGTGGCTATCATGCACTGCTCACGTGGCTGATCATGCAATGATCACGCAGCTACCATATACTGGTCACATGACTGATCATGCACTGATCACGTAATTGATCATGCACTGATCACCTGGCTTATCATGCATTGATCATGTGACTGATCATGTGCTGATCATGTTTGGTGTCACACACTGATCATGTGCCTCTGGAGGCAAAGAATATAGAGCTGAGTAGGCAGGAAACAGTCAGCAGGCTATAATCATGGAACTCAGCTCTGAGAAATCATGCTGCTCAGCTGGCAATAATCAAATAGATGAGCAGGCAGGAATTACGCAGCACAGGTGGCAATTGTCAAGGAGATGGCAGGCAGGAATCGTGCAGCTCAGCTGGCAATTGTCAAGCAGATGAACAGACAGTAATCACGCAGCTCAGCAGGCCCTGGTCACGTGACTGAGCATGCACTATTCACCTGGCTGATCATACACTGATCACGTGATTGATCATGCACTGATCACTTGGATATCATGCACTGATCACGTGGCTCATCATACACTGTTCACGGGTCTGACCATGCACTGATCACGTGGCTGATCATACACTGCTCACGTAACTGATCATGCACTGATCACGTAATTGATCATGCACTGATCACGTGGCTGATCATGCAATGATCACATAGCTACCATATACGGGTCTCGTGAGTGATCATGCACTGATCACGTAATTGATCATGCACTGATCACGTGGCTGATCATGCACTGAACACGTGACTGATCATGCACTGATCACGTGACTGATCATGCACTGATCACGTGGCTATCATGCACTGCTCACGTGGCTGATCATGCAGTGATCATGAAGCTACCATGTAGTGGTTACATGACTGATCATGCACTGATCACGTAATTGATCATGCACTGATCACCTGGCTTATCATGCATTCATCATGTGACTGATTATGTGCTGATCATGTTTGGTGTCACACACTGATCATGTGCATCTGGAGGCAATGAACAAAGAGCTGAGTAGGCAGGAATCAGTCAGCAGGCTATAATCATGGAACTCAGCTCTGAGAAATCATGCTGCTCAGCTGGCAATAATCAAGTAGATGAGCAGGCAGGAATTACGCAGCACAGGTGGCAATTGTAAAGGAGATGACAGGCAGGAATCGTGCAGCTCAGCTGGAAATTGTCAAGCAGATGAGCAGACAGTAATCACGCAGCTCAGCAGGCACTGATCACGTGACTGAGCATGCACTGTTCACATGGCTGATCACACATCATTCACGTGACTGATCATGCACTGATCATGTGACTGATCATGCACTGATCACGTAGCTATCTTGCACTGATCACTTGGCTGATCATACACTCATCACGGGACTGATCCTGCACTGATCACGGCGCTATCATGCATTGACTACATGACTCCACATGCACTGATCACGTGGATGATCATGCACTGATCACGTGACTGAACATGCACTGATCACGTGACTGATCAGGCACTGATCACATGGCTGATCATGCACTGATCACGTGGCTATCATGCACTGCTCACGTGGCTGATCAGGCAATGATCACGTAGCTACCATGTACTGGTCACGTGACTGATCATGCACTGATCACGTAATTGATCATGCACTGATCATGTGGCTGATCATGCACTGATCACGTGGCTGATCATACACTGATCACGTGACTGATCATGCACTGATCACGTGACTGATCATGCATTGATCACGTGGCTATCATGCACTGATCACTTGGCTGGACATACACTGATCACGTGCCTGGTCATGCACTGATCACGTGGCTGATCATGCACTGATCACGTGACTGATCATGCACTGATCTCGTGTCTGATCAGGCACTGATCACGTGGCTATCATGCACTGCTCACTTGGCTGATCATGCGATGATCACGCAGCTACCATGTACTAGTCACATGACTGATCATGCACTGATCACGTGACTGATCATGCAGTGATCACGTGGCTATCATGCACTACTCACGTGGCTGATCATGCAATGATCATGTAGCTACCATGTACAGGTCACGTGAATGATCATACACCCATCAGGTGACTGATCATGCACTGATCACGTGGCCATCATACACTGATCACGAGACTGATCATGCACTGATCACGTCTATATCATGCACTGATCACGTCTATATCATGCACTGATCACATGACTGCCCATGCACTGATCACGTGGATGATCATACACTAATCATGTGACAGATCATGCACTGATCACGGGGCTGATCATGCACTGATACCGAGACTGAGCATGGACTGACCACATGACTTTCATGTAGTGATCACGTGACTTGATGGCGCTGATCATGTGACTGATCATGCACTGATCATGTTTGCTATCATACACTGATCATGTGCCTCTGGAGGCAATAAACAAAGAGCTGAGTAGGCACGAATCAAACAGTCAGCAGGCAATAATCATGGAACTCAGCTGTGAGGAATCATGCTGCTCAGCTGGCAATAATCAAGCAGCTGAGCAGGCAGGAATTACGCAGCACAGGTGGCAATTCTCAAGGAGATGACAGGCAGGAATCGTGCAGCTCAGCTGGAAATTGTCAAGCCGATGAGCAGACAGTAATCACGCAGCTCAGCAGGCACTGATCACGTGACTGAGCATGCACTGTTCACATGGCTGATCACACACCATTCACGTGACTGATCATGCACTGATCATGTGACTTATCATGCACTGATCACGTAGCTATCTTGCACTGATCACTTGGCTGATCATACACTCATCACGGGACTGATCGTGCACTGATCACGGCGCTATCATGCATTGACTACATGACTCCACATGCACTGATCACGTGGATGATCATGCACTGATCACGTGACTGACCATGCACTGATCACGTGACTGATCAGGCACTGATCACATGGCTGATCATGCACTGATCACGTGGCTATCATGCACTTATTACTTGGCTGATCATACACTGATCCCGTGACTGATAATGCACTGATCATCTGGCTATCGTGCACTCATAACCTGCCTATCGTGCACTCATTACCTGCCTATCGTGCACTGATCACGTGGTTGATCATACACTGATCACGAGACTGATCATGCACTAATCACGTCGATATCATGCACTGATCACATGACTGCCCATGCACTGATCACCCGGATGATCATACACTGATCATGCGACAGATCATGCACTGCTCACGCGGCTGTTCATGCAATGATCACGTAGCTACCATGTACTGGTCACATGACTGATCATGCACTGATCACGTAAATGATCATGCACTGATCAGGTGACTTATCATGCACTGTTAACGTGAGTGATCATGCACTGATCACGTGACTGATCATGCACTGATCTCGTGGCTATCATGCACGGCTCATGTGGCTGATCATGCAATGTTCACCTAGCTACAATATACTTGTCACCTGACTGATCATGCACTGATCACGTAAGTGATCATGCACTGATCACGTGGCTGATCATACTCTGCTCACGTAACTCATCATGCACACATCACGTGGCTATCATGCACTGCTCACGTGGTTCTTCATGGAATGATCACGAAGCTACCATATACTGGTCACGTGACTGATCATGCACTGATCACGTAAATGATCATGCACTGTTCACGTGACTGATCATGTACTGATCACGTGACTAATCCTGAAGTGATCACGTGGCTATCCTGCACTGATCACGTGGATATCATGCACTGATCACGTGGCTGACATTGCAATGATCATGTAGCTACCATGCACTGATCACGTGACTGATCATGCACTGATCACGTGGCTGATCATGCAATGATCACGTAGCTACCATGCACTGGTCACGTGACTGATCATGCACTGATCATGTGGCTATCATGCACTGCTCACGTGGCTGATCATGCAATGATCACGCAGCTACCATATACTGGTCACATGACTGATCATGCACTGATCACGTAATTGATCATGCACTGATCACCTGGCTTATCATGCATTGATCATGTGACTGATCATGTGCTGATCATGTTTGGTGTCACACACTGATCATGTGCCTCTGGAGGCAAAGAATATAGAGCTGAGTAGGCAGGAAACAGTCAGCAGGCTATAATCATGGAACTCAGCTCTGAGAAATCATGCTGCTCAGCTGGCAATAATCAAATAGATGAGCAGGCAGGAATTACGCAGCACAGGTGGCAATTGTCAAGGAGATGGCAGGCAGGAATCGTGCAGCTCAGCTGGCAATTGTCAAGCAGATGAGCAGACAGTAATCACGCAGCTCAGCAGGCCCTGATCACGTGACTGAGCATGGAATGTTCACATGGCTGTTCACACACCTATCACGTGACTGATCATGCACTGATCACGTGGCCCTTATGCACTGATCACGTGATTGTGCATGCATTGTTCACGTAATAGTATGCACTGATCATGTGGCTATCATGCACTGATGACGAGGCTAATCATGCACTGATCATATGACTGATCATGCACTGATCACGTAGCTATCTTGCACTGATCACTTAGCTGATCATACACTCATCACGGGACTGATCGTGCACTGATCAAGGCGCTATCATGCATTGATTACATGACTCCACATGCATGATCACGTGGATGATCATGCATTGATCACGTGACTGACCATGCAATGATCACGTGACTGATCATGCACTGATCACGTGGCTATCATGTACTGATCACCTGGCTATCATGCACTGATCACGTGACTGATCATGCACTGATCACGTGACTGATCATGCACTGATCACGTGTCTGTCATGCACTGATCACATGGCTGGACATACACTGATCACGTGCCTGGTCATGCACTGATCACGTGACTGATCATGCACTGATCACGTGACTGATCATGCACTGATCACGTTGCTATCATGCAGTGATCACGTGGCTGGACATACACTGATCACGTGCCTGGTCATGCACTGATCACGTGGCTGATCATGCACTGATCACGTGACTTATCATGCACTGATCTCGTGTCTGATCATGCACTGATCACGTGGCTATCATGCACTGCTCACGTGGCTGATCATGCGATGATCGCGCAGCTACCATGTACTGGTCACATGACTGATCATGCACTGATCACGTGACTGATCATGCACTGCTCACGTGGCTGATCATGCACTGATCACGTGGCTATCATGCACTGCTCACGTGGCTGATCAGGCAATGATCATGTAGCTACCATGTACTGGTCACGTGACTGATCATGCAGTGATCTCGTAATTGATCATGCACTGATCATGTGGCTGATCATGCACTGAACACGTGACCGATCAGGCACTGATCACGTGACTTATCATGCACTGATCACGTGACTGATCATGCACTGATCACGTGGCTATCATGCACTGATCACTTGGCTGGACATACACTGATCACGTGCCTGGTCATGCACTGATCACGTGGTGATCATGCACTGATCACGTGACTGATCATGCACTGATTTCGTGTCTGATCATGCACTGATCACGTGACTGATCATGCACTGATTTCGTGTCTGATCATGCACTGATCACGTGACTGATCATGCACTGATCACGTAGCTACCATGCACTGATCACGTGGCTGATCATGCAATGATCACGTAGCTACCATGCACTGATCACGTGACTGATCATGCACAGATCACGTGACTGATCATGCAAAGATCACGTGACTGATCATGCACTGATCACGTGGCTGATCATGCAATGATCACGTAGCTACCATGCACTGATCACGTGACTGATCATGCACAGATCACGTGGTGATCATGCACTGATCACGTGACTGATCATGCACTGATTTCGTGTCTGATCATGCACTGATCACGTGACTGATCATGCACTGATTTCGTGTCTGATCATGCACTGCTCACGTGGCTGATCATGCAATGATCACGTAGCTACCATGCACTGATCACGTGGCTGATCATGCAATGATCACGTAGCTACCATGCACTGATCACGTGACTGATCATGCACAGATCACGTGACTGATCATGCAAAGATCACGTGACTGATCATGCACTGATCACGTGGCTATCATGCACTGCTCACGTGGCTGATCATGCAATGATCACGTGGCAACCATGTACTGGTCATGTGACTGATCATGCACTGATCACATAATTGATCCTGCACAAATCACGTGGCTCATCATGCACTGATCACGTGGCTTATCACACATGTATCACGTGGCTCATCATGCACTGATCATGTGGCTTATCACACATGTATCACGTGACTAATCATGCACTGATCATGTGGCTGATCATGCACTGATCACGTGACTGATCATGCACGGATCACGTGACTGATCATGCACTGATCACGTGGCTATCATGCACTGATCACTTGGCTGGTCATACACTGATCACGCAGCTACCATGTACTGGTCACGTGACTGATCATGCACTGATGACGTAATTTATCATGCACTGATCATGTGGCTGATCATGCACTGATCACTTGACTGATCATGCACTGATCACGTGACTTATCATGCACTGATCACGTGGCAATCATGCACTGATCACATGGCTGGTCATACACTGATCACGTGCCTGGTCATGCACAGATTACATGACTGATCATCACTGATCACATCACTGATCATGCACTGATCACGAGGCTCATGCACTACTCTCGTGGCTGATCATGCAATGATCATGTAGCTACCATGTACCGGTCACATGACTGATCATACACCCATCAGGTGACTAATCATGCCTGATCACGTGGCTATCATGCACTGTTCACGTGGCTGATCATACACTGATCACCTGCCTGGTCATGCACAGATCACGTGACTGAGCATGGACTGATCACATGACTATCATGTAGTGATCACTTGACTTAATGGCGCTGACCATGTGACTGATCATGCGCTGAGGATGTTTGCTATCATACAATGATCATGTGCCTCTGGAGGCAATAAACAAAGAGCTGAGTAGGCACGAATCAAACAGTCAGCAGGCAATAATCATGGAACTCAGCTGTGAGGAATCATGCTGCTCAGCTGGCAATAATCAAGCAGCTGAGTAGGCAGGAATTACACAGCACAGCTGGCAATTGTCAAGCAGATGACAGGCAGGAATCATGCAGCTCAGCTGGCATTTGTCAAGCAGATGAGCAGACAGTAATCACGCAGCTCAGCAGGCCAAGAACACGTGACTGAGCATGCACTGTTCACGTGGCTGATCATACACTGATCACGTGATTGATCAAGCACTGATCACTTGGATATCATGCACTGCTCACGTGGCTAATCATACACTGTTCACGTGTGTGAGCATGCACTGATCACGTGGCTGATCATACACTGCTCACGTAACTGATCATGCACTGATCACTTAATTGATCATGCACTGATCAGGTGGCTGATCATGCAATGATCACCTAGCTACCATGTACTGGTCCCGTGAGTGATCATACACTGATCACGTAATTGATCATGGACTTATCACGTGGCTGATCATGCACTGAACACGTGACTGATCATGCACTGATCACGTGGCTATCATGCACTGAATACGTGCCTGAACATGCACTGTTCACGTGGCTGATCACACACCTGTCACGTGACATATCATGCACTGATCACGTGGCACTCATGCACTGATCACGTGTCTGATCATACTCTGCTCACGTAACTGATCATGCACACATCACGTGGATATCATGCAGTGCTCACGTGGCTCATCATGGAATGATCACGTAGCTACCATATACTGGTCATGTGACTGATCATGCAAAGATCACGTAAATGATCATGCACTGTTCACGTGACTGATCATGTACTGATCAGGTGACTGATCATGCACTGATCACGTGGCTATCATGCTCTGCTCACGTGGCTGATCATGCAAGGATCACGTAGCAACCATGTACTCGTCACGTGACTGATCATGCACTGATCACGTAATTGATCCTGCGCTGATCATGTGGCTCATCATGCACTGTTCACGTGGCTGTCATGCACTGATCACGTGGCTGATCACACACGAATCACATGACTGATCAGGCACTGATCACGTGGCTCTCATGCACTGATCACGTGGCTGTCTTGCACTGATCACGTGGCTGATCACACACGTATCACATGACTGATCATGCACTGATCACGTGGCTCTCATGCACTGATCACGTGGTTATCATGCACTGATCACGTGGCTGATCAGGCAATGATCACGTAGCTACCATGTACTGGTCACGTGACTGATCATGCACTGATCACGTAATTGATCATGCACTGATCATGTGGCTGATCATGCCCTGATCACCTGGCTGATCATACACTGATCACATAACTGATCATGCACTGATCACGTGACTGATCATGAACTGATCACGTGGCTATCATGCACTGATCACTTGGCTGGACATACACTGATCACGTGCCAGGTCATGCACAGATTACATGACTGATCATGCACTGAACACGTGACTGATCATGCACTGATCACGTGGCTATCATGCACTACTCACGTGGCTGATCATGCAATGATCATGTAGCTACCATGTACCGGTCAGGTGACTGATCATACACCCATCAGTTGACGGATCATGCACTGATCACGTGGCTGATCATACACTGATCACCTGCCTGGTCATGCACAGATCACGTGACAAATCATGAACTGATCACATAGCTATCATGAACTGATCACCTGGCTGATCATGCACTGATCATGTGACTGATCATGCGCTGATCATGTTTGCTATCATACACTGATCATGTGCCTCTGGAGGCAATAAACAAAGAGCTGAGTAGGCACGAATCAAACAGTCAGCAGGCAATAATCATGGAACTCAGCTGTGAGGAATCATGCTGCTCAGCTGGCAATAATCAAGCAGCTAGCAGGCAGGAATTACACAGCACAGCTGGCAATTGTCAAGCAGATGACAGGCAGGAATCGTGCAGCTCACCTGGCAATTGTCAAGCAGATGAGCAGACAGTAATCACGCAGCTCAGCAGGCCCTGATCACGTGACTGAGCATGCACTGTTCACGTGGCTGATCATACACTGATCACGTGACTGATCATGCACTGATCACTTGGATAGCATGCACTGATCACGTGGCTGATCATACACTGATTACGTGATTGATCATGCACTGATCACTTGGATATCATGCACTGATCACGTGGCTGATCATACACTGTTCACGTGTCTCACCATGCACTGATCACGTGGCTGATCATACACTGCTCACGTAACTGATCATGCACTGATCACGTGGCTATCATGCACTGATTACGTGGCTGAACATGCACTGTTCACGTGGCTGATCACACACCTGTCACGTGATATATCATGCACTGAGCACGTGGCACTCCTGCACTGATCACGTGGCTGATCATACTCTGCTCACCTAACTGATCATGCACACATCACGTGGCTATCATGCACTCCTCACGTGGTTCGGCATGGAATGATCACGAAGCTACCATATACTGGTCACGTGACTGATCATGCACAGATCACGTAAATGATCATGCACTGTTAACGTGAATGATCATGCACTGATCACGTGGCTCTCATGCACAGATCACGTGATTGCGCATGCACTGATCACGTAATTGTATGCACTGATTACGTGGCTATCATGCACTGATGACGTGGCTGATCATGCACTGATCACGTGACTGATCATGCACTGATCACGTAACTATCTTGCACTGGTCACTTGGCTGATCATACATTTTTCACGGGACTGATCGTGCACTGATTGCGGCGCTATCATGCATTGACTACATGACTCCACATGCACTGATCACGTGCATGATCATGCACTGATCCCGTGACTGACCATGCACTGACCACGTGACTGATCATGCACTGATCACCTGGCTATCATGCACTGATCATTTGGATGGTCATACACTGATCATGTGCGTGGTCATGCACTGATCATGTGGCTGATCATGCACTGCTCACGTGGCTGGTCATGCAATGATCACGTACCTACCGTATACTGGTCACGCAACTGATCATGCACAGATCACGTACATGATCATGCACTGTTCCCGTGACTGATCATGTACTGATCACGTGACTGATCAAGCACTGACCACGTGGCTATCATGCTCTCCTCACGTGGGTGATCATGCAATGATCACGTAGCAACCATGTACTGGTCACCTGACTGATCATGCACTGATCATGTAATTGATCCAGCACTGATCACGTGGCTCATCATGCACTGATCACGTGACTGTTCACGCACTGATCACTTGACTGATCATGCACTGATCACGTGCCTATAATGCCCTGAGTACGTGGCTGATCATACACTTTTCACGTGCCTAGTCATGCACAGATCACGTGACTAATCATGAACTTATCACGTGGCTATAATGCACTGATCATGTGGCTGATCATACACTGTTCAAGTTCCTGGTCATGCACAGATCACGTGACTAATGATGAACTGATCACGGGGCTATAATTCACTGATCACGTGGATATCATGCACTGATTACGAGCCTGTCATGCACAGATCACGTGAATAATCATGAACTGATCACGTAGGTATCATGCACTGATCACGTGGCTGATCATACACTGTTCACGTGTCTGATCATGCACTGATCACGTGGCTGATCATACACTGCTCACGTAGCTGATCATGCACTGATCACGTGTCTATCATGCAGTGCTTACGTGGCTGATCCTGCAATGATCACGTAGCTTATATGTACGGTCACGTGACTGATCATGCAATGGTAACGTAATTGATCATGCACTGATCCCGTGACTGATCATGTACTGATCACGTGATTGATCATGCACTGATCACGTGTCTATCATGCACTGCTTACGTGGCTGATCATACAATGTTCACATAGCTACCATGTACTGGTCACATGACTGATCATGCACTGATCACGTGGCTATCATGCACTGATCACGTGGCTGATCATACACTGATCACGTGACTGATCATGCACTGTCCACGAGAGTGATCATGCACTGTTCTCGTGGATATCATGCACTGATCACGTGTTTGATCATACACTGTTCACGTGTCTGAACATGCACTGCTCACGTGGCTGATCATACACTGTTCATGTAACTGTTCATGCACTGATCACGTGGATATCATGCACTGATCACGTGGCTAAACATGCACTGTTCACGTGGCTTACCACACACCTGTCACGTGACTGATCATGCACTGATCACGTGGCACTCATGCACTGATCACGTGGCTGATCATACTCTGCTCACGTAACTGAACATGCACACATCAGGTGGCTATCATGCAGTTCTCACCTGGCTGGTCATGCAAAGTTCACGTAGCTACCATATACTGGTCACGTGACTCATCATGCACAGATCACGTAAATGATCATGCACTGTTCACGTGACTGATCATGTACGTTTCACGTGAGTTATCATGCACTGATCACGTGGCTATCATGCACTGCTCACGTCGCTGATCATGCAATGATAACGTAGCAACCATGTACTGGTCACGTGACTGATCATGCACTGATCACGTAATTAATCCTGCACTGATCACCTGACTCATCATGCACTGATCACGTGGCTGATCGCACACGTATCACGTGACTGATCATGCACTGATCACGTGGTTATCATACACTGATCACGTGGCTATCATTCACTGATCACGTGGATATCATGCACGGATCACGTGGCTGATCACACACGTATCACGTGACTGATCATGCACTGATCACGTGGCTATCATGCAATGATCACGTAGCTATCATGCACTGATCACGTGGCGGATCATGCACTGATCACGTGACTGATCATGCACTGATCACGCAGCTACCATGTACTTGTCACGTGACTGATCATGCACTGATCATGTGGCTGATCATGCACTCATCTCGTGATTGATCAGGCACTGATCACGTGACTTATCATGCACTGATCACATGGCTATCATGCACTGATCACATGCCTGGTCATACACTGATCACGTGCCTGGTCATGCACAGATTACATGACTGATCATGCACTCATCACGTCACTGATCATGCACTGATCACGTGGCTATCATGCACTGTTCACGTGGCTGATCATACACTGATCACCTGCCTGGTCATGCACAGATCACATGACTAATCATGAACTGATCACGTAGTAATCATTCACTGATCACCTGGCTGATCATGCACTGATCACGTGGCTATCATGCAATGATCACGTAGCTATCATGCACTGATCACGTGGCGGATCATGCACTGATACCGAGACTGAGCATGGACTGATCACATGACTATCATGTAGTGATCACGTGACTTAATGGCGCTGACAATGTGACTGATCATGCGCTGAGCATGTTTGCTATCATACACTGATCATGTGCCTCTGGAGGCAATAAACAAAGAGCTGAGTAGGCATGAATCAAACAGTCAGCAGGCAATAATCATGGAACTCAGGTGTGAGGAATCATGCTGCTCAGCTGGCAATAATCAAGCAGCTGAGCAGGCAGGAATTACACAGCACAGCTGGCAATTGTCAAGCAGATGACAGGCAGGAATCATGCAGCTCAGCTGGCAATTGTCAAGCAGATGAACAGACAGTAATCACGCAGCTCAGCAGGCCCTGGTCACGTGACTGAGCATGCACTATTCACCTGGCTGATGATACACTGATCACGTGATTGATCATGCACTGATCACTTGGATATCATGCACTGATCACGTGGCTCATCATACACTGTTCACGGGTCTGACCATGCACTGATCACGTGGCTGATCATACACTGCTCACGTAACTGATCATGCACTGATCACGTAATTGATCATTAACTGATCACGAGGCTGATCATGCAATGATCACATAGCTACCATGTACGGGTCTCGTGAGTGATCATGCACTGATCACGTAATTGATCATGCACTGATCACGTGGCTGATCATGCACTGAACACGTGACTGATCATGCACTGATCACGTGACTGATCATGCACTGATCACGTGGCTATCATGCACTGCTCACGTGGCTGATCATGCAGTGATCATGCAGCTACCATGTAGTGGTTACATGACAGATCATGCACTGATCACGTAATTGATCATGCACTGATCACCTGGCTTATCATGCATTCATCATGTGACTGATTATGTGCTGATCATGTTTGGTGTCACACACTGATCATGTGCATCTGGAGGCAATGAACAAAGAGCTGAGTAGGCAGGAATCAGTCAGCAGGCTATAATCATGGAACTCAGCTCTGAGAAATCATGCTGCTCAGCTGGCAATAATCAAGTAGATGAGCAGGCAGGAATTACGCAGCACAGGTGGCAATTGTCAAGGAGATGACAGGCAGGAATCGTGCAGCTCAGCTGGAAATTGTCAAGCAGATGAGCAGACAGTAATCACGCAGCTCAGCAGGCACTGATCACGTGACTGAGCATGCACTGTTCACATGGCTCATCACACACCATTCACGTGACTGATCATGCACTGATCATGTGACTGATCATGCACTGATCACGTAGCTATCTTGCACTGATCACTTGGCTGATCATACACTCATCACGGGACTGATCGTGCACTGATCATGGCGCTATCATGCATTGACTACATGACTCACATGCACTGATCACGTGGATGATCATGCACTGATCACGTGACTGACCATGCACTGATCACGTGACTGATCAGGCACTGATCACATGGCTGATCATGCACTGATCACGTGGCTATCATGCACTGCTCACGTGGCTGATCAGGCAATGATCACGTACCTACCATGTACTGGTCACGTGACTGATCATGACCTGATCACGTAATTGATCATGCACTGATCATGTGGCTGATCATGCACTGATCACGTGGCTGATCATACACTGATCACGTGACTGATCATGCACTGATCACGTGACTGATCATGCATTGATCACGTGGCTATCATGCACTGATCACTTGGCTGGACATACACTGATCACGTGCCTGGTCATGCACTGATCACGTGGCTGATCATGCACTGATCAAGTGACTGATCATGCACTGATCTCGTGTCTGATCAGGCACTGATCACGTGGCTATCATGCACTGCTCACTTGGCTGATCATGCGATGATCACGCAGCTACCATGTACTAGTCACATGACTGATCATGCACTGATCACGTGACTGATCATGCAGTGATCACGTGGCTATCATGCACTACTCACGTGGCTGATCATGCAATGATCATGTAGCTACCATGTACAGGTCACGTGAATGATCATACACCCATCAGGTGACTGATCATGCACTGATCACGTGGCCATCATACACTGATCACGAGACTGATCATGCACTGATCACGTCTATATCATGAACTGATCACATGACTGCCCATGCACTGATCACGTGGATGATCATACACTAATCATGTGACAGATCATGCACTGATCACGTGGCTGATCATGCACTGATACCGTGACTGAGCATGGACTGATCACATGACTATCATGTAGTGATCACGTGACTTGATGGCGCTGATCATGTGACTGATCATGCACTGATCATGTTTGCTATCATACACTGATCATGTGCCTCTGGAGGCAATAAACAAAGAGCTGAGTAGGCACGAATCAAACAGTCAGCAGGCAATAATCATGGAACTCAGCTGTGAGGAATCATGCTGCTCAGCTGGCAATAATCAAGCAGCTGAGCAGGCAGGAATTACGCAGCACAGGTGGCAATTGTCAAGCAGATGACAGGCAGGAATCGTGCAGCTCAGCTGGCAATTGTCAAGCAGATGAGCAGACAGTAATCACGCAGCTCAGCAGGCACTGATCACGTGACTGAGCATGCACTGTTCACGTGGCTGATCACACAACATTCACGTGACTGATCATGCACTGATCACGTGACTGATCATGCACTGATCACGTGGCTGATCATGCACTGATCACGTGGCTGATCATACACTGATCACGGGACTGATCATGCACTGATCACGGGCTATCATGCACTGACTACATGACTCACATGCACTGATCACGTGGCTGATCATGCACTGATCACGTGACTGATCATGCACTGATCACGTGACTGATCATGCACTGATCACGTGGCTGATCATGCACTGATCACGTGGCTATCATGCACTGATCACGTGGCTGATCATGCAATGATCACGTAGCTACCATGTACTGGTCACGTGACTGATCATGCACTGATCACGTAATTGATCATGCACTGATCACGTGGCTGATCATGCACTGATCACGTGGCTGATCATGCACTGATCACGTGACTGATCATGCACTGATCACGTGACTGATCATGCACTGATCACGTGGCTATCATGCACTGATCACGTGGCTGACATACACTGATCACGTGCCTGATCATGCACTGATCACGTGGCTGATCATGCACTGATCACGTGACTGATCATGCACTGATCACGTGTCTGATCATGCACTGATCACGTGGCTATCATGCACTGCTCACGTGGCTGATCATGCATGATCACGCAGCTACCATGTACTGGTCACATGACTGATCATGCACTGATCACGTGACTGATCATGCACTGATCACGTGGCTATCATGCACTACTCACGTGGCTGATCATGCAATGATCATGTAGCTACCATGTACAGGTCACGTGAATGATCATACACCCATCAGGTGACTGATCATGCACTGATCACGTGGCTATCATGCACTGATCACGAGACTGATCATGCACTGATCACGTCTATATCATGCACTGATCACATGACTGCCCATGCACTGATCACGTGGATGATCATACACTAATCATGTGACAGATCATGCACTGATCACGTGGCTGATCATGCACTGATACCGTGACTGAGCATGGACTGATCACATGACTATCATGTAGTGATCACGTGACTTAATGGCGCTGATCATGTGACTGATCATGCACTGATCATGTTTGCTATCATACACTGATCATGTGCCTCTGGAGGCAATAAACAAAGAGCTGAGTAGGCACGAGTCAAACAGTCAGCAGGCAATAATCATGGAACTCAGCTGTGAGGAATCATGCTGCTCAGCTGGCAATAATCAAGCAGCTGAGCAGGCAGGAATTACGCAGCACAGCTGGCAATTGTCAAGCAGATGACAGGCAGGAATCGTGCAGCTCAGCTGGCAATTGTCAAGCAGATGAGCAGACAGTAATCACGCAGCTCAGCAGGCCCAGATCACGTGACTGAGCATGCACTGTTCACGTGGCTGATCATACACTGATCACGTAACTGATCATGCACTGATCACGTGGCTATCATGCACTGATCACGTGGCTGATCATACACTGTTCACGTGTCTGACCATGCACTGATCACGTGGCTGATCATACACTGATCACGTGGTGATCATGCACTGATCACGTGGCTGATCATGCACTGATCACGTGATGATCATGCACTGATCACGTGGCTATCATGCACTGATCACGTGGCTATCATGCACTGATCACGTGGCTATCATGCACTGATCACGTGGCTGATCATACACTGATCACGTGACTGATCATGCACTGATCACGTCTATATCATGCACTGATCACGTGACTGATCATGCACTGATCACCCGGATGATCATGCACTGATCATGTGACTGATCATGCACTGATCACGTGGCTGATCATGCACTGATCACGTAGCTACCATGTACTGGTCACGTGACTGATCATGCACTGATCACGTAATTGATCATGCACTGATCACGTGACTGATCATGCACTGATCACGTGACTGATCATGCACTGATCACGTGACTGATCATGCACTGATCACGTGGCTATCATGCACTGATCACGTGGCTGATCATGCACTGATCACGTAGCTGCATACTGATCACGTGACTGATCATGCACTGATCACGTGATCATGCACTGATCACGTGGCTGATCATGCACTGATCACGTGGCTGATCATGCACTGATCACGTGACTGATCATGCACTGATCACGTGACTGATCATGCACTGATCACGTGGCTATCATGCACTGATCACGTGGCTGATCATGCACTGATCACGTGCCTGATCATGCACTGATCACGTGACTGATCATGCACTGATCACGTGACTGATCATGCACTGATCACGTGGCTATCATGCACTGATCACGTGGCTGATCATGCACTGATCACGTGACTGATCATGCACTGATCACGTGGATGATCATGCACTGATCACGTGGCTGATCATGCACTGATCACGTGGCTATCATGCACTGATCACGTGGCTGATCATGCAATGATCACGTAGCTATCATGCACTGATCACGTGACTGATCATGCACTGATCACGTAATTGATCATGCACTGATCACGTGGCTGATCATGCACTGATCACGTGGCTGATCACACATGATCACGTGACTGATCATGCACTGATCACGTGGCTATCATGCACTGATCACGTGGCTATCATGCACTGATCACGTGACTGATCATGCACTGATCACGTGACTGATCATGCACTGATCACGTGGCTGTCATGCACTGATCACGTGGCTGGACATGCACTGATCACGTGCCTGATCATGCACTGATCACGTGACTGATCATGCACTGATCACGTGACTGATCATGCACTGATCACGTGGCTATCATGCACTGATCACGTGGCTGATCATGCACTGATCACGTGACTGATCATGCACTGATCACGTGGCTGATCATGCACTGATCACGTGACTGATCATGCACTGATCACGTGACTGATCATGCACTGATCACGTGGCTATCATGCACTGATCACGTGGCTGATCATGCATGATCACGTAGCTACCATGCACTGATCACGTGACTGATCATGCACTGATCACGTAACTGATCATGCACTGATCACGTGGCTGATCATGCACTGATCACGTGGCTGATCATGCACTGATCACGTGACTGATCATGCACTGATCACGTGACTGATCATGCACTGATCACGTGGCTATCATGCACTGATCACGTGGCTGATCATGCACTGATCACGTGCCTGATCATGCACTGATCACGTGACTGATCATGCACTGATCACGTGACTGATCATGCACTGATCACGTGGCTATCATGCACTGATCACGTGGCTGATCATGCACTGATCACGTGACTGATCATGCACTGATCACGTGGCTGATCATGCACTGATCACGTGGCTGATCACACATGATCACGTGACTGATCATGCACTGATCACGTGGCTGTCATGCACTGATCACGTGGCTATCATGCACTGATCACGTGGCTGATCATGCAATGATCACGTAGCTACCATGTACTGGTCACGTGACTGATCATGCACTGATCACGTGACTGATCATGCACTGATCACGTGGCTGATCATGCACTGATCACGTGGCTGATCACACACGATCACGTGACTGATCATGCACTGATCACGTGACTGATCATGCACTGATCACGTGGCTATCATGCACTGATCACGTGGCTATCATGCACTGATCACGTGGCTGATCACGCACCGATCACGTGACTGATCATGCACTGATCACGTGACTGATCATGCACTGATCACGTGGCTGATCATGCACTGATCACGTGGCTATCATGCACTGATCACGTGACTGATCATGCACTGATCACATGACTGATCATGCACTGATCACGTGGCTTATCATGCACTGATCATGTGACTGATCATGCACTGATCATGTTTGCTATCATACACTGATCATGTGCCTCTGGAGGCAATAAACAAAGAGCTGAGTAGGCACGAATCAAACAGTCAGCAGGCAATAATCATGGAACTCTGGGGTGAGGAATCATGCTGCTCAGCTGGCAATAATCAAGCAGCTGAGCAGGCAGGAATTACGCAGCACAGCTGGCAATTGTCAACCAGATGACAGGCAGGAATCGTGCAGCTCAGCTGGCAATTGTCAAGCAGATGAGCAGACAGTAATCACGCAGCTCAGCAGGCACTGATCACGTGGCTGATCATGCACTGATCACGTGATTGATCATGCACTGATCACTTGGATATCATGCACTGATCACGTGGCTGATCATACACTGTTCACGTGTCTCACCATGCACTGATCACGTGGCTGATCATACACAGCTCACGTAACTGATCATGCACTGATCACGTGGCTATCATGCACTGAAAACGTGGCTGAACATGCACTGATCACGTGGCTGATCACACACTGTCACGTGACATATCATGCACTGATCACGTGGCACTCATGCACTGATCACGTGGCTGATCATACTCTGCTCACGTAACTCATCATGCACACATCACGTGGCTATCATGCACTGCTCACGTGGCTGATCATGGAATGATCACGTAGCTACCATATACTGGTCACGTGACTGATCATGCACTGATCACGTAAATGATCATGCACTGTTCATGTGACTGATCATGCACTGATCACGTGACTTATCCTGCACTGATCACGTGGCTATCCTGCACTGATCACGTGGATATCATGCACTGATCACGTGGCTGATCATGCACTGATCACGTAGCTACCATGCACTGATCACGTGACTGATCATGCACTGATCACGTGGCTGATCATGCACTGATCACGTGGCTGATCATGCAATGATCACGCAGCTACCATATACTGGTCACGTGACTGATCATGCACTGATCACGTAACTGATCATGCACTGATCACCTGGCTTATCATGCATTGATCATGTGACTGATCATGTGCTGATCATGTTTGGTGTCACACACTGATCATGTGCCTCTGGAGGCAATGAACATAGAGCTGAGTAGGCAGGAAACAGTCAGCAGGCTATAATCATGGAACTCAGCTCTGAAAAATCATGCTGCTCAGCTGGCAATAATCAAAGAGATGAGGAGGCAGGAATTACACAGCACAGGTGGCAATTGTCAAGGAGATGACAGGCAGGAATCGTGCAGCTCAGCTGGCAATTGTCAAGCAGATGAGCAGACAGTAATCACGCAGCTCAGCAGGCCCTGATCACGTGACTGAGCATGGACTGTTCACGTGGCTGTTCACACACTGATCACGTGACTGATCATGCACTAATCACGTGGCTCTCATGCACTGATCACGTGACTGATCATGCACTGATCACGTAATATTATGCACTGATCACGTGGCTATCATGCACTGATCACGTGGCTAATCATGCACTGATCACATGACTGATCATGCACTGATCACGTGGCTATGTTGCACTGATCACTTGGCTGATCATACACTGATCACGGGACTGATCATGCACTGATCACGGCGCTATCATGCACTGATTACATGACTCCACATGCACTGATCACGTGGCTGATCATGCACTGATCACGTGACTGATCATGCACTATCACGTGGCTGATCATGCACTGATCACGTGACTGATCATGCACTGATCACGTGTCTGATCATGCACTGATCACGTGGCTATCATGCACTGCTCACGTGGCTGATCATCCACTGATCACGTGGCTGATCATGCACTGCTCACGTGGCTGATCATGCACTGATCACGTGGCTATCATGCACTGATCACGTGGCTGATCAGGCACTGATCACGTAGCTACCACGTACTGGTCACGTGACTGATCATGCAGTGATCACGTAATTGATCATGCACTGATCATGTGGCTGATCATGCACTGAACACGTGACCGATCATGCACTGATCACGTGACTGATCATGCACTGATCACGTGACTGATCATGCACTGATCACGTGGCTATCATGCACTGATCACGTGGCTGGACATGCACTGATCACGTGCCTGGTCATGCACTGATCACGTGGTTATCATGCACTGATCACGTGACTGATCATGCACTGATTACGTGTCTGATCATGCACTGATCACGTGACTGATCATGCACTGATCACGTGGCTATCATGCACTGCTCACGTGGCTGATCATGCAATGATCACGTAGCTACCATGCACTGATCACGTGGCTATCATGCACTGATCACGTGACTTATCATGCACAGATCACGTGATTGATCATGCACTGATCACGTGACTGATCATGCACTGATCACGTGGCTATCATGCACTGTTCACGTGGCTGATCATGCATGATCACGCAGCTACCATGTACTGGTCACATGACTGATCATGCACTGATCACGTGACTGATCATGCAGTGATCACGTGGCTATCATGCACTACTCACGTGGCTGATCATGCAATGATCATGTAGCTACCATGTACAGGTCACGTGAATGATCATACACCCATCAGGTGACTGATCATGCACTGATCACATGGCCATCATACACTGATCACGTGACTGATCATGCACTGATCACGTCTATATCAGGCACTGATCACATGACTGCCCATGCACTGATCACGTGGCTTATCATGCACTGATACCGTGACTGAGCATGGACTGATCACATGACTATCATGTAGTGATCACGTGACTTAATGGCGCTGATCATGTGACTGATCATGCGCTGATCATGTTTGCTATCATACACTGATCATGTGCCTCTGGAGGCAATAAACAAAGAGCTGAGTAGGCACGAATCAAACAGTCAGCAGGCAATAATCATGGAACTCAGCTGTGAGGAATCATGCTGCTCAGCTGGCAATAATCAAGCAGCTGAGCAGGCAGGAATTACGCAGCACAGCTGGCAATTGTCAAGCAGATGACAGGCAGGAATCGTGCAGCTCAGCTGGCAATTGTCAAGCAGATGAGCAGACAGTAATCAGGCAGCTCAGCAGGCCCAGATCACGTGACTGAGCATGCACTGTTCACGTGGCTGATCATACACTGATCACGTGATTGATCATGCACTGATCACTTGGATATCATGCACTGATCACGTGGCTGATCATACACTGTTCACGTGTCTGACCATGCACTGCTCACGTGGCTGATCATACACTGCTCACGTAACTGATCATGCACTGATCACGTGGCTATCATGCACTGATCACGTGGCTGAACATGCACTGTTCACGTGGCTGATCACACACCTGTCACGTGACATATCATGCACTGATCACGTGGATGATCATACTCTGCTCTCGTAACTCATCATGCACACATCACGTTTCTATCATGCACTGCTGACGTGGCTCGTCATGGAATGATCACGTAGCAACCATGTACTGGTCACGTGACTGATCATGCACTGATCACGTGACTGATCATGCACTGATCACGTGGCTATCATGCACTGCTCACGGGGCTGATCATGCGATGATCATGCAGCTACCATGTACTGGTCACGTGACTGATCATGCACTGATCACGTAATTGATCCTGCACTGATCACGTGGCTCATCATGCACTGATCACGTGGCTGATCACACATGTATCACGTGACTGATCATGCACTGCTCATGTGGCTATCATGCACTGATCACGTGGCTATCATGCACTGATCACGTGGCTATCATGCACTGATCACGTGGCTGATCATGCACTGATCACGTAGCTACCATGTACTGGTCACGTGACTGATCATGCACTGATCACATGATTGATCCTGCACTGATCACATGGCTCATCATGCACTGATCACGTGGCTGATCACACACGTATCACGTGACTGATCATGCACTGATCACGTGAATAATCATGCACTGATCACGTGACTATCATGCACTGATCACGTGGATATCATGCACTGATCACGTGGCTGATCACACTCGTATCACGTGACATATCATGCACTGATCACGTGACTGATCATGCACTGTTCACGTGGCTGATCATGCACTGATCACACAGCTACCATGTACTGTTAACATGACTGATAATGCACTGATCACATAATTAATCATGCACTGATCACATGGCTTATCATGCACTGATCATGTGACTGATCATGTGCTGATCATGTTTGGTGTCACACACTGATCATGTGCCTCTGGAGGCAATGAACATAGAGCTGAGTAGGCAGGAATCAGTCAGCAGGCTATAATCATGGAACGCAGCTCTGAGAAATCATTCTGCTCAGCTGGCAATAATCAAGTAGATGAGCAGGCAGGAATTACGCAGCACAGCTGGCAATTGTCAAGGAGACGACAGGCAGGAATCGTGCAGCTCAGCTGGCAATTGTCAAGCACATGAGCAGACAGTAATCACGCAGCTCAACAGGCCCTGATCACGTGACTGAGCATGCACTGTTCACGTGGCTGATCATACACCTATCACGTGACTGATCATGCACTGATCACGTGACTGATCATGCACTGATCACGTGGCTATCTTGCACTGATCACTTGGCTGATCATACACTGATCACGGGACTGATCATGCACTGATCACGGCGCTATCATGCATTGACTACTTGACTCTACATGCACTGATCACGTGGATGATCATGCACTGATTACGTGACTGACCATGCACTGATCACGTGACTGATCAGGCACTGATCACATGGCTGATCATGCACTGATCACGTGGCTATCATGCACTGATCACGTGGCTGATCATGCAATGATCACGTAGCTACCATGCACTGGTCACGTGACTGATCATGCACTGATCACGTAATTGATCATGCACTGATCATGTGGCTGATCATGCACTGATCACGTGACTGATCATGCACTGATCACGTGGCTGATCATGCACTGATCACGTGACTGATCATGCACTGATCACGTGACTGATCATGCACTGATCACGTGACTGATCATGCACTGATCACGTGGCTATCATGCACTGATCACGTGGCTGGACATCCACTGATCACGTGCCTGGTCATGCACTGATCACGTGGCTGATCATGCACTGATCACGTGACTGATCATGCCCTGAATTCGTGTCTGATCATGCATTTATCACGTGGCTATCATGCACTGCTCACGTGGCTGATCATGCATGATCACGCAGCTACCATGTACTGGTCACATGACTGATCATGCACTGATCACGTGACTGATCATGCAGTGATCACGTGGCTATCATGCACTGCTCACGTGGCTGATCATGCGATGATCACGCAGCTACCATGCACTGATCACGTGACTGATCATGCACTGATCTCGTGTCTGATCATGCACTGATCACGTGGCTATCATGCACTACTCACGTATCTGATCATGTGATGATCACACAGTTACCATGTACTGGTCACATGACTGATCATGCAGTGATCACTTGACTGATCATGCAGTGATCACGTGGCTATCATGCACTACTCACGTGGCTGATCATGCAATGATCATGTAGCTACCATGTACAGGTCATGTGAATGATCATACACCCATCAGGTGACTGATCATGCACTGATCACGTGGCTATAATGCACTGATCACGAGACTGATCATGCACTGATCACGTCTATATCATGCACTGATCACATGACTGCCATGCACTGATCACGTGGATGATCATACACTAATCATGTGACAGATCATGCACTGATCACGTGGCTGATCATGCACTGATACTGTGACTGAGCATGGACTGATCACATGACTATCATGTAGTGATTACGTGACTTAATTGCGCTGATCATGTGACTGATCATGCGCTGATCATGTTTGCTATCATACACTGATCATGTGCCTCTGGAGGCAATAAACAAAGAGCTGAGTAGGCACGAATCAAACAGTCAGCAGGCAATAATCATGGAACTCAGGTGTGAGGAATCATGCTGCTCAGCTGGCAATAATCAAGCAGCTGAGCAGGCAGGAATTACGCAGCACAGCTGACAATTGTCAAGCAGATGACAGGCAGGAATCACGCAGCTCAGCAGGCCCAGATCACGTGACTGAGCATGCACTGTTCACGTGGCTGATCATACAGTGCTCACGTAACTGATAATGCACTGATCACGTGGCTATCATGCACTGATCACGTGGCTGATCATACACTGATCACGTGTCTGACCATGCACTGATCACGTGGCTGATCATACACTGATCAGTTGGCTATCATGCACTTATTACTTGGCTGATCATACACTGATCACGTGACTGATCATGCACTGATCATCTGGCTATCGTGCACTCATCACCTGGCTATCGTGCACTGATCACGTGGTTGATCATACACTGATCACGAGACTGATCATGCACTAATCACGTCTATATCATGCACTGATCACATGACTGCCCATGCACTGATCACGTGGCTGAATATGCAATGATCACGTAGCTACCATGCACTGATCACGTGACTGATCATGCACTGATCACGTAATTGATCATGCACTGATCACCTGGCTTATCATGCATTGATCATGTGACTGATCATGTGCTGATCATGTTCAGTGTCACACACTGATCATGTGCCTCTGGAGGCAAAGAACATAGAGCTGAGTAGGCAGGAAACAGTCAGCAGGCTATAATCATGGAACTCAGCTCTGAGAAATCATGCTGCTCAGCTGGCAATAATCAAATAGATGAGCAGGCAGGAATTACGCAGCACAGGTGGCAATTGTCAAGGAGATGGCAGGCAGGAATCGTGCAGCTCAGATGGCAATTGTCAAGCAGATGAGCAGACAGTAATCACGCAGCTCAGCAGGCCCTGATCACGTGACTGAGCATGCACTGTTCACATGGCTGATCACACACTGATCACGTGACTGATCATGCACTGATCACGTGGCTCTCATGCACTGATCACGTGATTGCTCATGCACTGATCACGTAATGATCATGAACTGATCACGTGGCTGATCATGCACTGATGACGTGGCTAATCATGCACTGATCATATGACTGATCATGCACTGATCACATAGCTATCATGCACTGATCACTTGGCTGATCATACACTCATCACGGGACTGATCGTGCACTGATCAAGGCGCTATCATGCATTGATTACATGACTCATCATGCACTGATCACGTGGATGATCATGCACTGATCACGTGACTGACCATGCACTGATCACGTGACTGATCATGCACTGATCACGTGTCTTTCATGCACTGATCACTTGGCTGGACATACACTGATCACGTGCCTGATCATGCACTGATCACGTGGCTGATCATGCACTGATCACGTGACTGATCATGCACTGATTACGTGGCTATCATGCACTGATCACCGGGCTGATCATGCAATGATCACGTGACTGATCATGCACTGATCACGTGACTGATCATGCACTGATCACGTGTCTATCATGCACTGATCACTTGGCTGGACATGCACTGATCACGTGCCTGATCATGCATTGATCACGTGGCTGATCATGCAGTGATCACGTGATAGATCATGCCCTGATCACGTGGCTATCATGCACTGATCACCTGGCTATCATGCACTGATCACGTGACTGATCACACACCTATCATGTGACTGATCATGCAGTGATCACGTGGCTCTCATGCACTTATCACGTGATTGTGCATGCATTGTTCACATAATAGTATGCACTGTTCACGTGGCTATCATGCACTGATGACGTGGCTAATCATGCACTGATCACGTGACTGATCATGCACTGATCACGTGTCTATCATGCACTGATCACTTGGCTATCATGCACTGATCATTTGGCTGGACGTACACTGATCACGGGCCTGGTCATGCACTGATCACGTGGCTGATCATGCACTGATCACGTGACTGATCATGCACTGATCTCGTGACTGATCATGCACTGATCACGTGGCTATCATGCACTGCTCACGTGGCTGATCATGCATGATCACGCAGCTACCATGTACTGGTCACATGACTGATCATGCACTGATCACGTGACTGATCATGCAGTGATCACGTGGCTATCATGCACTTCTCACGTGGCTGATCATGCAATGATCATGTAGCTACCATGCACTGATCACGTGACTGATCATTCACCGATCACGTGGCTGATCATGAACTGATCACGTGGCTATCATGCACTGATCACGAGACTGATCATGCAATGATCACGTCTATATCATGCACTGATCACATGACTGCCCATGCACTGATCACGTGGATGATCATACACTAATCATGTGACAGATCATGCACTGATCACGTGGCTGATCATGCACTGATACCGTGACTGAGCATGGCCTGATCACATGACTATCATGTAGTGATCACGTGACTTAAGGGCGCTGATCATGTGACTGATCATGCGCTGATCATGTTTGCTATCATACACTAATCATGTGCCTCTGGAGGCAATAAACAAAGAGCTGAGTAGGCACGAATCAAAAAGTCAGCAGGCAATAATCATGGAACTCAGCTGTGAGGAATCATGCTGCTCAGCTGGCAATAATCAAGCAGCTAGCAGGCAGGAATTACGAAGCACAGCTGGCAATTGTCAAGCAGATGAGAGGACAGTAATCACGCAGCTCAGCAGGCCCTGATCACGTGACTGAGCATGCACTGTTCACGTGGCTGATCATACACTGATCACGTGATGATCATGCACTGATCACTTGGCTATCATGCACTGATCACGTGGCTGATCATGCACTGATCACGTATCTGACCATGCACTGATCACGTGGCTGATCATACACTGCTCACGTATCTGATCATGCACTGATCACGTGGCTGATCATACACCTGTCACGTGAAATATCATGCACTGATCACGTGGCTGATCATACACTGTTCACGTATCTGACCATGCACTGATCACGTGGCTGATCACACACCTGTCACGTGACATATCATGCACGGATCACATGGCACTCATGCACTGATCACGTGGCTGATCATACTCTGCTCACGTAACTGATCATGCACACATCACGTGGCTATCATGCACTGCTCACGTGGTTCGTCATGGAATGATCACGAAGCTACCATATACTGGTCACGTGACTGATCATGCAAAGATCTCGTAAATGATCATGCACTGTTAACGTGACTGATCATGTACTGATCACGTGACTGATAATGCACTGATCACGTGGCTATCATGCACTGCTCACGCGGCTGTTCATGCAATGATCACGTAGCTACCATGTACTGGTCACGTGAGTGATCATGCACTGATCACGTAATTGATCATGCACTGATCAGGTGACTAATCATGCACTGTTAACGTGCGTGATCATGCACTGATCACGTGACTGATCATGCACTGATCCCGTGGCTATCATGCACTGCTCATGTGGCTGATCATGCACTGATCACCTAGCTACCATATACTGATCACGTGACTGATCATGCACTGATCACGTAATTGATCATGCACTGATCACGTGGCTGATCATGCACTGATCACGTGGCTGATCATCCACTGATCACGTGACTGATCATGCACTGATCACGTGACTGATCATGCACTGATCACGTGGCTATCATGCACTGATCACGTGGCTGATCATGCAATGATCATGTAGCTATCATGCACTGGTCACGTGAATGATCATGCACCCATCACGTGACTGATCATGCACTGATCACGTGACTGATCATGCAGTGATCACGTGGCTATCATGCACTACTCACGTGGCTGATCATGCAATGATCATGTAGCTACCATGTATAGGTCACGTGAATGATCATACACCCATCAGGTGACTGATCATGCACTGATCACGTGGCTATAATGCACTGATCACGAGACTGATCATGCACTAATCACGTCTATATCATGCACTGATCACATGACTGCCCATGCACTGATCACGTGGATGATCATACACTAATCATGTGACAGATCATGCACTGATCACGTGGCTGATCATGCACTGATACCGTGACTGAGCATGGACTGATTACATGACTATCATGTAGTGATCACGTGACTTAATGGCGCTGATCATGTGACTGATCATGCACTGATCGTATTTGCTATCATACACTGATCATGTGCCTCTGGAGGCAATAAAAAAAGAGCTGAGTAGGCACGAATCAAAAAGTCAGCAGGCAATAATCATGGAACTCAGCTGTGAGGAATCATGCTGCTCAGCTGGCAATAATCAAGCAGCTGAGCAGGCAGGAATTACGCAGCACAGCTGGCAATTGTCAAGCAAATGACAGGCAGGAATCGTGCAGCTCAGCTGGCAATTGTCAAGCAGATGAGCAGACAGTAATCACGCAGGTCAGCAGGCCCAGATCACGTGACTGAGCATGCACTGTTCACGTGGCTGATCATACACTGATCACGTGATTGATCATGCACTGATCACTTGGATATCATGCACTGATCACGTGGCTGATCATACACTGTTCACGTGTCTGACCATGCACTGATCACGTGGCTGATCATACACTGCTCACGTAACTGATCATGCACTGATCACGTGGCTATCATGCACTGATCACGTGGCTGAACATGCAATGTTCACATGGCTGATCACACACCTGTCACGTGACATATCATGCACTGATCACGTGGCACTCATGCACTGATCACGTGGCTGATCATACTCTGCTCACGTAACTCGTCATGCACACATCACGTGGCTATCATGCACTGCTCACGTGGCTCGTCATGGAATGATCACGTAGCTACCATATACTGGTCACGTGACTGATCATGCACAGATCACATAAATGATCATGCACTGTTCACGTGACTGATCATGCACTGATCACGTGGCTATCATGCACTGCTCACGTGGCTGATCATGCAAAGATCACGTAGCAACCATGTACTGGTCACGTGACTGATCATGCACTGATCACGTAATTGATCCTGCACTGATCACGTGGCTCATCATGCACTGATCACGTGGCTGATAACACATGTATCACGTGACTGATCATGCACTGATCACGTGGCTATCATGCACTGATCACGTGGCTATCATGCACTGATCACGTGGCTGATCACACACGTATCACATGACTGATCATGCACTGATCACGTGGCTATCATGCACTGATCACGTGGCTATCATGCACTGATCACGTGGCTGATCATGCAATGATCACGTAGCTACCATGTACTGGTCACGTGACTGATCATGCACTGATCACGTAATTGATCATGCACTGATCACGTGGCTGATCATGCACTGATCACGTGGCTGATCACACACTGATCACGTGACTGATCATGCACTGATCACGTGACTGATCATGCACTGATCACGTGGCTATCATGCACTGATCACGTGGCTATCATGCACTGATCACGTGGCTGATCATGCACGATCACGTGACTGATCATGCACTGATCACGTGACTGATCATGCACTGATCACGTGGCTGATCATGCACTGATCACGTGGCTATCATGCACTGATCACGTGGCTGATCATGCAATGATCACGTAGCGACCATGTACTGATCACGTGACTGATCATGCACTGATCACGTAATTGATCATGCACTGATCACGTGGCTGATCATGCACTGATCACGTGGCTGATCATGCACTGATCACGTGACTGATCATGCACTGATCACGTGACTGATCATGCACTGATCACGTGGCTATCATGCACTGATCACGTGGCTGATCATGCACTGATCACGTGGCTGATCATGCACTGATCACGTGGCTGATCATGCACTGATCACGTGACTGATCATGCACTGATCACGTGGCTATCATGCACTGATCACGTGGCTGATCATGCGATGATCACGAAGCTACCATGTACTGGTCACATGACTGATCATGCACTGATCACGTGACTGATCATGCACTGATCACGTGGCTATCATGCACTACTCACGTGGCTGATCATGCAATGATCATGTAGCTACCATGTACAGGTCACGTGAATGATCATACACCCATCAGGTGACTGATCATGCACTGATCACGTGGCTATCATGCACTGATCACGAGACTGATCATGCACTGATCACGTCTATATCATGCACTGATCACATGACTGCCCATGCACTGATCACGTGGATGATCATACACTAATCATGTGACAGATCATGCACTGATCACGTGGCTGATCATGCACTGATACCGTGACTGAGCATGGACTGATCACATGACTATCATGTAGTGATCACGTGACTTAATGGCGCTGATCATGTGACTGATCATGCGCTGATCATGTTTGCTATCATACACTGATCATGTGCCTCTGGAGGCAATAAACAAAGAGCTGAGTAGGCACGAATCAAACAGTCAGCAGGCAATAATCATGGAACTCAGCTGTGAGGAATCATGCTGCTCAGCTGGCAATAATCAAGCAGCTAGCAGGCAGGAATTACGCAGCACAGCTGGCAATTGTCAAGCAGATGACAGGCAGGAATCGTGCAGCTCAGCTGGCAATTGTCAAGCAGATGAGCAGACAGTAATCACGCAGCTCAGCAGGCCCTGATCACGTGACTGAGCATGCACTGTTCACGTGGCTGATCATACACTGATCACGTGACTGATCATGCACTGATCACTTGGATATCATGCACTGATCACGTGGCTGATCATACACTGATCACGTGCTGACCATGCACTGATCACGTGACTGATCATGCACTGATCACGTAACTGATCATGCACTGATCACGTGGCTGATCATGCACTGATCACGTGGCTGATCATGCACTGATCACGTGGCTGATCATGCACTGATCACGTAATTATCATGCACTGATCACGTGGCTGATCATGCACTGATCACGTGGCTGATCATGCACTGATCACGTGACTGATCATGCACTGATCACGTGACTGATCATGCACTGATCACGTGGCTATCATGCACTGATCACGTGGCTGATCATGCACTGATCACGTGACTGATCATGCACTGATCACGTGACTGATCATGCACTGATCACGTGACTGATCATGCACTGATCACGTGGCTGATCATGCACTGATCACGTGGCTATCATGCACTGATCACGTGGCTGATCATGCAATGATCACGTAGCTACCATGCACTGGTCACGTGACTGATCATGCACTGATCACGTAATTGATCATGCACTGATCACGTGACTGATCATGCACTGATCACGTGACTGATCATGCACTGATCACGTGACTGATCATGCACTGATCACGTGGCTATCATGCACTGATCACGTGGCTGATCATGCGATGATCACGCAGCTATCATGCACTGATCACGTGACTGATCATGCACTGATCACGTGACTGATCATGCACTGATCACGTGACTGATCATGCACTGATCACGTGACTGATCATGCACTGATCACGTAACTGATCATGCACTGATCACGTGGCTATCATGCACTGATCACGTGGCTGATCATGCACTGATCACGTGGCTGATCACACACTGTCACGTGACATATCATGCACTGATCACGTGGCACTCATGCACTGATCACGTGGCTGATCATACACTGATCACGTGACTGATCATGCACTGATCACGTGGCTATCATGCACTGATCACGTGGCTGTCATGCAATGATCACGTAGCTACCATATACTGATCACGTGACTGATCATGCACTGATCACGTGAATGATCATGCACTGATCACGTGACTGATCATGCACTGATCACGTGGCTATCATGCACTGATCACGTGGCTGATCATGCACTGATCACGTGGCAACCATGTACTGGTCACGTGACTGATCATGCACTGATCACGTAATTGATCATGCACTGATCACGTGGCTGATCATGCACTGATCACGTGGCTGATCACACATGATCACGTGACTGATCATGCACTGATCACGTGGCTATCATGCACTGATCACGTGGCTATCATGCACTGATCACGTGGATATCATGCACTGATCACGTGGCTATCATGCACTGATCACGTGGCTGATCATGCACTGATCACGTAGCTATCATGCACTGATCACGTGACTGATCATGCACTGATCACGTAACTGATCATGCACTGATCACGTGGCTGATCATGCACTGATCACGTGGCTGATCACACATGATCACGTGACTGATCATGCACTGATCACGTGGCTGATCATGCACTGATCACGTGACTGATCATGCACTGATCACGTGACTGATCATGCACTGATCACGTGGCTATCATGCACTGATCACGTGGCTGATCATGCACTGATCACGCAGCTATCATGCACTGATCACGTGACTGATCATGCACTGATCACGTAATTGATCATGCACTGATCACGTGGCTGATCATGCACTGATCACGTGACTGATCATGCACTGATCACGTGACTGATCATGCACTGATCACGTGGCTATCATGCACTGATCACGTGGCTGATCATGCACTGATCACGCAGCTACCATGCACTGATCACGTGACTGATCATGCACTGATCACGTAATTGATCATGCACTGATCACGTGGCTGATCATGCACTGATCACGTGACTGATCATGCACTGATCACGTGACTGATCATGCACTGATCACGTGGCTATCATGCACTGATCACGTGGCTGATCATGCACTGATCACGTGCCTGATCATGCACTGATCACATGACTGATCATGCACTGATCACGTGACTGATCATGCACTGATCACGTGGCTATCATGCACTACTCACGTGGCTGATCATGCAATGATCACGTAGCTACCATGTACTGGTCACGTGACTGATCATGCACTGATCACGTGACTGATCATGCACTGATCACGTGGCTATCATGCACTGATCACGTGGCTGATCATGCACTGATCACGTGCCTGATCATGCACTGATCACGTGACTGATCATGCACTGATCACGTAGCAATCATGCACTGATCACGTGGCTGATCATGCACTGATCACGTGGCTATCATGCACTGATCACGTGGCTATCATGCACTGATCACGTGGCTGATCATGCACTGATACCGTGACTGAGCATGGACTGATCACATGACTATCATGTAGTGATCACGTGACTTAATGGCGCTGATCATGTGACTGATCATGCGCTGATCATGTTTGCTATCATACACTGATCATGTGCCTCTGGAGGCAATAAACAAAGAGCTGAGTAGGCACGAATCAAACAGTCAGCAGGCAATAATCATGGAACTCAGCTGTGAGGAATCATGCTGCTCAGCTGGCAATAATCAAGCAGCTGAGCAGGCAGGAATTACACAGCACAGCTGGCAATTGTCAAGCAGATGACAGGCAGGAATCATGCAGCTCAGCTGGCAATTGTCAAGCAGATGAGCAGACAGTAATCACGCAGCTCAGCAGGCCCAGAACACGTGACTGAGCATGCACTGTTCACGTGGCTGATCATACACTGATCACGTGATTGATCATCCACTGATCACTTGGATATCATGCACTGATCACGTGGCTGATCATACACTGTTCACGTGTCTGAGCATGCACTGATCACGTGGCTGATCATACACTGCTCACGTAACTGATCATGCACTGATCACGTGGCTGATCATGCACTGATCACGTGGCTGATCATGCACTGATCACGTGGCTATCATGCACTGGTCACGTGACTGATCATGCACTGATCACGTAATTGATCATGCACTGATCACGTGGCTGATCATGCACTGATCACGTGACTGATCATGCACTGATCACGTGGCTATCATGCACTGATCACGTGGCTGATCATGCACTGATCACGTGGCTGATCACACACTGTCACGTGACATATCATGCACTGATCACGTGGCATCATGCACTGATCACGTGGCTGATCATACTCTGATCACGTGACTGATCATGCACATCACGTGGCTATCATGCACTGCTCACGTGGCTGTCATGCAATGATCACGTAGCTACCATGTACTGGTCACGTGACTGATCATGCACTGATCACGTAAATGATCATGCACTGATCACGTGACTGATCATGCACTGATCACGTGACTGATCATGCACTGATCACGTGGCTATCATGCACTGATCACGTGGCTGATCATGCACTGATCACGTAGCAACCATGTACTGGTCACGTGACTGATCATGCACTGATCACGTAATTGATCATGCACTGATCACGTGGCTCATCATGCACTGATCACGTGGCTGATCATGCACTGATCACGTGGCTGATCACACACGTATCACGTGACTGATCATGCACTGATCACGTGGCTATCATGCACTGATCACGTGGCTGTCATGCACTGATCACGTGGCTGATCACACACGTATCACATGACTGATCATGCACTGATCACGTGGCTGATCATGCACTGATCACGTGGCTATCATGCACTGATCACGTGGCTGATCATGCACTGATCACGTAGGTACCATGCACTGATCACGTGACTGATCATGCACTGATCACGTAATTGATCATGCACTGATCACGTGGCTGATCATGCACTGATCACGTGGCTGATCATGCACTGATCACATGACTGATCATGCACTGATCACGTGACTGATCATGCACTGATCACGTGACTATCATGCACTGATCACGTGGCTGATCATGCACTGATCACGTGCCTGGTCATGCACAGATCACATGACTGATCATGCACTGATCACGTGACTGATCATGCACTGATCACGTGGCTATCATGCACTATCACGTGGCTGATCATGCAATGATCACGTAGCTACCATGCACTGGTCACGTGACTGATCATGCACTGATCACGTGACTGATCATGCACTGATCACGTGGCTGATCATGCACTGATCACGTGGCTGATCATGCACTGATCACGTGACTGATCATGCACTGATCACATAGCTATCATGCACTGATCACGGGCTGATCATGCACTGATCATGTGACTGATCATGCGCTGATCATGTTTGCTATCATACACTGATCATGTTCCTCTGGAGGCAATAAACAAAGAGCTGAGTAGGCACGAATCAAACAGTCAGCAGGCAATAATCATGGAACTCAGCTGTGAGGAATCATGCTGCTCAGCTGGCAATAATCAAGCAGCTAGCAGGCAGGAATTACACAGCACAGCTGTCAATTGTCAAGCATATGACAGGCAGGAATCGTGCAGCTCAGCTGGCAATTGTCAAGCAGATGAGCAGACAGTAATCACGCAGCTCAGCAGGCCCTGATCACGTGACTGAGCATGCACTGTTCACGTGGCTGATCATACACTGATCACGTGATTGATCATGCACTGATCACTTGGATATCATGCACTGATCACGTGGCTGATCATACACTGATCACGTGACTGATCATGCACTGATCACGTGGCTATCATGCACTGATCACGTGGCTGATCATGCACTGATCACGTGTCTGATCATGCACTGATCACGTGGCTGATCATACACTGATCACGTAACTGATCATGCACTGATCACGTGGCTATCATGCACTGATCACGTGGCTGATCATGCACTGATCACGTGGCTGATCACACACTGTCACGTGACATATCATGCACTGATCACGTGGCACTCATGCACTGATCACGTGGCTGATCATACTCTGATCACGTAACTGATCATGCACTGATCACGTGGCTATCATGCACTGCTCACGTGGCTCGTCATGGAATGATCACGAAGCTACCATATACTGGTCACGTGACTGATCATGCACTGATCACGTAAATGATCATGCACTGATCACGTGACTGATCATGCACTGATCACGTGGCTGATCATGCACTGATCACGTGATTGATCATGCACTGATCACGTAATTGTCATGCACTGATCACGTGGCTATCATGCACTGATCACGTGGATGATCATGCACTGATCACGTGACTGATCATGCACTGATCACGTGGCTATCATGCACTGATCACGTGGCTGATCATACACTGATCACGGGACTGATCATGCACTGATCACGTGCTCTCATGCACTGACTACATGACTGACATGCACTGATCACGTGCTGATCATGCACTGATCACGTGACTGATCATGCACTGATCACGTGACTGATCATGCACTGATCACGTGGCTATCATGCACTGATCACGTGGCTGATCATACACTGATCACGTGCCTGATCATGCACTGATCACGTGGCTGATCATGCACTGCTCACGTGGCTGATCATGCAATGATCACGTAGCTACCATATACTGGTCACGTGACTGATCATGCACTGATCACGTAAATGATCATGCACTGATCACGTGACTGATCATGCACTGATCACGTGACTGATCATGCACTGATCACGTGGCTATCATGCACTGATCACGTGGCTGATCATGCAATGATCACGTAGCAACCATGTACTGGTCACGTGACTGATCATGCACTGATCACGTAATTGATCATGCACTGATCACGTGGCTCATCATGCACTGATCACGTGACTGATCATGCACTGATCACGTGACTGATCATGCACTGATCACGTGGCTATCATGCACTGATCACGTGGCTGATCATGCACTGATCACGTGCCTATCATGCACTGATCACGTGACTGATCATGCACTGATCACGTGGCTATCATGCACTGATCACGTGGCTGATCATGCACTGATCACGTCCTGATCATGCACTGATCACGTGACTGATCATGCACTGATCACGTGGCTATCATGCACTGATCACGTGGATATCATGCACTGATCACGTGGCTGTCATGCACTGATCACGTGACTGATCATGCACTGATCACGTGGTATCATGCACTGATCACGTGGCTGATCATGCACTGATCACGTGTCTGATCATGCACTGATCACGTGGCTGATCATGCACTGATCACGTAGCTGATCATGCACTGATCACGTGGCTATCATGCACTGATCACGTGGCTGATCATGCACTGATCACGTAGCTTACATGTACTGGTCACGTGACTGATCATGCACTGATCACGTAATTGATCATGCACTGATCACGTGACTGATCATGCACTGATCACGTGACTGATCATGCACTGATCACGTGGCTATCATGCACTGATCACGTGGCTGATCATGCAATGATCACGTAGCTACCATGTACTGGTCACGTGACTGATCATGCACTGATCACGTAATTGATCATGCACTGATCACGTGGCTGATCATGCACTGATCACGTGACTGATCATGCACTGATCACGTGACTGATCATGCACTGATCACGTGGCTATCATGCACTGATCACGTGGCTGATCATGCACTGATCACGTGACTGATCATGCACTGATCACGTGACTGATCATGCACTGATCACGTGGATATCATGCACTGATCACGTGGCTGATCATGCACTGATCACGTGTCTGATCATGCACTGATCACGTGGCTGATCATGCACTGATCACGTAACTGATCATGCACTGATCACGTGGATATCATGCACTGATCACGTGGCACTCATGCACTGATCACGTGGCTGATCACACACTGCTCACGTAACTGATCATGCACTGATCACGTGGCTATCATGCACTGATCACGTGGCTGATCATGCACTGATCACGTAGCTACCATGCACTGGTCACGTGACTGATCATGCACTGATCACGTAAATGATCATGCACTGATCACGTGACTGATCATGCACTGATCACGTGACTGATCATGCACTGATCACGTAATTCATCCTGCACTGATCACGTGACTGATCATGCACTGATCACGTGGCTGATCACACACTGATCACGTGACTGATCATGCACTGATCACGTGGCTATCATGCACTGATCACGTGGCTGATCATGCACTGATCACGTGGCTGATCATGCACTGATCACGTGACTGATCATGCACTGATCACGTGACTGATCATGCACTGATCACGTGGCTGATCATGCACTGATCACGTGACTGATCATGCACTGATCACGTGGCTGATCATGCACTGATCACGTGACTGATCATGCACTGATCACGTGACTGATCATGCACTGATCACGTGGCTATCATGCACTGATCACGTGGCTGATCATGCACTGATCACGCAGCTACCATGCACTTGTCACGTGACTGATCATGCACTGATCACGTGGCTGATCATGCACTGATCACGTGACTGATCATGCACTGATCACGTGACTGATCATGCACTGATCACGTGGCTATCATGCACTGATCACATGGCTGATCATGCACTGATCACGTGCCTGATCATGCACTGATCACGTGACTGATCATGCACTGATCACGTGACTGATCATGCACTGATCACGTGGCTATCATGCACTGATCACGTGGCTGATCATGCACTGATCACGTGCCTGATCATGCACTGATCACGTGACTGATCATGCACTGATCACGTAGCAATCATTCACTGATCACCTGGCTGATCATGCACTGATCACGTGGCTATCATGCAATGATCACGTAGCTATCATGCACTGATCACGTGGCTGATCATGCACTGATACCGAGACTGAGCATGGACTGATCACATGACTATCATGTAGTGATCACGTGACTTAATGGCGCTGACCATGTGACTGATCATGCGCTGAGCATGTTTGCTATCATACACTGATCATGTGCCTCTGGAGGCAATAAACAAAGAGCTGAGTAGGCATGAATCAAACAGTCAGCAGGTAATAATCATGGAACTCAGCTGTGAGGAATCATGCTGCTCAGCTGGCAATAATCAAGCAGCTGAGCAGGCAGGAATTACACACAACAGCTGGCAATTCTCAAGCAGATGAGCACACAGTAATCACGCAGCTCAGCAGGCCCTGGTCACGTGACTGAGTATGCACTGTTCACCTGGCTGATCATACACTGATCACGTGATTGATCATGCACTGATCACTTGGATATCATGCACTGATCACGTGGCTCATCATACACTGTTCACGGGTCTGACCATGCACTATCACGTGGCTGATCATACACTGCTCACGTAACTGATCATGCACTGATCACGTAATTGATCATGCACTGATCACGTGGCTGATCATGCAATGATCACATAGCTACCATGTACTGGTCTCGTGAGTTATCATGCACTGATCACGTAATTCATCATGCACTGATCACGTGGCTGATCATGCACTGAACACATGACTGATCATGCACTGATCACGTGACTGATCATGCACTGATCACGTGGCTATCATGCACTGCTCACGTGGCTGATCATGCAGTGATCATGCAGCTACCATGTAGTGGTTACATGACTGATCATGCACTGATCACGTAATTGATCATGCACTGATCACCTGGCTTATCATGCATTCATCATGTGACTGATTATGTGCTGATTATGTTTAGTGTCACACACTGATCATGTGCATCTGGAGGCAATGAACAAAGAGCTGAGTAGGCAGGAATCAGTCAGCAGGCTATAATCATGGAACTCAACTCTGAGAAATCATGCTGCTCAGCTGGCAATAATCAAGTAGATGAGCAGGCAGGAATTACGCAGCACAGGTGGCAATTGTCAAGGAGATGACAGGCAGGAATCGTGCAGCTCAGCTGGCAATTGTCAAGCAGATAAGCAGACAGTAATCACGCAGCTCAGCAGGCCCTGATCACGTGACTGAGCATGCACTGTTCACATGGCTGATCACACAACTATCACGTGACTGATCATGCACTGATCACGTGGCTCTCATGCACTGATCACGTGATTGCGCATGCATTGTTCACGTAATATTATGCACTGATCACGTGGCTATCATGCACTGATGACGTGGCTGATCATGCACTGATCATATGACTGATCATGCACTGATCACGTAGCTATCTTGCACTGATCACTTGGCTGATCATACACTCATCACGGGACTGATCGTGCACTGATCACGGCGGTATCATGCATTGATTACATGACTCCACATGCACTGATCACGTGGATGATCATGCACTGATCACGTGACTGACCGTGCACTGATCACGTGACTGATCATGCACTGATCACGTGTCTTTCATGCACTGATCACTTGGCTGACATACACTGATCACGTGCCTAGTCATGCACTGATCACGTGGCTGATCATGCACTGATCACGTGACTGATCATGCACTGATTACGTGGCTATCATGCACTGATCACCGGGCTATCATGCACTGATCACGTGACTGATCATGCACTGATCACGTGACTGATCATGCACTGAACACGTGCCTATCATGCACTGATCACTTGGCTGGACATACACTGATCACGTGCCTGGTTATGCATTGATCACGTGGCTGATCATGCACTGATCACGTGATTGATCATGCACTGATCACGTGGCTATCATGCACTGATCACCTGGCTATCATGCACTGATCACGTGACTGATCACACACCTATCAGGTGACTGATCATGCACTGATCACGTGGCTCTCATGAACTTATCACGTGATTGCGCATGCATTGTTCACGTAATAGTATGCACTGTTCACGTGGCTATCATGCACTGATGACGTGGCTGATCATGCACTGATCATATGACTGATCATGCACTGATCACGTGGCTATCATGCACTGATCACTTGGCTGGACATACACTGATCACGTGGCTGGTCATGCACTGATCACGTGGCTGATCATGCACTGATCACGTGACTGATCATGCACTGATCACGTGGCTATCATGCACTGATCACGTGGCTATCATGCACTGATCACGTGACTGATCGTGCACTGATCACGTGACTGATCATGCACTGATCACGTGTCTATCATGCACTGATCACGTGGCTATCATGCACTGATCACCTGGCTATCATGCACAGATCACCTGACTGATCATGCACTGATCACGTTACTGATCATGCACTGATCACGTGGCTATCATGCACTGATCACTTGGCTGGACATACACTGATCACGTGCCTGGTCATGCACTGATCACGTGGCTGATCATGCACTGATCACGTGACTGATCATGCACCGATCTCGTGTCTGATCATGCACTGATCACGTGGCTATCATGCACTGCTCACGTGGCTGATCATGCGATGATCACGCAGCTACCATGTACTGGTCACATGACTGATCATGCACTGATCACGTGACTATTCATGCAGTGATCACGTGGCTATCATGCACTACTCACGTGGTTGATCATGCAATGATCATGTAGCTACCATGCACTGATCACGTGACTGATCATGCACCGATCACGTGGCTGATCATGCACTGATACCGTGACTGAGCATGGACTGATCACATGACTATCATGTAGTGATCACGTGACTTAATGTCGCTGATCATGTGACTGATCATGCGCTGATCATGTTTGCTATCATACACTGATCATGTGCCTCTGGAGGCAGTAAACAAAGACATGAGTAGGCACGAATCAAACAGTCAGCAGGCAATAATCATGGAACTCAGCTGTGAGGAATCATGCTGCTCAGCTGGCAATAATCAAGCAGCTGAGCAGGCAGGAATTACGCAGCACAGCTGGCAATTGTCAAGCCGATGACAGGCAGGAATTGTGCAGCCCAGCTGGCAATTGTCAAGCAGATGAGCAGACAGTAATCACCCAGCTCAGCAGGCCCAGATCACGTGACTGAGCATGCACTGTTCACGTGGCTGATCATACACTGATCACGTGATTGAGCATGCACTGATCACTTGGATATCATGCACTGATCACGTGGCTGATCATACACTGTTCACGTGTCTGACCATGCACTGATCACGTGGCTGATCATACACTGCTCACGTAACTGATCATGCACTGATCACGTGGCTATCATGCACTGAATACGTGGCTGAACATGCACTGTTCACGTGGCTGATCACACAACTGTCACGTGACATATCATGCACTGATCACGTGGCACTCATGCACTGATCACGTGGCTGATCATACTCTACTCACGTAACTCATCATGCACACATCACATGGCTACCATGCACTGCTCAAGTGGTTCGTCATGAATGATCACCAACCTACCATATACTGGTCACGTGACTGATCATGCACAGATCACGTAAATGATCATGCACTGTTCACGTGACTGATCATGTACTGATCACGTGACTAATCATGAAGTGATCACGTGGCTATCCTGCATTGATCATGTGGCTATCATGCACTGATCACGTGGCTGATCATACACTGATCACGTGACTGATCATGCACTGTTCACGAGAGTGATCATGCACTGTTCTCGTGGATATCATGCACTGATCACGTGTTTGATCATACACTGTTCACATGTCTGACCATGCACTGCTCACAAGGCTGATCATACACTGTTCACGTAACTGTTCATGCACTGATCACGTGGCTATCATGCACTGATCACTTGGCTGGTCATACACTGATCACGCAGCTACCATGTACTGGTCACGTGACTGATCATGCACTGATGACGTAATTTATCATGCACTGATCATGTGGCTGATCATGCACTGATCACTTGACTGATCATGCACTGATCACGTGACTTATCATGCACTGATCACGTGGCAATCATGCACTGATCACATGGCTGGTCATACACTGATCACGTGCCTGGTCATGTACAGATTACATGACTGATCATGCACTGATCACGTCACTGATCATGCACTGATCACGAGGCTATCATGCACTACTCTCGTGGCTGATCATGCAATGATCATGTAGCTACCATGTACCGCTCACGTGACTGATCATACACCCGTCAGGTGACTAATCATGCCTGATCACGTGGCTATCATGCACTGTTCACGTGGCTGATCATACACTGATCACCTGCCTGGTCATGCACAGATCACGTGACTAATCATGAACTGATCACGTAGCAATCATTCACTGATGACCTGGCTGATCATGCACTGATCACGTGGCTATTATGCAATGATCACGTGGCTATCATGCACTGATCACGTGGCTGATCATGCACTGATACCGTGACTGAGCATGGACTGATCACATGACTATCATGTAGTGATCACTTGACTTAATGGCGCTGACCATGTGACTGATCATGCGCTGAGGATATTTGCTATCATACACTGATCATGTGCCTCTGGAGGCAATAAACAAAGAGCTGAGTAGGCACGAATCAAACAGTCAGCAGGCAATAACCATGGAACTCAGATGTGAGGAATCATGCTGCTCAGCTGGCAATAATCAAGCAGCTGAGTAGGCAGGAATTACACAGCACAGCTGGCAATTGTCAAGCAGATGACAGGCAGGAATCATGCAGCTCAGCTGGCAATTGTCAAGCAGATGAGCAGACAGTAATCACGCAGCTCAGCAGGCCAAGAACACGTGACTGAGCATGCACTGTTCACCTGGCTGATCATACACTGATCCCGTGATTGATCAACCACTGATCACTTGGATATCATGCACTGATCACGTGGCTAATCATACACTGTTCACGTGTGTGAGCATGCACTGATCACGTGGCTGATCATACACTGCTCACGTAACTGATCATGCACTGATCACTTAATTGATCATGCACTGATCACGTGGCTGATCATGCAATGATCACCTAGCTACCATGTACTGGTCCCGTGAGTGATCATGCACTGATCACGTAATTGATCATGGACTTATCACGTGGCTGATCATGCACTGAACACGTGACTGATCATGCACTGATCACGTGGCTATCATGCACTGAATACGTGGCTGAACATGCACTGTTCACGTGGCTGATCACACACCTGTCACGTGACATATCATGCACTGATCACGTGGCACTCATGCACTGATCACGTGTCTGATCATACTCTGCTCACGTAACTGATCATGCACACATCTCGTGGATATCATGCACTGCTCACGTGGCTCGTCATGGAATGATCACGTAGCTACCATATACTGGTCATGTGACTGATCATGCAAAGATCACCTAAATGATCATGCACTGTTCACGTGACTGATCATGTACTGATCAGGTGACTGATCATGCACTGATCACGTGGCTATCATGCCCTGCTCACGTGGCTGATCATGCAAGGATCACGTAGCAACCATGTACTGGTCACGTGACTGATCATGCACTGATCACGTAATTGATACTGCACTGATCACGTGGCTCATCATGCACTGATCACGTGGCTGTCATGCACTGACCACGTGGCTGATCACACACGTATCACATGACTGATCAGGCACTGATCACGTGGCTCTCATGCACTGATCACGTGGCTGTCTTGCACTGATCACGTGGCTGATCACACACGTATCACATGACTGATCATGCACTGATCACGTGGCTCTCATGCACTGATCACGTGGTTATCATGCACTGATCACCTGGCTGATCAGGCAATGATCACGTAGGTACCATGTACTGGTCACGTGACTGATCATGCACTGATCACGTAATTGATCATGCACTGATCATGTGGCTGATCATGCACTGATCACCTGGCTGATCATACACTGATCACATAACTGATCATGCACTGATCACGTGACTGATCATGCATTGATCACTTGACTATCATGCACTGATCACTTGGCTGGACATACACTGATCACGTGCCAGGTCATGCACAGATTACATGACTGATCATGCACTGAACACGTGACTGATCATGCACTGATCACGTGGCTATCATGCACTACTCACGTGGCTGATCATGCAATGATCATGTAGCTACCATGTACCGGTCAGGTGACTGATCATACACCCATCAGGTGACGGATCATGCACTGATCACGTGGCTGATCATACACTGATCACCTGCCTGGTCATGCACAGATCACGTGACAAATCATGAACTGATCACATAGCTATCATGAACTGATCACCGGGCTGATCATGCACTGATCATTTGACTGATCATGCGCTGATCACCTTTGCTATCATACACTGATCATGTGCCTCTGGAGGCAATAAACAAAGAGCTGAGTAGGCACGAATCAAACAGTCAGCAGGCAATAATCATGGAACTCAGCTGTGAGGAATCATGCTGCTCAGCTGGCAATAATCAAGCAGCTAGCAGGCAGGAATTACACAGCACAGCTGGCAATTGTCAAGCAGATGACAGGCAGGAATCGTGCAGCTCACCTGGCAATTGTCAAGCAGATGAGCAGACAGTAATCACGCAGCTCAGCAGGCCCTGATCACGTGACTGAGCATGCACTGTTCACGTGGCTGATCATACACTGATCACGTGATTGATCATGCACTGATCACTTGGATAGCATGCACTGATCACGTGGCTGATCATACACTGATTACGTGATTGATCATGCACTGATCACATGGATATCATGCACTTATCACGTGGCTGATCATACACTGATCACGTGGCTATCATGCACTGATCACTTGGCTGGACATCCACTGATCACGTGCCTGGTCATGCACTGATAACGTGGCTGATCATGCACTGATCACGTGACTGATCATGCCCTGAATTCGTGTCTGATCATGCATTGATCACGTGGCTATCATGCACTGCTCACGTGGTGATCATGCGATGATCACGCAGCTACCATGTACTGGTCACATGACTGATCATGCACTGATCACGTGACTGATCATGCAGTGATCACGTGACTATCATGCACTGCTCACGTGGCTGATCATGCGATGTTCACGCAGCTACCATGAACTGGTCACCTGACTGATCATGCACTGATCTCGTGTCTGATCATGCACTGATCACGTGGCTATCATGCACTACTCACGTATCTGATCATGTGATGATCACACAGTTACCATGTACTGGTCACATGACTGATCATGCAGTGATCACGTGACTGATCATGCAGTGATCATGTGGCTACCATGCACTACTCACGTGGCTGATCATGCAATGATCATGTAGCTACCATGTACAGGTCACGTGAATGATCATACACCCATCAGGTGACTGATCATGCACTGATCACGTGGCTATAATGCACTGATCACGAGACTGATCATGCACTGATCACGTCTATATCATGCACTGATCACATGACTGCCGATGCACTGATCACGTGGATGATCATACACTAATCATGTGACAGATCATGCACTGATCACGTGGCTGATCATGCACTGATACTGTGACTGAGCATGGACTTATCACATGACTATCATGTAGTGATTACGTGACTTAATTGCGCTGATCATGTGACTGATCATGCGCTGATCATGTTTGCTATCATACACTGATCATGTGCCTCTGGAGGCAATAAACAAAGAGCTGAGTAGGCACGAATCAAACAGTCAGCAGGCAATAATCATGGAACTCAGGTGTGAGGAATCATGCTGCTCAGCTGGCAATAATCAAGCAGCTGAGCAGGCAGGAATTACGCAGCAGAGCTGACAATTGTCAAGCAGATGACAGGCAGGAATCACGCAGCTCAGCAGGCCCAGATCACGTGACTGAGCATGCACTGTTCACGTGGCTGATCATACAGTGCTCACGTAACTGATAATGCACTGATCACGTGGCTATCATGCACTGATCACGTGGCTGTTCATACACTGTTCACGTGTCTGACCATGCACTGATCACGTGGCTGATCATACACTGATCAGTTGGCTATCATGCACTTATTACTTGGCTGATCATACACTGATCACGTGACTGATAATGCACTGATCATCTGGCTATCGTGCACTCATTACCTGGCTATCGTGCACTGATCACGTGGTTGATCATACACTGATCACGAGACTGATCATGCACTAATCACGTCTATATCATGCACTGATCACATGACTGCCCATGCACTGATCACGTGGCTGAATATGCAATGATCACGTAGCTACCATGCACTGATCACGTGACTGATCATGCACTGATCACGTAATTGATCATGCACTGATCACCTGGCTTATCATGCATTGATCATGTGACTGATCATGTGCTGATCATGTTCAGTGTCACACACTGATCATGTGCCTCTAGAGGCAAAGAACATAGAGCTGAGTAGGCAGGAAACAGTCAGCAGGCTATAATCATGGAACTCAGCTCTGAGAAATCATGCTGCTCAGCTGGCAATAATCAAATAGATGAGCAGGCAGGAATTACGCAGCACAGGTGGCAATTGTCAAGGAGATGGCAGGCAGGAATCGTGCAGCTCAGATGGCAATTGTCAAGCAGATGAGCAGACAGTAATCACGCAGCTCAGCAGGCCCTGATCACGTGACTGAGCATGCACTGTTCACATGGCTGATCACACACCTATCACGTGACTGATCATGCACTGATCACGTGGCTCTCATGCACTGATCACGTGGCTGATCATACACTGATCACGTGACTGATCATGCACTGTTCACGAGAGTGATCATGCACTGTTCTCGTGGATATCATGCACTGATCACGTGTTTGATCATACACTGTTCACGTGTCTGACCATGCACTGCTCACGTGGCTGATCATACACTGTTCACGTAACTGTTCATGCACTGATCACGTGGATATCATGCACTGATCACGTGGCACTCATGCACTGATCACGTGGCTGATCACACTCTGCTCACGTAACTGAACATGCACACATCAGGTGGCTATCATGCACTTCTCACCTGGCTGGTCATGCAAAGTTCACGTAGCTACCATATACTGGTCACGTGACTCATCATGCACAGATCACGTAAATTATCATGCACTGTTCACGTGACTGATCATGTACGTTTCACGTGACTGATCATGCACTGATCACGTAATTAATCCTGCACTGATCACCTGACTCATCATGCACGGATCACGTGGCTGATCACACACGTATCACGTGACTGATCATGCACTGATCACGTGGCTATCATGCACTGATCACGTGGCTGATCATGCACTGATCACGTGGCTGATCATGCACTGATCACGTGACTGATCATGCACTGAACACGTGACTGATCATGCACTTATCACGGGTCTGATCATGCACTGGTCACGTGACTGATCATGCACAGATCATGTGGCTGATCATGCACTGATCACGTGACTGATCATGCACTGAACACGTGACTGATCATGCACTGATCACGTGGCTATCATGCACTGATCACTTGGCTGGTCATACACTGATCACGCAGCTACCATGTACTTGTCACGTGACTGATCATGCACTGATCATGTGGCTGATCATGCACTCATCTCGTGATTGATCAGGCACTGATCACGTGACTTATCATGCACTGATCACGTGGCTATCATGCACTGATCACATGCCTGGTCATACACTGATCACGTGCCTGGTCATGCACAGATTACATGACTGATCATGCACTCATCACGTCACTGATAATGCACTGATCACGTGGCTATCATGCACTGTTCACGTGGCTGATCATACACTGATCACCTGCCTGGTCATGCACAGATCACGTGACTAATCATGAACTGATCACGTAGCAATCATTCACTGATCACCTGGCTGATCATGCACTGATCACGTGGCTATCATGCAATGATCACGTAGCTATCATGCACTGATCACGTGGCGGATCATGCACTGATACCGAGACTGAGCCTGGACTGATCACATGACTATCATGTAGTGATCACGTGACTTAATGGCGCTGACCATGTGACTGATCATGCGCTGAGCATGTTTGCTATCATACACTGATCATGTGCCTCTGGAGGCAATAAACAAAGAGCTGAGTAGGCATGAATCAAACAGTCAGCAGGTAATAATCATGGAACTCAGCTGTGAGGAATCATGCTGCTCAGCTGGCAATAATCAAGCAGCTGAGCAGGCAGGAATTACACACAACAGCTGGCAATTCTCAAGCAGATGAGCACACAGTAATCACGCAGCTCAGCAGGCCCTGGTCACGTGACTGAGTATGCACTGTTCACCTGGCTGATCATACACTGATCACGTGATTGATCATGCACTGATCACTTGGATATCATGCACTGATCACGTGGCTCATCATACACTGTTCACGGGTCTGACCATGCACTATCACGTGGCTGATCATACACTGCTCACGTAACTGATCATGCACTGATCACGTAATTGATCATGCACTGATCACGTGGCTGATCATGCAATGATCACATAGCTACCATGTACGGGTCTCGTGAGTTATCATGCACTGATCACGTAATTCATCATGCACTGATCACGTGGCTGATCATGCACTGAACACATGACTGATCATGCACTGATCACGTGACTGATCATGCACTGATCACGTGGCTATCATGCACTGCTCACGTGGCTGATCATGCAGTGATCATGCAGCTACCATGTAGTGGTTACATGACTGATCATGCACTGATCACGTAATTGATCATGCACTGATCACCTGGCTTATCATGCATTCATCATGTGACTGATTATGTGCTGATTATGTTTGGTGTCACACACTGATCATGTGCATCTGGAGGCAATGAACAAAGAGCTGAGTAGGCAGGAATCAGTCAGCAGGCTATAATCATGGAACTCAGGTGTGAGGAATCATGCTGCTCAGCTGGCAATAATCAAGCAGCTGAGCAGGCAGGAATTACGCAGCACAGCTGGCAATTGTCAAGCCGATGACAGGCAGGAATTGTGCAGCCCAGCTGGCAATTGTCAAGCAGATGAGCAGACAGTAATCACCCAGCTCAGCAGGCCCAGATCACGTGACTGAGCATGCACTGTTCACGTGGCTGATCATACACTGATCACGTGATTGAGCATGCACTGATCACTTGGATATCATGCACTGATCACGTGGCTGATTATACACTGTTCACGTGTCTGACCATGCACTGATCACGTGGCTGATCATACACTGCTCACGTAACTGATCATGCACTGATCACGTGGCTATCATGCACTGAATACGTGGCTGAACATGCACTGTTCACGTGGCTGATCACACACCTGTCACGTGACATATCATGCACTGATCACGTGGCACTCATGCACTGATCACGTGGCTGATCATACTCTACTCACGTAACTCATCATGCACACATCACGTGGCTACCATGCACTGCTCAAGTGGTTCGTCATGAATGATCACCAACCTACCATATACTGGTCACGTGACTGATCATGCACAGATCACGTAAATGATCATGCACTGTTCACGTGACTGATCATGTACTGATCACGTGACTAATCATGAAGTGATCACGTGGCTATCCTGCATTGATCACGTGGCTATCATGCACTGATCACGTGGCTGATCATACACTGATCACGTGACTGATCATGCACTGTTCACGAGAGTGATCATGCACTGTTCTCGTGGATATCATGCACTGATCACGTGTTTGATCATACACTGTTCACATGTCTGACCATGCACTGCTCACAAGGCTGATCATACACTGTTCACGTAACTGTTCATGCACTGATCACGTGGCTATCATGCACTGATCACTTGGCTGATCATACACTGATCACGCAGCTACCATGTACTGGTCACGTGACTGATCATGCACTGATGACGTAATTTATCATGCACTGATCATGTGGCTGATCATGCACTGATCACTTGACTGATCATGCACTGATCACGTGACTTATCATGCACTGATCACGTGGCAATCATGCACTGATCACATGGCTGGTCATACACTGATCACGTGCCTGGTCATGCACAGATTACATGACTGATCATGCACTGATCACGTCACTGATCATGCACTGATCACGAGGCTATCATGCACTACTCTCGTGGCTGATCATGCAATGATCATGTAGCTACCATGTACCGGTCACGTGACTGATCATACACCCGTCAGGTGACTAATCATGCCTGATCACGTGGCTATCATGCACTGTTCACGTGGCTGATCATACACTGATCACCTGCCTGGTCATGCACAGATCACGTGACTAATCATGAACTGATCACGTAGCAATCATTCACTGATGACCTGGCTGATCATGCACTGATCACGTGGCTATTATGCAATGATCACGTGGCTATCATGCACTGATCACGTGGCTGATCATGCACTGATACCGTGACTGAGCATGGACTGATCACATGACTATCATGTAGTGATCACTTGACTTAATGGCGCTGACCATGTGACTGATCATGCGCTGAGGATATTTGCTATCATACACTGATCATGTGCCTCTGGAGGCAATAAACAAAGAGCTGAGTAGGCACGAATCAAACAGTCAGCAGGCAATAACCATGGAACTCAGCTGTGAGGAATCATGCTGCTCAGCTGGCAATAATCAAGCAGCTGAGTAGGCAGGAATTACACAGCACAGCTGGCAATTGTCAAGCAGATGACAGGCAGGAATCATGCAGCTCAGCTGGCAATTGTCAAGCAGATGAGCAGACAGTAATCACGCAGCTCAGCAGGCCAAGAACACGTGACTGAGCATGCACTGTTCACCTGGCTGATCATTCACTGATCACGTGATTGATCAACCACTGATCACTTGGATATCATGCACTGATCACGTGGCTAATCATACACTGTTCACGTGTGTGAGCATGCACTGATCACGTGGCTGATCATACACTGCTCACGTAACTGATCATGCACTGATCACTTAATTGATCATGCACTGATCACGTGGCTGATCATGCAATGATCACCTAGCTACCATGTACTGGTCCCGTGAGTGATCATGCACTGATCACGTAATTGATCATGGACTTATCACGTGGCTGATCATGCACTGAACACGTGACTGATCATGCACTGATCACGTGGCTATCATGCACTGAATACGTGGCTGAACATGCACTGTTCACGTGGCTGATCACACACCTGTCACGTGACATATCATGCACTGATCACGTGGCACTCATGCACTGATCACGTGTCTGATCATACTCTGCTCACGTAACTGATCATGCACACATCTCGTGGATATCATGCACTGCTCACGTGGCTCGTCATGGAATGATCACGTAGCTACCATATACTGGTCATGTGACTGATCATGCAAAGATCACCTAAATGATCATGCACTGTTCACGTGACTGATCATGTACTGATCAGGTGACTGATCATGCACTGATCACGTGGCTATCATGCCCTGCTCACGTGGCTGATCATGCAAGGATCACGTAGCAACCATGTACTGGTCACGTGACTGATCATGCACTGATCACGTAATTGATACTGCACTGATCACGTGGCTCATCATGCACTGATCACGTGGCTGTCATGCACTGACCACGTGGCTGATCACACACGTATCACATGACTGATCAGGCACTGATCACGTGGCTCTCATGCACTGATCACGTGGCTGTCTTGCACTGATCACGTGGCTGATCACACACGTATCACATGACTGATCATGCACTGATCACGTGGCTCTCATGCACTGATCACGTGGTTATCATGCACTGATCACCTGGCTGATCAGGCAATGATCACGTAGGTACCATGTACTGGTCACGTGACTGATCATGCACTGATCACGTAATTGATCATGCACTGATCATGTGGCTGATCATGCACTGATCACCTGGCTGATCATACACTGATCACATAACTGATCATGCACTGATCACGTGACTGATCATGCATTGATCACTTGACTATCATGCATTGATCACTTGGCTGGACATACACTGATCACGTGCCAGGTCATGCACAGATTACATGACTGATCATGCACTGAACACGTGACTGATCATGCACTGATCACGTGGCTATCATGCACTACTCACGTGGCTGATCATGCAATGATCATGTAGCTACCATGTACCGGTCAGGTGACTGATCATACACCCATCAGGTGACGGATCATGCACTGATCACGTGGCTGATCATACACTGATCACCTGCCTGGTCATGCACAGATCACGTGACAAATCATGAACTGATCACATAGCTATCATGAACTGATCACCGGGCTGATCATGCACTGATCATTTGACTGATCATGCGCTGATCATCTTTGCTATCATACACTGATCATGTGCCTCTGGAGGCAATAAACAAAGAGCTGAGTAGGCACGAATCAAACAGTCAGCAGGCAATAATCATGGAACTCAGCTGTGAGGAATCATGCTGCTCAGCTGGCAATAATCAAGCAGCTAGCAGGCAGGAATTACACAGCACAGCTGGCAATTGTCAAGCAGATGACAGGCAGGAATCGTGCAGCTCACCTGGCAATTGTCAAGCAGATGAGCAGACAGTAATCACGCAGCTCAGCAGGCCCTGATCACGTGACTGAGCATGCACTGTTCACGTGGCTGATCATACACTGATCACGTGATTGATCATGCACTGATCACTTGGATAGCATGCACTGATCACGTGGCTGATCATACACTGATTACGTGATTGATCATGCACTGATCACTTGGATATCATGCACTTATCACGTGGCTGATCATACACTGTTCACGTGTCTGACCATGCACTGATCACGTGGCTGATCATACACTGCTCACTTAACTGATCATGCACTGATCACGTGGCTATCATGCACTGAATACGTGGCTGAACATACACTGTTCACGTGGCTGATCACACACCTGTCACGTGACATATCATGCACTGAGCACGTGGCACTCATGCACTGATCACGTGGCTGATCATACTCTGCTCACCTAACTGATCATGCACACATCACGTGGCTATCATGCACTCCTCACGTGGTTCGTCATGGAATGATCACGAAGCTACCATATACTGGTCACGTGACTGATCATGCACAGATCACGTAAATGATCATGCACTGTTAACGTGAATGATCATGCACTGATCACGTGGCTCTCATGCACAGATCACGTGATTGCGCATGCACTGATCACGTAATTGTATGCACTGATCACGTGGCTATCATGCACTGATGACGTGGATGATCATGCACTGATCATGTGACTGATCATGCACTGATCACGTAACTATCTTGCATTGGTCACTTAGCTGATCATACATTCATCACGGGACTGATCGTGCACTGATTGCGGTGCTCTCATGCATTGACTACATGACTCCACATGCACTGATCATGTGCATGATCATGCACTGCTCCCGTGACTGACCATGCACTGACCACGTGACTGATCATGCACTGATCACCTGGCTATCATGCACTGATCATTTGGATGGTCATACACTGATCATGTGCCTGGTCATGCACTGATCATGTGGCTGATCATGCACTGCTCACGTGCCTGGTCATGCAATGATAACGTAGCTACCGTATACTGGTCACGCGACTGATCATGCACAGATCACGTACATGATCATGCACTGTTCCCGTGACTGATCATGTACTGATCACGTGACTGATCATGCACTGACCACGTGGCTATCATGCTCTCCTCACGTGGGTGTTCATGCAATGATCACGTAGCAACCATGTACTGGTCACCTGACTGATCATGCACTGATCATGTAATTGATCCAGCACTGATCACGTGGCTCATCATGCACTGATCACGTGACTGTTCACGCACTGATCACTTGACTGATCATGCACTGATCACGTGCCTATAATGCCCTGAGTACGTGGCTGATCATACACTTTTCACGTGCCTAGTCATGCACAGATCACGTGACTAATCATGAACTTATCACGTGGCTATAATGCACTGATCATGTGGCTGATCATACACTGTTCAAGTTCCTGGTCATGCACAGATCACGTGACTAATGATGAACTGATCACGGGGTTATAATTCACTGATCACGTGGATATCATGCACTGATTACGAGCCTGTCATGCACAGATCACGTGACTAATCATGAACTGATCACGTAGGTATCATGCACTGATCACGTGGCTGATCATACACTGTTCACGTGTCTGATCATGCACTTATCACGTGGCTGATCATACACTGCTCACGTAGCTGATCATGCACTGATCACGTGTCTATCATGCAGTGCTCACGTGGCTGATCCTGCAATGATCACGTAGCTTACATGTACGGTCACGTGACTGATCATGCATTGGTAACGTAATTGATCATGCACTGATCACGTGACTGATCATGTACTGATCACGTGATTGATCATGCACTGATCACGTGTCTATCATGCACTGCTTACGTGGCTGATCATACAATGTTCACATAGCTACCATGTACTGGTCACATGACTGATCATGCACTGATCACGTAATTGATCATGCACTGATCAAGTGGGTGATCATACACTGCTCACGTGACTGATCATGCACTCTTCACGAGACTCATCATGCACTGATCACGTGGCTATCATGCACTGATCACGTGGCTGATCATACACTGATCACGTGACTGATCATGCACTGTTCACGAGAGTGATCATGCACTGTTCTCGTGGATATCATGCACTGATCACGTGTTTGATCATACACTGTTCACGTGTCTGACCATGCACTGCTCACGTGGCTGATCATACACTGTTCACGTAACTGTTCATGCACTGATCACGTGGATATCATGCACTGATCACGTGGCACTCATGCACTGATCACGTGGCTGATCACACTCTGCTCACGTAACTGAACATGCACACATCAGGTGGCTATCATGCACTTCTCACCTGGCTGGTCATGCAAAGTTCACGTAGCTACCATATACTGGTCACGTGACTCATCATGCACAGATCACGTAAATGATCATGCACTGTTCACGTGACTGATCATGTACGTTTCACGTGACTGATCATGCACTGATCACGTAATTAATCCTGCACTGATCACCTGACTCATCATGCACGGATCACGTGGCTGATCACACACGTATCACGTGACTGATCATGCACTGATCACGTGGCTATCATGCACTGATCACGTGGCTGATCATGCACTGATCATGTGGCTGATCATGCACTGATCACGTGACTGATCATGCACTGAACACGTGACTGATCATGCACTTATCACGGGTCTGATCATGCACTGGTCACGTGACTGATCATGCACAGATCATGTGGCTGATCATGCACTGATCACGTGACTGATCATGCACTGAACACGTGACTGATCATGCACTGATCACGTGGCTATCATGCACTGATCACTTGGCTGGTCATACACTGATCATGCAGCTACCATGTACTTGTCATGTGACTGATCATGCACTGATCATGTGGCTGATCATGCACTCATCTCGTGATTGATCAGGCACTGATCACGTGACTTATCATGCACTGATCACGTGGCTATCATGCACTGATCACATGCCTGGTCATACACTGATCACGTGCCTGGTCATGCACAGATTACATGACTGATCATGCACTCATCACGTCACTGATAATGCACTGATCACGTGGCTATCATGCACTGTTCACGTGGCTGATCATACACTGATCACCTGCCTGGTCATGCACAGATCACGTGACTAATCATGAACTGATCACGTAGCAATCATTCACTGATCACCTGGCTGATCATGCACTGATCACGTGGCTATCATGCAATGATCACGTAGCTATCTTGCACTGATCACTTGGCTGATCATACACTCATCACGGGACTGATCGTGCACTGATCACGGCGGTATCATGCATTGATTACATGACTCCACATGCACTGATCACGTGGATGATCATGCACTGATCACGTGACTGACCGTGCACTGATCACTTGACTGATCATGCACTGATCACGTGTCTTTCATGCACTGATCACTTGGCTAGACATACATTGATCACGTGCCTAGTCATGCACTGATCACGTGGCTGATCATGCACTGATCACGTGACTGATCATGCACTGATTATGTGGCTATCATGCACTGATCACCGGGCTATCATGCACTGATCACGTGACTGATCATGCACTGATCACGTGACTGATCATGCACTGAACACGTGCCTATCATGCACTGATCACTTGGCTGGACATACACTGATCACGTGCCTGGTTATGCATTGATCACGTGGCTGATCATGCACTGATCACGTGATTGATCATGCACTGATCACGTGGCTATCATGCACTGATCACCTGGCTATCATGCACAGATCACGTGACTGATCACACACCTATCAGGTGACTGTTCATGCACTGATCACGTGGCCCTCATGAACTTATCACGTGATTGCGCATGCATTGTTCACGTAATAGTATGCACTGTTCACGTGGCTATCATGCACTGATGACGTGGCTAATCATGCACTGATCATATGACTGATCATGCACTGATCACGTGTCTATCATGCACTGATCACTTGGCTGGACATACACTGATCACGTGCCTGGTCATGCACTGATCACGTGGCTGATCACGCACTGATCACGTGACGTATCATGCACTGATCACGTGGCTATCATGCACTGATCACGTGGCTATCATGCACTGATCACGTGACTGATCGTGCACTGATCACGTGACTGATCATGCACTGATCACGTGTCTATCATGCACTGATCACGTGGCTATCATGCACTGATCACCTGGCTATCATGCACAGATCACCTGACTGATCATGCACTGATCACGTTACTGATCATGCACTGATCACGTGGCTATCATGCACTGATCACTTGGCTGGACATACACTGATCACGTGCCTGGTCATGCACTGATCACGTGGCTGATCATGCACTGATCACGTGACTGATCATGCACCGATCTCGTGTCTGATCATGCACTGATCACGTGGCTATCATGCACTGCTCACGTGGCTGATCATGCGATGATCACGCAGCTACCATGTACTGGTCACATGACTGATCATGCACTGATCACGTGACTATTCATGCAGTGATCACGTGGCTATCATGCACTACTCACGTGGTTGATCATGCAATGATCATGTAGCTACCATGCACTGATCACGTGACTGATCATGCACCGATCACGTGGCTGATCATGCACTGATACCGTGACTGAGCATGGACTGATCACATGACTATCATGTAGTGATCACGTGACTTAATGTCGCTGATCATGTGACTGATCATGCGCTGACCATGTTTGCTATCATACACTGATCATGTGCCTCTGGAGGCAGTAAACAAAGACATGAGTAGGCACGAATCAAACAGTCAGCAGGCAATAATCATGGAACTCAGGTGTGAGGAATCATGCTGCTCAGCTGGCAATAATCAAGCAGCTGAGCAGGCAGGAATTACGCAGCACACCTGGCAATTGTCAAGCCGATGACAGGCAGGAATTGTGCAGCCCAGCTGGCAATTGTCAAGCAGATGAGCAGACAGTAATCACCCAGCTCAGCAGGCCCAGATCACGTGACTGAGCATGCACTGTTCACGTGGCTGATCATACACTGATCACGTGATTGAGCATGCACTGATCACTTGGATATCATGCACTGATCACGTGGCTGATCATACACTGTTCACGTGTCTGACCATGCACTGATCACGTGGCTGATCATACACTGCTCACGTAACTGATCATGCACTGATCACGTGGCTATCATGCACTGAATATGTGGCTGAACATGCACTGTTCACGTGGCTGATCACACACCTGTCACGTGACATATCATGCACTGATCACGTGGCACTCATGCACTGATCACGTGGCTGATCATACTCTACTCACGTAACTCATCATGCACACATCACGTGGCTACCATGCACTGCTCAAGTGGTTCGTCATGAATGATCACCAACCTACCATATACTGGTCACGTGACTGATCATGCACAGATCACGTAAATGATCATGCACTGTTCACGTGACTGATCATGTACTGATCACGTGACTAATCATGAAGTGATCACGTGGCTATCCTGCATTGATCACGTGGCTATCATGCACTGATCACGTGGCTGATCATACACTGATCACGTGACTGATCATGCACTGTTCACGAGAGTGATCATGCACTGTTCTCGTGGATATCATGCACTGATCACGTGTTTGATCATACACTGTTCACATGTCTGACCATGCACTGCTCACAAGGCTGATCATACACTGTTCACGTAACTGTTCATGCACTGATCACGTGGCTATCATGCACTGATCACTTGGCTGGTCATACACTGATCACGCAGCTACCATGTACTGGTCACGTGACTGATCATGCACTGATGACGTAATTTATCATGCACTGATCATGTGGCTGATCATGCACTGATCACTTGACTGATCATGCACTGATCACGTGACTTATCATGCACTGATCACGTGGCAATCATGCACTGATCACATGGCTGGTCATACACTGATCACGTGCCTGGTCATGCACAGATTACATGACTGATCATGCACTGATCACGTCACTGATCATGCACTGATCACGAGGCTATCATGCACTACTCTCGTGGCTGATCATGCAATGATCATGTAGCTACCATGTACCGGTCACGTGACTGATCATACACCCGTCAGGTGACTAATCATGCCTGATCACGTGGCTATCATGCACTGTTCACGTGGCTGATCATACACTGATCACCTGCCTGGTCATGCACAGATCACGTGACTAATCATGAACTGATCACGTAGCAATCATTCACTGATGACCTGGCTGATCATGCACTGATCACGTGGCTATTATGCAATGATCACGTGGCTATCATGCACTGATCACGTGGCTGATCATGCACTGATACCGTGACTGAGCATGGACTGATCACATGACTATCATGTAGTGATCACTTGACTTAATGGCGCTGACCATGTGACTGATCATGCGCTGAGGATATTTGCTATCATACACTGATCATGTGCCTCTGGAGGCAATAAACAAAGAGCTGAGTAGGCACGAATCAAACAGTCAGCAGGCAATAACCATGGAACTCAGCTGTGAGGAATCATGCTGCTCAGCTGGCAATAATCAAGCAGCTGAGTAGGCAGGAATTACACAGCACAGCTGGCAATTGTCAAGCAGATGACAGGCAGGAATCATGCAGCTCAGCTGGCAATTGTCAAGCAGATGAGCAGACAGTAATCACGCAGCTCAGCAGGCCAAGAACACGTGACTGAGCATGCACTGTTCACCTGGCTGATCATACACTGATCACGTGATTGATCAACCACTGATCACTTGGATATCATGCACTGATCACGTGGCTAATCATACACTGTTCACGTGTGTGAGCATGCACTGATCACGTGGCTGATCATACACTGCTCACGTAACTGATCATGCACTGATCACTTAATTGATCATGCACTGATCACGTGGCTGATCATGCAATGATCACCTAGCTACCATGTACTGGTCCCGTGAGTGATCATGCACTGATCACGTAATTGATCATGGACTTATCACGTGGCTGATCATGCACTGAACACGTGACTGATCATGCACTGATCACGTGGCTATCATGCACTGAATACGTGGCTGAACATGCACTGTTCACGTGGCTGATCACACACCTGTCACGTGACATATCATGCACTGATCACGTGGCACTCATGCACTGATCACGTGTCTGATCATACTCTGCTCATGTAACTGATCATGCACACATCTCGTGGATATCATGCACTGCTCACGTGGCTCGTCATGGAATGATCACGTAGCTACCATATACTGGTCATGTGACTGATCATGCAAAGATCACCTAAATGATCATGCACTGTTCACGTGACTGATCATGTACTGATCAGCTGACTGATCATGCACTGATCACGTGGCTATCATGCCCTGCTCACGTGGCTGATCATGCAAGGATCACGTAGCAACCATGTACTGGTCACGTGACTGATCATGCACTGATCACGTAATTGATACTGCACTGATCACGTGGCTCATCATGCACTGATCACGTGGCTGTCATGCACTGATCACGTGGCTGATCACACACGTATCACATGACTGATCAGGCACTGATCACGTGGCTCTCATGCACTGATCACGTGGCTGTCTTGCACTGATCACGTGGCTGATCACACACGTATCACATGACTGATCATGCACTGATCACGTGGCTCTCATGCACTGATCACGTGGTTATCATGCACTGATCACCTGGCTGATCAGGCAATGATCACGTAGGTACCATGTACTGGTCACGTGACTGATCATGCACTGATCACGTAATTGATCATGCACTGATCATGTGGCTGATCATGCACTGATCACCTGGCTGATCATACACTGATCACATAACTGATCATGCACTGATCACGTGACTGATCATGCATTGATCACTTGACTATCATGCACTGATCACTTGGCTGGACATACACTGATCACGTGCCAGGTCATGCACAGATTACATGACTGATCATGCACTGAACACGTGACTGATCATGCACTGATCACGTGGCTATCATGCACTACTCACGTGGCTGATCATGCAATGATCATGTAGCTACCATGTACCGGTCAGGTGACTGATCATACACCCATCAGGTGACGGATCATGCACTGATCACGTGGCTGATCATACACTGATCACCTGCCTGGTCATGCACAGATCACGTGACAAATCATGAACTGATCACATAGCTATCATGAACTGATCACCGGGCTGATCATGCACTGATCATTTGACTGATCATGCGCTGATCACCTTTGCTATCATACACTGATCATGTGCCTCTGGAGGCAATAAACAAAGAGCTGAGTAGGCACGAATCAAACAGTCAGCAGGCAATAATCATGGAACTCAGCTGTGAGGAATCATGCTGCTCAGCTGGCAATAATCAAGCAGCTAGCAGGCAGGAATTACACAGCACAGCTGGCAATTGTCAAGCAGATGACAGGCAGGAATCGTGCAGCTCACCTGGCAATTGTCAAGCAGATGAGCAGACAGTAATCACGCAGCTCAGCAGGCCCTGATCACGTGACTGAGCATGCACTGTTCACGTGGCTGATCATACACTGATCACGTGATTGATCATGCACTGATCACTTGGATAGCATGCACTGATCACGTGGCTGATCATACACTGCTCACGTAACTGATCATGCACTGATCACGTGGCTATCATGCACTGAATACGTGGCTGAACATACACTGTTCACGTGGCTGATCACACACCTGTCACGTGACATATCATGCACTGAGCACGTGGCACTCATGCACTGATCACGTGGCTGATCATACTCTGCTCACCTAACTGATCATGCACACATCACGTGGCTATCATGCACTCCTCACGTGGTTCGTCATGGAATGATCACGAAGCTACCATATACTGGTCACGTGACTGATCATGCACAGATCACGTAAATGATCATGCACTGTTAACGTGAATGATCATGCACTGATCACGTGGCTCTCATGCACAGATCACGTGATTGCGCATGCACTGATCATGTAATTGTATGCACTGATCACGTGGCTATCATGCACTGATGACGTGGATGATCATGCACTGATCATGTGACTGATCATGCACTGATCACGTAACTATCTTGCACTGGTCACTTAGCTGATCATACATTCATCACGGGACTGATCGTGCACTGATTGCGGTGCTCTCATGCATTGACTACATGACTCCACATGCACTGATCATGTGCATGATCATGCACTGCTCCCGTGACTGACCATGCACTGACCACGTGACTGATCATGCACTGATCACCTGGCTATCATGCACTGATCATTTGGATGGTCATACACTGATCATGTGCCTGGTCATGCACTGATCATGTGGCTGATCATGCACTGCTCACGTGGCTGGTCATGCAATGATCACGTAGCTACCGTATACTGGTCACGCGACTGATCATGCACAGATCACGTAAATGATCATGCATTGTTCCCGTGACTGATCATGTACTGATCACGTGACTGATCATGCACTGACCACGTGGCTATCATGCTCTCCTCACGTGGGTGTTCATGCAATGATCACGTAGCAACCATGTACTGGTCACCTGACTGATCATGCACTGATCATGTAATTGATCCAGCACTGATCACGTGGCTCATCATGCACTGATCACGTGACTGTTCACGCACTGATCACTTGACTGATCATGCACTGATCACGTGCCTATAATGCCCTGAGTACGTGGCTGATCATACACTTTTCACGTGCCTAGTCATGCACAGATCACGTGACTAATCATGAACTTATCACGTGGCTATAATGCACTGATCATGTGGCTGATCATACACAGTTCAAGTTCCTGGTCATGCACAGATCACGTGACTAATGATGAACTGATCACGGGGTTATAATTCACTGATCACGTGGATATCATGCACTGATTACGAGCCTGTCATGCACAGATCACGTGACTAATCATGAACTGATCACGTAGGTATCATGCACTGATCACGTGGCTGATCATACACTGTTCACGTGTCTGATCATGCACTGATCACGTGGCTGATCATACACTGCTCACGTAGCTGATCATGCACTGATCACGTGTCTATCATGCAGTGCTCACGTGGCTGATCCTGCAATGATCACGTAGCTTGCATGTACGGTCACGTGACTGATCATGCATTGGTAACGTAATTGATCATGCACTGATCACGTGACCTATCATGTACTGATCACGTGATTGATCATGCACTGATCACGTGTCTATCATGCACTGCTTACGTGGCTGATCATACAATGTTCACATAGCTACCATGTACTGGTCACATGACTGATCATGCACTGATCACGTAATTGATCATGCACTGATCAAGTGGGTGATCATACACTGCTCACGTGACTGATCATGCACTCTTCACGAGACTCATCATGCACTGATCACGTGGCTCTCATGCACTGATCACGTGGCTGATCATACACTGATCACGTGACTGATCATGCACTGTTCACGAGAGTGATCATGCACTGTTCTCGTGGATATCATGCACTGATCACGTGTTTGATCATACACTGTTCACGTGTCTGACCATGCACTGCTCACGTGGCTGATCATACACTGTTCACGTAACTGTTCATGCACTGATCACGTGGATATCATGCACTGATCACGTGGCACTCATGCACTGATCACGTGGCTGATCACACTCTGCTCACGTAACTGAACATGCACACATCAGGTGGCTATCATGCACTTCTCACCTGGCTGGTCATGCAAAGTTCACGTAGCTACCATATACTGGTCACGTGACTCATCATGCACAGATCACGTAAATGATCATGCACTGTTCACGTGACTGATCATGTACGTTTCACGTGACTGATCATGCACTGATCACGTAATTAATCCTGCACTGATCACCTGACTCATCATGCACGGATCACGTGGCTGATCACACACGTATCACGTGACTGATCATGCACTGATCACGTGGCTATCATGCACTGATCACGTGGCTGATCATGCACTGATCATGTGGCTGATCATGCACTGATCACGTGACTGATCATGCACTGAACACGTGACTGATCATGCACTGATCACGGGTCTGATCATGCACTGGTCACGTGACTGATCATGCACAGATCATGTGGCTGATCATGCACTGATCACGTGACTGATCATGCACTGAACACGTGACTGATCATGCACTGATCACGTGGCTATCATGCACTGATCACTTGGCTGGTCATACACTGATCACGCAGCTACCATGTACTTGTCACGTGACTGATCATGCACTGATCATGTGGCTGATCATGCACTCATCTCGTGATTGATCAGGCACTGATCACGTGACTTATCATGCACTGATCACGTGGCTATCATGCACTGATCACATGCCTGTTCATACACTGATCACGTGCCTGGTCATGCACAGATTACATGACTGATCATGCACTCATCACGTCACTGATAATGCACTGATCACGTGGCTATCATGCACTGTTCACGTGGCTGATCATACACTGATCACCTGCCTGGTCATGCACAGATCACGTGACTAATCATGAACTGATCACGTAGCAATCATTCACTGATCACCTGGCTGATCATGCACTGATCACGTGGCTATCATGCAATGATCACGTAGCTATCATGCACTGATCACGTGGCGGATCATGCACTGATACCGAGACTGAGCATGGACTGATCACATGACTATCATGTAGTGATCACGTGACTTAATGGCGCTGACCATGTGACTGATCATGCGCTGAGCATGTTTGCTATCATACACTGATCATGTGCCTCTGGAGGCAATAAACAAAGAGCTGAGTAGGCATGAATCAAACAGTCAGCAGGTAATAATCATGGAACTCAGCTGTGAGGAATCATGCTGCTCAGCTGGCAATAATCAAGCAGCTGAGCAGGCAGGAATTACACACAACAGCTGGCAATTCTCAAGCAGATGAGCACACAGTAATCACGCAGCTCAGCAGGCCCTGGTCACGTGACTGAGTATGCACTGTTCACCTGGCTGATCATACACTGATCACGTGATTGATCATGCACTGATCACTTGGATATCATGCACTGATCACGTGGCTCATCATACACTGTTCACGGGTCTGACCATGCACTATCACGTGGCTGATCATACACTGCTCACGTAACTGATCATGCACTGATCACGTAATTGATCATGCACTGATCACGTGGCTGATCATGCAATGATCACATAGCTACCATGTACGGGTCTCGTGAGTTATCATGCACTGATCACGTAATTGATCATGCACTGATCACCTGGCTTATCATGCATTCATCATGTGACTGATTATGTGCTGATTATGTTTGGTGTCACACACTGATCATGTGCATCTGGAGGCAATGAACAAAGAGCTGAGTAGGCAGGAATCAGTCAGCAGGCTATAATCATGGAACTCAACTCTGAGAAATCATGCTGCTCAGCTGGCAATAATCAAGTAGATGAGCAGGCAGGAATTACGCAGCACAGGTGGCAATTGTCAAGGAGATGACAGGCAGGAATCGTGCAGCTCAGCTGGCAATTGTCAAGCAGATAAGCAGACAGTAATCACGCAGCTCAGCAGGCCCTGATCACGTGACTGAGCATGCACTGTTCACATGGCTGATCACACAACTATCACGTGACTGATCATGCACTGATCACGTGGCTCTCATGCACTGATCACGTGATTGCGCATGCATTGTTCACGTAATAGTATGCACTGATCACGTGGCTATCATGCACTGATGACGTGGCTAATCATGCACTGATCATATGACTGATCATGCACTGATCACGTAGCTATCTTGCACTGATCACTTGGCTGATCATACACTCATCACGGGACTGATCGTGCACTGATCACGGCGGTATCATGCATTGATTACATGACTCCACATGCACTGATCACGTGGATGATCATGCACTGATCACGTGACTGACCGTGCACTGATCACTTGACTGATCATGCACTGATCACGTGTCTTTCATGCACTGATCACTTGGCTAGACATACACTGATCACGTGCCTAGTCATGCACTGATCACGTGGCTGATCATGCACTGATCACGTGACTGATCATGCACTGATTACGTGGCTATCATGCACTGATCACCGGGCTATCATGCACTGATCACGTGACTGATCATGCACTGATCACGTGACTGATCATGCACTGAACACGTGCCTATCATGCACTGATCACTTGGCTGGACATACACTGATCACGTGCCTGGTTATGCATTGATCACGTGGCTGATCATGCACTGATCACGTGATTGATCATGCACTGATCACGTGGCTATCATGCACTGATCACCTGGCTATCATGCACAGATCACGTGACTGATCACACACCTATCAGGTGACTGTTCATGCACTGATCACGTGGCCCTCATGAACTTATCACGTGATTGCGCATGCATTGTTCACGTAATAGTATGCACTGTTCACGTGGCTATCATGCACTGATGACGTGGCTAATCATGCACTGATCATATGACTGATCATGCACTGATCACGTGTCTATCATGCACTGATCACTTGGCTGGACATACACTGATCACGTGCCTGGTCATGCACTGATCACGTGGCTGATCACGCACTGATCACGTGACGTATCATGCACTGATCACGTGGCTATCATGCACTGATCACGTGGCTATCATGCACTGATCACGTGACTGATCGTGCACTGATCACGTGACTGATCGTGCACTGATCACGTGACTGGTCATGCACTGATCACGTGTCTATCATGCACTGATCACGTGGCTATCATGCACTGATCACCTGGCTATCATGCACAGATCACGTGACTGATCATGCACTGATCACGTGACTGATCATGCACTGAACACGTGCCTATCATGCACTGATCACGTGACTATTCATGCAGTGATCACGTGGCTATCATGCACTACTCACGTGGTTGATCATGCAATGATCATGTAGCTACCATGCACTGATCACGTGACTGATCATGCACCGATCACGTGGCTGATCATGCACTGATACCGTGACTGAGCATGGACTGATCACATGACTATCATGTAGTGATCACGTGACTTAATGTCGCTGATCATGTGACTGATCATGCGCTGATCATGTTTGCTATCATACACTGATCATGTGCCTCTGGAGGCAGTAAACAAAGACATGAGTAGGCACGAATCAAACAGTCAGCAGGCAATAATCATGGAACTCAGCTGTGAGGAATCATGCTGCTCAGCTGGCAATAATCAAGCAGCTGAGCAGGCAGGAATTACGCAGCACAGCTGGCAATTGTCAAGCCGATGACAGGCAGGAATTGTGCAGCCCAGCTGGCAATTGTCAAGCAGATGAGCAGACAGTAATCCCCCAGCTCAGCAGGCCCAGATCACGTGACTGAGCATGCACTGTTCACGTGGCTGATCATACACTGATCACGTGATTGAGCATGCACTGATCACTTGGATATCATGCACTGATCACGTGGCTGATCATACACTGTTCACGTGTCTGACCATGCACTGATCACGTGGCTGATCATACACTGCTCACGTAACTGATCATGCACTGATCACGTGGCTATCATGCACTGAATACGTGGCTGAACATGCACTGTTCACGTGGCTGATCACACACCTGTCACGTGACATATCATGCACTGATCACGTGGCACTCATGCACTGATCACGTGGCTGATCATACTCTACTCACGTAACTCATCATGCACACATCACGTGGCTACCATGCACTGCTCAAGTGGTTCGTCATGAATGATCACCAACCTACCATATACTGGTCACGTGACTGATCATGCACAGATCACGTAAATGATCATGCACTGTTCACGTGACTGATCATGTACTGATCACGTGACTAATCATGAAGTGATCACGTGGCTATCCTGCATTGATCACGTGGCTATCATGCACTGATCACGTGGCTGATCATACACTGATCACGTGACTGATCATGCACTGTTCACGAGAGTGATCATGCACTGTTCTCGTGGATATCATGCACTGATCACGTGTTTGATCATACACTGTTCACATGTCTGACCATGCACTGCTCACAAGGCTGATCATACACTGTTCACGTAACTGTTCATGCACTGATCACGTGGATATCAAGCACTGATCACGTGGCTGAACATGCACTGTTCACGTGGCTTACCACACACCTGTCACGTGACTGATCATGCACTGATCACGTCGCACTCATGCACTGATCACGTGGCTGATCATACTCTGCTCACGTAACTGATCATGCACACATCAGGTGGCTATCATGCACTTCTCACCTGGCTGGTCATGCAATGTTCACGTAGCTACCATATACTGGTCACGTGACTCATCATGCACAGATCACGTAAATGATCATGCACTGTTCACGGGACTGATCATGTACGTTTCACGTGAGTGATCATGCACTGATCACGTGGCTATCATGCACTGCTCACGTCGCTGATCATGCAATGATAACGTAGCAACCATGTACTGGTCACGTGACTGATCATGCACTGATCACATAATTAATCCTGCACTGATCACCTGACTCATCATGCACTGATCACGTGGCTGATCACACACGTATCACGTGACTGATCATGCACTGATCACGTGGTTATCATACACTGATCACGTGGCTATCATTCACTGATCACGTGGATATCATGCACGGATCACGTGGCTGATCACACACGTATCACGTGACTGAACATGCATTGATCACGTGGCTATCATGCACTGATCACGTGGCTGATCATGCTCTGATCATGTGGCTGATCATGCACTGATCACGTGACTGATCATGCACTGAAAACGTGACTGATCATGCACTGATCACGGGGCTGATCATGCACTGGTCACGTGACTGATCATGCACTGATCATGTGGCTGATCATGCACTGATCACGTGACTGATCATGCACTGAACACGTGACTGATCATGCACTGATCACGTGGCTATCATGCACTGATCACTTTGCTGGTCATACACTGATCACGCAGCTACCATGTACTTGTCACGTGACTGATCATGCACTGATCATGTGGCTGATCATGCACTGATCTCGTGATTGATCATGCACTGATCACGTGACTTATCATGCACTGATAACGTGGCTATCATGCACTGATCACATGCCTGGTCATACACTGATCACGTGCCTGGTCATGCACAGATTAAATGACTGATCATGCACTGATCACGTGACTGAGCATGCACTGTTCACATGGCTGATAACACACCTATCACGTGACTGATCATGCACTGATCATGTGACTGATCATGCACTGATCACGGAGCTATCTTGCATTGATCACTTGGCTGATCATACACTCATCACGGGACTGATCGTGCACTGATCACGGCGCTATCATGCATTGACTACATGACTCGACATGCACTGATCACGTGGATGATCATGCACTGATCACGTGACTGAACATGCACTGATCACGTGACTGATCAGGCACTGATCACATGGATGATCATGCACTGATCACGTGGCTATCATGCACTGCTCACGTGGCTGATCAGGCAATGATCACGTAGCTACCATGTACTGGTCACGTGACTGATCATGCACTGATCACGTAATTGATCATGCACTGATCACGTGGCTGATCATGCACTGATCACGTGGCTGATCATACACTGATCACGTGACTGATCATGCACTGATCACGTGACTGATCATGCACTGATCACGTGACTGATCATGCACTGATCACTTGGCTGGACATACACTGATCACGTGCCTGGTCATGCACTGATCACGTGGCTGATCATGCACTGATCACGTGACTTATCATGCACTGATCTCGTGTCTGATCAGGCACTGGTCACGTGGCTATCATGCACTGCTCACTTGGCTGATCATGCGATGATCACACAGCTACCATGTACTAGTCACATGACTGATCATGCACTGATCACGTGACTGATCATGCAGTGATCACGTGGCTATCATGCACTACTCACGTGGCTGATCATGCAATGATCATGTAGCTACCATGTACAGGTCACGTGAATGATCATACACTCATCAGGTGACTGATCATGCACTGATCACGTGGCCATCATACACTGATCACGAGACTGATCATGCACTGATCACGTCTATATCATGCACTGATCACATGACTGCCCATGCACTGATCACGTGGATGATCATACAGTAATCATGTGACAGATCATGCACTGATCACGTGGCTGATCATGCACTGATACTGTGACTGAGCATGGACTGATCACATGACTATCATGTAGTCATCACGTGACTTAATGGCGCTGATCATGTGACTGATCATGCACTGATCATGTTTGCTATCATACACTGATCATGTGCCTCTGGAGGCAATAAACAAAGAGCTGAGTAGGCACGAATGAATCAGTCAGCAGGCAATAATCATGGAACTCAGCTGTGAGGAATCATGCTGCTCAGCTGGCAATAATCAAGCAGCTGAGCAGGCAGGAATTACGCAGCACAGCTTGCAATTGTCAAGCAGATGACAGGCAGGAATCGTGCAGCTCAGCTGGCAATTGTCAAGCAGATGAGCAGACAGTAATCACGCAGCTCAGCAGGCCCAGATCACGTGACTGAGCATGCACTGTTCACGTGGCTGATCATTCACTGCTCACGTAACTGATAATGCACTGATCACGTGGCTATCATGCACTGATTACGTGGCTGATCATACACTGATCAGTTGGCTATCATGCACTTATTACTTGGCTGATCATACACTGATCCCGTGACTGATAATGCACTGATCATCTGGCTATCGTGCACTCATTACCTGCCTATTGTGCACTGATCACGTGGTTGATCATACACTGATCACGAGACTGATCATGTACTAATCACGTCTATATCATGCACTGATCACATGACTGCCCATGCACTGATCACCCGGATGATCATACACTGATCATGCGACAGATCATGCACTGCTCACGCGGCTGTTCATGCAATGATCACGTAGCTACCATGTACTGGTCACATGAGTGATCATGCACTGATCACGTAATTGATCATGCACTGATCAGGTGTCTTATCATGCACTGTTAACGTGAGTGATCATGCACTGATCACGTGCCTGATCATGCACTGATCTCGTGGCTATCATGCACCGCTCATGTGGCTGATCATGCAATGATCACGTGGCTGATCATCCACTGATCACGTGACTGATCATGCACTGATCACGTGACTGATCATGCACTGATCACGTGGCTATCATGCACTGATCACTTGGCTGGTCATACACTGATCACGTGCCTGGTCATGCACAGATTACATGACTGATCATGCACTGAACACGTGACTGATCATGCAATGATCACGTGGCTATCATGTACTACTCACGTGGCTGATCATGCAATGATCACGTAGCTACCATGTACCGGTCAGGTGACTGATCATACACCCATCAGGTGACGGATCATGCACTGATCACATGGCTGATCATACACTGATCACCTGCCTGGTCATGCACAGATCACGTGACAAATCATGAACTGATCACATAGCTATCATGAACTGATCACCTGGCTGATCATGCACTGATCACGTGGCTGATCATGCACTGATACCGAGACTGAGCATGGACTGATCACATGACTATCATGTAGTGATCACGTGGCTATCATGCACTGATCACTTGGCTGGTCATACACAGATCAGGTAAATGATCACGCACTGTTCACGTGACTGATCATGTACTGATCACCTGACTGATCATGCACTGATCACGTGGCTGATCATGCACTGATCACGTGGGTGATCATGCACTGTTCACGTAATTGATCATGCACTTATCATTTGGCTGATCATGCACAGATCACGTAAATGATCACGGACTGTTCACGTGACTGATCATGTACTGATCACGTAATTGAGCATGCACTGATCACCTGGCTTATCATGCATTGATCATGTGACTGATCATGTGCTGATCATGTTTGGTGTCACACACTGATCATGTGCCTCTGGAGGCAAAGAACATAGAGCTGAGTAGGCAGGAATCAGTCAGCAGGCTATAATCATGGAACTCAGCTCTGAGAAATCATGCTGCTCAGCTGGCAATAATTAAATAGATGAGCAGGCAGGAATTACGCAGCACAGGTGGCAACTGTCAAGGAGATGGCAGGCAGGAATCGTGCAGCTCATCTGGCAATTGTCAAGCAGATGAGCAGACAGTAATCACGCAGCTCAGCAGGCCCTGATCATGTGACTGAGCATGCACTGATCACATGGCTGATCACACACCTATCACGTGCCTGATCATGCACTGATCACGTGGCTCTCATGCACTGATCACGTGATTGCGCATGCATTGTTCACGTAATAGTATGCACTGATCACGTGGCTATCATGCACTGATGACGTGGCTAATCATGCACTGATCATATGATTGATCATGCACTGATCACGTAGCTATCTTGCACTGATCACTTGGCTGATCATACACTCATCACGGGACTGATCGTGCACTGATCAAGGCGCTATCATGCATTGATTACATGACTCCACATGCACTGATCACGTGGATGATCATGCACTGATCACGTGACTGACCATGCACTGATTACGTGCCTGGTCATGCACTGATCACGTGGCTGATCATGCACTGATCACGTGGCTGTCATGTACTGATAACCTGGCTATCATGCACAGATCACGTGACTGATCATGCACTGATCATGTGACTGATCATGCACTGATCACGTGGCTATCATGCAATGATCACTTGGCTGGACATACACTGATCACGTGCCTGGTCATGCACTGATCACGTGGCTGATCATGCACTGATCACGTGACTGATCATGCACTGATCTCGTGTCTGATCATGCACTGATTACGTGGCTATCAAGCAGTGCTCACGTGGCTGATCATGCGATGATCACGCAGCTACCATGTACTGGTCACATGACTGATCATGCACTGAACACGTGACTGATCATGCAGTGATCACGTGGCTATCATGCACTACTCACGTGGCTGATCTGCAATGATCATGTAGCTACCATGTACAGGTCACGTGAATGATCATACACACATCAGGTGACTGATCATGCACTGATCACGTGGCTATCATGCACTGATCACTATACTGATCATGCACTGATCACGTCTATATCAGGCACTGATCACATGACTGCCCATGCACTGATCACGTGCATGATCATGCACTGATACCGTGACTGAGCATGGACTGATCACATGACTATCATGTAGTGATCACGTGACTTAATGGCGCTGATCATGTGACTGATCATGCGCTGATCATCTTTGCTATCATACACTGATCATGTGCCTCTGGAGGCAATAAACAAAGAGCTGAGTAGGCACGAATCAAACAGTCAGCAGGCAATAATCATGGAACTCAGCTGTGAGGAATCATGCTGCTCAGCTGGCAATAATCAAGCAGCTGAGCAGGCAGGAATTACCCAGCACAGCTGGCAATTGTCAAGCAGATGACAGGCAGGAATCGTGCAGCTCAGCTGGCAATTGTCAAGCAGATGAGCAGACAGTAATCATGCAGATCAGCAGGCCCAGATCACGTGACTGAGCATGCACTGTTCACGTGGCTGATCATACACTGATCACGTGATTGATCATGCACTGATCACTTGGATATCATGCACTGATCACGTGGCTGATCATACACTGTTCACGTGTCTGACCATGCACTGCTCACGTGGCTGATCATACACTGCTCACGTAACTGATCATGCACTGATCACGTGGCTATCATGCACTGATCACGTGGCTGAACATGCACTGTTCACGTGGCTGATCACACACCTGTCACGTGACATATCATGCACTGATCACGTGGCACTCATGCAATGATCACGTGGCTGATCATACTCTGCTCTCATAACTCATCATGCACACATCACGTTTCTATCATGCACTGCTGACGTGGCTCGTCATGAAATGATCACGTAGCTACCATGTACTGGTCACATGACTGATCATGCCCTGATCACGTGGCTATCATGCACTGATCACTTGGCTGGTCATACACTGATCACGTGCCTGGTCATGCACAGATTACATGACTGATCATGCACTGAACACGTGACTGAGCATGCACTGATCACGTGGCTATCATGCACTGATGACGTGACTGCGCTAGCACTGATGACGTGGCTGATCAGGCACTGATCACATGGCTCATCATGCACTGATCACGTGTTTATCAGGCAATGATCAGTGGCTGACAGACGCTGATCATGGGACTGTGCACGCACTGATCACGTGGCTATCATGCACTGATCACGTGACTGCGCATGCACTGATGACGTGGCTGTTCGGGCACTGATCACGTGTTTATCAGGCAGTGATCAGTGACTGACAGGCGCTGATCAGGGGACTGTGCACGCACTGATCAGGTGGCTGATCAGGAACTGACCACCTGACTGCGCATGCAGTGATCACGTGGCTGGTCGTTCACTGATCACGTGTTTATCATACGGTGATCACGTGACTGAGAGGCGCTGATCACGTGACTGTGCCGTCAGTGATCACGTGGCTGAGCAGGCACTGATACCGTGACTGAGCATGCACTGATCATGTGCCGGGAGCCGGGGAGGCATTCCACTCTGGACAAAGGTCATGAGGAAGGAGGCTCGGCATACGCAAATGCGGGATCGAGCCTCAGGAGTCCACCCGGATATTCTCCAGCATCTCCCCCCCAAAAAAACCAGAGTCTGCCTACTGTATTGCTTTGTGCTCTCACCTCTGATTTCACTGGGGGCTGTCCCCCACCACCATCTCACTCTCTCTGTCAAAGAGTTAACCTACAGCTCCAATTCTAAAAGTTCCTTGTCATTCTTCCCTTTAACTTCCAGCTGAGTCTCCATCTGGAGCGAAGAACACACCACGCTCACTAATTATGCCTGGGCTGCTAAGACCCACTCGAGAAGGTGTCTAGGGTGAGGCACCTTTCGCTATTCGAGAGGGCACCTGCGGCCTACATAAGTGGTGCAAACTTCTTGTCTTGAAGTTTGATTGGTCTTCCGCGTAAACCAAGCTACTCAGTCTCTTTTCTCCACCGAATTTTCCTACTGAGCTCTCCTCATACTATTATTCTTGACACCTCTGATTAGCATATAAATAGTCGCCTAGGCCATCTCTCCTTCGAATACCCTGGATCAGTTGGGGCTGGTCCCCGGCAGGTGGCGACCGAACAGGGACCTCAGGAGGCGATACTCAAAGAGCTGAGCAGACCCGAACCACGCAATCAGCAGGCAATAAGCATGGAGCTCAGCAGTGACGAATCATGCTGCTCAACTGGCAATAATCAAGCACGTGACCAGGCAGTAATCACGCAGCTCAGATGGCAATTGTCAAGCAGATGAGCCGACAGGAATCAAGCAGCTCAGATGGCAATTGTCATGCAGATGAGCCGGCAGGAATCACGCAGCTCAGCAGGCCCTGATCACGTGACTCTGCAGGCACTGATCACGTGGCTGATCAAGTACAGATCACGTGACTGAGCATGCACTGATCACGTGGCTATCATGCACTGATGACATGACTGCGCATGCACTGATGACGTGGCTGTTCGGGCACTGATCACGTGTTTATCAGGCAGTGATCAGTGACTGACAGGCGCTGATCAGGGGACTGTGCACGCACTAATCAGGTGGCTGATCAGGAAATGAGCACCTGACCGCGCATGCACTGATGACGTGGCTGGTCGTTCACTGATCACATGTTTATCATACGGTGATCACGTGACTGAGAGGCGCTGATCACGTGACTGTGCCGTCAGTGATCACGTGGCTGAGCAGGCACTGATATCGTGACTGAGCATGCACTGATCATGTACCGGGAGCCGGGGAGGCATTCCACTCTGGACAAAGGTCATGAGGAAGGAGGCTCGGCATACGCAAATGCGGGATCGAGCCTCAGGAGTCCACCCGGATATTCTCGAGCATCTCCCCCCAAAAAACCAGAGTCTGCTTACTGTATTGCTTTGTGCTCTCACCTCTGATTTCACTGGGGGCTGTCCCCCACCACCATCTCGCTCTCTCTGTCAAAGAGTTAACTTACAGCTCCAATTCATAAAGTTCCTTGTCATTGTTCCCTTTAACTTCCAGCTGAGTCTCCATCTGGAGCGCGGAACCCACCACGCTTACTAATTATGCCTGGGCTGCTAAGACCCACTCCAGAAGGTGTCTAGGGTGAGGCACCTTTCGCTATTCGAGAGGGCGCCTGCGGCCTACGTAAGTGGTGCAAACTTCTTGTCTTGAAGTTTGATTGGTCTTCCGCGTAAACCAAGCTACTCAGTCTCTTTTCTCCACCGAATTTTCCTACTGAGCTCTCCTCATACTATTATTCTTGACATCTCTGATTAGCATATAAATAGTCGCCTAGGCCATCTCTCCTTCGAATACCCTGGATCAGTTGGGGCTGGTCCCCGGCAGGTGGCGACCGAACAGGGACCTCAGGAGGCGATACTCAAAGAGCTGAGCAGACACGAACCACGTAATCAGCAGGCAATAAGCATGGAGCTCAGCAGTGACGAATTATGCTGCTCAACTGGCAATAATCAAGCACGTGACCAGGCAGGAATCACGCAGCTCAGCTGGCAATTGTCAAGCAGATGAGCCGACAGGAATCACGCAGCTCAGATGGCAATTGTCATGCAGATGAGCCGGCAGGAATCACGCAGCTCAGCAGGCCCTGATTACGTGACTCTGCAGGCACTGATCACGTGGCTGATCAAGTACAGATCACGTGACTGAGCATGCACTGATCACGTGGCTATCATGCACTGATGACGTGGCTGATCAGGCACTGATCACATGGCTCATCATGCACTGATCACGTGTTTATCAGGCAATGATCAGTGACCGACAGGCACTGATCATGGGACTGTGCACGCACTGATCACGTGGCTATCATGCACTGATCACGTGACTGCGCATGCACTGATGACGTGGCTGTTCGGGCACTGATCACGTGTTTATCAGGCAGTGATCAGTGACTGACAGGCGCTGATCAGGGGACTGTGCACCCACTGATCAGGTGGCTGATCAGGAACTGACCACCTGACCGCGCATGCAGTGATCACGTGGTTGGTCGTTCACTGATCACGTGTTTATCATACGGTGATCACGTGACTGAGAGGCGCTGATCACGTGACTGTGCCGTCAGTGATCACGTGGCTGAGCAGGCACTGATATCGTGACTGAGCATGCACTGATCATGTGCCGGGAGCCGGGGAGGCCTTCCACTCTGGACAAAGGTCATGAGGAAGGAGGCTCGGCATACGCAAATGCGGGATCGAGCCTCAGGAGTCCACCCGGATATTCTCGAGCATCTCCCCCCAAAAAAACCCAGAGTCTGCCCACTGTATTGCTTTGTGCTCTCACCTCTGATTTCACTGCGGGCTGTCCCCCACCACCATCTCGCTCTCTCTGTCAAAGAGTTAACTTACAGCTCCAATTCATAAAGTTCCTTGTCATTGTTCCCTTTAACTTCCAGCTGAGTCTCCATCTGGAGCGCGGAACCCACCACGCTTACTAATTATGCCTGGGCTGCTAAGACCCACTCGAGAAGGTGTCTAGGGTGAGGCACCTTTCGCTATTCAAGAGGGCGCCTGCGGCCTACGTAAGTGGTGCAAACTTCTTGTCTTGAAGTTTGATTGGTCTTCCGTGTAAACCAAGCTACTCAGTCACTTTTTCCACCGAATTTTCCTACTGAGCTCTCCTCATACTATTATTCTTGACATCTCTGATTAGCATATAAATAGTCGCCTAGGCCATCTCTCCTTCGAATACCCTGGATCAGTTGGGGCTGGTCCCCGGCAGGTGGCGACCGAACAGGGACCTCAGGAGGCAATACTCAAAGAGCTGTGCAGACACGAACCACGCAATCAGCAGGTAATAAGCATGGAGCTCAGCAGTGACGAATCATGCTGCTCAACTGGCAATAATCAAGCATGTGACCAGGCAGGAATCACGCGCTCAGCTGGCAATTGTCAAGCAGATGAGCCGGCAGGAATCACGCAGCTCAGCAGGCCCTGATCACGTGACTGAGCATGCACTGTACACGTGGCTGATCATACACTTATCACGTGATTCATTATGCACTGATCACTTGGATATCATGCACTGATCACGTGGCTGATCATGCAATGATCACGCAGCTACCATGTACTGGTCACATGACTGATCATGCACTGATCACATAATTGATCATGCACTGATCACCTGGCTTATCATGCATTGATCATGTGACTGATCATGTGCTGATCATGTTTGGTGTCACACACTGATCATGTGCATCTGCAGGCAATGAACAAAGAGCTGAGTAGACAGGAATCAGTCAGCAGGCTATAATTATGGAATTCAGCTTTGAGAAATCATGCTGCTCAGCTGGCAATAATCAAGTAGATGAGCAGGCAGGAATTATGCAGCACAGGTGGCAATTGTCAAGGAGATGACAGGCAGGAATCGTACAGCTCAGGTGGCAAATTTAAAGCAGATGAGCAGACAGTAATCACGCAGCTCAGCAGGCCCTTATCACGTGACTGAGCATGCAATGTTCACGTGGCTGATCACACACCTATCACGTGAATAATCATGCACTGATCACGTGGCTCTCATGCACTGATCACTGGTCTGGTCATACACTGATCACGCAGCTACCATGTACTGGTCACGTGACTGATCATGCACTGATCACGTGGGTGATCATGCACTGATCACGTGGGTGATCATGCACTGATCACGTGGCTATCATACACTTATCACATGGCAGGTCATACACTGATCATATAGCTAACATGTACCGGTCACGTTAATGATCTTACACCCATCTGGTGACTGATCATGCACTGATCATATGGCTATCATGAACTGATCACGAGACTGAAAATGCACTGATAACATCTAATCATGCACTGATCACATGACTGCCCATGCACTGATCATGTGGATGATCATACACTAATCATGTGACAGATCATGCACTGATCACGTGGCTGATCATGCACTGATACCGTGACTGAGCATGGACTGATCACATGACTATCATGTAGTGATCACGTGACTTAATGGCGCTGATCATGTGACTGATCATGCGCTGATCATGTTTGCTATCATACACTGATCATTTGGCTCTGGAGGCAATAAACAAAGAGTTGAGTAGGCACGAATCAAACAGTCAGCAGGCAATAATCATGGAACTCAGCTGTGAGGAGTCATGCTGCTCAGCTGGCAATAATCAAGCAGCTGAGCAGGCAGGAATTACGCAGCACAGCTGGCAATTGTCAAGCAGATGACAGGCAGGAATCATGCAGCTCAGCTGGCAATTTTCAAGCAGATGAGCAGACAGTAATCACGCAGCTCAGCAGGCCCTTATCACGTGACTGAGCATGCACTATTCACGTGGCTGATCATACACTGATCACGTGATGATCATGCACTGATCACATGGATATCATACACTGATCACGTGGCTGATCATTCACTGTTCACGTGTCTGACCATGCACTGATCACGTGGCTGATCATACACTGCTCAGGTAACTGATCATGCACTGATCACGTGGCTATCATGCACTGATCACGTGGATGAACATGCACTGTTCACGTGGGTGATCACACACCTGTCACGTGACATATCATGCACTGATCACGTGGCTATCATGCACTGCTTACGTGGCTGATCATGCAAGGATCACGTATCTACCATATACTGGTCACGTGACTGATCATGCACAGATCATGTCAATGATCATGCACTGTTCAAGTGACTGATCATGTACTGATCACGCACTGATCACGTGGCTATCATGCACTGCTTACGTGGCTGATCATGCAAGGATCACGTAGCAACCATGTACTGGTCACGTGACTGATCATGCACTGATCACGTAATTGATCCTGCACTCATCAAGTGGCTCATCCTGCACTGATCACGTGGCTGATCACACATGTATCACGTGACTGATCATGCACTGATCACGTGGCTCTCATGCACTGATCATGTCGCTATCATGCACTGATCACGTAGCTGTCATGCACTGATCACGTGGCTGATCACGCAATGATCACGTAGCTACCATGTACTGGTCATGTGACTGATCATGCACTGAAAACCTAATTGATCCAGCACTGACCACATGGCTCATCACGCACTGATCCGGTAGCTGATCACACAGGTATCACTTGACAGATCATGTACCGATCACGTAAATAATCATGAAGTGATCACGTGGCTATCCTGCACTGATCACGTGGATAACATGCACTGATCACGTGGCTGATCACACACGTATCACGTGACTGATCATGCACTGATCACGTGGCTATCATGCACTGATCACATGGCTATCATGCACTGATCGCGTGGCTGATCATGCAATGATCACGTAGCTATCTTGCACTGATCACTTGGCTGATCATACACTCATCACGGGACTGATCGTGCACTGATCACATGGCTGATCATGCACTGATCACGTGACTGACCATGCACTGATCACGTGACTGATCATGCACTGATCACATGGCTGATCATGCACTGATCACGTGGCTATCATGCACTTCTGACGTGGCTGATCTGGCAATGATCACGTAGCTAACATATACTGGTCACGTGACTGATCATGCACTGATCACATAATTGATCATGCACTGATCATGTGGCTGATCATGCACTGATCACGTGGCTGATCATGCACTGATCACGTGACTGATCATGCAGTGATCACGTGGCTATCATTCACTACTCACGCGGCTGATCATGCAATGATCATGTAGCTACCATGTACAGGTCACGTGAATGATCATACACCCATCAGGTGACTGATCACGTGGCTATCATGCACTGATCACGAGCCTGATCATGCACTGATCACGTCTATATCATGCACTGATCACATGACTGCCCATGCACTGATCACGTGGGTGATCGTACACTAATCATGTGACAGATCGTGCACTGATCACGTGGCTGATCATGCACTGATACCGTGACTGAGCATGGACTGATCACATGACTATCATGTAGTGATCACGTGACTTAATGGCGCTGATCATGTGACTGATCATGCGCTGAGCATGTTTGCTATCATACACTGATCATGTGCCTCTGGAGGCAATAAACAAGGAGCTGAGTAGGCACGAATCAAACAGTCAGCAGGCAATAATCATGGAACTCAGGTGTGAGGAATCATGCTGCTCAGCTGGCAATAATCAAGCAGCTGAGCAGGCAGGAATTACGCAGCACAGCTGGCAATTGTCAAGCAGATGACAGGCAGGAATCATGCAGCTCAGCTGGCAATTGTCAAGCAGATGAGCAGACAGTAATCACGCAGCTCAGCAGGCCCTTATCACGTGACTGAGCATGCACTATTCACGTGGCTGATCATACACTGATCACGTGATGATAATGCACTGATCACTTGGATATCATGCACTGATCACGTGGCTGATCATACACTGTTAACGTGTCTGACCATGCACTGATCACGTGGCTGATCATACACTGCTCAGGTAACTGATCATGCACTGATCACGTGGCTATCATGCACTGATCACGTGGATGAACGTGCACTGTTCACGTGGGTGATCACACACCTGTCACGTGACATATCATGCACTGATCACGTGGCACTCATGCACTGATCACGTGGCTGATCATACTCTGCTCACGTAACTGATCATGCACACATCACGTGGCTATCATGCACTGCTTACGTGGCTCGTCATGGAATGATCACGTAGCTACCATATACTGATCACGTGACTGATCATGCACAGATCACGTCAATGATCATGCACTGTTTAAGTGACTGGTCATGTACTGATAACGTGACTGATAATGCACTGATCACGGGGCTGTCATGCTCTGCTTACGTGACTGATCATGCAAGGATCACGTAGCAACCATGTACTGGTCACGTGACTGATCATGCACTGATCACGTAATTGATCCTGCACTGATCACGTGGCTCATCATGCACTGATCACGTGGCTGATCACACATGTATCTCGTGACTGATCAGGCACTGATCACGTGGCTCTCATGCACTGATCATGTGGCTATCATGCACTGATCAAGTAGCTGTCATGCACTGATCACATGGCTGATCACGCAATGATCACCTAGCTACCATGTACTGGTCATGTGACTGATCATGCACTGATCACCTAATTGATCCAGCACTGATCACATGGCTCATCACGCACTGATCCGGTAGCTGATCACACACGTATCACTTGACTGATCATGTACAGATCACGTAAATAATCATGAAGTGATCACGTGGCTATCCTGCACTGATCACGTGGATAACATGCACTGATCACGTGGCTGATCACACACGTATCACGTGACTGATCATGCACTGATCACGTGGCTATCATGCACTGATCACATGGCTATCATGCACTGATCACGTGGCTGATCATGCAATGATCAGGTAGCTACCATGCACTGGTCAGGTGACTGATCATGCACTGATCAGGTAATTGATCATGCACTGATCACGTGACTTATCGTGCAGAGATCACGTGACTGATCATGCACAGATCACGTGACTGATCAGGCACTGATCACTTGGATATCATGCACTGCTCACGTGTCTGATCATGCAATGATCACGCAGCTACCATGTACTGGTCACATGACTGATCATGCACTGATCACATAATTGATCATGCACTGACCACCTGGCTTATCATGCCCTGATTATGTGACTGATCATGTGCTGATCATGTTTGGTGTCACACACTGATCATGTGCCTCTGGAGGCAATGAACATAGAGCTGAGGAGGCAGGAATCAGTCAGCAGGCTATAATCATGGAACTCACCTCTGAGAAATCATGCTGCTCAGCTGGCAATAATCAAGTAGATGAGCAGGCAGGAATTACGCAGCACAGGTGGCAATTGTCAAGGAGATGACAGGCAGGATTCGTGCAGCTCAGCTGTAAATTGTCAAGCAGATGAGCAGACAGTAATCACGCAGCTCAGCAGGCCCTGATCACGTGACTGAGCATGCACTGTTCACGTGGCTGATCACACAACTATCACATGACTTATCATGCACTGATCATGTGACTGATCATGCACTGATCACGTGTCTATCATGCACTGATCACTTGGCTGGACATACATTGATCACGTGCCTGGTCATGCACTGATTACGTGGCTGATCATGCACTGATCACGTGACTGATCATGCACTGATCTCTTGTCTGATCATGCACTGATCACGTGGCTATCATGCCCTTCTCACGTGGCTGATCATGCGATGATCACGCAGCTACCTTGTACTGGTCACATGACTGATCATGCACTGATCACGTGACTAATCATGCAGTGATCACGTGGCTATCATGCACTACTCACGTGGCTGATCATGCAATGATCATGTAGCTACCATGTACAGGTCACGTGAATGATCATACACCCATCAGGTGACTGATCATGCACTGATCACGTCTATATCATGCACTGATCACATGACTGCCCATGCACTGATCACGTGGGTGATCATACACTAATCATGTGACAGATCGTGCACTGATCACGTGGCTGATCATGCACTGATACCGTGACTGAGCATGGACTGATCACATGACTATCATGTAGTGATCTCGTGACTTAATGGCGCTGATCATGTGACTGATCATGGGCTGAGCATGTTTGCTATCATACACTGATCATGTGCCTCTAGAGGCAATAAACAAAGAGCTGAGTAGGCAAAAATCAAACAGTCACCAGGCAATAATCATGGAACTCAGGTGTGAGGAATCATGCTGCTCAGCTGGCAATAATCAAGCAGCTGAGCAGGCAGGAATTACGCAGCACAGCTGGCAATTGTCAAGCAGATGACAGGCAGGAATCATGCAGCTCAGCTGGCAATTTTCAAGCAGATGAGCAGACAGTAATCACGCAGCTCAGCAGGCCCTTATCACGTCACTGAGCATGCACTATTCACGTGGCTGATCATACACTGATCACGTGATGATCATGCACTGATCACTTGGATATCATGCACTGATCACGTGGCTGATCATACACTGTTAACGTGTCTGACCATGCACTGATCACGTGACTGATCATACACTGCTCAGGTAACTGATCATGCACTGATCACGTGGCTATCATGCACTGCTTACATGGCTCGTCATGGAATGATCACGTAGCTACCATATACTGGTCACGTGACTGATCATGCACAGATCACGTCAATGATCATGCACTGTTCAAGTGACTGATCATGTACTGATCACGTGACTGATCATGCACTGATCACGTGGCTATCATGCTCTGCTTACTTGGCTGATCATGCAAGGATCACATAGCAAACATGTACTGGTCACGTGACTGATCATGCAGTGATTACGTAATTGATCCTGCACTCATCACGTGGCTCATCATGCACTGATCACGTGGCTGATCACACATGTATCACGTGACTGATCATGCACTGATCACGTGGCTCTCATGCACTGATCATGTGGCTATCATGCACTGATCACGTAGCTGTCATGCACTGATCACGTGGCTGATCACGCAATGATCACCTAGCTACCATGTACTGGTCATGTGACTGATCATGCACTGATCACCTAATTGATCCAGCACTGATCACATGGCTCATCACGCACTGATCCGGTAGCTGATCACACACGTATCACTTGACTGATCATGTACAGATCACGTAAATAATCATGAAGTGATCACGTGGCTATCCTGCACTGATCACGTGGATAACATGCACTGATCACGTGGCTGATCACACACGTATCACGTGACTGATCATGCACTGATCACGTGGCTATCATGCACTGATCACGTGGCTATCATGCACTGATCACGTGGCTGATCATGCAATGATCACGTAGCTACCATGCACTGGTTACGTGACTGATCATGCACTGATCAGGTAATTGATCATGCACTGATCACGTGACTGATCATGAAGAGATCACGTGACTGATCATGCACTGATCACTTGGATATCATGCACTGGTCACGTGGCTGATCATGCAATGATCACGCAGCTACCATGTACTGGTCATATGACTGATCATGCACTGATCACGTGACTGATCATGCAGTGATCACGTGGCTGATCATGCACTGATCACGTGACTGATCATGCACTGATCTCTTGTCTGATTATGCACTGATCACGTGGCTGATCATGCGATGATCACGCAGCTACCATGTACTGGTCACATGACTGATCATGCACTGATCACGTGACTGATCATGCAGTGATCACGTGGCTATCATGCACTACTCACGTGGCTGATCATGCAATGATCATGTAGCTACCATGTACAGGTCACGTGAATGATCATACACCCATCAGGTGTCTGATCATGCACTGATCACGTCTATATCATGCACTGATCACATGACTGCCCATGCACTGATCACGTGGGTGATCATACACTAATCATGTGACAGATCGTGCACTGATCACGTGGCTGATCATGCACTGATACAGTGACAGAGCATGGACTGATCACATGACTATCATGTAGTGATCACGTGACTTAATGGCGCTGATCATGTGACTGATCATGCGCTGATCATATTTGCTATCATACACTGATCATGTGCCTCTGGAGGCAATAAACAAAGAGCTGAGTAGGCACGAATCAAACAGTCAGCAGGCAATAATCATGGAACTCAGGTGTGAGGAATCATGCTGCTCAGCTGGCAATAATCAAGCAGCTGAGCAGGCAGGAATTACGCAGCACAGCTGGCAATTGTCAAGCAGATGACAGGCAGGAATCGTGCAGCTGAGCTGGCAATTGTCAAGCAGATGAGCAGACCGTAATCACGCAGCTCAGCAGGCCCTGATCACGTGACTGAGCATGCACTGTTCACGTGGCTGATCATACACTGATCACGTGATTGATCATGCACTGATCACTTGGATAGCATGCACTGATCACGTGGCTGATCATACAATGTTCACGTGTCTGACCATGCACTGATCACGTGGCTGATCATACACTGCTCACGTAACTGATCATGCACTGATCACGTGGCTATCATGCACTGAATACGTGGCTGAACATGCACTGTTCACGTGGCTGATCACACACCTGTCACGTGACATATCATGCACTGATCACGTGGCACTCATGCACTGATCATGTGGCTGATCATACTCTGCTCACCTAACTCATCATGCACACATCACGTTTCTATCATGCACTGCTCACGTGGCTCGACAGGGAATGGTCACGTAGCTACCATATACTGGTCACGTGACTGATCATGCACGGATCACGTCAATGATCATGCACTGTTCACGTGACTGATCATGTACTGATCACGTGACTGATCATGCACTGATCACGTGTCTGATCATGCACTGATCACGTAATTGATCATGCACTTATCATTTGGCTGATCATACACTGATCACGTGACTGATCATGCACTGATCACGTGACTGATCATGCACTGATCACGTGGCTATCATGCACTGATCACTAGGCTGGTCATACACTGATCACATGACTGATCATGCACTGTTCACGTGACTGATCATGCACAGATCACGTGAATAATCATGAAGTGATCACGTGGCTATCCTGCACTGATCACGTGGATAACATGCACTGATCACGTGGCTGATCACACACGTATCACATGACTGATCATGCACTGATCACGTGGCTATCATGCACTGATCACGTGGCTATCATGCACTGATCACGTGGCTGATCATGCAATGATCACGTAGCTACCATGCACTGGTCACGTGACTGATCATGCACTGATCAGGTAATTGATCATGCACTGATCACGTGACTGATCATGCACAGATCACCTGACTGATCATGCACAGATCATGTGACTGATCATGCACTGATCACGTGGCTATCATGCACTGCTCACGTGGCTGATCATGCAATGATCACGCAGCTACCATGTACTGGTCACATGACTGATCATGCACTGATCACATAATTGATCATGCACTGTTCACCTGGCTTATCATGCATTGATCATGTGACTGATCATGTGCTGATCATGTTTGGTGTCACACACTGATCTTGTGCATCTGGAGGCAATGAACATAGAGCTGAATAGGCAGGAATCAGTCAGCAGGCTATAATCATGGAACTCACCTCTGAGAAATCATGCTGCTCAGCTGGCAATAATTAAGTAGATGAGCAGGCAGGAATTACGCAGCACAGCTGGCAATTGTCAAGCAGATGACAGGCAGGAATCGTGCAGCTAAGCTGGAAATTGTCAAGCAGATGAGCAGACAGTAATCACGCAGCTCAGCAGGCCATGATCACCTGACTGAGCGTGCACTGTTCACATGGCTGATCACACACCTATCACGTGACTGATCATGCACTGATCATGTGACTGATCATGCACTGATCACGTAGCTATCTTGCACTGATCACTTGGCTGATCATACACTCATCACGGGACTGATCGTGCACTGATCACGGCGCTATCGTGCATTGACTACATGACTCCACATGCACTGATCACCTGGATGATCATGCACTGATCACGTGACTGACCATGCACTGAGCACGTGACTGATCATGCACTGATCACATGGCTGATCATGCACTGATCTCGTGGCTATCATGCACTGCTGACGTGGCTGATCTGGAAGTGATCACGTAGCTACCATATACTGGTCACGTGACTGATCATGCACTGATCACATAATTGATCATGCACTGATCATGTGGCTGATCATGCACTGATCACGTGGCTGATCATGCACTGATCACGTGACTGATCATGCAGTGATCACGTGGCTATCATTCACTACTCACGCGGCTGATCATGCAATGATCATGTAGCTACCATGTACAGGTCACGTGAATGATCATACACCCATCAGGTGACTGATCACGTGGCTATCATGCACTGATCACGTGGCTATCATGCTCTGCTTACTTGGCTGATCATGCAAGGATCACGTAGCAAACATGTACTGGTCACGTGACTGATCATGCAGTGATTACGTAATTGATCCTGCACTCATCACGTGGCTCATCATGCACTGATCACGTGGCTGATCACACATGTATCACGTGACTGATCATGCACTGATCACGTGGCTCTCATGCACTGATCATGTGGCTATCATGCACTGATCACGTAGCTGTCATGCACTGATCACGTGGCTGATCACGCAATGATCACCTAGCTACCATGTACTGGTCATGTGACTGATCATGCACTGATCACCTAATTGATCCAGCACTGATCACATGGCTCATCACGCACTGATCCGGTAGCTGATCACACACGTATCACTTGACTGATCATGTACAGATCACGTAAATAATCATGAAGTGATCACGTGGCTATCCTGCACTGATCACGTGGATAACATGCACTGATCACGTGGCTGATCACACACGTATCACGTGACTGATCATGCACTGATCACGTGGCTATCATGCACTGATCACGTGGCTATCATGCACTGACCACGTGGCTGATCATGCAATGATCAGGTAGCTACCATGCACTGGTCACGTGACTGATCATGCACTGATCAGGTAATTGATCATGCACTGATCACGTGACTGATCATGCAGAGATCACGTGACTGATCATGCACTGATCACTTGGATATCATGCACTGGTCACGTGGCTGATCATGCAATGATCACGCAGCTACCATGTACTGGTCATATGACTGATCATGCACTGATCACGTGACTGATCATGCAGTGATCACGTGGCTGATCATGCACTGATCACGTGACTGATCATGCACTGATCTCTTGTCTGATTATGCACTGATCACGTGGCTGATCATGCGATGATCACGCAGCTACCATGTACTGGTCACATGACTGATCATGCACTGATCACGTGACTGATCATGCAGTGATCACGTGGCTATCATGCACTACTCACGTGGCTGATCATGCAATGATCATGTAGCTACCATGTACAGGTCACGTGAATGATCATACACCCATCAGGTGTCTGATCATGCACTGATCACGTCTATATCATGCACTGATCACATGACTGCCCATGCACTGATCACGTGGGTGATCATACACTAATCATGTGACAGATCGTGCACTGATCACGTGGCTGATCATGCACTGATACAGTGACAGAGCATGGACTGATCACATGACTATCATGTAGTGATCACGTGACTTAATGGCGCTGATCATGTGACTGATCATGGGCTGAGCATGTTTGCTATCATACACTGATCATGTGCCTCTAGAGGCAATAAACAAAGAGCTGAGTAGGCAAAAATCAAACAGTCACCAGGCAATAATCATGGAACTCAGGTGTGAGGAATCATGCTGCTCAGCTGGCAATAATCAAGCAGCTGAGCAGGCAGGAATTACGCAGCACAGCTGGCAATTGTCAAGCAGATGACAGGCAGGAATCATGCAGCTCAGCTGGCAATTTTCAAGCAGATGAGCAGACAGTAATCACGCAGCTCAGCAGGCCCTTATCACGTCACTGAGCATGCACTATTCACGTGTCTGATCATACACTGATCACGTGATGATCATGCACTGATCACTTGGATATCATGCACTGATCACGTGGCTGATCATACACTGTTAACGTGTCTGACCATGCACTGATCACGTGACTGATCATACACTGCTCAGGTAACTGATCATGCACTGATCACGTGGCTATCATGCACTGCTTACATGGCTCGTCATGGAATGATCACGTAGCTACCATATACTGGTCACGTGACTGATCATGCACAGATCACGTCAATGATCATGCACTGTTCAAGTGACTGATCATGTACTGATCACGTGACTGATCATGCACTGATCACGTGGCTATCATGCTCTGCTTACTTGGCTGATCATGCAAGGATCACATAGCAAACATGTACTGGTCACGTGACTGATCATGCAGTGATTACGTAATTGATCCTGCACTCATCACGTGGCTCATCATGCACTGATCACGTGGCTGATCACACATGTATCACGTGACTGATCATGCACTGATCACGTGGCTCTCATGCACTGATCATGTGGCTATCATGCACTGATCACGTAGCTGTCATGCACTGATCACGTGGCTGATCACGCAATGATCACCTAGCTACCATGTACTGGTCATGTGACTGATCATGCACTGATCACCTAATTGATCCAGCACTGATCACATGGCTCATCACGCACTGATCCGGTAGCTGATCACACACGTATCACTTGACTGATCATGTACAGATCACGTAAATAATCATGAAGTGATCACGTGGCTATCCTGCACTGATCACGTGGATAACATGCACTGATCACGTGGCTGATCACACACGTATCACGTGACTGATCATGCACTGATCACGTGGCTATCATGCACTGATCACGTGGCTATCATGCACTGATCACGTGGCTGATCATGCAATGATCACGTAGCTACCATGCACTGGTTACGTGACTGATCATGCACTGATCAGGTAATTGATCATGCACTGATCACGTGACTGATCATGAAGAGATCACGTGACTGATCATGCACTGATCACTTGGATATCATGCACTGGTCACGTGGCTGATCATGCAATGATCACGCAGCTACCATGTACTGGTCATATGACTGATCATGCACTGATCACGTGACTGATCATGCAGTGATCACGTGGCTGATCATGCACTGATCACGTGACTGATCATGCACTGATCTCTTGTCTGATTATGCACTGATCACGTGGCTGATCATGCGATGATCACGCAGCTACCATGTACTGGTCACATGACTGATCATGCACTGATCACGTGACTGATCATGCAGTGATCACGTGGCTATCATGCACTACTCACGTGGCTGATCATGCAATGATCATGTAGCTACCATGTACAGGTCACGTGAATGATCATACACCCATCAGGTGTCTGATCATGCACTGATCACGTCTATATCATGCACTGATCACATGACTGCCCATGCACTGATCACGTGGGTGATCATACACTAATCATGTGACAGATCGTGCACTGATCACGTGGCTGATCATGCACTGATACAGTGACAGAGCATGGACTGATCACATGACTATCATGTAGTGATCACGTGACTTAATGGCGCTGATCATGTGACTGATCATGCGCTGATCATATTTGCTATCATACACTGATCATGTGCCTCTGGAGGCAATAAACAAAGAGCTGAGTAGGCACGAATCAAACAGTCAGCAGGCAATAATCATGGAACTCAGGTGTGAGGAATCATGCTGCTCAGCTGGCAATAATCAAGCAGCTGAGCAGGCAGGAATTACGCAGCACAGCTGGCAATTGTCAAGCAGATGACAGGCAGGAATCGTGCAGCTGAGCTGGCAATTGTCAAGCAGATGAGCAGACCGTAATCACGCAGCTCAGCAGGCCCTGATCACGTGACTGAGCATGCACTGTTCACGTGGCTGATCATACACTGATCACGTGATTGATCATGCACTGATCACTTGGATAGCATGCACTGATCACGTGGCTGATCATACAATGTTCACGTGTCTGACCATGCACTGATCACGTGGCTGATCATACACTGCTCACGTAACTGATCATGCACTGATCACGTGGCTATCATGCACTGAATACGTGGCTGAACATGCACTGTTCACGTGGCTGATCACACACCTGTCACGTGACATATCATGCACTGATCACGTGGCACTCATGCACTGATCATGTGGCTGATCATACTCTGCTCACCTAACTCATCATGCACACATCACGTTTCTATCATGCACTGCTCACGTGGCTCGACAGGGAATGGTCACGTAGCTACCATATACTGGTCACGTGACTGATCATGCACGGATCACGTCAATGATCATGCACTGTTCACGTGACTGATCATGTACTGATCACGTGACTGATCATGCACTGATCACGTGTCTGATCATGCACTGATCACGTAATTGATCATGCACTTATCATTTGGCTGATCATACACTGATCACGTGACTGATCATGCACTGATCACGTGACTGATCATGCACTGATCACGTGGCTATCATGCACTGATCACTAGGCTGGTCATACACTGATCACATGACTGATCATGCACTGTTCACGTGACTGATCATGCACAGATCACGTGAATAATCATGAAGTGATCACGTGGCTATCCTGCACTGATCACGTGGATAACATGCACTGATCACGTGGCTGATCACACACGTATCACGTGACTGATCATGCACTGATCACGTGGCTATCATGCACTGATCACGTGGCTATCATGCACTGATCACGTGGCTGATCATGCAATGATCACGTAGCTACCATGCACTGGTCACGTGACTGATCATACACTGATCAGGTAATTGATCATGCACTGATCACGTGACTGATCATGCACAGGTCACGTGAGTGATCATGCACTGATCACGTGGCTATCATGCACTGCTCACGTGGCTGATCATGCAATGATCACGCAGCTACCATGTACTGGTCACATGACTGATCATGCACTGATCACATATTTGATCATGCACTGTTCACCTGGCTTATCATGCATTGATCATGTGACTGATCATGTGCTGTTCATGTTTGGTGTCACACACTGATCTTGTGCATCTGGAGGCAATGAACATAGAGCTGAATAGGCAGGAATCAGTCAGCAGGCTATAATCATGGAACTCACCTCTGAGAAATCATGCTGCTCAGCTGGCAATAATTAAGTAGATGAGCAGGCAGGAATTACGCAGCACAGCTGGCAATTGTCAAGCAGATGACAGGCAGGAATCGTGCAGCTAAGCTGGAAATTGTCAAGCAGATGAGCAGACAGTAATCACGCAGCTCAGCAGGCCATGATCACCTGACTGAGCGTGCACTGTTCACATGGCTGATCACACACCTATCACGTGACTGATCATGCACTGATCATGTGACTGATCATGCACTGATCACGTAGCTATCTTGCACTGATCACTTGGCTGATCATACACTCATCACGGGACTGATCGTGCACTGATCACGGCGCTATCGTGCATTGACTACATGACTCCACATGCACTGATCACCTGGATGATCATGCACTGATCACGTGACTGACCATGCACTGAGCACGTGACTGATCATGCACTGATCACATGGCTGATCATGCACTGATCTCGTGGCTATCATGCACTGCTGACGTGGCTGATCTGGAAGTGATCACGTAGCTACCATATACTGGTCACGTGACTGATCATGCACTGATCACATAATTGATCATGCACTGATCATGTGGCTGATCATGCACTGATCACGTGGCTGATCATGCACTGATCACGTGACTGATCATGCAGTGATCACGTGGCTATCATTCACTACTCACGCGGCTGATCATGCAATGATCATGTAGCTACCATGTACAGGTCACGTGAATGATCATACACCCATCAGGTGACTGATCACGTGGCTATCATGCACTGATCACGTGGCTATCATGCTCTGCTTACTTGGCTGATCATGCAAGGATCACGTAGCAAACATGTACTGGTCACGTGACTGATCATGCAGTGATTACGTAATTGATCCTGCACTCATCACGTGGCTCATCATGCACTGATCACGTGGCTGATCACACATGTATCACGTGACTGATCATGCACTGATCACGTGGCTCTCATGCACTGATCATGTGGCTATCATGCACTGATCACGTAGCTGTCATGCACTGATCACGTGGCTGATCACGCAATGATCACCTAGCTACCATGTACTGGTCATGTGACTGATCATGCACTGATCACCTAATTGATCCAGCACTGATCACATGGCTCATCACGCACTGATCCGGTAGCTGATCACACACGTATCACTTGACTGATCATGTACAGATCACGTAAATAATCATGAAGTGATCACGTGGCTATCCTGCACTGATCACGTGGATAACATGCACTGATCACGTGGCTGATCACACACGTATCACGTGACTGATCATGCACTGATCACGTGGCTATCATGCACTGATCACGTGGCTATCATGCACTGATCACGTGGCTGATCATGCAATGATCAGGTAGCTACCATGCACTGGTCACGTGACTGATCATGCACTGATCAGGTAATTGATCATGCACTGATCACGTGACTGATCATGCAGAGATCACGTGACTGATCATGCACTGATCACTTGGATATCATGCACTGGTCACGTGGCTGATCATGCAATGATCACGCAGCTACCATGTACTGGTCATATGACTGATCATGCACTGATCACGTGACTGATCATGCAGTGATCACGTGGCTGATCATGCACTGATCACGTGACTGATCATGCACTGATCTCTTGTCTGATTATGCACTGATCACGTGGCTGATCATGCGATGATCACGCAGCTACCATGTACTGGTCACATGACTGATCATGCACTGATCACGTGACTGATCATGCAGTGATCACGTGGCTATCATGCACTACTCACGTGGCTGATCATGCAATGATCATGTAGCTACCATGTACAGGTCACGTGAATGATCATACACCCATCAGGTGTCTGATCATGCACTGATCACGTCTATATCATGCACTGATCACATGACTGCCCATGCACTGATCACGTGGGTGATCATACACTAATCATGTGACAGATCGTGCACTGATCACGTGGCTGATCATGCACTGATACAGTGACAGAGCATGGACTGATCACATGACTATCATGTAGTGATCACGTGACTTAATGGCGCTGATCATGTGACTGATCATGCGCTGATCATATTTGCTATCATACACTGATCATGTGCCTCTGGAGGCAATAAACAAAGAGCTGAGTAGGCACGAATCAAACAGTCAGCAGGCAATAATCATGGAACTCAGGTGTGAGGAATCATGCTGCTCAGCTGGCAATAATCAAGCAGCTGAGCAGGCAGGAATTACGCAGCACAGCTGGCAATTGTCAAGCAGATGACAGGCAGGAATCGTGCAGCTGAGCTGGCAATTGTCAAGCAGATGAGCAGACCGTAATCACGCAGCTCAGCAGGCCCTGATCACGTGACTGAGCATGCACTGTTCACGTGGCTGATCATACACTGATCACGTGATTGATCATGCACTGATCACTTGGATAGCATGCACTGATCACGTGGCTGATCATACAATGTTCACGTGTCTGACCATGCACTGATCACGTGGCTGATCATACACTGCTCACGTAACTGATCATGCACTGATCACGTGGCTATCATGCACTGAATACGTGGCTGAACATGCACTGTTCACGTGGCTGATCACACACCTGTCACGTGACATATCATGCACTGATCACTTGGCACTCATGCACTGATCATGTGGCTGATCATACTCTGCTCACCTAACTCATCATGCACACATCACGTTTCTATCATGCACTGCTCACGTGGCTCGACAGGGAATGGTCACGTAGCTACCATATACTGGTCACGTGACTGATCATGCACGGATCACGTCAATGATCATGCACTGTTCACGTGACTGATCATGTACTGATCACGTGTCTGATCATGCACTGATCACGTGTCTGATCATGCACTGATCACGTAATTGATCATGCACTTATCATTTGGCTGATCATACACTGATCACGTGACTGATCATGCACTGATCACGTGACTGATCATGCACTGATCACGTGGCTATCATGCACTGATCACTAGGCTGGTCATACACTGATCACATGACTGATCATGCACTGTTCACGTGACTGATCATGCACAGATCACGTGAATAATCATGAAGTGATCACGTGGCTATCCTGCACTGATCACGTGGATAACATGCACTGATCACGTGGCTGATCACACACGTATCACATGACTGATCATGCACTGATCACGTGGCTATCATGCACTGATCACGTGGCTATCATGCACTGATCACGTGGCTGATCATGCAATGATCACGTAGCTACCATGCACTGGTCACGTGACTGATCATGCACTGATCAGGTAATTGATCATGCACTGATCACGTGACTGATCATGCACAGATCACCTGACTGATCATGCACAGATCATGTGACTGATCATGCACTGATCACGTGGCTATCATGCACTGCTCACGTGGCTGATCATGCAATGATCACGCAGCTACCATGTACTGGTCACATGACTGATCATGCACTGATCACATAATTGATCATGCACTGTTCACCTGGCTTATCATGCATTGATCATGTGACTGATCATGTGCTGATCATGTTTGGTGTCACACACTGATCTTGTGCATCTGGAGGCAATGAACATAGAGCTGAATAGGCAGGAATCAGTCAGCAGGCTATAATCATGGAACTCACCTCTGAGAAATCATGCTGCTCAGCTGGCAATAATTAAGTAGATGAGCAGGCAGGAATTACGCAGCACAGCTGGCAATTGTCAAGCAGATGACAGGCAGGAATCGTGCAGCTAAGCTGGAAATTGTCAAGCAGATGAGCAGACAGTAATCACGCAGCTCAGCAGGCCATGATCACCTGACTGAGCGTGCACTGTTCACATGGCTGATCACACACCTATCACGTGACTGATCATGCACTGATCATGTGACTGATCATGCACTGATCACGTAGCTATCTTGCACTGATCACTTGGCTGATCATACACTCATCACGGGACTGATCGTGCACTGATCACGGCGCTATCGTGCATTGACTACATGACTCCACATGCACTGATCACCTGGATGATCATGCACTGATCACGTGACTGACCATGCACTGAGCACGTGACTGATCATGCACTGATCACATGGCTGATCATGCACTGATCTCGTGGCTATCATGCACTGCTGACGTGGCTGATCTGGAAGTGATCACGTAGCTACCATATACTGGTCACGTGACTGATCATGCACTGATCACATAATTGATCATGCACTGATCATGTGGCTGATCATGCACTGATCACGTGGCTGATCATGCACTGATCACGTGACTGATCATGCAGTGATCACGTGGCTATCATTCACTACTCACGCGGCTGATCATGCAATGATCATGTAGCTACCATGTACAGGTCACGTGAATGATCATACACCCATCAGGTGACTGATCACGTGGCTATCATGCACTGGTCACGTGACTGATCATGCAGTGATAACGTAATTGATCCTGCACTCATCACGTGGCTCATCATGCACTGATCACGTGGCTGATCACACATGTATCACGTGACTGATCATGCACTGATCACGTGGCTCTCATGCACTGATCATGTGGCTATCATGCACTGATCACGTAGCTGTCATGCACTGATCACGTGGCTGATCACGCAATGATCACCTAGCTACCATGTACTGGTCATGTGACTGATCATGCACTGATCACCTAATTGATCCAGCACTGATCACATGGCTCATCACGCACTGATCCGGTAGCTGATCACACACGTATCACTTGACTGATCATGTACAGATCACGTAAATAATCATGAAGTGATCACGTGGCTATCCTGCACTGATCACGTGGATAACATGCACTGATCACGTGGCTGATCACACACGTATCACGTGACTGATCATGCACTGATCACGTGGCTATCATGCACTGATCACGTGGCTATCATGCACTGATCACGTGGCTGATCATGCAATGATCACGTAGCTACCATGCACTGGTCACGTGACTGATCATGCACTGATCAGGTAATTGATCATGCACTGATCACGTGACTGATCATGCAGAGATCACGTGACTGATCATGCACTGATCACTTGGATATCATGCACTGGTCACGTGGCTGATCATGCAATGATCACGCAGCTACCATGTACTGGTCATATGACTGATCATGCACTGATCACGTGACTGATCATGCAGTGATCACGTGGCTGATCATGCACTGATCACGTGACTGATCATGCACTGATCTCTTGTCTGATTATGCACTGATCACGTGGCTGATCATGCGATGATCACGCAGCTACCATGTACTGGTCACATGACTGATCATGCACTGATCACGTGACTGATCATGCAGTGATCACGTGGCTATCATGCACTACTCACGTGGCTGATCATGCAATGATCATGTAGCTACCATGTACAGGTCACGTGAATGATCATACACCCATCAGGTGTCTGATCATGCACTGATCACGTCTATATCATGCACTGATCACATGACTGCCCATGCACTGATCACGTGGGTGATCATACACTAATCATGTGACAGATCGTGCACTGATCACGTGGCTGATCATGCACTGATACAGTGACAGAGCATGGACTGATCACATGACTATCATGTAGTGATCACGTGACTTAATGGCGCTGATCATGTGACTGATCATGCGCTGATCATATTTGCTATCATACACTGATCATGTGCCTCTGGAGGCAATAAACAAAGAGCTGAGTAGGCACGAATCAAACAGTCAGCAGGCAATAATCATGGAACTCAGGTGTGAGGAATCATGCTGCTCAGCTGGCAATAATCAAGCAGCTGAGCAGGCAGGAACTACGCAGCACAGCTGGCAATTGTCAAGCAGATGACAGGCAGGAATCGTGCAGCTGAGCTGGCAATTGTCAAGCAGATGAGCAGACCGTAATCACGCAGCTCAGCAGGCCCTGATCACGTGACTGAGCATGCACTGTTCACGTGGCTGATCATACACTGATCACGTGATTGATCATGCACTGATCACTTGGATAGCATGCACTGATCACGTGGCTGATCATACAATGTTCACGTGTCTGACCATGCACTGATCACGTGGCTGATCATACACTGCTCACGTAACTGATCATGCACTGATCACGTGGCTATCATGCACTGAATACGTGGCTGAACATGCACTGTTCACGTGGCTGATCACACACCTGTCACGTGACATATCATGCACTGATCACTTGGCACTCATGCACTGATCATGTGGCTGATCATACTCTGCTCACCTAACTCATCATGCACACATCACGTTTCTATCATGCACTGCTCACGTGGCTCGACAGGGAATGGTCACGTAGCTACCATATACTGGTCACGTGACTGATCATGCACGGATCACGTCAATGATCATGCACTGTTCACGTGACTGATCATGTACTGATCACGTGTCTGATCATGCACTGATCACGTGTCTGATCATGCACTGATCACGTAATTGATCATGCACTTATCATTTGGCTGATCATACACTGATCACGTGACTGATCATGCACTGATCACGTGACTGATCATGCACTGATCACGTGGCTATCATGCACTGATCACTAGGCTGGTCATACACTGATCACATGACTGATCATGCACTGTTCACGTGACTGATCATGCACAGATCACGTGAATAATCATGAAGTGATCACGTGGCTATCCTGCACTGATCACGTGGATAACATGCACTGATCACGTGGCTGATCACACACGTATCACATGACTGATCATGCACTGATCACGTGGCTATCATGCACTGATCACGTGGCTATCATGCACTGATCACGTGGCTGATCATGCAATGATCACGTAGCTACCATGCACTGGTCACGTGACTGATCATGCACTGATCAGGTAATTGATCATGCACTGATCACGTGACTGATCATGCACAGATCACCTGACTGATCATGCACAGATCATGTGACTGATCATGCACTGATCACGTGGCTATCATGCACTGCTCACGTGGCTGATCATGCAATGATCACGCAGCTACCATGTACTGGTCACATGACTGATCATGCACTGATCACATAATTGATCATGCACTGTTCACCTGGCTTATCATGCATTGATCATGTGACTGATCATGTGCTGATCATGTTTGGTGTCACACACTGATCTTGTGCATCTGGAGGCAATGAACATAGAGCTGAATAGGCAGGAATCAGTCAGCAGGCTATAATCATGGAACTCACCTCTGAGAAATCATGCTGCTCAGCTGGCAATAATTAAGTAGATGAGCAGGCAGGAATTACGCAGCACAGCTGGCAATTGTCAAGCAGATGACAGGCAGGAATCGTGCAGCTAAGCTGGAAATTGTCAAGCAGATGAGCAGACAGTAATCACGCAGCTCAGCAGGCCATGATCACCTGACTGAGCGTGCACTGTTCACATGGCTGATCACACACCTATCACGTGACTGATCATGCACTGATCATGTGACTGATCATGCACTGATCACGTAGCTATCTTGCACTGATCACTTGGCTGATCATACACTCATCACGGGACTGATCGTGCACTGATCACGGCGCTATCGTGCATTGACTACATGACTCCACATGCACTGATCACCTGGATGATCATGCACTGATCACGTGACTGACCATGCACTGATCACGTGACTGATCATGCACTGATCACATGGCTGATCATGCACTGATCTCGTGGCTATCATGCACTGCTGACGTGGCTGATCTGGAAGTGATCACGTAGCTACCATATACTGGTCACGTGACTGATCATGCACTGATCACATAATTGATCATGCACTGATCATGTGGCTGATCATGCACTGATCACGTGGCTGATCATGCACTGATCACGTGACTGATCATGCAGTGATCACGTGGCTATCATTCACTACTCACGCGGCTGATCATGCAATGATCATGTAGCTACCATGTACAGGTCACGTGAATGATCATACACCCATCAGGTGACTGATCACGTGGCTATCATGCACTGATCACGAGACTGATCATGCACTGATCACGTCTATATCATGCACTGATCACATGACTGCCAATGCACTGATCACGTGGCTGATCACACATGTATCACGTGACTGATCATGCACTGATCACGTGGCTCTCATGCACTGATCATGTGGCTATCATGCACTGATCACGTAGCTGTCATGCACTGATCACGTGGCTGATCACGCAATGATCACCTAGCTACCATGTACTGGTCATGTGACTGATCATGCACTGATCACCTAATTGATCCAGCACTGATCACATGGCTCATCACGCACTGATCCGGTAGCTGATCACACACGTATCACTTGACTGATCATGTACAGATCACGTAAATAATCATGAAGTGATCACGTGGCTATCCTGCACTGATCACGTGGATAACATGCACTGATCACGTGGCTGATCACACACGTATCACGTGACTGATCATGCACTGATCACGTGGCTATCATGCACTGATCACGTGGCTATCATGCACTGATCACGTGGCTGATCATGCAATGATCACGTAGCTACCATGCACTGGTCACGTGACTGATCATGCACTGATCAGGTAATTGATCATGCACTGATCACGTGACTGATCATGCAGAGATCACGTGACTGATCATGCACTGATCACTTGGATATCATGCACTGGTCACGTGGCTGATCATGCAATGATCACGCAGCTACCATGTACTGGTCATATGACTGATCATGCACTGATCACGTGACTGATCATGCAGTGATCACGTGGCTGATCATGCACTGATCACGTGACTGATCATGCACTGATCTCTTGTCTGATTATGCACTGATCACGTGGCTGATCATGCGATGATCACGCAGCTACCATGTACTGGTCACATGACTGATCATGCACTGATCACGTGACTGATCATGCAGTGATCACGTGGCTATCATGCACTACTCACGTGGCTGATCATGCAATGATCATGTAGCTACCATGTACAGGTCACGTGAATGATCATACACCCATCAGGTGTCTGATCATGCACTGATCACGTCTATATCATGCACTGATCACATGACTGCCCATGCACTGATCACGTGGGTGATCATACACTAATCATGTGACAGATCGTGCACTGATCACGTGGCTGATCATGCACTGATACAGTGACAGAGCATGGACTGATCACATGACTATCATGTAGTGATCACGTGACTTAATGGCGCTGATCATGTGACTGATCATGCGCTGATCATATTTGCTATCATACACTGATCATGTGCCTCTGGAGGCAATAAACAAAGAGCTGAGTAGGCACGAATCAAACAGTCAGCAGGCAATAATCATGGAACTCAGGTGTGAGGAATCATGCTGCTCAGCTGGCAATAATCAAGCAGCTGAGCAGGCAGGAACTACGCAGCACAGCTGGCAATTGTCAAGCAGATGACAGGCAGGAATCGTGCAGCTGAGCTGGCAATTGTCAAGCAGATGAGCAGACCGTAATCACGCAGCTCAGCAGGCCCTGATCACGTGACTGAGCATGCACTGTTCACGTGGCTGATCATACACTGATCACGTGATTGATCATGCACTGATCACTTGGATAGCATGCACTGATCACGTGGCTGATCATACAATGTTCACGTGTCTGACCATGCACTGATCACGTGGCTGATCATACACTGCTCACGTAACTGATCATGCACTGATCACGTGGCTATCATGCTCTGCTTACGTGGCTGATCATGCAAGGATCACGTAGCAAACATGTACTGGTCACGTGACTGATCATGCACGGATCACGTAATTGATCCTGCACTCATCACGTGGCTCATCATGCACTGATCACGTGGCTGATCACACATGTATCACGTGACTGATCATGCACTGATCACGTGGCTCTCATGCACTGATCATGTGGCTATCATGCACTGATCACGTAGCTGTCATGCACTGATCACGTGGCTGATCACGCAATGATCACCTAGCTACCATGTACTGGTCATGTGACTGATCATGCACTGATCACCTAATTGATCCAGCACTGATCACATGGCTCATCACGCACTGATCCGGTAGCTGATCACACACGTATCACTTGACTGATCATGTACAGATCACGTAAATAATCATGAAGTGATCACGTGGCTATCCTGCACTGATCACGTGGATAACATGCACTGATCACGTGGCTGATCACACACGTATCACGTGACTGATCATGCACTGATCACGTGGCTATCATGCACTGATCACGGGGCTATCATGCACTGATCACGTGGCTGATCATGCAGAGATCACGTGACTGATCATGCACTGATCACTTGGATATCATGCACTGGTCACGTGGCTGATCATGCAATGATCACGCAGCTACCATGTACTGGTCACATGACTGATCATGCTCTGATCACATAATTGATCATGCACTGATCACCTGGCTTATCATGCCTTGATTATGTGACTGATCATGTGCTGATCATGTTTGGTGTCACACACTGATCATGTGCCTCCGGAGGCAATGAACATAGAGCTGAGGAGGCAGGAATCAGTCAGCAGGCTATAATCATGGAACTCACCTCTGAGAAATCATGCTGCTCAGCTGGCAATAATCAAGTAGATGAGCAGGCAGGAATTACGCAGCACAGGTGGCAATTGTCAAGGAGATGACAGGCAGGAATCGTGCAGCTCAGCTGGAAATTGTCAAGCAGATGAGCAGACAGTAATCATGCAGCTCAGCAGGCCCTGATCACGTGACTGAGCATGCACTGTTCACGTGGCTGATCACACACCTATCACATGACTGATCATGCACTGATCATGTGACTGATCATGCACTGATCACGTGTCTATCATGCACTGATCACTTGGCTGGACATACATTGATCACGTGCCTGGTCATGCACTGATCACGTGGCTGATCATGCACTGATCACGTGACTGATCATGCACTGATCTCTTGTCTGATCATGCACTGATCACGTGGCTATCATGCACTTCTCACGTGGCTGATCATGCGATGATCACGCAGCTACCATGTACTGGTCACATGACTGATCATGCACTGATCACGTGACTGATCATGCAGTGATCACGTGGCTATCATGCACTACTCATGTGGCTGATCATGCAATGATCATGTAGCTACCATGTACAGGTCACGTGAATGATCATACACCCATCAGGTGACTGATCATGCACTGATCACGTCTATATCATGCACTGATCACATGACTGCCCATGCACTGATCACGTGGGTGATCATACACTAATCATGTGACAGATCGTGCACTGATCACGTGGCTGATCATGCACTGATACCGTGACTGAGCATGGACTGATCACATGACTATCATGTAGTGATCACGTGACTTAATGGCGCTGATCATGTGACTGATCATGCGCTGAGCATGTTTGCTATCATACACTGATCATGTGCCTCTGGAGGCAATAAACAAAGAGCTGAGTAGGCACGAATCAAACAGTCAGCAGGCAATAATCATGGAACTCAGGTGTGAGGAATCATGCTGCTCAGCTGGCAATAATCAAGCAGCTGAGCAGGCAGGAATTACGCAGCACAGCTGGCAATTGTCAAGCAGATGACAGGCAGGAATCATACAGCTCAGCTGGCAATTTTCAAGCAGATGAGCAGACAGTAATAAGGCAGCTCAGCAGGCCCTTATCACGTGACTGAGCATGCACTATTCACATGGCTGATCATACACTGATCACGTGATGATCATGCACTGATCACTTGGATATCATGCACTGATCACGTGGCTGATCATACACTGTTCACGTGTCTGACCATGCACTGATCACGTGGCTGATCATACACTGCTCAGGTAACTGATCATGCACTGATCACGTGGCTATCATGCACTGATCACGTGGATGAACATGCACTGTTCACGTGGGTGATCACACATCTGTCACGTGACATATCATGCACTGATCATGTGGCACTCATGCACTGATCACGTGGCTGATCATACTCTGCTCACGTAACTGATCATGCACACATCACGTGGCTATCATGCACTGCTTACGTGGCTCGTCATGGAATGATCACGTAGCTACCATATACTGGTCACGTGACTGATCATGCACAGATCACGTCAATGATCATGCACTGTTCAAGTGACTGATCATGTACTGATCACGTGACTGATCATGCACTGATCACGTGGCTATCATGCTCTGCTTACGTGGCTGATCATGCAAGGATCACGTAGCAAACATGTACTGGTCACGTGACTGATCATGCACTGATCACGTGGCTGATCACACATGTATCACGTGACTGATCATGCACTGATCACGTGGCTCTCATGCACTGTTCATGTGGATATCATGCACTGATCACGTAGCTGTCATGCACTGATCACGTGGCTGATCACGCAATTATCACCTAGCTACCATGTACTGGTCATGTGACTAATCATGAACTGATCACCTAATTGATCCAGCACTGATCACATGGCTCATCACGCACTGATCCGGTTGCTGATCACACACGTATCACTTGACTGATCTTGTACAGATCACGTAAATAATCATGAAGTGATGACGTGGCTATCCTGCACTGATCACGTGGATAACATGCACTGATCACGTGGCTGATCACACACGTATCACGTGACTGATCATGCACTGATCACGTGGCTATCATGCACTGATCACATGGCTATCATGCACTGATCACGTGGCTGATCATGCAATGATCACGTAGCTACCATGCACTGTTCACGTGACTGATCATGCACTGATCAGGTAATTGATCATGCACTGATCACGTGACTGATCATGCACAGATCACGTGACTGATCATGCACTCATCACTTGGATATCATGCACTGCTCACGTGGCTGATCATGCAATGATCACGCAGCTACCATGTACTGGTCACATGACTGATCATGCACTGATCACATAATTGATTGCGCACTGATCACCTGGCTTATCATGCCTTGATTATATGACTGATCATGTGCTGATCATGTTTGGTGTCACACACTGATCATGTGCCTCTGGAGGCAATGAACATAGAGCTGAGGAGGCAGGAATCAGTCAGCAGGCTATAATCATGGAACTCACCTCTGAGAAATCATGCTGCTCAGCTGGCAATAATCAAGTAGATGAGCAGGCAGGAATTACGCAGCACAGGTGGCAATTGTCAAGGAGATGACAGGCAGGAATCGTGCAGCTCAGCTGGAAATTGTCAAGCAGATGAGCAGACAGTAATCACGCAGCTCATCAGGCCCTGATCACGTGACTGAGCATGCACTGTTCACGTGGCTGATCACACACCTATCACATGACTGATCATGCACTGATCATGTGACTGATCATGCACTGATCACGTGTCTATCATGCACTGATCACTTGGCTGGACATACATTGATCACGTGCCTGGTCATGCACTGATCACGTGGCTGATCATGCAATGATCACGGAACTGATCATGCACTGATCTCTTGCCTGATCATGCACTGATCACGTGGCTATCATGCACTGCTCACGTGGCTGATCATGTGCTGATCACGCAGCTACCATGTACTGGTCACATGACTGATCATGCACTGATCACATAATTGATCATGCACTGATCACGTGGCTGATCATACACTGCTCAGGTAACTGATCATGCACTGATCACGTGGCTGAACATGCACTGTTCACGTGGCTGATCAAACACCTGTCACGTGGCTATCATGCACTGCTCACGTGGCTCGTCATGGAATGATAACGTAGCTACCATATACTGGTCACGTGACTGATCATGCACAGATCACGTCAATGATCATGCACTGTTCAAGTGACTGATCATGTACTGATCACGTGACTGATCATGCACTGACCACGTGGCTATCATGCTCTGATCACGTGGCTGATCATGCAAGGATCACGTAGCAACCATGTACTGGTCACGTGATTGATCATGCACTGATCACGTAATTGATCCTGCACTGATCACGTGGCTGATCATGAACTGATCACGTGGCTGATCACACATGTATCACGTGACTGATCATGCACTGATCACGTGGCTCTCATGCACTGATCATGTGGCTATCATGCACTGATCACGTAGCTATCATGCACTGATCACGTGGCTGATCACGCAATGATCACGTAGCTACCATGTAGTGGTCATGTGACTGATCATGCACTGATCACGTAATTGATCCTGCACTGATCACATGGCTCATCACGCACTGATCCGGTGGCTGATCACACACGAATCATGTGACTGATCATTCACTGATCAGGTGGCTGATCATGCACTGATCACGTAATTGATCATGCACTTATCATTTGGCTGATCATGCACTGATCACGTGGCTGATCATACACTGATCACGTGACTGATCATGCACTGATCACGTGACTGATCATGCACTGATCACGTGGCTATCATGCACTGATCACTTGGCTGGTCATACACTGATCACATCACTGATCATGCACTGTTCACGTGACTGATCATGTACAGATCACGTGAATAATCATGAAGTGATCACGTGGCTATTCTGCACTGATCACGTGGATATCATGCACTGATCACGTGGCTGATCACACACGAATCACCTGACTGATCATGCACTGATCAGGTAATTGATCATGCACTGATCACGTGACTGATCATGCACAGATCACATGAGTGATCATGCACAGATCAAGTGACTGATCATGCACTGATCACGTGGCTATCATGCACTGCTCACGTGGCTGATCATGCAATGATCACGCAGATACCATGTACTGGTCACATGACTGATCATGCACTGATCTCATAATTGATCATGCACTGATCATCTGGCTTATCATGCATTGATCATGTGACTGATCATGTGCTGATCATGTTTGGTGTCACACACTGATCATGTGCCTCTGGAGGCAATGAACATAGAGCTGAGTATGCAGGAATCAGTCAGCAGGCTATAATCATGGAACTCAACTCTGAGAAATCATGCTGCTCAGCTGGCAATAATCAAATAGATGAGCAGGCAGGAATTACGCAGCTCAGGTGGCAATTGTCAAGGAGATGACAGGCAGGAATCGTGCAGCTCACCTGGAAATTGTCAAGCAGATGAGCAGACAGTAATTACACAGCTCAGCAGGCCCTGATCACGTGACTGAGCATGCACTGTTCACATGGCTGATCACACAGCTATCACGTGACTGATCATGCACTGATCATGTGACTGATCATGCACTGATCACGTAGCTATCTCGCACTGATCACTTGGCTGATCATACACTCATCACGGGACTGATCGTGCACTGATCACGGCGCTATCATGCATTGACTACATGACTCCACATGCACTGATCACGTGGATGATCATGCACTGATCACGTGGCTGATCATGCACTGATCACGTGGCTGATCATGCACTGATCACATGGCTGATCATGCACTGATCATGTGGCTGATCATGCACTGATCACGTGGCTATAATGCACTGTTGACGTGGCTGATCTGGGAATGATCACGTAGCTAGCATGTACTGGTCACGTGACTGATCATGCACTGATCACGTAATTGATCATGCACTGATCATGTGGCTGATCATGCACTGATCACGTGGCTGATCATACACTGATCACGTGACTGATCATGCAATGATCATGTGGCTGATCATGCACTGATCACGTGGCTGATCATACACTGATCACGTGACTGACATGCACTGATCACGTGGCTATCGTGCACTACTCACGTGGCTGATCATGCAATGATCATGTAGCTACCATGTACAGGTCACGTGAATGATCATACACCCATCAGGTGACTGATCATGCACTGATCACGTGGCTATCATGCACTGATCACGAGACTGATCATGCACTGATCACATCTATATCATGCACTGATCACATGACTGCCCATGCACTGATCACGTGGATGATCATACACTAATCATGTGACAGATCATGCACTAATCACGTGGCTGATCATGCACTGATACCGTGACTGAGCATGGACTAATCACATGCCTATCATGTAGTGATCACGTGACTTAATGGCGCTGATCATGTGACTGATCATGCGCTGATCATGTTTGCTATCATACACTGATCATGTGCCTCTGGAGGCAATAAACAAAGAGCTGAGTAGGCACGAATCATACAGTCAGCAGGCAATAATCATGGAACTCAGCTGTGAGGAATTATGCTGCTCAGCTGGCAATAACCAAGCAGCTAGCAGGCAGGAATTACACAGCACAGCTGGCAATTGTCAAGCAGATGACAGGCAGGAATCGTGCATCTCAGCTGGCAATGGTCAAGCAGATGAGCAGACAGTAATCACTCAGCACAGCATGCCCTGATCACGTGACTGAGCATGCACTGTTCACGTGGCTGATCATACACTGATCACGTGATTGATCATGCAGTGATCACTTGGATATCATGCACTGATCACGTGGCTGATCATACTCTGCTCACGAAACTCATCATGCACACATCACGTGGCTATCAGGCACTCCTCACGTGGTTCGTCATGGAATGATCACGAAGCTACCATATACTGGTTACGTGACTGATCATGCACAGATCACGTAAATGATCATTCACTGTTAAAGTGACTGATCATGTACTGATCACGTGGCTATCATGCACTGATCACGTGGCTATCATGCTCTGCTCACGTGGCTGATCATGCAACGATCACGTAGCAACCATGTACTGGTCACGTGACTGATCATGCACTGATCACGTAATTAATCCTGCACTGATCACCTGACTCATCATGCACTGATCACGTGGCTGATCACACAAGTATCACGTGACTGATCATGCACTGATCACGTGGCTATCATGCACTGATCACGTGGCTATCATGCACTGATCACGTGGCTGATCATGCAATGATCACGTAGCTACCATGTACTGGTGACGTGACTGATCTTGCACTGATCACGTAATTGATCATGCACTGATCACGTGGCTGATCAAGCACTGATCACGTGGCTACCATGCACTGCTAACGTGGCTGATTATGCAATGATCACGCAGGTACCATGTACTGGTCACGTGACTGATCATGCACTGATCATGTGTCTGATCATGCACTGATCACGTGACTGATCATGCACTGATCACGTGACTCATCATGCACTGATCACGTGGCTATCATGCACTTATCACTTGGCTGGTCATACACTGCTCACGTGGCTGATCACACACCTGTCACGTGACATATCATGCCCTGATCACGTGGCACACATGCACTGATCACGTGGCTGATCATACTCTGCTCACGTAACTCATCATGCACACATCTCGTTTCTATCATGCACTGCTCACGTGGCTCGTCACGGGATGATCACGTAGCTACCATATACTGGTCACGTGACTGATCATGCACGGATCACGTCAATGATCATGCACTGTTCACGTGACTGATCATGTACTGAACACGTGACTGATCATGCACTGATCACGTGTCTGATCATGCACTGATCACATAATTGATCATGCACTTATCATTTGGCTGATCATGCACTGATCACGTTGCTGATCATACACTGATCACGTGGCTATCATGCACTGATCACTTGGCTGGTCATACACTGATCACATGACTGATCATGCACTATTCACGTGACTGATCATGTACAGATCACGTGAATAATCATGAAGTGATCACGTGGCTATCCTGCACTGATCACGTGGCTATCATGCACTGATCATGTGGCTGATCATGCAATGATCACGTAGCTACCATGCACTGGTCACGTTACTGATCATACACAGATCACGTGACTGATCATGCACAGATCACGTGACTGATCGTGCACTGATCACGTGGCTATCATGCACTGCTCACGTGGCTGATCATGCAATGATCACGCAGCTACCATGTACTGGTCACATGACTGATCATACACTGATCACATAATTGATCATGCACTGATGACCTGGCTTATCATACATTGATCATGTGACTGATCATGTGCTGATCATGTTTGGTATCACACACTGATCATGTGACTCTGGAGGCAATGAACATAGAGCTGAGGAGGCAGGAATCAGTCAGCAGGCTATAATCATGGAACTCAGCTCTGAGAATTCATGCTGCTCAGCTGGCAATAATCAAGCAGCTGAGCAGGCAGGAATTACGCAGCACAGCTGGCAATTGTCAAGCAGATGACAGGCAGGAATCGTGCAGCTCAGCTGGCAATTGTCAAGCAGATGAGCAGACAGTAATCACGCAGCTCAGCAGGCCCTGATCACGTGACTGAGCATGCACTGTTCACGTGCTGATCATACACTGTTCCCGTGTCTGACCATGCACTGATTACGTGGCTGATCATACACTGCTCACGTAACTGATCATGCACACATCACGTGGCTATCATGCACTGCTCACGTGGCTCGTCATGGAATGATCACGTAGCTACCATATACTGGTCACGTGACTTATCATGCAAAGATCACGTAAATGATGATGCACTGTTCACGTGACTGATCATGTACTGATCACGTGACTGATCATGCACTGATCACGTGGCTATCATGCTCTGCTCACGTGGCTGATCATGCAAGGCTGACGTAGCAACCATGTACTGGTCACGTGACTGATCATGCACTGATCACGTAATTGATCCTGCACTGATCACGTGGCTCATCATGCACTGATCACGTGGCTGATCACACATGTATCACGTGACTGATCATGCACTGATCAAGTGGCTCTCATGCACTGATCACGTGGCTCTCATGCACTGATCACGTGGCTGATCACACACGTATCACATGACTGATCATGCACTGATCACGTGGTTATCATGCACTGATCACGTGGCTATCATGCACTGATCACGTGACTGATCATGCAATGATCACGTAATTGATCATGCACTGATCATGTGGCTGATCATGCACTGATCACGTGACTGATCATGCACTGATCACGTGGCTATCATGCACTGATCACTTGGCTGGACATACACTGATCACGTGCCTGGTCATGCACAGATTACATGACTGATCATTCACTGAACACGTGACTGATCATGCACTGATCACGTGGCTATCATGCACTACTCACGTGGCTGATCATGCAATGATCATGTAGCTACCATCTACCGGTCAGGTGACTGATCATACACCCATCAGGTGACGGATCTTGCACTGATCACGTGGCTGATCATACACTGATAACCTGCCTGGTCATGCACAGATCACGTGACAAATCATGAACTGATCACATAGCTATCATGAACTGATCACCTGGCTTGTCATGCACTGATCAGGTGGCTACCATGCACTGGTCACGTGAGTGATCATGCACTGATCAGGTAATTGATCATGCACTGATCACGTGACTGATCATGCACAGATCACGTGACTGATCATGCAGTGATCACGTGGCTATCATGCACTGCTCACCAGGCTGATCATGCAATGATCACACAGCTACCATGTACTGGTCACATGACTGATCATGCACTGATCACATAATTGATCATGCACTGATCACCTGGCTTATCATGCATTGATTATGTGACTGATCATGTGCTGATAATGTTTGGTGTCACACACTGATCATGTGCCTCTGGAGGCAATGAACATAGAGCTGAGTAGGCAGGAATCAGTCAGCAGGCTATAATCATGGAACTCACCTCTGAGAAATCATGCTGCTCGGCTGGCAATAATCAAGTAGATGAGCAGGCAGGAAATACGCAGCACAGGTGGCAATTGTCAAGGAGATGACAGGCAGGAATCATGCAGCTCAGCTGGAAATTGTCAAGCAGATGAGCAGACAGTAATCACGCAGCCCAGCAGGCCCTTATCACGTGACTGAGCATGCACTGTTCACGTGGCTGATCACACACCTATCACGTGACTGATCATGCACTGATCATGTGATTGATCATGCACTGATCACGTGGCTATCATGCACTGATCACTTGGCTGGAAATACACTGATCACGTGCCTGGTCATGCACTGATCACGTGGCTGATCATACACTGATCACGTGACAGATCATGCACTGATCTCGTGTCTGATCATGCACTGATCACGTGGCTATCATGCACTGCTCACGTGACTGATCATGCGATGATCACGCAGCTACTATGTACTGGTCACATGACTGATCATGCACTGATCACGTGACTGATCATGCAGTGATCACGTGGCTATCATGCACTGATCACGAGACTGATCATGCACTGATCACGTCTATATCATGCACTGATCACATGACTGCCCATGAACTAATCACGTGGGTGATTATACACTACTCATGTGACAGATCATGCACTGATCACGTGGCTGATCATGCACTGATACCGTGACTCAGCATGGACTGATCACAGGACTCTCATGTAGTGATCACGTAACTTAATGGCGCTGATCATGTGACTGATCATGTGCTGATCATGTTTGCTATCATACACTGATCATGTGCCTCTGGAGGCAATAAACAAAGAGCTGAGTAGGCACGAATCAAACAGTCAGCAGGCAATAATCATGGAACTCAGCTGTGAGGAATCATGCTGCTCAGCTGGCAATAATCAAGCAGCTGAGCAGGCAGGAATTACGCACACAGCTGGCAATTGTCAAGCAGATGACAGGCAGGAATCGTGCAGCTCAGCTGGCAGTTGTCAAGCAGATGAGCAGACAGTAATCACGCAGCTCAGCAGGCCCTGATCACGTGACTGAGCATGCACTGTTCACGTGGCTGATCAAACACTGATCACGTGATTGATCATGCACTGATCACTTGGATATCATACACTGATCACGTGGCTGATCATACACTGTTCACGTGTCTGACCATGCACTGATCACGTGGCTGATCATACACTGCTCAGGTAACTGATCATGCACTGATCACGTGGCTATCATGCACTGAATACGTGGCTGAACATGCACTGTTCACGAGGCTGATCACACACCTGTCACGTGACATATCATGCACTGATCACGTGGCACTCATGCACTGATCACGTGGCTGATCATACTCTGCTCACGTAACTCATCATGCACACATCACGTTTCTATCATGTACTGCTCACGTGGCTCATCACGGAATGTTCACATAGCTACCATATACTGGTCACGTGACTGATCATGCACAGATCACGTAAATGATCATGCACTGTTCACGTGCCTGATCATGTACTGATCACGTGACTGATCATGCACTGATCACGTGGCTGATCATGCACTGATCACGTAATTGATCATGCACTTATCATTTGGCTGATCATGCACTGATCACGTGGCTGATCATACACTGATCACGTGACTGATCATGCACTTATCACGTGACTGATCATGCACTGATTACGTGGCTATCATGCACTGATCACTTGGCTGGTCATACACTGATCACATGACTGATCATGCACTGTTCACGTGACTGATCATGTACAGATCACGTGAATAATCATGAAGTGATCACGTGGCTATTCTGCACTGATCACGTGGATATCATGCACTGATCACGTGGCTGATCACACACGAATCACGTGGCTGATCATGCACTGATCACGTGGCTATCATGCACTGATCACGTGGCTATCATGCTCTGCTCACGTGGCTGATCATGCAACGATCACGTAGCAACCATGTACTGGTCACGTGACTGATCATGCACTGATCACGTAATTAATCCTGCACTGATCACCTGACTCATCATGCACTGATCACGTGGCTGATCACACAAGTATCACGTGACTGATCATGCACTGATCACGTGGCTATCATGCACTGATCACGTGGCTATCATGCACTGATCACGTGGCTGATCATGCAATGATCACGTAGCTACCATGTACTGGTGACGTGACTGATCTTGCACTGATCACGTAATTGATCATGCACTGATCACGTGGCTGATCAAGCACTGATCACGTGGCTACCATGCACTGCTAACGTGGCTGATTATGCAATGATCACGCAGGTACCATGTACTGGTCACGTGACTGATCATGCACTGATCATGTGTCTGATCATGCACTGATCATGTGACTGATCATGCACTGATCACGTGACTCATCATGCACTGATCACGTGGCTATCATGCACTTATCACTTGGCTGGTCATACACTGCTCACGTGGCTGATCACACACCTGTCACGTGACATATCATGCCCTGATCACGTGGCACACATGCACTGATCACGTGGCTGATCATACTCTGCTCACGTAACTCATCATGCACACATCTCGTTTCTATCATGCACTGCTCACGTGGCTCGTCACGGGATGATCACGTAGCTACCATATACTGGTCACGTGACTGATCATGCACGGATCACGTCAATGATCATGCACTGTTCACGTGACTGATCATGTACTGAACACGTGACTGATCATGCACTGATCACGTGTCTGATCATGCACTGATCACATAATTGATCATGCACTTATCATTTGGCTGATCATGCACTGATCACGTTGCTGATCATACACTGATCACGTGGCTATCATGCACTGATCACTTGGCTGGTCATACACTGATCACATGACTGATCATGCACTATTCACGTGACTGATCATGTACAGATCACGTGAATAATCATGAAGTGATCACGTGGCTATCCTGCACTGATCACGTGGCTATCATGCACTGATCACGTGGCTGATCATGCAATGATCACGTAGCTACCATGCACTGGTCACGTTACTGATCATACACAGATCACGTGACTGATCATGCACAGATCACGTGACTGATCGTGCACTGATCACGTGGCTATCATGCACTGCTCACGTGGCTGATCATGCAATGATCACGCAGCTACCATGTACTGGTCACATGACTGATCATACACTGATCACATAATTGATCATGCACTGATGACCTGGCTTATCATACATTGATCATGTGACTGATCATGTGCTGATCATGTTTGGTATCACACACTGATCATGTGACTCTGGAGGCAATGAACATAGAGCTGAGGAGGCAGGAATCAGTCAGCAGGCTATAATCATGGAACTCAGCTCTGAGAATTCATGCTGCTCAGCTGGCAATAATCAAGCAGCTGAGCAGGCAGGAATTACGCAGCACAGCTGGCAATTGTCAAGCAGATGACAGGCAGGAATCGTGCAGCTCAGCTGGCAATTGTCAAGCAGATGAGCAGACAGTAATCACGCAGCTCAGCAGGCCCTGATCACGTGACTGAGCATGCACTGTTCACGTGCTGATCATACACTGTTCCCGTGTCTGACCATGCACTGATTACGTGGCTGATCATACACTGCTCACGTAACTGATCATGCACACATCACGTGGCTATCATGCACTGCTCACGTGGCTCGTCATGGAATGATCACGTAGCTACCATATACTGGTCACGTGACTTATCATGCAAAGATCACGTAAATGATGATGCACTGTTCACGTGACTGATCATGTACTGATCACGTGACTGATCATGCACTGATCACGTGGCTATCATGCTCTGCTCACGTGGCTGATCATGCAAGGCTGACGTAGCAACCATGTACTGGTCACGTGACTGATCATGCACTGATCACGTAATTGATCCTGCACTGATCACGTGGCTCATCATGCACTGATCACGTGGCTGATCACACATGTATCACATGACTGATCATGCACTGATCAAGTGGCTCTCATGCACTGATCACGTGGCTCTCATGCACTGATCACGTGGCTGATCACACACGTATCACATGACTGATCATGCACTGATCACGTGGGTATCATGCACTGATCACGTGGCTATCATGCACTGATCACGTGACTGATCATGCAATGATCACGTAATTGATCATGCACTGATCATGTGGCTGATCATGCACTGATCACGTGACTGATCATGCACTGATCACGTGGCTATCATGCACTGATCACTTGGCTGGACATACACTGATCACGTGCCTGGTCATGCACAGATTACATGACTGATCATTCACTGAACACGTGACTGATCATGCACTGATCACGTGGCTATCATGCACTACTCACGTGGCTGATCATGCAATGATCATGTAGCTACCATCTACCGGTCAGGTGACTGATCATACACCCATCAGGTGACGGATCTTGCACTGATCACGTGGCTGATCATACACTGATAACCTGCCTGGTCATGCACAGATCACGTGACAAATCATGAACTGATCACATAGCTATCATGAACTGATCACCTGGCTTGTCATGCACTGATCAGGTGGCTACCATGCACTGGTCACGTGAGTGATCATGCACTGATCAGGTAATTGATCATGCACTGATCACGTGACTGATCATGCACAGATCACGTGACTGATCATGCAGTGATCACGTGGCTATCATGCACTGCTCACCAGGCTGATCATGCAATGATCACACAGCTACCATGTACTGGTCACATGACTGATCATGCACTGATCACATAATTGATCATGCACTGATCACCTGGCTTATCATGCATTGATTATGTGACTGATCATGTGCTGATAATGTTTGGTGTCACACACTGATCATGTGCCTCTGGAGGCAATGAACATAGAGCTGAGTAGGCAGGAATCAGTCAGCAGGCTATAATCATGGAACTCACCTCTGAGAAATCATGCTGCTCGGCTGGCAATAATCAAGTAGATGAGCAGGCAGGAAATACGCAGCACAGGTGGCAATTGTCAAGGAGATGACAGGCAGGAATCATGCAGCTCAGCTGGAAATTGTCAAGCAGATGAGCAGACAGTAATCACGCAGCCCAGCAGGCCCTTATCACGTGACTGAGCATGCACTGTTCACGTGGCTGATCACACACCTATCACGTGACTGATCATGCACTGATCATGTGATTGATCATGCACTGATCACGTGGCTATCATGCACTGATCACTTGGCTGGAAATACACTGATCACGTGCCTGGTCATGCACTGATCACGTGGCTGATCATACACTGATCACGTGACAGATCATGCACTGATCTCGTGTCTGATCATGCACTGATCACGTGGCTATCATGCACTGCTCACGTGACTGATCATGCGATGATCACGCAGCTACTATGTACTGGTCACATGACTGATCATGCACTGATCACGTGACTGATCATGCAGTGATCACGTGGCTATCATGCACTGATCACGAGACTGATCATGCACTGATCACGTCTATATCATGCACTGATCACATGACTGCCCATGAACTAATCACGTGGGTGATTATACACTACTCATGTGACAGATCATGCACTGATCACGTGGCTGATCATGCACTGATACCGTGACTCAGCATGGACTGATCACAGGACTCTCATGTAGTGATCACGTAACTTAATGGCGCTGATCATGTGACTGATCATGTGCTGATCATGTTTGCTATCATACACTGATCATGTGCCTCTGGAGGCAATAAACAAAGAGCTGAGTAGGCACGAATCAAACAGTCAGCAGGCAATAATCATGGAACTCAGCTGTGAGGAATCATGCTGCTCAGCTGGCAATAATCAAGCAGCTGAGCAGGCAGGAATTACGCACACAGCTGGCAATTGTCAAGCAGATGACAGGCAGGAATCGTGCAGCTCAGCTGGCAGTTGTCAAGCAGATGAGCAGACAGTAATCACGCAGCTCAGCAGGCCCTGATCACGTGACTGAGCATGCACTGTTCACGTGGCTGATCAAACACTGATCACGTGATTGATCATGCACTGATCACTTGGATATCATACACTGATCACGTGGCTGATCATACACTGTTCACGTGTCTGACCATGCACTGATCACGTGGCTGATCATACACTGCTCAGGTAACTGATCATGCACTGATCACGTGGCTATCATGCACTGAATACGTGGCTGAACATGCACTGTTCACGAGGCTGATCACACACCTGTCACGTGACATATCATGCACTGATCACGTGGCACTCATGCACTGATCACGTGGCTGATCATACTCTGCTCACGTAACTCATCATGCACACATCACGTTTCTATCATGTACTGCTCACGTGGCTCATCACGGAATGTTCACATAGCTACCATATACTGGTCACGTGACTGATCATGCACAGATCACGTAAATGATCATGCACTGTTCACGTGCCTGATCATGTACTGATCACGTGACTGATCATGCACTGATCACGTGGCTGATCATGCACTGATCACGTAATTGATCATGCACTTATCATTTGGCTGATCATGCACTGATCACGTGGCTGATCATACACTGATCACGTGACTGATCATGCACTTATCACGTGACTGATCATGCACTGATTACGTGGCTATCATGCACTGATCACTTGGCTGGTCATACACTGATCACATGACTGATCATGCACTGTTCACGTGACTGATCATGTACAGATCACGTGAATAATCATGAAGTGATCACGTGGCTATTCTGCACTGATCACGTGGATATCATGCACTGATCACGTGGCTGATCACACACGAATCACGTGGCTGATCATGCACTGATCACGTGGCTATCATGCACTGATCACGTGGCTATCATGCTCTGCTCACGTGGCTGATCATGCAACGATCACGTAGCAACCATGTACTGGTCACGTGACTGATCATGCACTGATCACGTAATTAATCCTGCACTGATCACCTGACTCATCATGCACTGATCACGTGGCTGATCACACAAGTATCACGTGACTGATCATGCACTGATCACGTGGCTATCATGCACTGATCACGTGGCTATCATGCACTGATCACGTGGCTGATCATGCAATGATCACGTAGCTACCATGTACTGGTGACGTGACTGATCTTGCACTGATCACGTAATTGATCATGCACTGATCACGTGGCTGATCAAGCACTGATCACGTGGCTACCATGCACTGCTAACGTGGCTGATTATGCAATGATCACGCAGGTACCATGTACTGGTCACGTGACTGATCATGCACTGATCATGTGTCTGATCATGCACTGATCATGTGACTGATCATGCACTGATCACGTGACTCATCATGCACTGATCACGTGGCTATCATGCACTTATCACTTGGCTGGTCATACACTGCTCACGTGGCTGATCACACACCTGTCACGTGACATATCATGCCCTGATCACGTGGCACACATGCACTGATCACGTGGCTGATCATACTCTGCTCACGTAACTCATCATGCACACATCTCGTTTCTATCATGCACTGCTCACGTGGCTCGTCACGGGATGATCACGTAGCTACCATATACTGGTCACGTGACTGATCATGCACGGATCACGTCAATGATCATGCACTGTTCACGTGACTGATCATGTACTGAACACGTGACTGATCATGCACTGATCACGTGTCTGATCATGCACTGATCACATAATTGATCATGCACTTATCATTTGGCTGATCATGCACTGATCACGTTGCTGATCATACACTGATCACGTGGCTATCATGCACTGATCACTTGGCTGGTCATACACTGATCACATGACTGATCATGCACTATTCACGTGACTGATCATGTACAGATCACGTGAATAATCATGAAGTGATCACGTGGCTATCCTGCACTGATCACGTGGCTATCATGCACTGATCACGTGGCTGATCATGCAATGATCACGTAGCTACCATGCACTGGTCACGTTACTGATCATACACAGATCACGTGACTGATCATGCACAGATCACGTGACTGATCGTGCACTGATCACGTGGCTATCATGCACTGCTCACGTGGCTGATCATGCAATGATCACGCAGCTACCATGTACTGGTCACCTGACTGATCATACACTGATCACATAATTGATCATGCACTGATGACCTGGCTTATCATACATTGATCATGTGACTGATCATGTGCTGATCATGTTTGGTATCACACACTGATCATGTGACTCTGGAGGCAATGAACATAGAGCTGAGGAGGCAGGAATCAGTCAGCAGGCTATAATCATGGAACTCAGCTCTGAGAATTCATGCTGCTCAGCTGGCAATAATCAAGCAGCTGAGCAGGCAGGAATTACGCAGCACAGCTGGCAATTGTCAAGCAGATGACAGGCAGGAATCGTGCAGCTCAGCTGGCAATTGTCAAGCAGATGAGCAGACAGTAATCACGCAGCTCAGCAGGCCCTGATCACGTGACTGAGCATGCACTGTTCACGTGCTGATCATACACTGTTCCCGTGTCTGACCATGCACTGATTACGTGGCTGATCATACACTGCTCACGTAACTGATCATGCACACATCACGTGGCTATCATGCACTGCTCACGTGGCTCGTCATGGAATGATCACGTAGCTACCATATACTGGTCACGTGACTTATCATGCAAAGATCACGTAAATGATGATGCACTGTTCACGTGACTGATCATGTACTGATCACGTGACTGATCATGCACTGATCACGTGGCTATCATGCTCTGCTCACGTGGCTGATCATGCAAGGCTGACGTAGCAACCATGTACTGGTCACGTGACTGATCATGCACTGATCACGTAATTGATCCTGCACTGATCACGTGGCTCATCATGCACTGATCACGTGGCTGATCACACATGTATCACGTGACTGATCATGCACTGATCAAGTGGCTCTCATGCACTGATCACGTGGCTCTCATGCACTGATCACGTGGCTGATCACACACGTATCACATGACTGATCATGCACTGATCACGTGGGTATCATGCACTGATCACGTGGCTATCATGCACTGATCACGTGACTGATCATGCAATGATCACGTAATTGATCATGCACTGATCATGTGGCTGATCATGCACTGATCACGTGACTGATCATGCACTGATCACGTGGCTATCATGCACTGATCACTTGGCTGGACATACACTGATCACGTGCCTGGTCATGCACAGATTACATGACTGATCATTCACTGAACACGTGACTGATCATGCACTGATCACGTGGCTATCATGCACTACTCACGTGGCTGATCATGCAATGATCATGTAGCTACCATCTACCGGTCAGGTGACTGATCATACACCCATCAGGTGACGGATCTTGCACTGATCACGTGGCTGATCATACACTGATAACCTGCCTGGTCATGCACAGATCACGTGACAAATCATGAACTGATCACATAGCTATCATGAACTGATCACCTGGCTTGTCATGCACTGATCAGGTGGCTACCATGCACTGGTCACGTGAGTGATCATGCACTGATCAGGTAATTGATCATGCACTGATCACGTGACTGATCATGCACAGATCACGTGACTGATCATGCAGTGATCACGTGGCTATCATGCACTGCTCACCAGGCTGATCATGCAATGATCACACAGCTACCATGTACTGGTCACATGACTGATCATGCACTGATCACATAATTGATCATGCACTGATCACCTGGCTTATCATGCATTGATTATGTGACTGATCATGTGCTGATAATGTTTGGTGTCACACACTGATCATGTGCCTCTGGAGGCAATGAACATAGAGCTGAGTAGGCAGGAATCAGTCAGCAGGCTATAATCATGGAACTCACCTCTGAGAAATCATGCTGCTCGGCTGGCAATAATCAAGTAGATGAGCAGGCAGGAAATACGCAGCACAGGTGGCAATTGTCAAGGAGATGACAGGCAGGAATCATGCAGCTCAGCTGGAAATTGTCAAGCAGATGAGCAGACAGTAATCACGCAGCCCAGCAGGCCCTTATCACGTGACTGAGCATGCACTGTTCACGTGGCTGATCACACACCTATCACGTGACTGATCATGCACTGATCATGTGATTGATCATGCACTGATCACGTGGCTATCATGCACTGATCACTTGGCTGGAAATACACTGATCACGTGCCTGGTCATGCACTGATCACGTGGCTGATCATACACTGATCACGTGACAGATCATGCACTGATCTCGTGTCTGATCATGCACTGATCACGTGGCTATCATGAACTGCTCACGTGACTGACCATGCGATGATCACGCAGCTACTATGTACTGGTCACATGACTGATCATGCACTGATCACGTGACTGATCATGCAGTGATCACGTGGCTATCATGCACTGATCACGAGACTGATCATGCACTGATCACGTCTATATCATGCACTGATCACATGACTGCCCATGAACTAATCACGTGGGTGATTATACACTACTCATGTGACAGATCATGCACTGATCACGTGGCTGATCATGCACTGATACCGTGACTCAGCATGGACTGATCACAGGACTCTCATGTAGTGATCACGTAACTTAATGGCGCTGATCATGTGACTGATCATGTGCTGATCATGTTTGCTATCATACACTGATCATGTGCCTCTGGAGGCAATAAACAAAGAGCTGAGTAGGCACGAATCAAACAGTCAGCAGGCAATAATCATGGAACTCAGCTGTGAGGAATCATGCTGCTCAGCTGGCAATAATCAAGCAGCTGAGCAGGCAGGAATTACGCACACAGCTGGCAATTGTCAAGCAGATGACAGGCAGGAATCGTGCAGCTCAGCTGGCAGTTGTCAAGCAGATGAGCAGACAGTAATCACGCAGCTCAGCAGGCCCTGATCACGTGACTGAGCATGCACTGTTCACGTGGCTGATCAAACACTGATCACGTGATTGATCATGCACTGATCACTTGGATATCATACACTGATCACGTGGCTGATCATACACTGTTCACGTGTCTGACCATGCACTGATCACGTGGCTGATCATACACTGCTCAGGTAACTGATCATGCACTGATCACGTGGCTATCATGCACTGAATACGTGGCTGAACATGCACTGTTCACGAGGCTGATCACACACCTGTCACGTGACATATCATGCACTGATCACGTGGCACTCATGCACTGATCACGTGGCTGATCATACTCTGCTCACGTAACTCATCATGCACACATCACGTTTCTATCATGTACTGCTCACGTGGCTCATCACGGAATGTTCACATAGCTACCATATACTGGTCACGTGACTGATCATGCACAGATCACGTAAATGATCAATGCACTGTTCACGTGCCTGATCATGTACTGATCACGTGACTGATCATGCACTGATCACGTGGCTGATATTGCACTGATCACGTAATTGATCATGCACTTATCATTTGGCTGATCATGCACTGATCACGTGGCTGATCATACACTGATCACGTGACTGATCATGCACTTATCACGTGACTGATCATGCACTGATTACGTGGCTATCATGCACTGATCACTTGGCTGGTCATACACTGATCACATGACTGATCATGCACTGTTCACGTGACTGATCATGTACAGATCACGTGAATAATCATGAAGTGATCACGTGGCTATTCTGCACTGATCACGTGGATATCATGCACTGATCACGTGGCTGATCACACACGAATCACGTGGCTGATCATGAACTGATCACGTGGCTATCATGCACTGATCACGTGGCTATCATGCACTGATCACCTGGCTGATCATGCAATGATCACGTAGCTACCATGCACTGGTCACGTGACTGATCATGCACTGATCAGGTAATTGATCATGCACTGATCACGTGACTGATCATGCACATTTCACATGACTGATCATGCACAGATCAAGTGACTGATCATGCACTGATCACGTGGCTATCATGCACTGCTAACGTGGCTGATCATGCAATGATCGCGCAGCTACCATGTACTGGTCACATGACTGATCATGCACTGATCACATAATTGATCATGCACTGATCACCTGGCTTATCATGCATTGATCATGTGACTGATCATGCACTGATCATGTGATTGATCATGCACTGATCACGTGGCTATCATGCACTGATCACTTGGCTGGACATACAATGATCACGTGCCTGGTCATGCACTGATCACGTGGCTGATCATACACTGATCACGTGACTGATCATGCACTGATCTCGTGTCTGATCATGCACTGATCACGTGGCTATCATGCACTGCTCACGTGGCTGATCATGCGATGATCACGCAGCTACCATGTACTGGTCACATGACTGATCATGCACTGATCACGTGACTGATCATGCAGTGATCACGTGGCTATCATGCACTGATCACGATACTGATCATGCACTGATCACGTGGCTGATCACACATGTATCACGTGACTGATCACGCACTGATCACGTGGCTCTCATGCACTGATCACGTGGCTGATCACACATGTATCACGTGACTGATCACGCACTGATCACGTGGCTCATCATGCACTGATCACGTGGCTGATCACACATGTATCACGTGACTGATCACGCACTGATCACGTGGCTCTCATGCACTGATCACATGGCTGATCACACACGTATCACATGACTGATCATGCACTGATCACGTGGGTATCATGCACTGATCACGTGGCTATCATGCACTGATCACGTGCCTGATCAGACAATGATCACGTAGCTACCATGTACTGGTCACGTGACTGATCATGCACTGATCACCTAATTGATCATGCACTGTTCACGTGGCTGATCATACACTGATCACGTGATTGATCATGCACTGATCACTTGGATATCATGCACTGATCACGTGACTGATCATGCACTGATCACGTGGCTATCATGCACTGATCACTTGGCTGGACATACACTGATCATGTGCCTGGTCATGCACTACTCACGTGGCTCATCATGCAATGATCATGTAGCTACCATGTACAGGTCACGTGAATGATCATACACCCATCAGGTGACTGATCATGCACTGATCACGTGGCTATCATGCACTGATCACGAGACTGATCATGCACTGATCACGTCTATATGGTGCACTGATCACATGACTGCCCATGCACTGATCACGTGGATGATCATACACTAATCATGTGACAGATCATGCACTGATCACGTGGCTGATCATGCACTGATACCGTGACTGAGCATGGACTGATCACATGCCTATCATGAGTGATCACGTGACTTAATGGCGCTGATCATGTGACTGATCACGTGCTGATCATGTTTGCTATCATACACTGATCATGTGCCTCTGGAGGCAATAAACAAAGAGCTGAGTAGGCACGAATCATACAGTCAGCAGGCAATAATCATGGAACTCAGCTGTGAGGAATCATGCTGCTCAGCTGGCAATAATCAAGCAGCTAGCAGGCAGGAATTACACAGCACAGCTGGCAATTGTCAAGCAGATGACAGGCAGGAATCGTGCAGCTCAGCTGGCAATTGTCAAGCAGATGAGCAGACAGTAATCACGCAGCTCAGCAGGCCCTAATCACGTGACTGAGCATGCACTCTTCACGTGGCTGATCATACACTGATCACGCACTGATCACGTGACTGCGCATGCACTGATGACGTGGCTGTTCGGGCACTGATCACGTGTTTATCAGGCAGTGATCAGTGACTGACAGACGCTGATCAGGGGACTGTGCACGCACTGATCAGGTGGCTGATCAGGAACTGACCACCTGACTGCGCATGCAGTGATCACGTGGCTGGTCTTTCACTGATCACCTGTTTATCACACGGTGATCACGTGACTGAGAGGCGCTGATCACGTGACTGTGCCGTCAGTGATCACGTGGCTGAGCATGCACTGATATCGTGACTGAGCATGCACTGATCATGTGCCGGGAGCCGGGGGGGCATTCCACTCTGGACAAAGGTCATGAGGAAGGAGGCTCGGCATACGCAAATGCGGGATCGAGCCTCAGGAGTCCACCCGGATATTTTGGAGCATCTCCCCCCAAAAAAACCAGAGTCTGCCTTCTGTATTGCTTTGTGCCCTCACCGCTGATTTCACTGGGGGCTGTCCCCCACCACCATCTCGCTCTCTCTGTCAAAGAGTTAACTTACAGCTCCAATTCATAAAGTTCCTTGTCATTCTTCCCTTTAACTTCCAGCTGAGTCTCCATCTGGAGCGCGGAACCCACCACGCTTACTAATTATGCCTGGGCTGCTAAGACCCACTCGAGAAGGTGTCTAGGGTGAGGCACCTTTCGCTATTCGAGAGGGCGCCTGCGGCCTACGTAAGTGGTGCAAACTTCTTGTCTTGAAGTTTGATTGGTCTTCCGCGTAAACCAAGCTACTCAGTCTCTTTTCTCCACCGAATTTTCCTACTGAGCTCTCCTCATACTATTATTCTTGACATCTCTGATTAGCATATAAATAGTCGCCTAGGCCATCTCTCCTTCGAATACCCTCGATCAGTTGGGGCTGGTCCCCGGAAGGTGGCGACCGAACAGGGACCTCAGGAGGCAATACTCAAAGAGCTGAGCAGACACGAACCACGCAATCAGCAGGCAATAAGCATGGAGCTCAGCTGTGACGAATCATGCTGCTCAACTGGCAATAATCAAGCACGTGACCAGGCAGGAATCACGCAGCTCAGCTGCCAATTGTCAAGCAGATGAGCCGACAGGAATCACGCACCTCAGATGGCAATTGTCATGCAGATGAGCCGGCAGGAATCACACAGCTCAGCAGGCCCTGATCACGTGACTCTGCAGGCACTGATCACCTGGCTGATCAAGTACAGATCACGTGACTGAGCATGCACTGATCACGTGGCTATCATGCACTGATGACGTGACTGCGCATGCACTGGTGACGTGGCTCATCAGGCACTGATCACATGGCTCATCATGCACTGATCACGTGTTTATCAGGCAATGATCAGTGACTGACAGGCGCTGATCATGGGACTGTGCACGCACTGATCACGTGGCTATCATGCACTGATCACGTGACTGCGCATGCACTGATGACGTGGCTGTTCGGGCACTGATCACGTGTTTATCAGGCAGTGATCAGTGACTGACAGGCGCTGATCAGGGGACTGTGCACGCACTGATCAGGTGGCTGATCAGGAACTGACAACCTGACCGCGCATGCAGTGATCACGTGGCTGGTCGTTCACTGATCACGTGTTTATCATACGGTGATCACGTGACTGAGAGGCGCTGATCACGTGACTGTGCCGTCAGTGATCACGTGGCTGAGCAGGCAGTGATATCGTGACTCAGCATGCACTGATCATGTGCCGGGAGCCGGGGAGGCATTCCACTCTGGACAAAGGTCATGAGGAAGGAGGCTCGGCATACGCAAATGCGGGATCGAGCCTCAGGAGTCCACCCGGATATTCTCCAGCATCTCCCCCCCAAAAAAACCAGAGTCTGCCTACTGTAGTGCTTTGTGCCCTCACCTCTGATTTCACTGGGGGCTGTCCCCCACCACCATCTCGCTCTCTCTGTCAAAGAGTTAACTTACAGCTCCAATTCATAAAGTTCCTTGTCATTCTTCCCTTTAACTTCCAGCTGAGTCTCCATCTGGAGCGTGGAACCCACCACGCATACTAATTATGCCTGGGCTGCTAAGACCCACTCGAGAAGCTGTCTAGGGTGAGGCACCTTTCGCTATTCGAGAGGGCGCCTGCGGCCTACGTAAGTGGTGCAAACTTCTTGTCTTGAAGTTTGTTTGGTTTTCTGCATAAAAGAAGCTACTCAGTCTCTTTCTCCACCGAATTTTCCTACTGAGCTCTCCTCATACTATTATTCTTGACATCTCTGATTAGCATATAAATAGTCGCCTAGGCCATCACTCCTTCGAATTCCCTGGATCAGTTTGGGCTGGTCCCAGGCAAGTGGCGACCGAACAGGGACCTCAGGAGGCAATACTCAAAGAGCTGAGTAGACACGAACCACGCAATCAGCAGGCAATATGCATGGAGCTCAGCAGTGACGAATCATGCTGCTCAACTGGCAATAATCAAGCACGTGACCAGGCAGGAATCACGCAGCTCAGCTGGCAATTGTCAAGCAGATGAGCCGACAGGAATCACGCAGCTCAGATGGCAATTGTCATGCAGATGAGCCGGCAGGAATCACGCAGTTCAGCAGGCCCTGATCTCGTGACTCTGCAGGCACTGATCACGTGGCTGATCAAGTACAGATCACGTGACTGAGCATGCACTGATCACGTGGCTATCGTGCACTGATCACTTGGCTGGTCATACACTGATCACGTGCCTGGTCATGCACAGAATAAATGACTGATCATGCACTGAACACGTGACTGATCATGCACTGATCACGTGGCTATCATGCACTACTCACGTGGCTGATCATGCAATGATCATGTAGCTACCATGTACCGGTCAGATGACTGATCATACACCCATCAGGTGACGGATCATGCACTGATCACATGGCTGATCATACACTGATCACCTGCCTGGTCATGCACAGATCAAGTGACAAATCATGAACTGATCACATAGCTATCATGAACTGATCACCTGGCTGATCATGCACTGATCACTTGGCTGATCATGCACTGATACCGTGACTGAGCATGGACTGATCACATGACTATCATGTAGTGATCACGTGACTTAATGGCTCTGATCATGTGACTGATCATGCGCTGATCATGTTTGCTATGATACACTGATCATGTGCCTCTGGAGGCAATAAACAAAGAGCTGAATAGGCACGAATCAAACAGTCAGCAGGCAATAATCATGGAACTCAGCTGTGAGGAATCATGCTGCTCAGCTGGCAATAATCAAGCAGCTGAGCAGGCAGGAATTACACAGCACAGCTGGCAATTGTCAAGCAGATGACAGGCAGGAATCATGCAGCTCAGCTGGCAATTGTCAAGCAGATGAGCAGACAGTAATCACGCAGCTCAGTAGGCCCTGATCACGTGACTGAGCATGCACTGTTCACGTGGCTGATCATACACTGATCACGTGATGATCATGCACTGACCACTTGGATATCATGCACTGATCACGTGGCTGATCATATACTGCTCATGTAACTGTTCATGCACTGATCACGTGGCAATCATGCACTGATCACGTGGCTGATCATACTCTGCTCATGTAACTGATCATGCACACATCACTTGGCTATCATGAACTGCTCACGTGGCTCGTCATGGAATGTTCACGTAGCTACCATATACTGTTCACGTGACTGATCATGCAAAGATCACGTAAATGATCATGCACTGTTCACGTGACTGATCATGTACTGATCACGTGACTGATCATGCACTGATCACGTGGCTATCATGCTCTGCTCACGTGGCTGATGATGCAACGATCACGTAGCAACCATGTACAGGTCACGTGACTGATCATGCACTGATCACGTAATTGATCCTGCACGGATCACGTGGCTCATTATGCACTGATCACGTGGCTGATCACACATGTATCACGTGACTGATCATGCACTGATCACGTGGCTCTCATGCACTGATCACGTGGCTGTCATGCACTGATCACGTGGATATCATGCACTGATCAAGGGGCTGATCACACACGTATCACATGACTGATCATGCAATGATCACGTGGCTATCATGCCCTGTTCACGTGGCTATCATGCACTGATCACGTGGCTGATCAGGCAATGGTCACGTAGCTACCATGTACTGGTGACGTTACTGATCATGCACTGATCACGTGACTGATCAAGCACTGATCACGTGGCTATCATGCACTGATCACTTGGCTGGTCATACACAGATCACGTAAATGATCACGCACTGTTCACGTGACTGATCATGTACTGATCACGTGACTGATCATGCACTGATCACGTGACTGATCATCCACTTATCAGTTGGCTATCATGCACTTATTACTTGGCTGATCATACACTGATCCCGTGACTGATAATGCACTGATCATCTGGCTATCGTGCACTCATTACCTGGCTATCGTGCACTGATCACGTGGTTGATCATACACTGATCACGAGACTGATCATGCACTGATCACGTCTATATCATGCACTGATCACATGACTGATCATGCACTATTCACGTGACTGATCATGTACAGATCACGTGAATAATCATGAAGTGATCACGTGGCTATCCTGCACTGATCACGTGGCTATCATGCACTGCTCACGCGGCTGTTCATGCAATGATCACGTAGCTACCATGTACTGGTCACGTGAGTGATCATGCACTGATCACGTAATTGATCATGCACTGATCAGGTGACTTATCATGCACTGTTAACTTGAGTTTTCATGCACTGATCACGTGACTGATCATGCACTGATCTCGTGGCTATCATGCACGGCTCATGTGGCTGATCATGCAATGATCACCTTGCTACCATATACTGGTCACGTGACTGATCATGCACAGATCACGTAAATGATCATGCACTGTTCACGTGACTGATCAAGTACTGATCACGTGACTGATCATGCACTGATCACGTGGCTGATCATGCACTGATCACGTAATTGACCATGCACTTATCATTTGGCTGATCATGCACTGATCACGTGGCTGACCATACACGGATCACGTGACTGATCATGCACTGATCACGTGACTGATCATGCACTGATGACTTGGCTATCATGCACTGATCACTTGGCTGGTCATTCGCAGATCACGTAAATGATCACGCACTGTTCACATGACTGATCATGTACTGATCACGTGACTGATCATGCACTGATCACGTGGCTGATCATGCACTGATCACGTGGCTGATCATGCACTGATCAAGTAATTGATCATGCACTTATCATTTGGCTGATCATGCACAATCACGTAAATGATCACGCACTGTTCACATGACTGATCATGTACTGATCACGTGACTGATCATGTACTGATCACGTGGCTATCATGCACTGATCACGTGGCTATCATGCACTGATCACGTGGCTGATCAGGCAATGATCACGTAGCTACCATGTACTGGTCACGTGACTGATCATGCACTGATCACGTGACTGATCATGCACTGATCACGTGGCTGTCATGCACTGATCACCTGGATATCATGCACTGATCACGTGGCGGATCACACACGTATCACATGACTGATCATGCACTGATCACGTGGCTATCATGCACTGATCACGTGGCTATCATGCACTGATCACGTGGCTGATCAGGCAATGATCACGTAGCTACCATGTACTGGTCACGTGACTGATCATGAACTGATCACGTGACTGATCATGCACTGATCACGTGGCTATCATGCACTGATCACTTGGCTGGTAATACACAGATCACGTAAATGATCACGCACTGTTCACCTGACTGATCATGTACTGATCACGTGACTGATCATGCACTGATCACGTGCCTGATCATGCACTGATCACGTGGCTGATCACGCACTGATCACGTAATTGATCATGCACTTATCATTTGGCTGATCATGCACAGATCACGTAAATGATCACGCACTCTTCACGTGACTGATCATGTACTGATCACGTGACTGATCATGCACTGATCACTTGTTTGATCATGCACTGATCACGTAACTGATCATGCACTTATCATTTGGCTGATCATACACTGCTCACGTAACTGATAATGCACTGATCACGTGGCTATCCTGCACTGAATATGTGACTGATCATGTACAGATCACGTGAATAATCATGAAGTGATCACGTGGCTATCCTGCACTGATCACGTGGATATCATGCACTGATCACGTGGCTGATCACACACGTATCATGTGACTGATTATGCACTGATCACCGACTGATCATGTACTGCTCACGTGGCTGATCCTGCAATGATCACACAGCTACCATGTACTGGTCACATGACTGATCATGCACTGATCACATAATTGATCATGCAGTTATCACCTGGCTTATCATGCATTGATCATGTGACTGATCATGTGCTGATCATGTTTGGTGTCACACACTGATCATGTGCCTCTGGAGGCAATGAACATAGAGCTGAGTAAGCAGGAATCAGTCAGCAGGCTATAATCATGGAACTCAGCTCTGAGAAATCATGCTGCTCAGCTGGCAATAGCCAAGTAGATGAGCAGGAAGGAATTACGCAGCACAGGTGGCAGTTGTCAAGGAGATGACAGGCAGGAATCGTGCAGCTCAGCTGGCAATTGTCAAGCAGATGAGCAGACAGTAATCACGCAGCTCAGCAGGCCCTGATCACGTGACTGAGCATGGACTGTTCACATGGCTGATCACACACCTATCACGTGACTGATCATGCACTGATCATGTGACTGATCATGCACTGATCACGTAGCTATCTTGCACTGATCACTTGGCTGATCATACACTCATCACGGGACTGATCGTGCACTGATCACGGCGCTATCATGCATTGAATACATGACTCCACATGCACTGATCACGAGGATGATCATGCACTGATCACGTGACTGAGCATTCACTGATCACGTGACTGATCATGCACTGATCACGTGGCTATCATGCACTGCTCACGTGGCTTATCAGGCAATGATCACGTAGCTACCATGTACTGGTCACGTGACTGATCATGCACTGATTACGTAACTGATCATGCACTGATCATGTGGCTGAAAATGCACTGATCACGTGGCTGATCATACACTGATCACATGCCTGGTCATGCACTGATCATGTGGCTGATCATGCACTGATCACGTGACTGATAATGCACTGATCTCGTGTCTGATCATGCACTGATCACGTGGCTATCATGCACTACTCACGTGGCTGATCATGCGATGATCACGCAGCTACCATGTACTGGTCACATGACTGATCATGCACTGATCACGTGACTGATCATGCAGTGATCACGTGGCTATCATGCACTACTCACCTGGCTGATCATGCAATGATCATGTAGCTACCATGTACTGGTCACGTGAATGATCATACACCCATCAGGTGACCGATCATGCACTGATCACGTGGCTATCATGCACTGATCACGAGACTGATCATGCACTGATCACGTCTATATCATGCACTGATCACAAGACTGCCCATGCACAGGTCACGTGGATGATCATACACTAATCATGTGACAGATCATGCACTGATCACGTGGCTGATCATGCACTGATACTGTGACTTAACATGGACTGATCACATGACTATCATGTAGTGATCACGTGACTTAATGGCGCTGATCATGTGACTGATCACGTGCTGATCATGTTTGCTATCATACACTGATCATGTGCCTCTGGAGGCAATAAACAAAGAGCTGAGTAGGCACGAATCATACAGTCAGCAGGCAATAATCATGGAACTCAGCTGTGAGGAATCATGCTGCTCAGCTGGCAATAATCAAGCAGCTAGCAGGCAGGAATTACACAGCACAGCTGGCAATTGTCAAGCAGATGACAGGCAGGAATCGTGCAGCTCAGCTGGCAATTGTCAAGCAGATGAGCAGACAGTAATCACGCAGCTCAGCAGGCCCTGATCACGTGACTGAGCATGCACTGTTCACGTGGCTGATCATACACTGATCACGTGATTTCTCATGCACTGATCACTTGGATATCATGCACTGATCACGTGGCTGATCATACACTGTTCACGTGTCTGACCATGCACTGCTCACGTGGCTGATCATACACTGCTCACGTAACTGATCATGCACTGATCACGTGGCTATCATGCACTGATCACGCGGCTGAACATGCACTGTTCACGTGGCTGATCACACACCTGTCACGTGACATATCTTGCACTGATCACGTGGCACTCATGCACTGATCACGTGGCTGATCATACTCTGCTCACGTAAATCATCATGCACACATCACGTTTCTATCATGCACTGCTCACGTGGCTCCTCATGGAATGATCACATAGCTACCATATACTGGTCACGTGACTGATCATGTACTGATCACGTGACTGATCATGCACTGATCACGTGGCTGATCATGCACTGATCACGTAATTGATCATGCACTTATCATTTGGCTGATCATGCACTGATCACGTGGCTGATCATACACTGATCACGTGACTGATCATGCACTGATCATGTGACTGATCATGCACTGATCACGTGGCTATCATGCACTGATCACTTGGCTGGTCATAAAATGATCACATGACTGATCATGCACTGTTCACGTGACTGATCATGCAATGATCACGTGACTGACCATGAACTGATCACGTGACTGATCATCCACTGATCAGTTGGCTATCATGCACTGATTACTTGGCTGATCATACACTGATCACGTGACTGATAATGCACTGATCATCTGGCTATCGTGCACTCATTACCTGGCTATCGTGCACTGATCACATGGTTGATCATACACTGATCACGAGACTGATCATGCACTGATCACGTCTATATCATGCACTGATCACATGACTGCCCATGCACTGATCACCCGGATGATCATACACTGATCATGCGACAGATCATGCACTGATCACGTGGCTATCATGCACTGCTCACGTGGCTGTTCATGCAATGATCACGTAGCTACCATGTACTGGTCACGTGAGTGAACATGCACTGATCTCGAGGCTATCATGCACGGCTCATGTGGCTGATCATGCAATGATCACCTTGCTACCATATACTGGTCACGTGACTGATGATGCACTGATCACGTAATTGATCATGCACTGATCATGTGGCTGATCATGCACTGATCACGTGGCTGATCATCCACTGATCACGTGACTGATCATGCACTGATCACGTGGCGATCATGCACTGCTCACGTGGCTGATCATGGACTGATCACGTGGCTATCGTGCACTGATCACTTGGCTGGTCATACACTGATCACGTGCATGGTCATGCACAGATTACATGACTGATCATGCACTGAACACGTGACTGATCATGAACTGATCACGTGGCTATCATGCACTTCTCACGTGGCTGATCATGCAATGATCATGTAGCTACCATGTACCGGTCAGGTGACTGATCATACACCCATCAGGTGACGGATCATGCACTGATCACATGGCTGATCATACACTGATCACCTGCCTGGTCATGCACAGATCAAGTGACAAATCAAGAACTGATCACATAGCTATCATGAAATGATCACCTGGCTTATCATGCACTGATGACGTGGCTGATCATCCACTGATCACGTGACTGATCATGCACTGATCACGTGACTGATCATGCACTGATCACGTGGCTATCATGCACTGATCACTTGGCTGGTCATACACTGATCAAGTGCCTGGTCATGCACAGATTACATGACTGATCATGCACTGAACACGTGACTGATCATGCACTGATCAAGTGGCTATCATGCACTACTCACGTGGCTAATCATGCAATGATCATGTAGCTACCATGTACCGGTCAGGTGACTGATCATACACCCATCAGGTGACAGATCATGCACTGATCACGTGGCTGATCATACACTGATCACCTGCCTGGTCATGCACAGATCACGTGAAAATCATGAACTGATCACATAGCTATCATGAACTGATCACCTGGCTGATCATGCACTGATCACGTGGCTAATCATGCACTGATACCGTGACTGAGCATGGACTGATCACATGACTATCATGTAGTGATCACGTGACTTAATGGCGCTGATCATGTGACTGATCATGCGCTGATCATGTTTGCTATCATACACTGATCATGTGCCTCTGGAGGCAATAAACAAAGAGCTGAGTAGGCACGAATCATACAGTCAGCAGGCAATAATCATGGAACTCAGCTGTGAGGAATCATGCTGCTCAGCTGGCAATAATCAAGCAGCTGAGCAGGCAGGTATTACACAGCACAGCTGGCAATTGTCAAGCAGATGACAGGCAGGAATCGTGCAGCTCAGCTGGCAATTGTCAAGCAGATGAGCAGACAGTAATCACGCAGCTCAGCAGGCCCTGATCACGTGACTGAGCATGCACTGTTCACGTGGCTGATCATACACTGATCACGTGATTGATCATGCACTGATCACTTCGATATCATGCACTGATCACGTGGCTGAACTTGCACTGTTCACGTGGCTGATCACACACCTGTCACATGACATATCATGCACTGATCACGTGCCACTCATGCACTGATCACGTGCTGATCATACTCTGCTCACGTAACTCATCATGCACACATCACGTGGCTATCAGGCACTGCTCACGTGGTTCGTCTTGGAATGATCACGAAGCTACCATATACTGGTCACGTGACTGATCATGCACAGATCACGTAAATGATCATGCACTGTTCATGTGACTGATCATGTACTGATCACGTGACTGATCATACACTCATCACGGGAGTGATCGTGCACTGATCCCGGCGCTATCATGCATTGACTACATGACTCCACATGCACTGATCACGTTAATGATCATGCACTGATCACCTGCTGCCCATGCACTGATCACGTGGATAAACATACACTGATCATGTGACAGAACATGCAGTGATCACGTGGCTATCATGAACTGCTAACGTGGCTGATGATGCAATGATCACGTAGCTACCATGTACTGGTCACGTGACTATCATGCACTGATCAAGTAATTGATCATGCACTGATCACGTGGCTGATCATACACTGATCACATGACTGATCATGCACTGATCACGTGGCTGATCATGGAATGATCACGTAGCTACCATGTACTGGTCACGTGACTGATCATGCACTGATCACGTAATTGATCATGCACTGATCTCGTGTCTGACCATGCACTAATCACGTGACTGGTCATGAACTGATCACGTGGCTGATCATGCACTGATCACGTGACTGATCATGCACACATCACGTGGCTTACATGCACTGCTCACGTGGCTGGCCATGCAATGATCACGTAGCTACCGTATACTGGTCACGCGACTTATCATGCACAGATCACGTAAATGATCATGCACTGTTCCCGTGACTGATCATGTACTGATCACGTGACTGATCATGCACTGATCACGTGGCTATCATGCTCTCCTCATGTGGGTGATCATGCAATGATCATGTAGCAACCATGTACTGGTCACCTGACTGATCATGCACTGATCATGTAATTGATCCTGCACTGGTCATGTGGCTCATCATACACTGATCACGTGACTGTTCTCGAACTGATCACTTGACTGATCATGCACTGGTCACGTGGCTATAATGCCCTGATTACGTGGCTGATCATACACTTTTCACGTGCCTGGTCATGCACAGATCACGTGACTAATCATAAACTTATCACGTGGCTATAATGCACTGATCACGTGGCTGATCATACACTGTTCAAGTTCCTGCTCATGCACAGATCACGTGACTAATCATGAACTTATCACGTGGCTATAATTCACTGATCACCTGAATATCATGCACTGATTACGTGCCTGTCAGGCACAGATCACGTGACTAATCATGAACTGATCACGTGACTGATCATGCATTGGTCACGTGAATGATCATGCCCTGATCACGTGGCTATCATGCACTGATCACGTGACTGATCATGCATTGGTCACGTGAATGATCATGCCCTGATCAAGTGGCTATCATGCACTGATCACGTGGCTGATCATGCAATGATCATGAAGCTACCATGTACCGGTCACGTGACCGATCATACACACATCGGGAGACTGATCATGCACTGATCACGTGGCTATATTGCACTGTTAACGTGGCTGATCATACACTGATCACCTGCCTGGTCATGCACAGGTCAGGTGACTAATCATGAACTGATTACATAGCTATCATGTACTGATCACCTGGCTGATCATGCACTGATCATGTAGCTATCATGCAATGATCACGTGGCTATCATGCACTGATCACGTGGCTGATCATGCACTGATACCTTGACTGAGAATGGACTGTTCACATGAGTATCATGTAGTGATCACGTGACTTAATGGCACTGATCATGTGACTGATCATGCGCTGATCATGTTTGCTATCATACACTGATCATGTGCCTCTGGAGGCAATAAACAAAGAGCTGAGTAGGCACGAATCATACAGTCAGCAGGCAATAATCATGGAACTCAGCTGTGAGGAATCATGCTGCTCAGCTGGAAATAATCAAGCAGCTGAGCAGGCAGGTATTACGCAGCACAGCTGGCAATTGTCAAGCAGATGACAGGCAGGAATCGTGCAGCTCAGCTGGCAATTGTCAAGCAGATGAGCAGACAGTAATCACGCAGCTCAGCAGGCGCTGATCACGTGACTGAGCATGCACTGTTCACGTGGCTGATCATACACTGATCACGTGATTGATCATGCACTGATCACTTGGATATCATGCAATGATCATGTGGCTGATCATACACTGTTCACGTGTCTGACCATGCACTGATCACGTGGCTGATCATACACTGCTCACGTAACTGATCATGCACTGATCACGTGGCTATCATGCACTGATCACGTGGCTGAACATGCACTGTTCACGTGGCTGATCACACACCTGTCACATGACATAATATGCACTGATCACGTGCCACTCATGCACTGATCACGTGGCTGATCATACTCTGCTCACGTAACTCATCATGCACACATCACGTGGCTATCAGGCACTGCTCACGTGGTTCGTCTTGGAATGATCACGAAGCTACCATATACTGGTCACGTGACTGATCATGCACAGATCACGTAAATGATCATGCACTGTTCACGTGACTGATCATGTACTGATCACGTGACTGATCATACACTCATCACGGGAGTGATCGTGCACTGATCACGGCGCTATAATGCATTGACTAGATCACTCCACATGCACTGATTATGTTAATGATCATGCACTGATCACCTGACTGCCCATGCACTGATCACGTGGATAAACATACACTGATCATGTGACAGAACATGCAGTGATCACGCGGCTATCATGAACTGCTAACCTGGCTGATGATGCAATGATCACGTGGCTACCATGTACTGGTCACGTGACTATCATGCACTGATCACCTAATTGATCATGCACTGATCACGTGGCTGATCATACACTGATCACGTGACTGATCATGCACTGATCACGTGGCTGATCATGGAATGATCACGTAGCTACCATGTACTGGTCACGTGACTGATCATGCACTGATCAGGTAATTGATCATGCACTGATCACGTGGCTGACCATGCACTAATCACGTGACTGATCATGCACTGATCACATGGCTGATCATGCACTGATCACGTGACTGATCATGCACACATCACGTGGCTTATCATGCACTGCTCACGTGGCTGGTCATGCAATGATCACGTAGCTACCGTATAGTGGTCACGCGACTTATCATGCACAGATCACGTAAATGATCATGCACTGTTCCCGTGACTGATCATGTACTGATCACGTGACTGATCATGCACTGATCACGTGGCTATCATGCTCTCCTCATGTGGGTGATCATGCAATGATCATGTAGCAACCATGTACTGGTCACCTGACTGATCATGCACTGATCATGTAATTGATCCTGCACTGATCATGTGGCTCATCATACACTGATCACGTGACTGTTCTCGCACTGATCACTTGACTGATCATGCACTGGTCACGTGGCTATAATGCCCTGATTACGTGGCTGATCATACACTTTTCACGTGCCTGGTCATGCACAGATCACGTGACTAATCATAAACTTATCACGTGGCTATAATGCACTGATCACGTGGCTGATCATACACTGTTCAAGTTCCTGCTCATGCACAGATCACGTGACTAATCATGAAGTTATCACGTGGCTATAATTCACTGATCACCTGAATATCATGCACTGATTATGTGCCTGTCAGGCACAGATCACGTGACTAATCATGAACTGATCACGTGACTGATCATGCATTGGTCACGTGAATGATCATGCCCTGATCACCTGGCTATCATACACTGATCACGTGACTGATCATGCACTGATCACGTGGCTGATCATGGAATGATCACGTAGCTACCATGTACTGGTCACGTGACTGATCATGCACTGATCAGGTAATTGATCATGCACTGATCACGTGGCTGACCATGCACTAATCACGTGACTGATCATGCACTGATCACATGGCTGATCATGCACTGATCACGTGACTGATCATGCACACATCACGTGGCTTACATGCACTGCTCACGTGGCTGGTCATGCAATGATCACGTAGCTACCGTATAGTGGTCACGCGACTTATCATGCACAGATCACGTAAATGATCATGCACTGTTCCCGTGACTGATCATGTACTGATCACGTGACTGATCATGCACTGATCACGTGGCTATCATGCTCTCATCATGTGGGTGATCATGCAATGATCATGTAGCAACCATGTACTGGTCACCTGACTGATCATGCACTGATCATGTAATTGATCCTGCACTGATCATGTGGCTCATCATACACTGATCACGTGACTGTTCTCGCACTGATCACTTGACTGATCATGCACTGGTCACGTGGCTATAATGTCCTGATTACGTGGCTGATCATACACTTTTCACGTGCCTGGTCATGCACAGATCACGTGACTAATCATAAACTTATCACGTGGCTATAATGCACTGATCACGTGGCTGATCATACACTGTTCAAGTTCCTGCTCATGCACAGATCACGTGACTAATCATGAAGTTATCACGTGGCTATAATTCACTGATCACCTGAATATCATGCACTGATTATGTGCCTGTCAGGCACAGATCACGTGACTAATCATGAACTGATCACGTGACTGATCATGCATTGGTCACGTGAATGATCATGCCCTGATCACCTGGCTATCATGCACTGATCACGTGACTGATCATGCATTGGTCACGTGAATGATCATGCCCTGATCAAGTGGCTATCATGCACTGATCACGTGGCTGATCATGCAATGATCATGAAGCTACCATGTACCGGTCACGTGACCGATCATACACACATCGGGAGACTGATCATGCACTGATCAAGTGGCTATATTGCACTGTTAACGTGGCTGATCATGCACTGATCACCTGCCTGGTCATGCACAGATCAGATGACTAATCATGAACTGATTACATAGCTATCATGTACTGATCACCTGGCTGATCATGCACTGATCATGTAGCTATCATGCAATGATCACGTGGCTATCATGCACTGATCACGTGGCTGATCATGCACTGATACCTTGACTGAGAATGGACTGTTCACATGAGTATCATGTAGTGATCACGTGACTTAATGGCGCTGATCATGTGACTGATCATGCGCTGATCATGTTTGCTATCATACACTGATCATGTGCCTCTGGAGGCAATAAACAAAGAGCTGAGTAGGCACGAATCAAACAGTCAGCAGGCAAAAATCATGGAACTCAGCTGTGAGGAATCATGCTGCTCAGCTGGCAATAATCAAGCAGCTGAGCAGGCAGGAATTACACAGCACAGCTGGCAATTGTCAAGCAGATGACAGGCAGGAATCACGCAGCTCAGCTGGCAATTGTCAAGCAGATGAGCAGACAGGAATCACGCAGCTCAGCAGGCCCTGATCACGGGACTGAGCATGCACTGTTCACCTGGCTGATCATACACTGATCACGTGATTGATCATGCACTGATCACGTGGATATCATGCACTGATCACGTGGCTGATCATACACTGTTCACGTGTCTGATCATGCACTGATCACATGGCTGATCATACACTGCTCACGTAACTGATCATGCTCTGATCACGTAATTTATCATGCACAGATCACGTGGCTGATCATGCAATGATCATGTAGCTACCATGTACTAGTCCAGTGAGTGACCATGCACTGATCACGTAATTGATCATGCACGGATCACGTGGCTGATCATGCTCTGAACACCTGACTGACCATGCACTGATCACGTGACTGATCATGCAATGATCTCGAGGCTATCATGCACTGCTCACGTGGCTGATCATGCATGATCACGCAGCTACCATGTACTGGTCACATGACTGATCACGCACTGCTCACGTAATTGATCATCCACTGATCACCTGGCTTATCATGCATTGATCATGTGACTGATCATGTGCTGATCATGTTTGGTGTCACACACTGATCATGTGCATCTGCAGGCAATGAACAAAGAGCTGAGTAGGCAGGAATCAGTCAGCAGCCTATAATCATGGAACTCAGCTTTGATAAATCATGCTGCTCAGCTGGCAATAATCAAGTAGATGAGCAGGCAGGAATTATGCAGCTCAGCTGGCAATTGTCAAGCAGATGAGGAGACAGTAATCATGCAGCTCAGCAGGCCCTTATCACGTGACTGAGCATGCACTGTTCACGTGGCTGATCACACACCTATCACGTGAATAATCATGCACTGATCACGTGGCTCTCATGCACTGATCACGTGATTGCGCATGCACTGATCACGTAATTGTATGCACTGCTCACGTGGCTATCTTGCACTGATCACTTGGCTGATCATACACTCATCACGGGACTGATCGTGCACTGATCACGGCGCTATCATGCATTGTCTACATGACTCCACATGCACTGATCACGTGGATGATCATGCACTGATCAGGTGACTGACCATGCACTGATCACGTGACTAATCATGCACTGATCACGTGGCTGATCATGCACTGATCACGTAATTGATCATGCACTGATCATTTGGCTGATTATGCACTGATCACGTGGCTGATCATACACTGATCACGTGACTGATCATGCACTGATCACATGACTGATCATCCACTGATCAGTTGGCTATCATGCACTGATTACTTGGCTGATCATACACTGATCACGTGACTGATAATGCACTGATCATCTGGCTATCGTGCACTCATTACCTGGCTATCGTGCACTGATCACATGGTTGATCATACACTGATCACGAGACTGATCATGCACTGATCACGTCTATATCATGCACTGATCACATGACTGCCCATGCACTGATCACCCGGATGATCATACACTGATCATGCGACAGATCATGCACTGATCACGTGGCTATCATGCACTGCTCACGTGGCTGTTCATGCAATGATCACGTAGCTACCATGTACTGGTCACGTGAGTGAACATGCACTGATCACGTAATTGATCATGCACTGATCAGGTGACTTATACACTGTTATCCTGAGTGATCATGCACTGATCACGTGAGTGATCATGCACTGATCTCGAGGCTATCATGCACGGCTCATGTGGCTGATCATTCAATGATCACCTTGCTACCATATACTGGTCACGTGACTGATGATGCACTGATCACGTAATTGATCATGCACTGATCATGTGGCTGATCATGCACTGATCACGTGGCTGATCATCCACTGATCACGTGACTGATCATGCACTGATCACGTGGCGATCATGCACTGCTCACGTGGCTGATCATGGACTGATCACGTGGCTATCGTGCACTGATCACTTGGCTGGTCATACACTGATCACGTGCATGGTCATGCACAGATTACATGACTGATCATGCACTGAACACGTGACTGATCATGCACTGATCACGTGGCTATCATGCACTTCTCACGTGGCTGATCATGCAATGATCATGTAGCTACCATGTACCGGTCAGGTGACTGATCATACACCCATCAGGTGACGGATCATGCACTGATCACATGGCTGATCATACACTGATCACCTGCCTGGTCATGCACAGATCAAGTGACAAATCAAGAACTGATCACATAGCTATCATGAAATGATCACCTGGCTTATCATGCACTGATGACGTGGCTGATCATCCACTGATCACGTGACTGATCATGCACTGATCACGTGACTGATCATGCACTGATCACGTGGCTATCATGCACTGATCACTTGGCTGGTCATACACTGATCAAGTGCCTGGTCATGCACAGATTACATGACTGATCATGCACTGAACACGTGACTGATCATGCACTGATCACGTGGCTATCATGCACTACTCACGTGGCTGATCATGCAATGATCATGTAGCTACCATGTACCGGTCAGGTGACTGATCATACACCCATCAGGTGACAGATCATGCACTGATCACGTGGCTGATCATACACTGATCACCTGCCTGGTCATGCACAGATCACGTGAAAATCATGAACTGATCACATAGCTATCATGAACTGATCACCTGGCTGATCATGCACTGATCACGTGGCTAATCATGCACTGATACCGTGACTGAGCATGGACTGATCACATGACTATCATGTAGTGATCACGTGACTTAATGGCGCTGATCATGTGACTGATCATGCGCTGATCATGTTTGCTATCATACACTGATCATGTGCCTCTGGAGGCAATAAACAAAGAGCTGAGTAGGTACGAATCATACAGTCAGCAGGCAATAATCATGGAACTCAGCTGTGAGGAATCATGCTGCTCAGCTGGCAATAATCAAGCAGCTGAGCAGGCAGGTATTACACAGCACAGCTGGCAATTGTCAAGCAGATGACAGGCAGGAATCGTGCAGCTCAGCTGGCAATTGTCAAGCAGATGAGCAGACAGTAATCACGCAGCTCAGCAGGCCCTGATCACGTGACTGAGCATGCACTGTTCACGTGGCTGATCATACACTGATCACGTGATTGATCATGCACTGATCACTTTGATATCATGCACTGATCACGTGGCTGAACTTGCACTGTTCACGTGGCTGATCACACACCTGTCACGTGACATATCATGCACTGATCACTTGGCACTCATGCACTGATCATGTGGCTGATCATACTCTGCTCACGTAACTCATCATGCACACATCACGTGGCTATCAGGCACTGCTCACGTGGTTCGTCTTGGAATGATCACGAAGCTACCATATACTGGTCACGTGACTGATCATGCACAGATCACGTAAATGATCATGCACTGTTCATGTGACTGATCATGTACTGATCACGTGACTGATCATACACTCATCACGGGAGTGATCGTGCACTGATCCCGGCGCTATCATGCATTGACTACATGACTCCACATGCACTGATCACGTTAATGATCATGCACTGATCACCTGCTGCCCATGCACTGATCACGTGGATAAACATACACTGATCATGTGACAGAACATGCAGTGATCACGTGGCTATCATGAACTGCTAACCTGGCTGATGATGCAATGATCACGTAGCTACCATGTACTGGTCACGTGACTATCATGCACTGATCAAGTAATTGATCATGCACTGATCACGTGGCTGATCATACACTGATCACATGACTGATCATGCACTGATCACGTGGCTGATCATGGAATGATCACGTAGCTACCATGTACTGGTCACGTGACTGATCATGCACTGATCACGTAATTGATCATGCACTGATCTCGTGTCTGACCATGCACTAATCACGTGACTGGTCATGAACTGATCACGTGGCTGATCATGCACTGATCACGTGACTGATCATGCACACATCACGTGGCTTACATGCACTGCTCACGTGGCTGGCCATGCAATGATCACGTAGCTACCGTATACTGGTCACGCGACTTATCATGCACAGATCACGTAAATGATCATGCACTGTTCCCGTGACTGATCATGTACTGATCACGTGACTGATCATGCACTGATCACGTGGCTATCATGCTCTCCTCATGTGGGTGATCATGCAATGATCATGTAGCAACCATGTACTGGTCACCTGACTGATCATGCACTGATCATGTAATTGATCCTGCACTGGTCATGTGGCTCATCATACACTGATCACGTGACTGTTCTCGAACTGATCACTTGACTGATCATGCACTGGTCACGTGGCTATAATGCCCTGATTACGTGGCTGATCATACACTTTTCACGTGCCTGGTCATGCACAGATCACGTGACTAATCATAAACTTATCACGTGGCTATAATGCACTGATCACGTGGCTGATCATACACTGTTCAAGTTCCTGCTCATGCACAGATCACGTGACTAATCATGAACTTATCACGTGGCTATAATTCACTGATCACCTGAATATCATGCACTGATTACGTGCCTGTCAGGCACAGATCACGTGACTAATCATGAACTGATCACGTGACTGATCATGCATTGGTCACGTGAATGATCATGCCCTGATCACGTGGCTATCATGCACTGATCACGTGACTGATCATGCATTGGTCACGTGAATGATCATGCCCTGATCAAGTGGCTATCATGCACTGATCACGTGGCTGATCATGCAATGATCATGAAGCTACCATGTACCGGTCACGTGACCGATCATACACACATCGGGAGACTGATCATGCACTGATCACGTGGCTATATTGCACTGTTAACGTGGCTGATCATACACTGATCACCTGCCTGGTCATGCACAGGTCAGGTGACTAATCATGAACTGATTACATAGCTATCATGTACTGATCACCTGGCTGATCATGCACTGATCATGTAGCTATCATGCAATGATCACGTGGCTATCATGCACTGATCACGTGGCTGATCATGCACTGATACCTTGACTGAGAATGGACTGTTCACATGAGTATCATGTAGTGATCACGTGACTTAATGGCACTGATCATGTGACTGATCATGCGCTGATCATGTTTGCTATCATACACTGATCATGTGCCTCTGGAGGCAATAAACAAAGAGCTGAGTAGGCACGAATCATACAGTCAGCAGGCAATAATCATGGAACTCAGCTGTGAGGAATCATGCTGCTCAGCTGGAAATAATCAAGCAGCTGAGCAGGCAGGTATTACGCAGCACAGCTGGCAATTGTCAAGCAGATGACAGGCAGGAATCGTGCAGCTCAGCTGGCAATTGTCAAGCAGATGAGCAGACAGTAATCACGCAGCTCAGCAGGCGCTGATCACGTGACTGAGCATGCACTGTTCACGTGGCTGATCATACACTGATCACGTGATTGATCATGCACTGATCACTTGGATATCATGCAATGATCACGTGGCTGATCATACACTGTTCACGTGTCTGACCATGCACTGATCACGTGGCTGATCATACACTGCTCACGTAACTGATCATGCACTGATCACGTGGCTATCATGCACTGATCACGTGGCTGAACATGCACTGTTCACGTGGCTGATCACACACCTGTCACATGACATAATATGCACTGATCACGTGCCACTCATGCACTGGTCACGTGGCTGATCATACTCTGCTCACGTAACTCATCATGCACACATCACGTGGCTATCAGGCACTGCTCACGTGGTTCGTCTTGGAATGATCACGAAGCTACCATATACTGGTCACGTGACTGATCATGCACAGATCACGTAAATGATCATGCACTGTTCACGTGACTGATCATGTACTGATCACGTGACTGATCATACACTCATCACGGGAGTGATCGTGCACTGATCACGGCGCTATAATGCATTGACTAGATCACTCCACATGCACTGATCACGTTAATGATCATGCACTGATCACCTGACTGCCCATGCACTGATCACGTGGATAAACATACACTGATCATGTGACAGAACATGCAGTGATCACGCGGCTATCATGAACTGCTAACCTGGCTGATGATGCAATGATCACGTAGCTACCATGTACTGGTCACGTGACTATCATGCACTGATCACCTAATTGATCATGCACTGATCACGTGGCTGATCATACACTGATCACGTGACTGATCATGCACTGATCACGTGGCTGATCATGGAATGATCACGTAGCTACCATGTACTGGTCACGTGACTGATCATGCACTGATCAGGTAATTGATCATGCACTGATCACGTGGCTGACCATGCACTAATCACGTGACTGATCATGCACTGATCACATGGCTGATCATGCACTGATCACGTGACTGATCATGCACACATCACGTGGCTTACATGCACTGCTCACGTGGCTGGTCATGCAATGATCACGTAGCTACCGTATAGTGGTCACGGGACTTATCATGCACAGATCACGTAAATGATCATGCACTGTTCCCGTGACTGATCATGTACTGATCACGTGACTGATCATGCACTGATCACGTGGCTATCATGCTCTCCTCATGTGGGTGATCATGCACTGTTCACGTGTCTGATCATGCACTGATCACATGGCTGATCATACACTGCTCACGTAACTGATCATGCTCTGATCACGTAATTTATCATGCACAGATCACGTGGCTGATCATGCAATGATCATGTAGCTACCATGTACTAGTCCAGTGAGTGACCATGCACTGATCACGTAATTGATCATGCACGGATCACGTGGCTGATCATGCTCTGAACACCTGACTGACCATGCACTGATCACGTGACTGATCATGCAATGATCTCGAGGCTATCATGCACTGCTCACGTGGCTGATCATGCCATGATCACGCAGCTACCATGTACTGGTCACATGACTGATCACGCACTGCTCACGTAATTGATCATCCACTGATCACCTGGCTTATCATGCATTGATCATGTGACTGATCATGTGCTGATCATGTTTGGTGTCACACACTGATCATGTGCATCTGCAGGCAATGAACAAAGAGCTGAGTAGGCAGGAATCAGTCAGCAGCCTATAATCATGGAACTCAGCTTTGATAAATCATGCTGCTCAGCTGGCAATAATCAAGTAGATGAGCAGGCAGGAATTATGCAGCTCAGCTGGCAATTGTCAAGCAGATGAGGAGACAGTAATCATGCAGCTCAGCAGGCCCTTATCACGTGACTGAGCATGCACTGTTCACGTGGCTGATCACACACCTATCACGTGAATAATCATGCACTGATCACGTGGCTCTCATGCACTGATCACGTGATTGCGCATGCACTGATCACGTAATTGTATGCACTGCTCACGTGGCTATCTTGCACTGATCACTTGGCTGATCATACACTCATCACGGGACTGATCGTGCACTGATCACGGCGCTATCATGCATTGTCTACATGATTCCACATGCACTGATCACGTGGATGATCATGCACTGATCAGGTGACTGACCATGCACTGATCACGTGACTAATCATGCACTGATCACGTGGCTGATCATGCACTGATCACGTAATTGATCATGCACTGATCATTTGGCTGATTATGCACTGATCACGTGGCTGATCATACACTGATCACGTGACTGATCATGCACTGATCACATGACTGATCATCCACTGATCAGTTGGCTATCATGCACTGATTACTTGGCTGATCATACACTGATCACGTGACTGATAATGCACTGATCATTTGGCTATCATGCACTCATTACCTGGCTATGGTGCACTGATCATGATCACGAGACTGATCATGCACTGATCACGTCTATATCATGCACTGATCACATGACTGCCCATGCACTGATCACCCGGATGATCATACACTGATCATGTGACAGATCATGCACTGCTCACGCGGCTGTTCATGCAATGATCACGTAGCTACCATGTACTGGTCAAGTGACTGATCATGCACTGATCACTTAATTGATCATGAACTGATCATGTGGCTGATCCTGCACTGATCACGTGGCTGATCATCCACTGATCACGTGACTGATCATGCACAGAACACGTGACTGATCATGCACTGATCACGTGGCTATCATGCACTGCTCACTTGGCTGATCATGCAATGATCACGCAGCTACCATGTACTGGTCACATGACTGATCATGCACTGATCACATAATTGTTAATGCACTGATCACCTGGCTTATCATGCATTGATCATGTGACTGATCATGTGCTGATCATGTTTGGTGTCACACACAGATCATGTGCCTCTGGAGGCAATGAACATAGAGCTGAGTAAGCAGGAATCAGTCAGCAGACTATAATCATGGAACTCAGCTCTGAGAAATCATGCTGCTCAGCTCGCAATAGTCAAGTAGATGAGCAGGCAGGAATTACGCAGCACAGGTGGCAATTGTCAAGGAGATGACAGGCAGGAATCGTGCAGCTCAGCTGGAAATTGTCAAGCAGATGAGCAGACAGTAATCACGCAGCTCAGCAGGCCCTGATCACGTGACTGAGCATGCACTGTTCACATGGCTGATCACACACATATCACGTGACTGATCATGCACTTATCATGTGACTGATCATGCACTGATCACGCAGCTATCTTGCACTGATCACTTGGCTGATCATACACTCATGACGGGACTGATCGTGCACTGATCACGGCGCTATCATGCATTGACTACATGACTCCACATGCACTGATCACGTGGATGATCATGCACTGATCACGTGACTGACCATGCACTGATCACGTGACTGATCAGGCACTGATCACATGGCTGATCATGCACTGATCACGTAGCTATCATGCACTGCTCACGTGGCTGATCAGGCAATGATCACGTAGCTACCATGTACTGGTCACGTGACTGATCATGCACTGATTACGTAACTGATCATGCACTGATCATGTGGCTGAAAATGCACTGATCACGTGGCTGATCATACACTGATCACGTGACTGATCATGCACTGATCACGTGACTGATCATGCACTGATCACGTGGCTATCATGCACTGATCACTTGGCTGGACATACAATGATCACGTGCCTGGTCATGCACTGATCACGTGGCTGATCATGCACTGATCTCGTGACTGATCATGCACTGATCCCGTGTCTGATCATGCACTGATCACGTGGCTATCATGCACTGCTCACGTGGCTGATCATTCGATGATCACACAGCTACCATGTACCGGTCACATGACTGATCATGCACTGATCACGTGACTGATCATGCAATGATCACGTGGCTATCATGCACTACTCACGTGACTGATCATGCAATGATCATGTAGCTACCATGTACAGGTCACGTGAATGATCATACACCCTTCAGGTGACTGATCATGCACTTATCACGTGGCTATCATGCACTGATCACGAGACTGCTCATGCACTGATCACGTCTATATCATGCACTGATCACATGACTGCCCATGCACTGATCACGTGGATGATCATACACTAATCATGTGACAGATCATGCACTGATCACGTGGCTGATCATGCACTGATCTCGTGGCTATCATGCACGGCTCATGTGGCTGATCATGCAATGATCACCTTGCTACCATATACTGGTCACGTGACTGATGATGCACTGATCACGTAATTGATCATGCACTGATCATGTGGCTGATCATGCACTGATCACGTGGCTGATCATCCACTGATCACGTGACTGATCATGCACTGATCACGTGACTGATCATGCACTGATCACGTGGCTATCATGCACTGATCACGTGGCTGATCATGCAATGATCATGTAGCTACCATGTACCGGTCAGGTGACTGATCATACACCCATCAGGTGACGGATCATGCACTGATCACATGGCTGATCATACACTGATCACCTGCCTGGTCATGCACAGATCATGTGACAAATCATGAACAGATCACATAGCTATCATGAACTGATCACCTGGCTGATCATGCACTGATCACTTGGCTGATCATGCACTGATACCGTGAATGAGCATGGACTGATCACATGACTATCATGTAGTGATCACGTGACTTAATGGCTCTGATCATGTGACTGATCATGCGCTGATCATGTTTGCTATCATACACTGATCATGTGCCTCTGGAGGCAATAAACAAAGAGCTGAGTAGGCACGAATCAAACAGTCAGCAGGCAATAATCATGGAACTCAGCTGTGAGGAATCATGCTGCTCAGCTGGCAATAATCAAGCAGCTGAGCAGGCAGGAATTACACAGCACAGCTGGCAATTGTCAAGCAGATGACAGGCAGGAATCGTGCAGCTCAGGTGGAAATTGTCAAGCAGATGAGCAGACAGTAATCACACAGCTCAGCAGGCCCTGATCACGTGACTGAGCATGCACTGTTCACGTGGCTGATCATACACTGATCACGTGATGATCATGCACTGACCACTTGGATATCATGCACTGATCACGTGGCTGATCATACACTGTTAACGTGTCTGACCATGCACTGATCACACGGCTGATCATACACTGCTCACGTAACTGATCATGCACTGATCACGTGGCACTCATGCACTGATCACATGGCTGATCATACTCTGCTCACGTAACTGATCATGCACACATCACGTGGCTATCATGCACTGCTCACGTGGCTCGTCATGGAATGTTCACGTAGCTACCATATACTGTTCACGTGACTGATCATGCAAAGATCACGTAAATGATCATGCACTGTTCACGTGACTGATCATGTACTGATCACGTGACTGATCATGCACTGATCACGTGGCTATCATGCTCTGCTCACGTGGCTGATCATGCAACGATCACGTAATTGATCCTGCACTGATCACGTGGCTCATCATGCACTGATCACGTGGCTGATCACACATGTATCACGTGACTGATCATGCACTGATCACGTGGCTCTCATGCACTGATCACGTGGCTGTCATGCACTGATCACGTGGATATCATGCACTGATCACGTGGCTGATCACACACGTATCACATGACTGATCATGCACTGATCACGTGGCTATCATGCACTGATCACTTGGCTGGACATACACTGATCACGTGCCTGGTCATGCACTGATCATGTGGCTGATCACACACGTATCACATGACTGATCATGCACTGATCACGTAGCTATCTTGCACTGATCACTTGGCTGATCGTACACTCATCACGGGACTGATGGTGCACTGATCACGGCGCTATCATGCATTGACTACATGACTCCACATGCACTGATCACGTGGATGATCATGCACTGATCACGTGACTGACCATGCACTGATCACGTGACTGATCATGCACTTATCACGTGGCTGATCACACACGTATCACATGACTGATCATGCACTGATCACGTGGCTATCATGCACTGATCACGTGGCTATCATGCACTGATCACGTGGCTGATCAGGCAATGATCACGTAGCTACCATGTACTGGTCACGTGACTGATCATGCACTGATCACGTAATTGATCATGCACTGATCACGTGACTGATCTTGCACTGATTACGTGGCTATCATGCACTGATCACTTGGCTGGACATACACTGATCACGTGCCTGGTCGTGCACTGATCACGTGACTGATCATGCACTGATCTCGTGTCTGATCATGCACTGATATCGTGTCTGATCATGCACTGATCACGTGGCTATAATGCACTGCTCACGTGGCTGATCATGCGATGATCACGCAGCTACCATGTACTGGTCACATGACTGATCATGCACTGATCACGTGACTGATCATGCAGTGATCACGTGGCTATCATGCACTACTCACGTGGCTGATCATGCAATGATCAGGTAGCTATCATGTACAGGTCACGTGAATTATCATACACCCTTCAGGTGACTGATCATGCACTGATCTCGTGGCTATCATGCACTGATCACGAGAATGCTCATGCACTGATCACGTCTATATCATGCACTGATCACATGACTGCCCATGCACTGATCACGTGGATGATCATACACTAATCATGTGACAGATCATGCACTGATCACGTGGCTGATCATGCACTGATACTGTGACTGAGCATGGACTGATCACATGACTATCATGTAGTGATCACGTGACATAATGGCGCTGATCATGTGACTGATCATGAGCTGATCATGTTTGCTATCATACACTGATCATGTGCCTCTGGAGGCAATAAACAAAGAGCTGAGTAGGCACCAATCAAACAGTCAGCAGGCAATAATCATGGAACTCAGCTGTGAGGAATCATGCTGCTCAGCTGGCAATAATCAAGCAGCTGAGCAGGCAGGAATTACGCAGCACAGCTGGCAATTGTGAAGCAGATGACAGGCAGGAATCGTGCAGCTCAGCTGGCAATTGTCAAGCAGATGAGCAGACAGTAATCACGCAGCTCAGCAGGCCCTGATCACGTGACTGAGCATGCACTGTTCACGTGGCTGATCATACACTGATCACGTGATTTATCATGCACTGATCACTTGGATATCATGCACTGATCACGAGACTGATCATGCACTGATCACGTCTATATCATGCACTGATGACATGACTGCCCATGCACTGATCACTTGGATGATCATACACTAATCATGTGACAGATCACGCACTGACCACGTGACTGCGCATGCACTGATGACGTGGCTGTTCGGGCACTGATCACGTGTTTATCAGGCAGTGATCAGTGACTGACAGGCGCTGATCAGGGGACTGTGCACGCACTGATCAGGTGGCTGATCAGGAACTGACCACCTGACCGCGCATGCAGTGATCACGTGTCTGGTCGTTCACTGATCACGTGTTTATCATACGGTGATCACGTGACTGAGAGGCGCTGATCACGTGACTGTGCCGTCAGTGATCACGTGGCTGAGCAGGCACTGATATCGTGACTGAGCATGCACTGATCATGTGCCGGGAGCCGGGGAGGCATTCCACTCTGGACAAAGGTCCTGAGGAAGGAGGCTCGGCATACGCAAATGCGGGATCGAGCCTCAGCAGTCCACCCGGATATTCTCGAGCATCTCCCCCCAAAAAAAAACAGAGTTCTGCCTACTGTATAGCTTTGTGCTCTCACCTCTGATTTCACTAGGGGCTGTCCCCGACCACCATCTCGCTCTCTCTGTCAAAGAGTTAACTTACAGCTCCAATTCATAAAGTTCCTTGTCATTCTTCCCTTTAACTTCCAGCTGAGTCTCCATCTGGAGCGCGGAACCCACCACGCTTACTAATTATGCCTGGGCTGCTAAGACCCACTCGAGAAGGTGTCTAGGGTGAGGCACCTTTCGCTATTCGAGAGGGCGCCTGCGGCCTACGTAAGTGGTGCAAACTTCTTGTCTTGAAGTTTGATTGATCTTCCGCATAAACCAAGCTACTCAGCCTCTTTTCTCCACCGAATTTTCCTACTGAGCTCTCCTCATACTATTATTCTTGACATCTCTGATTAGCATATAAATAGTCGCCTAGGCCATCTCTCCTTCGAATACCCTGGATCAGTTGGGGCTGGTCCCCGGCAGGTGGCGAACGAACAGGGACCTCAGGAGGCAATACTCAAAGAGCTGAGCAGACACGAACCACGCAATCAGCAGGCAATAAGCATGGAGCTCAGCAGTGACGAATCATGCTGCTCAACTGCTAGTAATCAAGCACGTTACCAGGCAGGAATCACGCAGCTCAGCTGGCAATTGTCAAGCAGATGAGCCGACAGGAATCACGCAGCTCAGATGGCAATTGTCATGCAGATGAGCCGGAAGGAATCACGCAGCTCAGGAGGCCCTGATCACGTGACTCTGCAGGCACTGATGAAGTGGCTGATCAAGTACAGAGCACGTGACTGAGCATGCACTTATCACGTGGCTATCATGCACTGATGACGTGACTGTGCATGCACTGATGACGTGGCTGATCAGGCACTGATCACATGGCTCATCATGCACTGATCACGTGTTTATCAGGCAATGATCAGTGGCTGACAGGCGCTGATCATGGGACTGTGCACGCACTGATCACGTGGCTATCATGCACTGATCACGTTACTGCGCATGCACTGATGACGTGGCTGTTCGGGCACTGATCACGTGTTTATCAGGCAGTGATCAGTGACTGACAGGCGCTGATCAGGGGACTGTGCACGCACTGATCAGGTGGCTGATCAGGAACTGACCACCTGACTGCGCATGCAGTGATCACGTGGCTGGTCGTTCACTGATCACGTGTTTATCATACGGTGATCACGTGACTGAGAGGCGCTGATCACGTGACTGTGCCGTCAGTGATCACGTGGCTGAGCAGGCACTGATATCGTGACTGAGCATGCACTGATCATGTGCCGGGAGCCGGGGAGGCTTTCCACTCTGGACAAAGGTCATGAGGAAGGAGGCTCGGCATACGCAAATGGGGGATCGAGACTCAGGAGTCCACCTGGATATTCTCGTGCATCTCGCCCGAAAAAAAACAGAGTCTGCCCACTGTATTGCTATTGCTCTCACCTCTGATTTCACTGGGGGCTGTCCCCCACCACCATTTCGCTCTCTCTGTCAAAGAGTTAACTTACAGCTCCAATTCATAAAGTTCCTTGTCATTCTTCCCTTTAACTTCCAGCTGTGTCTCCATCTGGAGCGCGGAACCCACCACGCTTACTAATTATGCCTGGGCTGCTAAGACCCACTCGAGAAGATGTCTAGGGTGAGGCACCTTTCGCTATTCGAGAGGGTGCCTGCGGCCTACGTAAGTGGTGCAAACTTCTTGTCGTGAAGTTTGATTGGTCTTCCGCGTAAACCAAGCTACTCAGTCTCTTTTCTCCACCGAATTTTCCTACTGAGCTCTCCTCATATTATTATTCTTGACATCTCTGATTTGCATATAAATAGTTGCCTAGGCCATCTCTCCTTCGAATACCCTGGATCAGTTGGGGCTAGTCCCCGGCAGGTGGCGACCGAACAGGGACCTCAGGAGGCGATACTCAAAGAGCTGAGCAGACAGGAACCACGCAATCAGCAGGCAATAAGCATGGAGCTCAGCAGTGACGAATCATGCTGCTCAACTGGCAATAATCAAGCTCGTGACCAGGCAGGAATCACGCAGCTCAGCTGGCAATTGTCAAGCAGATGAGCCGACAGGAATCACGCAGCTCAGATGGCAATTGTCATGCAGATGAGCCGGCAGGAATCACGCAGCTCAGCAGGCCCTGATCACGTGATTCTGCAGGCACTGATCTCGTGGCTGATCAAGTCCAGATCACGTGACTGAGCATGCACTGATCACGTGGCTATCATGCACTGATGACGTGACTGCGCATGCACTGATGACGTGGCTGATCAGGCACTGATCACATGGCTCATCATGCACTGATCACGTGTTTATCAGGCAGTGATCAGGGACTGACAGGCGCTGATCAGGGGACTGTGCACGCACTGATCAGGTGGCTGATCAGGAAATGACCACCTGACTGCGCATGCAGTGATCACGTGTCTGGTCGTTCACTGATCACGTGTTTATCATACGGTGATCACGTGACTGAGAGGCGCTGATCACGTGACTGTGCCGTCAGTGATCACGTGGCTGAGCAGGCACTGATATCGTGACTGAGCATGCACTGATCATGTGCCGGGAGACGGGGAGGCATTCCACTCTGGACAAAGGTCATGAGGAAGGAGGCTCGGCATACGAAAATGCGGGATCGAGCCTCAGGAGTCCACCCGGATATTCTCGAGCATCTCCCCCCCAAAAAATCCAGAGTCTGCCTACTGTATTGCTTTGTGCTCTCACCTCTGATTTCACTGCGTGTTGTCCCCCAGCACCATCTAGCTCTCTCTGTCAAAGAGTTAACTTAGAGCTCCAATTCATTAAGTTCCTTGTCATTCTTCCCTTTAACTTCCAGCTGAGTCTCCATCTGGAGCGCGGAACCCACCACGCTTACTAATTAGGCCTGGGCTGCTAAGACCCACTCGAGAAGGTGTCTAGGGTGAGGCACCTTTCGCTATTCGAGAGGGCGCCTGCGGCCCACGTAAGTGGTGCAAACTTCTTGTCTTGAAGTTTGATTGGTCTTCCGCGTAAACCAAGCTACTCAGTCTCTTTTCTCCACCGAATTTTCCTACTGAGCTCTCCTCATACAATTATTCTTGACATCTCTGATTAGCATATAAATAGTCGCCTAGGCCATCTCTCCTTCGAATACCCTCGATCAGTTGGGGCTGGTCCCCGGCAGGTGGCGACTGAACAGGGACCTCAGGAGGCAATACTCAAAGAGCTGAGCAGACACGAGCCACGCAATCAGCAGGCAATAAGCATGGAGCTCAGCAGTGACGAATAATGCTGCTCAACTGGCAATAATCAAGCACGTGACCAGGCAGGAATCACGCAGCTCAGCTGGCCATTGTCAAGCAGATGAGCCGACAGGAATCACGCAGCTCAGATGGCAATTGTCATGCAGATGAGCCGGCAGGAATCACGCAGCTCAGCAGGCCCTGATCACGTGACTCTGCAGGCACTGATCACGTGGCTGATCAAGTCCAGATCACGTGACTGAGCATGCACTGATCACGTGGCTATCATGCACTGATGACGTGGCTGATAGGGCACTGATGACGTGGCTGATCGGGCACTGATCACATGTCTCATCATGCACTGATCACGTGTTTATCAGGCAATGATCAGTGACTGACAGGCGCTGATCATGGGACTGTGCACGCACTGATCACGTGGCTATCATGCACTGATCACGTGACTGCGCATGCACTGATGACGTGGCTCTTCGGGCACTGATCACGTGTTTATCAGGCAGTGATCAGTGACTGACAGGCGCTGGTCAGGGGACTGTGCACGCACTGATCAGGTGGCTGATCAGGAACTGACCACCTGACCGGGCATGCAGTGATCACGTGGCTGGTCGTTCACTGATCACGTGTTTATCATACGGTGATCACGTGACTGAGAGGCGCTGATCACGTGACTGTGCCGTCAGTGATCTCATGGCTGATCATGCACTGATATCGTGACTGAGCATGCACTGATCATGTGCCGGGAGCCGGGGAGGCATTCCACTCTGGACAAAGGTCATGAGGAAGGAGGCTCGGCATACACAAATGCGGAATCGAGCCTCAGGAATCCACCCGGATGTTCTCGAGCATCTCCACCCCCCCAAAAAAATCGGAGTCTGCCTACTGTATTGCTATGTGCTCTCACCTCTGATTTCACTGGGGGCTGTCCCCCACCACCATCTCGCTCTCTCTGTCAAAGAGTTAACTTAGAGCTCCAATTCATAAAGTTCCTTGTCATTCTTCCCTTTAACTTCCAGCTGAGTCTCCATCTGGAGCGCGGAACCCACCACGCTTACTAATTATGCCTGGGCTGCTAAGACCCACTCGAGAAGGTGTCTAGGGTGAGGCACCTTTCGCTATTCGAGAGGGCGCCTGCGGCCTACGTAAGTGGTGCAAACTTCTTGTCTTGAAGTTTGATTGGTCTTCCGTGTAAACCAAGCTACTCAGTCTCTTTTCTCCACCGAATTTTCCTACTGAGCTCTCCTCATACTATTATTCTTGACATCTCTGATTAGCATATAAATAGTTGCCTAGGCCATCTCTCCTTCGAATACCCTGGATCAGTTGGGGCTGGTCCCCGGCAGGTGGCGACCGAACAGGGACCTCAGGAGGCAATACTCAAAGAGCTGAGCAGACACGAACCACGCAATCAGCAGGCAATAAGCATGGAGCTCAGCAGTGACGAATCATGCTGCTCAACTGGCAATAATCAAGCACGTGACCAGGCAGGAATCACGCAGCTCAGCTGGCAATTGTCAAGCAGATGAGCCGACAGGAATCACGCAGCTCAGATGGCAATTGTCATGCAGATGAGCCAGCAGGAATCACGCAGCTCAGCAGGCCCTGATCACGAGACTCTGCAGGCACTGATCACGTGGGTGATCAAGTCCAGATCACGTGACTGAGCATGCACTGATCACGTGGCTATCATGCACTGATGACGTGGCTGATCGGGCACTGATGACGTGGCTAATCGGGCACTGATCACATGGCTCATCATGCACTGATCTCGTGTTTATCAGGCAATGATCAGTGACTGACAGGCGCTGATCATGGGACTGTGCACGCACTGATCACGTGGCTATCATGCACTGATCACGTGACTGCACATGCACTGATGACGTGGCTCTTCGGGCACTGATCACGTGTTTATCAGGCAGTGATCAGTGACTGACAGGCGCTGATCAGGGGACTGTGCTCGCACTGATCAGGTGGCTGATCAGGAACTGACCACCTGACCGCGCATGCAGTGATCACGTGGCTGGTCGTTCACTGATCACGTGTTTATCATACGGTGATCACGTGACTGAGAGGCGCTGATCACGTGACTGTGCCGTCAGTGATCACGTGGCTGAGCAGGCACTGATATCGTGACTGAGCATGCACTGATCATGTGCCGGGAGCCGGGGAGGCATTCCACTCTGGACAAAGGTCATGAGGAAGGAGGCTCGGCATACGCAAATGCGGGATCGAGCCTCAGGTGTCCACCCGGATGTTCTCGAGCATCTCCCCTCAAAAAAAACCGGAGTCTGCCTACTGTATTGCTTTGTGCTCTCACGTCTGATTTCACTGGGGGCTGTCCCCCACCACCATCTCGCTCTCTCTGTCAAAGAGTTAACTTAGAGCTCCAATTCATAAAGTTCCTTGTCATTCTGCCCTTTAACTTCCAGCTGAGTCTCCATCTGGAGCGCGGAACCCACCACGCTTACTAATTATGCCTGGGCTGCTAAGACCCACTCGAGAAGGTGTCTAGGGTGAGGCACCTTTCGCTATTCGAGAGGGCGCCTGTGGCCTACGTAAGTGGTGCAAACTTCTTGTCTTGAAGTTTGATTGGTCTTCCGCGTAAACCAAGCTACTCAGTCTCTTTTCTCCACCGAATTTTCCTACTAAGCTCTCCTCATACTATTATTCTTGACATCTCTGATTAGCATATATATAGTCGCCTAGGCCATCTCTCCTTCGAATACCCTGGATCAGTTGGGGCTGGTCCGCGGCAGGTGGCGACCGAACAGGGACCTCAGGAGGCAATACTCAAAGAGCTGAGCAGACACGAACCACGCAATCAGCAGGCAATAAGCATGGAGCTGAGCAGTGACGAATCATGATGCTCAACTGGCAACAATCAAGCACGTGACCAGGCAGGAATCACGCAGCTCAGCTGGCAATTGTCAAGCAGATGAGCCAACAGGAATCACGCAGCTCAGCAGGCCCTGATCACGTCACTCTGCAGGCACTGATCACGTGGCAGATCAAGTACAGATCACGTGACTGAGCATGCACTGATCACGTGGCTATCATGCACTGATCACGTGACTGCATGCACTGATGCTGATGGCACTGATCACATCATGCACTGATCACGTGACTGACATGCACTGATCACGGGACTGTCATGCACTGATCACGTGGCTATCATGCACTGATCACGTGGCTGATCATGCACTGATCACGTGGCTGATCATGCACTGATCACTTGTTTATCAGGCAATGATCAGTGACTGACAGGCGCTGATCATGGGACTGGGCACGCACTGATCACGTGGCTATCATGCACTGATCACGTGACTGCGCATGCACTGATGACGTGGCTGTTCGGGCACTGATCACGTGTTTATCAGGCAGTGATCAGTGACTGACAGGCGCTGATCAGGGGACTGTGCACGCTCTGATCAGGTGGCTGATCAGGAACTGACCACCTGACCGCGCATGCAGTGATCACGTGGCTGGTCGTTCACTGATCACGTGTTTATCATACGGTGATCACGTGACTGAGAGGCGCTGATCACGTGACTGTGCCGTCAGTGATCCCGTGGCTGAGCAGGCACTGATATCGTGACTGAGCATGCACTGATCATGTGCCGGGAGCCGGGGAGGCATTCCACTCTGGACAAAAGTCATGAGGAAGGAGGCTCGGCATACGCAAATGCGGGATCGAGCCTCAGGAGTCCACCCGGATATTCTCGAGCATCTCTCTCCCCAAAAAAAAAAAACCGGAGTCTGCCTACTGTATTGTTTTGTGCTCTCACCTCTGATTTCACTGGGGGCTGTCCCCCACCACCATCTCGCTCTCTCTGTCAAAGAGTTAACTTAGAGCTCCAATTCATAAAGTTCCTTGTCATTCTTCCCTTTAACTTCCAGCTGAGTCTCCATCTGGAGCGCGGAACCCACCACGCTTACTAATTATGCCTGGGCTGCTAAGACCCACTCGAGAAGGTGTGTAGGGTGAGGCACCTTTCGCTATTCGAGAGGGCGCCTGCGGCCTACGTAAGTGGTGCCAACTTCTTGTCTTGAAGTTTCATTGGTCTTCCGCGTAAACCAAGCTACTCAGTCTCTTTTCTCCACCGAATTTTCCTACTGAGCTCTCCTCATACTATTATTCTTGACATCTCTGATTAGCATATAAATAGTCGCCTAGGTCATCTCTCCTTCGAATACCCTGGATCAGTTGGGGTTGGTCCCCGGCAGGTGGCGACCGAACAGGGACCTCAGGAGGCAATACTCAAAGAGCTGAGCAGACACGAACCACGCAATCAGCAGGCAATAAGCATGGAGCTCAGCAGTGACGAATAATGCTGCTCAACTGGCAATAATCAAGCACGTGACCAGGCAGGAATCACGCAGCTCAGCTGGCCATTGTCAAGCAGATGAGCCGACAGGAATCACGCAGCTCAGATGGCAATTGTCATGCAGATGAGCCGGCAGGAATCACGCAGCTCAGCAGGCCCTGATCACGTGACTCTGCAGGCACTGATCACGTGGCTGATCAAGTCCAGATCACGTGACTGAGCATGCACTGATCACGTGGCTATCATGCACTGATGACGTGACTGCGCATGCACTGATGACGTGGCTGATCGGGCACTGATCACATGGCTCATCATGCACTGATCACGTGTTTCTCAGGCAATGATCAGTGACTGACAGGCGCTGATCATGGGACTGTGCACGCACTGAACACGTGGCTATCATGCACTGATCACGTGACTGCGCATGCACTGATGACGTGGCTGTTCGGGCACTGATCACGTGTTTATCAGGCAGTGATCAGTGACTGACAGGCGCTGATCAGGGGACTGTGCACGCTCTGATCAGGTGGCTGATCAGGAACTGACCACCTGACCGCGCATGCAGTGATCACGTGGCTGGTCGTTCACTGATCACGTGTTTATCATACGGTGATCACGTGACTGAGAGGCGCTGATCACGTGACTGTGCCGTCAGTGATCCCGTGGCTGAGCAGGCACTGATATCGTGACTGAGCATGCACTGATCATGTGCCGGGAGCCGGGGAGGCATTCCACTCTGGACAAAAGTCATGAGGAAGGAGGCTCGGCATACGCAAATGCGGGATCGAGCCTCAGGAGTCCACCCGGATGTTCTCGAGCATCTCCCCCCAAAAAAACCGGAGTCTGCCTACTGTATTGCTTTGTGCTCTCACCTCTGATTTCACTGGGGGCTGTCCCCCACCACCATCTCGCTCTCTCTGTCAAAGAGTTAACTTACAGCTCCAATTCATAAAGTTCCTTGTCATTCTTCCCTTTAACTTCCAGCTGAGTCTCCATCTGGAGCGCGGAACCCACCACGCTTACTAATTATGCCTGGGCTGCTAAGACCCACTCGAGAAGGTGTCTAGGGTGAGGCACCTTTCGCTATTCGAGAGGGCGCCTGCGGCCTACGTAAGTGGTGCAAACTTCTTGTCTTGAAGTTTGATTGGTCTTCCGCGTAAACCAAGCTACTCAGTCTCTTTTCTCCACCGAATTTTCCTACTGAGCTCTCCTCATACTATTATTCTTGACATCTCTGATTAGCATATAAATTGTCGCCTAGGCCATCTCTCCTTCGAATACCCTGGATCAGTTGGGGCTGGTCCCTGGCAGGTGGCGACCGAACAGGGACCTCAGGAGGCAGTACTCAAAGAGCTGAGCAGACACGAACCACGCAATCAGCAGGCAATAAGCATGGAGCTCAGCAGTGACGAATCATGCTGCTCAACTGGCAATAATCAAGCACGTGACCAGGCAGGAATCACGCAGCTCAGCTGGCAATTGTCATGCACGTGACCAGGCAGGAATCACGCAGCTCAGCAGGCACTGATCACGTGACTCTGCAGGCACTGATAAAGTGGCTGATCAGGTACAGATCACGTGACTGAGCATGCACTGATCACGTGGCTATCATGCACTGATCACGTGACTGCGCATGCACTGATGACGTGGCTGTTCGGGCACTGATCATGTGTTTATCAGGCAGTGATCAGTGACTGACAGGCGCTGATCAGGGGACTGTGCACGCACTGATCAGGTGGCTGATCAGGAACTGACCACCTGACCGCACATGCAGTGATCACGTGGCTGGTCGTTCACTGATCACGTGTTTATCATACGGTGATCACGTGACTGAGAGGCGCTGATCACGTGACTGTGCCGTCAGTGATCACGTGGCTGAGCAGGCACTGATATCGTGACTGAGCATGCACTGATCATGTGCCGGGAGCCGGGGAGGCATTCCACTCTGGACAAAGGTCATGAGGAAGGAGGCTCGGCATACGCAAATGCGGGATCGAGCCTCAGGAGTCCACCCGGATGTTCTCGAGCATCTCCCCTCAAAAAAAACCGGAGTCTGCCTACTGTATTGCTTTGTGCTCTCACGTCTGATTTCACTGGGGGCTGTCCCCCACCACCATCTCGCTCTCTCTGTCAAAGAGTTAACTTAGAGCTCCAATTCATAAAGTTCCTTGTCATTCTTCCCTTTAACTTCCAGCTGAGTCTCCATCTGGAGCGGGGAACCCACCACGCTTACTAATTATGCCTGGGCTGCTAAGACCCACTCGAGAAGGTGTCTAGGGTGAGGCACCTTTCGCTATTCGAGAGGGCGCCTGCGGCCTACGTAAGTGGTGCAAACTTCTTGTCTTGAAGTTTGATTGGTCTTCCGCGTAAACCAAGCTACTCAGTCTCTTTTCTCCACCGAATTTTCCTACTGAGCTCTCCTCATACTATTATTCTTGACATCTCTGATTAGCATATAAATAGTCGCCTAGGCCATCTCTCCTTCGAATACCCTGGATCAGTTGGGGCTGGTCCCCGGCAGGTGGCGACCGAACAGGGACCTCAGGAGGCAATACTCAAAGAGCTGAGCAGACACGAACCACGAAATCAGCAGGCAATAAGCATGGAGCTCAGCAGTGACGAATCATGCTGCTCAACTGGCAATAATCAAGCACGTGACCAGGCAGGAATCACGCAGCTCAGCTGGCAATTGTCAAGCAGATGAGCCGACAGGAATCACGCAGCTCAGCTGGCAATTGTCATGCAGATGAGCCGGCAGGAATCACGCAGCTCAGCAGGCCCTGATCACGTGACTCTGCAGGCACTGATCACGTGGCTGATCAAGTCCAGATCACGTGACTGAGCATGCACTGATCACGTGGCTATCATGCACTGATGACGTGGCTGATCGGGCACTGATCACATGGCTCATCATGCACTGATCACGTGTTTATCAGGCAATGATCAGTGACTGACAGGCGCTGATCATGGGACTGTGCACGCACTGATCACGTGGCTATCATGCACTGATCACGTGACTGCGCATGCACTGATGACGTGGCTGTTCGGGCACTGATCACGTGTTTATAAGGCAGTGATCAGTGACTGACAGGCGCTGATCAGGGGACTGTGCACGCACTGATCAGGTGGCTGATCAGGAACTGACCACCTGACCTCGCATGCAGTGATCACGTGGCTGGTCGTTCACTGATCACGTGTTTATCATACGGTGATCACGTGACTGAGAGGCGCTGATCACGTGACTGTGCCGTCAGTGATCACGTGGCTGAGCAGGCACTGATATCGTGACTGAGCATGCACTGATCATGTGCCGGGAGCCGGGGAGGCATTCCACTCTGGACAAAGGTCATGAGGAAGGAGGCTCGGCATACGCAAATGCGGGATCGAGCCTCAGGAGTCCACCCGGATGTTCTCGAGCATCTCCCCCCCCAAAAAAAACCGGAGTCTGCCTACTGTATTGCTTTGTGCTCTCACCTCTGATTTCACTGGGGGCTATCCCCCACCACCATCTTGCTCTGTCTGTCAAAGAGTTAACTTAGAGCTCCAATTCATAAAGTTCCTTGTCATTCTTCCCTTTAACTTCCAGCTGAGTCTCCATCTGGAGCGCGGAACCCACCACGCTTACTAATTATGCCTGGGCTGCTAAGACCCACTCGAGAAGGTGTGTAGGGTGAGGCACCTTTCGCTATTCGAGAGGGCGCCTGCGGCCTACGTAAGTGGTGCAAACTTCTTGTCTTGAAGTTTGATTGGTCTTCCGCGTAAACCAAGCTACTCAGTCTCTTTTCTCCACCGAATTTTCCTACTGAGCTCTCCTCATACTATTATTCTTGACATCTCTGATTAGCATACAAATAGTCGCCTAGGCCATCTCTCCTTCGAATACCCTGGATCAGTTGGGGCTGGTCCCCGGCAGGTGGTGACCGAACAGGGACCTCAGGAGGCAATACTCAAAGAGCTGAGCAGACACGAACCACGCAATCAGCAGGCAATAAACATGGAGCTCAGCAGTGATGAATCATGCTGCTCAACTGGCAATAATCAAGCACGTGACCAGGCAGGAATCACGCAGCTCAGCTGGCAATTGTCATGCAGATGAGCCGGCAGGAATCACGCAGCTCAGCAGGCCCTGATCACGTGACTCTGCAGGCACTGATCACGTGGCTGATCAAGTCCAGATCACGTGACTGAGCATGCACTGATCACGTGGCTATCATGCACTGATGACGTGACTGCGCATGCACTGATGACGTGGCTGATCGGGCACTGATCACATGGCTCATCATGCACTGATCACGTGTTTCTCAGGCAATGATCAGTGACTGACAGGCGCTGATCATGGGACTGTGCACGCACTGATCACGTGGCTATCATGCACTGATCACGTGACTGCGCATGCACTGATGACGTGGCTGTTCGGGCACTGATCACGTGTTTATCAGGCAGTGATCAGTGACTGACAGGCGCCGATCAGGGGACTGTGCACGCTCTGATCAGGTGGCTGATCAGGAACTGACCATCTGACCGCGCATGCAGTGATCACGTGGCTGGTCGTTCACTGATCACGTGTTTATCATACGGTGATCACGTGACTGAGAGGCGCTGATCACGTGACTGTGCCGTCAGTGATCCCGTGGCTGAGCAGGCACTGATATCGTGACTGAGCATGCACTGATCATGTGCCGGGAGCCGGGGAGGCATTCCACTCTGGACAAAGGTCATGAGGAAGGAGGCTCGGCATACGCAAATGCGGGATTGAGCCTCAGGAGTCCACCCGGATGTTCTCGAGCATCTCCCCCCAAAAAAACCGGAGTCTGCCTACTGTATTGCTTTGTGCTCTCACGTCTGATTTCACTGGGGGCTGTCCCCCACCACCATCTCGCTCTCTCTGTCAAAGAGTTAACTTAGAGCTCCAATTCATAAAGTTCCTTGTCATTCTTCCTTTTAACTTCCAGCTGAGTCTCCATCTGGAGCGCGGAACCCACCACGCTTACTAATTATGCCTGGGCTGCTAAGACCCACTCGAGAAGGTGTCTAGGGTGAGGCACCTTTCGCTATTCGAGAGGGCGCCTGCGGCCTACGTAAGTGGTGCAAACTTCTCGTCTTGAAGTTTGATTGGTCTTCCGCGTAAACCAAGCTACTTAGTCTCTTTTCTCCACCGAATTTTCCTACTGAGCTCTCCTCATACTATTATTCTTGACATCTCTGATTAGCATATAAATTGTCGCCTAGGCCATCTCTCCTTCGAATACCCTGGATCAGTTGGGGCTGGTCCACGGCAGGTGGCGACCGAACAGGGACCTCAGGAGGCAGTACTCAAAGAGCTGAGCAGACACGAACCACGCAATCAGCAGGCAATAAGCATGGAGCTCAGCAGTGACGAATCATGCTGCTCAACTGGCAATAATCAAGCACGTGACCAGGCAGGAATCACGCAGCTCAGCTGGCAATTGTCATGCATATGAGCCGGCAGGAATCACGCAGCTCAGCAGGCACTGATCACGTGACTCTGCAGGCACTGATAAAGTGGCTGATCAGGTACAGATCACGTGACTGAGCATGCACTGATCACGTGGCTATCATGCACTGATCACGTGACTGCGCATGCACTGATGACGTGGCTGTTCGGGCACTGATCATGTGTTTATCAGGCAGTGATCAGTGACTGACAGGCGCTGATCAGGGGACTGTGCACGCACTGATCAGGTGGCTGATCAGGAACTGACCACCTGACCGCACATGCAGTGATCACGTGGCTGGTCGTTCACTGATCACGTGTTTATCATACGGTGATCACGTGACTGAGAGGCGCTGATCACGTGACTGTGCCGTCAGTGATCACGTGGCTGAGCAGGCACTGATATCGTGACTGAGCATGCACTGATCATGTGCCGGGAGCCGGGGAGGCATTCCACTCTGGACAAAGGTCATGAGGAAGGAGGCTCGGCATACGCAAATGCGGGATCGAGCCTCAGGAGTCCACCCGGATATTCTCGAGCATCTCCCCCCAAAAAAACCGGAGTCTGCCTACTGTATTGCTTTGTGCTCTCACGTCTGATTTCACTGGGGGCTGTCCCCCACCACCATCTCGCTCTCTCTGTCAAAGAGTTAACTTAGAGCTCCAATTCATAAAGTTCCTTGTCATTCTTCCCTTTAACTTCCAGCTGAGTCTCCATCTGGAGCGCGGAACCCACCACGCTTACTAATTATGCCTGGGCTGCTAAGACCCACTCGAGAAGGTGTCTAGGGTGAGGCACCTTTCGCTATTCGAGAGGGCGCCTGCGGCCTACGTAAGTGGTGCAAACTTCTTGTCTTGAAGTTTGATTGGTCTTCCGCGTAAACCAAGCTACTCAGTCTCTTTTCTCCACCGAATTTTCCTACTGAGCTCTCCTCATACTATTATTCTTGACATCTCTGATTAGCATATAAATAGTCGCCTAGGCCATCTCTCCTTCGAATACCCTGGATCAGTTGGGGCTGGTCCCCAGCAGGTGGCGACCGAACAGGGACCTCAGGAGGCGATACTCAAAGAGCTGAGCAGACACGAACCACGCAATCAGCAGGCAATAAGCATGGAGCTCAGCAGTGACGAATCATGCTGCTCAACTGGCAATAATCAAGCACGTGACCAGGCAGGAATCACGCAGCTCAGCTGGCAATTGTCAAGCAGATGAGCCGACAGGAATCACGCAGCTCAGCTGGCAATTGTCATGCAGATGAGCCGGCAGGAATCACGCAGCTCAGCAGGCCCTGATCACGTGACTCTGCAGGCACTGATCACGTGGCTGATCAAGTCCAGATCACGTGACTGAGCATGCACTGATCACGTGGCTATCATGCACTGATGACGTGGCTGATCGGGCACTGATCACATGGCTCATCATGCACTGATCACGTGTTTATCAGGCAATGATCAGTGACTGACAGGCGCTGATCATGGGACTGTGCACGCACTGATCACGTGGCTATCATGCACTGATCACGTGACTGCACATGCACTGATGACGTGGCTGTTCGGGCACTGATCACGTGTTTATCAGGCAGTGATCAGTGACTGACAGGCGCTGATCAGGGGACTGTGCACGCACTGATCAGGTGGCTGATCAGGATCTGACCACCTGACCTCGCATGCAGTGATCACGTGGCTGGTCGTTCACTTATCACGTGTTTATCATATGGTGATCACGTGACTGAGAGGCGCTGATCACGTGACTGTGCCGTCAGTGATCACGTGGCTGAGCAGGCACTGATATCGTGACTGAGCATGCACTGATCATGTGCCGGGAGCCGGGGAGGCATTCCACTCTGGACAAAGGTCATGAGGAAGGAGGCTCGGCATACGCAAATGCGGGATCGAGCCTCAGGAGTCCACCCGGATGTTCTCGAGCATCTCCCCCCCCAAAAAAAACCGGAGTCTGCCTACTGTATTGCTTTGTGCTCTCACCTCTGATTTCACTGGGGGCTATCCCCCACCACCATCTTGCTCTGTCTGTCAAAGAGTTAACTTAGAGCTCCAATTCATAAAGTTCCTTGTCATTCTTCCCTTTAACTTCCAGCTGAGTCTCCATCTGGAGCGCGGAACCCACCACGCTTACTAATTATGCCTGGGCTGCTAAGACCCACTCGAGAAGGTGTGTAGGGTGAGGCACCTTTCGCTATTCGAGAGGGCGCCTGCGGCCTACGTAAGTGGTGCAAACTTCTTGTCTTGAAGTTTGATTGGTCTTCCGCGTAAACCAAGCTACTCAGTCTCTTTTCTCCACCGAATTTTCCTACTGAGCTCTCCTCATACTATTATTCTTGACATCTCTGATTAGCATACAAATAGTCGCCTAGGCCATCTCTCCTTCGAATACCCTGGATCAGTTGGGGCTGGTCCCCGGCAGGTGGCGACCGAACAGGGACCTCAGGAGGCAATACTCAAAGAGCTGAGCAGACACGAACCACGCAATCAGCAGGCAATAAACATGGAGCTCAGCAGTGATGAATCATGCTGCTCAACTGGCAATAATCAAGCACGTGACCAGGCAGGAATCACGCAGCTCAGCTGGCAATTGTCATGCAGATGAGCCGGCAGGAATCACGCAGCTCAGCAGGCCCTGATCACGTGACTCTGCAGGCACTGATCACGTGGCTGATCAAGTCCAGATCACGTGACTGAGCATGCACTGATCACGTGGCTATCATGCACTGATGACGTGACTGCGCATGCACTGATGACGTGGCTGAACGGGCACTGATCACATGTCTCATCATGCACTGATCACGTGTTTATCAGGCAATGATCAGTGACTGACAGGCGCTGATCATGGGACTGTGCACGCACTGATCACGTGGCTATCATGCACTGATCACGTGACTGCGCATGCACTGATGACGTGGCTGTTCGGGCACTGATCACGTGTTTATCAGGCAGTGATCAGTGACTGACAGGCGCTGATCAGGGGACTGTGCACGCACTGATCAGGTGGCTGATCAGGAACTGACCACCTGACCTCGCATGCAGTGATCACGTGGCTGGTCGTTCACTGATCACGTGTTTATCATACGGTGATCACGTGACTGAGAGGCGCTGGTCACGTGACTGTGCCGTCAGTGATCACGTGGCTGAGCAGGCACTGATATCGTGACTGAGCATGCACTGATCATGTGCCGGGAGCCGGGGAGGCATTCCACTCTGGACAAAGGTCATGAGGAAGGAGGCTCGGCATACGCAAATGCGGGATCGAGCCTCAGGAGTCAACCCGATTGTTCTCGAGCATCTCTCCCCCCCCAAAAACCGGAGTCTGCCTACTGTATTGCTTTGTGCTCTCACCTCTGATTTCACTGGGGGCTGTCCCCCACCACCATCTCGCTCTCTCTGTCAAAGAGTTAACTTAGAGCTCCAATTCATAAAGTTCCTTGTCATTCTTCCCTTTAACTTCCAGCTGAGTCTCCATCTGGAGCGCGGAACCCACCACGCTTACTAATTATGCCTGGGCTGCTAAGACCCACTCGAGAAGGTGTCTAGGGTGAGGCACCTTTCGCTATTCGAGAGGGCGCCTGCGGCCTACGTAAGTGGTGCCAACTTCTTGTCTTGAAGTTTGATTGGTCTTCCGCGTAAACCAAGCTACTCAGTCTCTTTTCTCCACCGAATTTTCCTACTGAGCTCTCCTCATACTATTATTCTTGACATCTCTGATTAGCATATAAATAGTCGCCTAGGCCATCTCTCCTTCGAATACCCTGGATCAGTTGGGGCTGGTCCCCGGCAGGTGGCGACCGAACAGGAACCTCAGGAGGCAATACTCAAAGAGCTGAGCAGACACAAACCACGCAATCAGCAGGCAATAAGCATGGAGCTCAGCAGTGACGAATCATGCTGCTCAACTGGCAATAATCAAGCACCTGACCAGGCAGGAATCACGCAGCTCAGCTGGCAATTGTCAAGCAGATGAGCCGACAGGAATCACGCAGCTCAGCTGGAAATTGTCATGCAGATGAGCCGGCAGGAATCACGCAGCTCAGCAGGCCCTGAACACGTGACTCTGCAGGCACTGATCACGTGGCTGATCAAGTACAGATCACGTGACTGAGCATGCACTGATCACGTGGCTATCATGCACTGATGACGGGACTGCGCATGCACTGATGACGTGGTTGATCGGGCACTGATCACATGGCTCATCATGCACTGATCTCGTGTTTATCAGGCAATGATCAGTGACTGACAGGCGCTGATCATGGGACTGTGCACGCACTGATCACGTGGCTATCATGCACTGATCACGTGACTGCACATGCACTGATGACGTGGCTGTTCGGTCACTGATCACGTGTTTATCAGGCAGTGATCAGTGACTGACAGGCGCTGATCAGGGGACTGTGCACGCACTGATCAGGTGGCTGATCAGGAACTGACCACCTGACCTCGCATGCAGTGATCACGTGGCTGGTCGTTCACTGATCACGTGTTTATCATACGGTGATCACGTGACTGAGAGGCGCTGATCACGTGACTGTGCCGTCAGTGATCACGTGGCTGAGCAGGCACTGATATCGTGACTGAGCATGCACTGATCATGTGCCGGGAGCCGGGGAGGCATTCCACTCTGGACAAAGGTCATGAGGAAGGAGGCTCGGCATACGCAAATGCGGGATCGAGCCTCAGGAGTCCACCCGGATGTTCTCGAGCATCTCCCCCCCAAAAAAAACCGGAGTCTGCCTACTGTATTGCTTTGTGCTCTCACCTCTGATTTCACTGGGGGCTGTCCCCCACCACCATCTTGCTCTCTCTGTCAAAGAGTTAACTTAGAGCTCCAATTCATAAAGTTCCTTGTCATTCTTCCCTTTAACTTCCAGCTGAGTCTCCATCTGGAGCGCGGAACCCACCACGCTTACTAATTATGCCTGGGCTGCTAAGACCCACTCGAGAAGGTGTCTAGGGTGAGGCACCTTTCGCTATTCGAGAGGGCGCCTGCGGCCTACGTAAGTGGTGCAAACTTCTTGTCTTGAAGTTTGATTGGTCTTCCGCGTAAACCAAGCTACTCAGTCTCTTTTCTCCACCGAATTTTCCTACTGAGCTCTCCTCATACTATTATTCTTGACATCTCTGATTACCATATAAATAGTCGCCTAGGACATCTCTCCTTCGAATACCCTGGATCAGTTGGGGCTGGTCCCTGGCAGGTGGCGACCGAACAGGGACCTCAGGAGGCAATACTCAAAGAGCTGAGCAGACACGAACCACGCAATCAGCAGGCAATAAGCATGGAGCTCAGCAGTGACGAATCATGCTGCTCAACTGGCAATAATCAAGCACGTGACCAGGCAGGAATCACGCAGCTCAGCTGGCATTTGTCAAGCAGATGAGCCGACAGGAATCACGCAGCTCAGCTGGCAATTGTCATGCAGATGAGCCGGCAGGAATCACGCAGCTCAGCAGGCCCTGATCACGTGACTCTGCAGGCACTGATCACGTGGCTGATCAAGTACAGATCACGTGACTGAGCATGCACTGATCACGTGGCTATCATGCACTGATGACGTGACTGCGCATGCACTGTTGACGTGGCTGATCGGGCACTGATCACATGGCTCATCATGCACTGATCACGTGTTTATCAGGCAATGATCATTGACTGACAGGCGCTGATCCTGGGACTGTGCACGCACTGATCACGTGGCTATCATGCACTGATCACGTGACTGCGCATGCACTGATGACGTGGCTGTTTGGGCACTGATCACGTGTTTTTCAGGCAGTGATCAGTGACTGACAGGCGCTGATCAGGGGACTGTGCACGCACTGATCAGGTGGCTGATCAGGAACTGAACACCTGACCGCGCATGCAGTGATCACGTGGCTGGGCGTTCACTGATCACGTGTTTATCATACGGTGATCACGTGACTGAGAGGCGCTGATCACGTGACTGTGCCGTCAGTGATCACGTGGCTGAGCAGGCACTGATATGGTGACTGAGCATGCACTGATCATGTGCCGGGAGCCGGGGAGGCATTCCACTCTGGACAAAGGTCATGAGGAAGGAGGCTCGGCATACGCAAATGCGGGATCGAGCCTCAGGAGTCCACTCGGATGTTCTCGAGCATCTCCCCCCCAAAAAAAAACCGGAGTCTGCCTACTGTATTGCTTTGTGCTCTCACCTCTGATTTCACTGGGGGCTGTCCCCCACCACCATCTCGCTCTCTCTGTCAAAGTGTTAACTTAGAGCTCCAATTGATAAAGTTCCTTGTCATTCTTCCCTTTAACTTCCAGCTGAGTCTCCATCTGGAGCGTGGAACCCACCACGCTTACTAATTATGCCTGGGCTGCTAAGACCCACTCGAGAAGGTGTCTAGGGTGAGGCACCTTTCGCTATTCGAGAGGGTGCCTGCGGCCTACGTAAGTGGTGCAAACTTCTTGTCTTGAAGTTTGATTGGTCTTCCGCATAAACCAAGCTACTCAGTCTCTTTTCTCCACCGAATTTTCCTACTGAGCTCTCCTCATACTATTATTCTTGACATCTCTGATTAGCATATAAATAGTCGCCTAGGCCATCTCTCCTTCGAATACCCTGGATCAGTTGGGGCTGGTCCCCGGCAGGTGGCGACCGAACAGGGACCTCAGGAGGCGATACTCAAAGAGCTGAGCAGACACGAACCACGCAATCAGCAGGCAATAAGCATGGAGCTCAGCAGTGACGAATCATGCTGCTCAACTGGCAATAATCAAGCACGTGACCAGGCAGGAATCACGCAGCTCAGCTGGCAAATGTCAAGCAGATGAGCCGACAGGAATCACGCAGCTCAGCTGGCAATTGTCATGCAGATGAGCCGGCAGGAATCACGCAGCTCAGCAGGCCCTGATCACGTGACTCTGCAGGCACTGATCACGTGGCTGATCAAGTCCAGATCACGTGACTGAGCACGCACTGATCACGTGGCTATCATGCACTGATGACGTGACTGCGCATGCACTGATGACGTGGCTGATCGGGCACTGATCACATGGCTCATCATGCACTGATCACGTGTTTATCAGGCAATGATCAGTGACTGACAGGCGCTGATCATGGGACTGTGCACGCACTGATCACGTGGCTATCATGCACTGATCACGTGACTGCGCATGCACTGATGACGTGGCTGTTCGGGCACTGATCACGTGTTTATCAGGCAGTGATCAGTGACTGACAGGCGCTGATCAGGGGACTGTGCACGCACTGATCAGGTGGCTGATCAGGAACTGACCACCTGACCGCGCATGCAGTGATCACGTGGCTGGTCGTTCACTGATCACGTGTTTATCATACGGTGATCACGTGACTGAGAGGCGCTGATCACGTGACTGTGCCGTCAGTGATCACGTGGCTGAGCAGGCACTGATATGGTGACTGAGCATGCACTGATCATGTGCCGGGAGCCGGGGAGGCATTCCACTCTGGACAAAGGTCATGAGGAAGGAGGCTCGGCATACGCAAATGCGGGATCGAGCCTCAGGAGTCCACTCGGATGTTCTCGAGCATCTCCCCCAAAAAAACCGGAGTCTGCCTACTGTATTGCTTTGTGCTCTCACCTCTGATTTCACTGGGGGCTGTCCCCCACCACCATCTCGCTCTCTCTGTCAAAGAGTTAACTTAAAGCTCCAATTCATAAAGTTCCTTGTCATTCTTCCCTTTAACTTCCAGCTGAGTCTCCATCTGGAGCGCGGAACCCACCACGCTTACTAATTATGCCTGGGCTGCTAAGACCCACTCGAGAAAGTGTCTAGGGTGAGGCACCTTTCGCTATTCGAGAGGGCGCCTGCGGCCTACGTAAGTGGTGCAAACTTCTTGTCTTGAAGTTTGATTGGTCTTCCGCATAAACCAAGCTCCTCAGTCTCTTTTCTCCACCGAATTTTCCTACTGAGCTCTCCTCATACTATTATTCTTGACATCTCTGATTAGCATATAAATAGTCGCCTAGGCCATCTCTCCTTCGAATACCCTGGATCAGTTGGGGCTGGTCCCCGGCAGGTGGCGACCGAACAGGGACCTCAGGAGGCGATACTCAAAGAGCTGAGCAGACACGAACCACGCAATCAGCAGGCAATAAGCATGGAGCTCAGCAGTGACGAATCATGCTGCTCAACTGGCAATAATCAAGCACGTGACCAGGCAGGAATCACGCAGCTCAGCTGGCAATTGTCAAGCAGATGAGCCGACAGGAATCACGCAGCTCAGCTGGCAATTGTCATGCAGATGAGCCGGCAGGAATCACGCAGCTCAGCAGGCCCTGATCACGTGACTCTGCAGGCACTGATCACGTGGCTGATCAAGTACAGATCACGTGACTGAGCATGCACTGATCACGTGGCTATCATGCACTGATGACGTGGCTGATCGGGCACTGATCACATGGCTCATCATACACTGATCACGTGTTTATCAGGCAATGATCAGTGACTGACAGGCTCTGATCATGGGACTGTGCACGCACTGATCACGTGGCTATCATGCACTGATCAAGTGACTGCGCATGCACTGATGATGTGGCTGTTCGGGCACTGATCACGTGTTTATCAGGCAGTGATCAGTGACTGACAGGCGCTGATCAGGGGACTGTGCACGCACTGATCCGGTGGCTGATCAGGAACTGACCACCTGACCGCGCATGCAGTGATCAGGTGGCTGGTCGTTCACTGATCACGTGTTTATCATACGGTGATCACGTGACTGAGAGGCGCTGATCACGTGACTGTGCCGTCAGTGATCACGTGGCTGAGCAGGCACTGATATCGTGACTGAGCATGCACTGATCATGTGCCGGGAGCCTGGGAGGCATTCCACTCTGGACAAAGGTCATGAGGAAGGAGGCTCGGCATACGCAAATGCGGGATCGAGCCTCAGGAGTCCACCCGGATGTTCTCGAGCATCTCTCCCCCCGAAAAAAACCGGAGTCTGCCTACTGTATTGCTTTGTGCTCTCACGTCTGATTTCACTGGGGGCTGTCCCCCACCACCATCTCGCTCTCTCTGTCAAAGAGTTAACTTAGAGCTCCAATTCATAAAGTTCCTTGTCATTCTTCCCTTTAACTTCCAGCTGAGTCTCCATCTGGAGCGGGGAACCCACCACGCTTACTAATTATGCCTGGGCTGCTAAGACCCACTCGAGAAGGTGTCTAGGGTGAGGCACCTTTCACTATTCGAGAGGGCGCCTGCGGCCTACGTAAGTGGTGCAAACTTCTTGTCTTGAAGTTTGATTGGTCTTCCGCGTAAACCAAGCTACTCAGTCTCTTTTCTCCACCGAATTTTCCTACTGAGCTCTCCTCATACTATTATTCTTGACATCTCTGATTAGCATATAAATAGTCGCCTAGGCCATCTCTCCTTCGAATACCCTGGATCAGTTGGGGCTGGTCCCCGGCAGGTGGCGACCGAACAGGGACCTCAGGAGGCAATACTCAAAGAGCTGAGCAGATACGAACCACGCAATCAGCAGGCAATAAGCATGGAGCTCAGCAGTGACGAATCATGCTGCTCAACTGGCAATAATCAAGCACGTGACCAGGCAGGAATCACGCAGCTCAGCTGGCAATTGTCAAGCAGATGAGCCGACAGGAATCACGCAGCTCAGCTGGCAATTGTCATGCAGATGAGCCGGCAGGAATCACGCAGCTCAGCAGGCCCTGATCACGTGACTCTGCAGGCACTGATCACGTGGCTGATCAAGTCCAGATCACGTGACTGAGCATGCACTGATCACGTGGCTATCATGCACTGATGACGTGACTGCGCATGCACTGATGACGTGGCTGATCGGGCACTGATCACATGGCTCATCATGCACTGATCACGTGTTTATCAGGCAATGATCAGTGACTGACAGGCGCTGATCATGGGACTGTGCACGCACTGATCACGTGGCTATCATGCACTGATCACGTGACTGCGCATGCACTGATGACGTGGCTGTTCGGGCACTGATCACGTGTTTATCAGGCAGTGATCAGTGACTGACAGGCGCTGATCAGGGGACTGTGCACGCACTGATCAGGTGGCTGATCAGGAACTGACCACCTGACCGCGCATGCAGTGATCACGTGGCTGGTCGTTCACTGATCACGTGTTTATCATACGGTGATCACGTGACTGAGAGGCGCTGATCACGTGACTGTGCCGTCAGTGATCACGTGGCTGAGCAGGCACTGATATCGTGACTGAGCATGCACTGATCATGTGCCGGGAGCCGGGGAGGCATTCCACTCTGGACAAAGGTCATGAGGAAGGAGGCTCGGCATACGCAAATGCGGGATCGAGCCTCAGGAGTCCACCCGGATATTCTCGAGCATCTCCCCCCAAAAAAACCGGAGTCTGCCTACTGTATTGCTTTGTGCTCTCACCTCTGATTTCACTGGGGGCTGTCCCCCACCACCATCTCGCTCTCTCTGTCAAAGAGTTAACTTACAGCTCCAATTCATAAAGTTCCTTGTCATTCTTCCCTTTAACTTCCAGCTGAGTCTCCATCTGGAGCGCGGAACCCACCACGCTTACTAATTATGCCTGGGCTGCTAAGACCCACTCGAGAAGGTGTCTAGGGTGAGGCACCTTTCGCTATTCGAGAGGGCGCCTGCGGCCTACGTAAGTGGTGCAAACTTCTTGTCTTGAAGTTTGATTGGTCTTCCGCGTAAACCAAGCTACTCAGTCTCTTTTCTCCACCGAATTTTCCTACTGAGCTCTCCTCATACTATTATTCTTGACATCTCTGATTAGCATATAAATAGTCGCCTAGGCCATCTCTCCTTCGAATACCCTGGATCAGTTGGGGCTGGTCCCCGGCAGGTGGCGACCGAACAGGGACCTCAGGAGGCAATACTCAAAGAGCTGAGCAGACACGAACCACGCAATCAGCAGGCAATAAGCATGGAGCTCAGCAGTGACGAATCATGCTGCTCAACTGGCAATAATCAAGCACGTGACCAGGCAGGAATCACGCAGCTCAGCTGGCAATTGTCAAGCAGATGAGCCGACAGGAATCACGCAGCTCAGCTGGCAATTGTCATGCAGATGAGCCGGCAGGAATCACGCAGCTCAGCAGGCCCTGATCACGTGACTCTGCAGGCACTGATCACGTGGCTGATCAAGTCCAGATCACGTGACTGAGCATGCACTGATCACGTGGCTATCATGCACTGATGACGTGACTGCGCATGCACTGATGACGTGGCTGATCGGGCACTGATCACATGGCTCATCATGCACTGATCACGTGTTTATCAGGCAATGATCAGTGACTGACAGGCGCTGATCATGGGACTGTGCACGCACTGATCACGTGGCTATCATGCACTGATCACGTGACTGCGCATGCACTGATGACGTGGCTGTTCGGGCACTGATCACGTGTTTATCAGGCAGTGATCAGTGACTGACAGGCGCTGATCAGGGGACTGTGCACGCACTGATCAGGTGGCTGATCAGGAACTGACCACCTGACCGCGCATGCAGTGATCACGTGGCTGGTCGTTCACTGATCACGTGTTTATCATACGGTGATCACGTGACTGAGAGGCGCTGATCACGTGACTGTGCCGTCAGTGATCACGTGGCTGAGCAGGCACTGATATCGTGACTGAGCATGCACTGATCATGTGCCGGGAGCCGGGGAGGCATTCCACTCTGGACAAAGGTCATGAGGAAGGAGGCTCGGCATACGCAAATGCGGGATCGAGCCTCAGGAGTCCACCCGGATATTCTCGAGCATCTCCCCCCAAAAAAACCGGAGTCTGCCTACTGTATTGCTTTGTGCTCTCACCTCTGATTTCACTGGGGGCTGTCCCCCACCACCATCTCGCTCTCTCTGTCAAAGAGTTAACTTACAGCTCCAATTCATAAAGTTCCTTGTCATTCTTCCCTTTAACTTCCAGCTGAGTCTCCATCTGGAGCGCGGAACCCACCACGCTTACTAATTATGCCTGGGCTGCTAAGACCCACTCGAGAAGGTGTCTAGGGTGAGGCACCTTTCGCTATTCGAGAGGGCGCCTGCGGCCTACGTAAGTGGTGCAAACTTCTTGTCTTGAAGTTTGATTGGTCTTCCGCGTAAACCAAGCTACTCAGTCTCTTTTCTCCACCGAATTTTCCTACTGAGCTCTCCTCATACTATTATTCTTGACATCTCTGATTAGCATATAAATAGTCGCCTAGGCCATCTCTCCTTCGAATACCCTGGATCAGTTGGGGCTGGTCCCCGGCAGGTGGCGACCGAACAGGGACCTCAGGAGGCAATACTCAAAGAGCTGAGCAGACACGAACCACGCAATCAGCAGGCAATAAGCATGGAGCTCAGCAGTGACGAATCATGCTGCTCAACTGGCAATAATCAAGCACGTGACCAGGCAGGAATCACGCAGCTCAGCTGGCAATTGTCAAGCAGATGAGCCGACAGGAATCACGCAGCTCAGCTGGCAATTGTCATGCAGATGAGCCGGCAGGAATCACGCAGCTCAGCAGGCCCTGATCACGTGACTCTGCAGGCACTGATCACGTGGCTGATCAAGTCCAGATCACGTGACTGAGCATGCACTGATCACGTGGCTATCATGCACTGATGACGTGACTGCGCATGCACTGATGACGTGGCTGATCGGGCACTGATCACATGGCTCATCATGCACTGATCACGTGTTTATCAGGCAATGATCAGTGACTGACAGGCGCTGATCATGGGACTGTGCACGCACTGATCACGTGGCTATCATGCACTGATCACGTGACTGCGCATGCACTGATGACGTGGCTGTTCGGGCACTGATCACGTGTTTATCAGGCAGTGATCAGTGACTGACAGGCGCTGATCAGGGGACTGTGCACGCACTGATCAGGTGGCTGATCAGGAACTGACCACCTGACCGCGCATGCAGTGATCACGTGGCTGGTCGTTCACTGATCACGTGTTTATCATACGGTGATCACGTGACTGAGAGGCGCTGATCACGTGACTGTGCCGTCAGTGATCACGTGGCTGAGCAGGCACTGATATCGTGACTGAGCATGCACTGATCATGTGCCGGGAGCCGGGGAGGCATTCCACTCTGGACAAAGGTCATGAGGAAGGAGGCTCGGCATACGCAAATGCGGGATCGAGCCTCAGGAGTCCACCCGGATATTCTCGAGCATCTCCCCCCAAAAAAACCGGAGTCTGCCTACTGTATTGCTTTGTGCTCTCACCTCTGATTTCACTGGGGGCTGTCCCCCACCACCATCTCGCTCTCTCTGTCAAAGAGTTAACTTACAGCTCCAATTCATAAAGTTCCTTGTCATTCTTCCCTTTAACTTCCAGCTGAGTCTCCATCTGGAGCGCGGAACCCACCACGCTTACTAATTATGCCTGGGCTGCTAAGACCCACTCGAGAAGGTGTCTAGGGTGAGGCACCTTTCGCTATTCGAGAGGGCGCCTGCGGCCTACGTAAGTGGTGCAAACTTCTTGTCTTGAAGTTTGATTGGTCTTCCGCGTAAACCAAGCTACTCAGTCTCTTTTCTCCACCGAATTTTCCTACTGAGCTCTCCTCATACTATTATTCTTGACATCTCTGATTAGCATATAAATAGTCGCCTAGGCCATCTCTCCTTCGAATACCCTGGATCAGTTGGGGCTGGTCCCCGGCAGGTGGCGACCGAACAGGGACCTCAGGAGGCAATACTCAAAGAGCTGAGCAGACACGAACCACGCAATCAGCAGGCAATAAGCATGGAGCTCAGCAGTGACGAATCATGCTGCTCAACTGGCAATAATCAAGCACGTGACCAGGCAGGAATCACGCAGCTCAGCTGGCAATTGTCAAGCAGATGAGCCGACAGGAATCACGCAGCTCAGCTGGCAATTGTCATGCAGATGAGCCGGCAGGAATCACGCAGCTCAGCAGGCCCTGATCACGTGACTCTGCAGGCACTGATCACGTGGCTGATCAAGTCCAGATCACGTGACTGAGCATGCACTGATCACGTGGCTATCATGCACTGATGACGTGACTGCGCATGCACTGATGACGTGGCTGATCGGGCACTGATCACATGGCTCATCATGCACTGATCACGTGTTTATCAGGCAATGATCAGTGACTGACAGGCGCTGATCATGGGACTGTGCACGCACTGATCACGTGGCTATCATGCACTGATCACGTGACTGCGCATGCACTGATGACGTGGCTGTTCGGGCACTGATCACGTGTTTATCAGGCAGTGATCAGTGACTGACAGGCGCTGATCAGGGGACTGTGCACGCACTGATCAGGTGGCTGATCAGGAACTGACCACCTGACCGCGCATGCAGTGATCACGTGGCTGGTCGTTCACTGATCACGTGTTTATCATACGGTGATCACGTGACTGAGAGGCGCTGATCACGTGACTGTGCCGTCAGTGATCACGTGGCTGAGCAGGCACTGATATCGTGACTGAGCATGCACTGATCATGTGCCGGGAGCCGGGGAGGCATTCCACTCTGGACAAAGGTCATGAGGAAGGAGGCTCGGCATACGCAAATGCGGGATCGAGCCTCAGGAGTCCACCCGGATATTCTCGAGCATCTCCCCCCAAAAAAACCGGAGTCTGCCTACTGTATTGCTTTGTGCTCTCACCTCTGATTTCACTGGGGGCTGTCCCCCACCACCATCTCGCTCTCTCTGTCAAAGAGTTAACTTACAGCTCCAATTCATAAAGTTCCTTGTCATTCTTCCCTTTAACTTCCAGCTGAGTCTCCATCTGGAGCGCGGAACCCACCACGCTTACTAATTATGCCTGGGCTGCTAAGACCCACTCGAGAAGGTGTCTAGGGTGAGGCACCTTTCGCTATTCGAGAGGGCGCCTGCGGCCTACGTAAGTGGTGCAAACTTCTTGTCTTGAAGTTTGATTGGTCTTCCGCGTAAACCAAGCTACTCAGTCTCTTTTCTCCACCGAATTTTCCTACTGAGCTCTCCTCATACTATTATTCTTGACATCTCTGATTAGCATATAAATAGTCGCCTAGGCCATCTCTCCTTCGAATACCCTGGATCAGTTGGGGCTGGTCCCCGGCAGGTGGCGACCGAACAGGGACCTCAGGAGGCAATACTCAAAGAGCTGAGCAGACACGAACCACGCAATCAGCAGGCAATAAGCATGGAGCTCAGCAGTGACGAATCATGCTGCTCAACTGGCAATAATCAAGCACGTGACCAGGCAGGAATCACGCAGCTCAGCTGGCAATTGTCAAGCAGATGAGCCGACAGGAATCACGCAGCTCAGCTGGCAATTGTCATGCAGATGAGCCGGCAGGAATCACGCAGCTCAGCAGGCCCTGATCACGTGACTCTGCAGGCACTGATCACGTGGCTGATCAAGTCCAGATCACGTGACTGAGCATGCACTGATCACGTGGCTATCATGCACTGATGACGTGACTGCGCATGCACTGATGACGTGGCTGATCGGGCACTGATCACATGGCTCATCATGCACTGATCACGTGTTTATCAGGCAATGATCAGTGACTGACAGGCGCTGATCATGGGACTGTGCACGCACTGATCACGTGGCTATCATGCACTGATCACGTGACTGCGCATGCACTGATGACGTGGCTGTTCGGGCACTGATCACGTGTTTATCAGGCAGTGATCAGTGACTGACAGGCGCTGATCAGGGGACTGTGCACGCACTGATCAGGTGGCTGATCAGGAACTGACCACCTGACCGCGCATGCAGTGATCACGTGGCTGGTCGTTCACTGATCACGTGTTTATCATACGGTGATCACGTGACTGAGAGGCGCTGATCACGTGACTGTGCCGTCAGTGATCACGTGGCTGAGCAGGCACTGATATCGTGACTGAGCATGCACTGATCATGTGCCGGGAGCCGGGGAGGCATTCCACTCTGGACAAAGGTCATGAGGAAGGAGGCTCGGCATACGCAAATGCGGGATCGAGCCTCAGGAGTCCACCCGGATATTCTCGAGCATCTCCCCCCAAAAAAACCGGAGTCTGCCTACTGTATTGCTTTGTGCTCTCACCTCTGATTTCACTGGGGGCTGTCCCCCACCACCATCTCGCTCTCTCTGTCAAAGAGTTAACTTACAGCTCCAATTCATAAAGTTCCTTGTCATTCTTCCCTTTAACTTCCAGCTGAGTCTCCATCTGGAGCGCGGAACCCACCACGCTTACTAATTATGCCTGGGCTGCTAAGACCCACTCGAGAAGGTGTCTAGGGTGAGGCACCTTTCGCTATTCGAGAGGGCGCCTGCGGCCTACGTAAGTGGTGCAAACTTCTTGTCTTGAAGTTTGATTGGTCTTCCGCGTAAACCAAGCTACTCAGTCTCTTTTCTCCACCGAATTTTCCTACTGAGCTCTCCTCATACTATTATTCTTGACATCTCTGATTAGCATATAAATAGTCGCCTAGGCCATCTCTCCTTCGAATACCCTGGATCAGTTGGGGCTGGTCCCCGGCAGGTGGCGACCGAACAGGGACCTCAGGAGGCAATACTCAAAGAGCTGAGCAGACACGAACCACGCAATCAGCAGGCAATAAGCATGGAGCTCAGCAGTGACGAATCATGCTGCTCAACTGGCAATAATCAAGCACGTGACCAGGCAGGAATCACGCAGCTCAGCTGGCAATTGTCAAGCAGATGAGCCGACAGGAATCACGCAGCTCAGCTGGCAATTGTCATGCAGATGAGCCGGCAGGAATCACGCAGCTCAGCAGGCCCTGATCACGTGACTCTGCAGGCACTGATCACGTGGCTGATCAAGTCCAGATCACGTGACTGAGCATGCACTGATCACGTGGCTATCATGCACTGATGACGTGACTGCGCATGCACTGATGACGTGGCTGATCGGGCACTGATCACATGGCTCATCATGCACTGATCACGTGTTTATCAGGCAATGATCAGTGACTGACAGGCGCTGATCATGGGACTGTGCACGCACTGATCACGTGGCTATCATGCACTGATCACGTGACTGCGCATGCACTGATGACGTGGCTGTTCGGGCACTGATCACGTGTTTATCAGGCAGTGATCAGTGACTGACAGGCGCTGATCAGGGGACTGTGCACGCACTGATCAGGTGGCTGATCAGGAACTGACCACCTGACCGCGCATGCAGTGATCACGTGGCTGGTCGTTCACTGATCACGTGTTTATCATACGGTGATCACGTGACTGAGAGGCGCTGATCACGTGACTGTGCCGTCAGTGATCACGTGGCTGAGCAGGCACTGATATCGTGACTGAGCATGCACTGATCATGTGCCGGGAGCCGGGGAGGCATTCCACTCTGGACAAAGGTCATGAGGAAGGAGGCTCGGCATACGCAAATGCGGGATCGAGCCTCAGGAGTCCACCCGGATATTCTCGAGCATCTCCCCCCAAAAAAACCGGAGTCTGCCTACTGTATTGCTTTGTGCTCTCACCTCTGATTTCACTGGGGGCTGTCCCCCACCACCATCTCGCTCTCTCTGTCAAAGAGTTAACTTACAGCTCCAATTCATAAAGTTCCTTGTCATTCTTCCCTTTAACTTCCAGCTGAGTCTCCATCTGGAGCGCGGAACCCACCACGCTTACTAATTATGCCTGGGCTGCTAAGACCCACTCGAGAAGGTGTCTAGGGTGAGGCACCTTTCGCTATTCGAGAGGGCGCCTGCGGCCTACGTAAGTGGTGCAAACTTCTTGTCTTGAAGTTTGATTGGTCTTCCGCGTAAACCAAGCTACTCAGTCTCTTTTCTCCACCGAATTTTCCTACTGAGCTCTCCTCATACTATTATTCTTGACATCTCTGATTAGCATATAAATAGTCGCCTAGGCCATCTCTCCTTCGAATACCCTGGATCAGTTGGGGCTGGTCCCCGGCAGGTGGCGACCGAACAGGGACCTCAGGAGGCAATACTCAAAGAGCTGAGCAGACACGAACCACGCAATCAGCAGGCAATAAGCATGGAGCTCAGCAGTGACGAATCATGCTGCTCAACTGGCAATAATCAAGCACGTGACCAGGCAGGAATCACGCAGCTCAGCTGGCAATTGTCAAGCAGATGAGCCGACAGGAATCACGCAGCTCAGCTGGCAATTGTCATGCAGATGAGCCGGCAGGAATCACGCAGCTCAGCAGGCCCTGATCACGTGACTCTGCAGGCACTGATCACGTGGCTGATCAAGTCCAGATCACGTGACTGAGCATGCACTGATCACGTGGCTATCATGCACTGATGACGTGACTGCGCATGCACTGATGACGTGGCTGATCGGGCACTGATCACATGGCTCATCATGCACTGATCACGTGTTTATCAGGCAATGATCAGTGACTGACAGGCGCTGATCATGGGACTGTGCACGCACTGATCACGTGGCTATCATGCACTGATCACGTGACTGCGCATGCACTGATGACGTGGCTGTTCGGGCACTGATCACGTGTTTATCAGGCAGTGATCAGTGACTGACAGGCGCTGATCAGGGGACTGTGCACGCACTGATCAGGTGGCTGATCAGGAACTGACCACCTGACCGCGCATGCAGTGATCACGTGGCTGGTCGTTCACTGATCACGTGTTTATCATACGGTGATCACGTGACTGAGAGGCGCTGATCACGTGACTGTGCCGTCAGTGATCACGTGGCTGAGCAGGCACTGATATCGTGACTGAGCATGCACTGATCATGTGCCGGGAGCCGGGGAGGCATTCCACTCTGGACAAAGGTCATGAGGAAGGAGGCTCGGCATACGCAAATGCGGGATCGAGCCTCAGGAGTCCACCCGGATATTCTCGAGCATCTCCCCCCAAAAAAACCGGAGTCTGCCTACTGTATTGCTTTGTGCTCTCACCTCTGATTTCACTGGGGGCTGTCCCCCACCACCATCTCGCTCTCTCTGTCAAAGAGTTAACTTACAGCTCCAATTCATAAAGTTCCTTGTCATTCTTCCCTTTAACTTCCAGCTGAGTCTCCATCTGGAGCGCGGAACCCACCACGCTTACTAATTATGCCTGGGCTGCTAAGACCCACTCGAGAAGGTGTCTAGGGTGAGGCACCTTTCGCTATTCGAGAGGGCGCCTGCGGCCTACGTAAGTGGTGCAAACTTCTTGTCTTGAAGTTTGATTGGTCTTCCGCGTAAACCAAGCTACTCAGTCTCTTTTCTCCACCGAATTTTCCTACTGAGCTCTCCTCATACTATTATTCTTGACATCTCTGATTAGCATATAAATAGTCGCCTAGGCCATCTCTCCTTCGAATACCCTGGATCAGTTGGGGCTGGTCCCCGGCAGGTGGCGACCGAACAGGGACCTCAGGAGGCAATACTCAAAGAGCTGAGCAGACACGAACCACGCAATCAGCAGGCAATAAGCATGGAGCTCAGCAGTGACGAATCATGCTGCTCAACTGGCAATAATCAAGCACGTGACCAGGCAGGAATCACGCAGCTCAGCTGGCAATTGTCAAGCAGATGAGCCGACAGGAATCACGCAGCTCAGCTGGCAATTGTCATGCAGATGAGCCGGCAGGAATCACGCAGCTCAGCAGGCCCTGATCACGTGACTCTGCAGGCACTGATCACGTGGCTGATCAAGTCCAGATCACGTGACTGAGCATGCACTGATCACGTGGCTATCATGCACTGATGACGTGACTGCGCATGCACTGATGACGTGGCTGATCGGGCACTGATCACATGGCTCATCATGCACTGATCACGTGTTTATCAGGCAATGATCAGTGACTGACAGGCGCTGATCATGGGACTGTGCACGCACTGATCACGTGGCTATCATGCACTGATCACGTGACTGCGCATGCACTGATGACGTGGCTGTTCGGGCACTGATCACGTGTTTATCAGGCAGTGATCAGTGACTGACAGGCGCTGATCAGGGGACTGTGCACGCACTGATCAGGTGGCTGATCAGGAACTGACCACCTGACCGCGCATGCAGTGATCACGTGGCTGGTCGTTCACTGATCACGTGTTTATCATACGGTGATCACGTGACTGAGAGGCGCTGATCACGTGACTGTGCCGTCAGTGATCACGTGGCTGAGCAGGCACTGATATCGTGACTGAGCATGCACTGATCATGTGCCGGGAGCCGGGGAGGCATTCCACTCTGGACAAAGGTCATGAGGAAGGAGGCTCGGCATACGCAAATGCGGGATCGAGCCTCAGGAGTCCACCCGGATATTCTCGAGCATCTCCCCCCAAAAAAACCGGAGTCTGCCTACTGTATTGCTTTGTGCTCTCACCTCTGATTTCACTGGGGGCTGTCCCCCACCACCATCTCGCTCTCTCTGTCAAAGAGTTAACTTACAGCTCCAATTCATAAAGTTCCTTGTCATTCTTCCCTTTAACTTCCAGCTGAGTCTCCATCTGGAGCGCGGAACCCACCACGCTTACTAATTATGCCTGGGCTGCTAAGACCCACTCGAGAAGGTGTCTAGGGTGAGGCACCTTTCGCTATTCGAGAGGGCGCCTGCGGCCTACGTAAGTGGTGCAAACTTCTTGTCTTGAAGTTTGATTGGTCTTCCGCGTAAACCAAGCTACTCAGTCTCTTTTCTCCACCGAATTTTCCTACTGAGCTCTCCTCATACTATTATTCTTGACATCTCTGATTAGCATATAAATAGTCGCCTAGGCCATCTCTCCTTCGAATACCCTGGATCAGTTGGGGCTGGTCCCCGGCAGGTGGCGACCGAACAGGGACCTCAGGAGGCAATACTCAAAGAGCTGAGCAGACACGAACCACGCAATCAGCAGGCAATAAGCATGGAGCTCAGCAGTGACGAATCATGCTGCTCAACTGGCAATAATCAAGCACGTGACCAGGCAGGAATCACGCAGCTCAGCTGGCAATTGTCAAGCAGATGAGCCGACAGGAATCACGCAGCTCAGCTGGCAATTGTCATGCAGATGAGCCGGCAGGAATCACGCAGCTCAGCAGGCCCTGATCACGTGACTCTGCAGGCACTGATCACGTGGCTGATCAAGTCCAGATCACGTGACTGAGCATGCACTGATCACGTGGCTATCATGCACTGATGACGTGACTGCGCATGCACTGATGACGTGGCTGATCGGGCACTGATCACATGGCTCATCATGCACTGATCACGTGTTTATCAGGCAATGATCAGTGACTGACAGGCGCTGATCATGGGACTGTGCACGCACTGATCACGTGGCTATCATGCACTGATCACGTGACTGCGCATGCACTGATGACGTGGCTGTTCGGGCACTGATCACGTGTTTATCAGGCAGTGATCAGTGACTGACAGGCGCTGATCAGGGGACTGTGCACGCACTGATCAGGTGGCTGATCAGGAACTGACCACCTGACCGCGCATGCAGTGATCACGTGGCTGGTCGTTCACTGATCACGTGTTTATCATACGGTGATCACGTGACTGAGAGGCGCTGATCACGTGACTGTGCCGTCAGTGATCACGTGGCTGAGCAGGCACTGATATCGTGACTGAGCATGCACTGATCATGTGCCGGGAGCCGGGGAGGCATTCCACTCTGGACAAAGGTCATGAGGAAGGAGGCTCGGCATACGCAAATGCGGGATCGAGCCTCAGGAGTCCACCCGGATATTCTCGAGCATCTCCCCCCAAAAAAACCGGAGTCTGCCTACTGTATTGCTTTGTGCTCTCACCTCTGATTTCACTGGGGGCTGTCCCCCACCACCATCTCGCTCTCTCTGTCAAAGAGTTAACTTACAGCTCCAATTCATAAAGTTCCTTGTCATTCTTCCCTTTAACTTCCAGCTGAGTCTCCATCTGGAGCGCGGAACCCACCACGCTTACTAATTATGCCTGGGCTGCTAAGACCCACTCGAGAAGGTGTCTAGGGTGAGGCACCTTTCGCTATTCGAGAGGGCGCCTGCGGCCTACGTAAGTGGTGCAAACTTCTTGTCTTGAAGTTTGATTGGTCTTCCGCGTAAACCAAGCTACTCAGTCTCTTTTCTCCACCGAATTTTCCTACTGAGCTCTCCTCATACTATTATTCTTGACATCTCTGATTAGCATATAAATAGTCGCCTAGGCCATCTCTCCTTCGAATACCCTGGATCAGTTGGGGCTGGTCCCCGGCAGGTGGCGACCGAACAGGGACCTCAGGAGGCAATACTCAAAGAGCTGAGCAGACACGAACCACGCAATCAGCAGGCAATAAGCATGGAGCTCAGCAGTGACGAATCATGCTGCTCAACTGGCAATAATCAAGCACGTGACCAGGCAGGAATCACGCAGCTCAGCTGGCAATTGTCAAGCAGATGAGCCGACAGGAATCACGCAGCTCAGCTGGCAATTGTCATGCAGATGAGCCGGCAGGAATCACGCAGCTCAGCAGGCCCTGATCACGTGACTCTGCAGGCACTGATCACGTGGCTGATCAAGTCCAGATCACGTGACTGAGCATGCACTGATCACGTGGCTATCATGCACTGATGACGTGACTGCGCATGCACTGATGACGTGGCTGATCGGGCACTGATCACATGGCTCATCATGCACTGATCACGTGTTTATCAGGCAATGATCAGTGACTGACAGGCGCTGATCATGGGACTGTGCACGCACTGATCACGTGGCTATCATGCACTGATCACGTGACTGCGCATGCACTGATGACGTGGCTGTTCGGGCACTGATCACGTGTTTATCAGGCAGTGATCAGTGACTGACAGGCGCTGATCAGGGGACTGTGCACGCACTGATCAGGTGGCTGATCAGGAACTGACCACCTGACCGCGCATGCAGTGATCACGTGGCTGGTCGTTCACTGATCACGTGTTTATCATACGGTGATCACGTGACTGAGAGGCGCTGATCACGTGACTGTGCCGTCAGTGATCACGTGGCTGAGCAGGCACTGATATCGTGACTGAGCATGCACTGATCATGTGCCGGGAGCCGGGGAGGCATTCCACTCTGGACAAAGGTCATGAGGAAGGAGGCTCGGCATACGCAAATGCGGGATCGAGCCTCAGGAGTCCACCCGGATATTCTCGAGCATCTCCCCCCAAAAAAACCGGAGTCTGCCTACTGTATTGCTTTGTGCTCTCACCTCTGATTTCACTGGGGGCTGTCCCCCACCACCATCTCGCTCTCTCTGTCAAAGAGTTAACTTACAGCTCCAATTCATAAAGTTCCTTGTCATTCTTCCCTTTAACTTCCAGCTGAGTCTCCATCTGGAGCGCGGAACCCACCACGCTTACTAATTATGCCTGGGCTGCTAAGACCCACTCGAGAAGGTGTCTAGGGTGAGGCACCTTTCGCTATTCGAGAGGGCGCCTGCGGCCTACGTAAGTGGTGCAAACTTCTTGTCTTGAAGTTTGATTGGTCTTCCGCGTAAACCAAGCTACTCAGTCTCTTTTCTCCACCGAATTTTCCTACTGAGCTCTCCTCATACTATTATTCTTGACATCTCTGATTAGCATATAAATAGTCGCCTAGGCCATCTCTCCTTCGAATACCCTGGATCAGTTGGGGCTGGTCCCCGGCAGGTGGCGACCGAACAGGGACCTCAGGAGGCAATACTCAAAGAGCTGAGCAGACACGAACCACGCAATCAGCAGGCAATAAGCATGGAGCTCAGCAGTGACGAATCATGCTGCTCAACTGGCAATAATCAAGCACGTGACCAGGCAGGAATCACGCAGCTCAGCTGGCAATTGTCAAGCAGATGAGCCGACAGGAATCACGCAGCTCAGCTGGCAATTGTCATGCAGATGAGCCGGCAGGAATCACGCAGCTCAGCAGGCCCTGATCACGTGACTCTGCAGGCACTGATCACGTGGCTGATCAAGTCCAGATCACGTGACTGAGCATGCACTGATCACGTGGCTATCATGCACTGATGACGTGACTGCGCATGCACTGATGACGTGGCTGATCGGGCACTGATCACATGGCTCATCATGCACTGATCACGTGTTTATCAGGCAATGATCAGTGACTGACAGGCGCTGATCATGGGACTGTGCACGCACTGATCACGTGGCTATCATGCACTGATCACGTGACTGCGCATGCACTGATGACGTGGCTGTTCGGGCACTGATCACGTGTTTATCAGGCAGTGATCAGTGACTGACAGGCGCTGATCAGGGGACTGTGCACGCACTGATCAGGTGGCTGATCAGGAACTGACCACCTGACCGCGCATGCAGTGATCACGTGGCTGGTCGTTCACTGATCACGTGTTTATCATACGGTGATCACGTGACTGAGAGGCGCTGATCACGTGACTGTGCCGTCAGTGATCACGTGGCTGAGCAGGCACTGATATCGTGACTGAGCATGCACTGATCATGTGCCGGGAGCCGGGGAGGCATTCCACTCTGGACAAAGGTCATGAGGAAGGAGGCTCGGCATACGCAAATGCGGGATCGAGCCTCAGGAGTCCACCCGGATATTCTCGAGCATCTCCCCCCAAAAAAACCGGAGTCTGCCTACTGTATTGCTTTGTGCTCTCACCTCTGATTTCACTGGGGGCTGTCCCCCACCACCATCTCGCTCTCTCTGTCAAAGAGTTAACTTACAGCTCCAATTCATAAAGTTCCTTGTCATTCTTCCCTTTAACTTCCAGCTGAGTCTCCATCTGGAGCGCGGAACCCACCACGCTTACTAATTATGCCTGGGCTGCTAAGACCCACTCGAGAAGGTGTCTAGGGTGAGGCACCTTTCGCTATTCGAGAGGGCGCCTGCGGCCTACGTAAGTGGTGCAAACTTCTTGTCTTGAAGTTTGATTGGTCTTCCGCGTAAACCAAGCTACTCAGTCTCTTTTCTCCACCGAATTTTCCTACTGAGCTCTCCTCATACTATTATTCTTGACATCTCTGATTAGCATATAAATAGTCGCCTAGGCCATCTCTCCTTCGAATACCCTGGATCAGTTGGGGCTGGTCCCCGGCAGGTGGCGACCGAACAGGGACCTCAGGAGGCAATACTCAAAGAGCTGAGCAGACACGAACCACGCAATCAGCAGGCAATAAGCATGGAGCTCAGCAGTGACGAATCATGCTGCTCAACTGGCAATAATCAAGCACGTGACCAGGCAGGAATCACGCAGCTCAGCTGGCAATTGTCAAGCAGATGAGCCGACAGGAATCACGCAGCTCAGCTGGCAATTGTCATGCAGATGAGCCGGCAGGAATCACGCAGCTCAGCAGGCCCTGATCACGTGACTCTGCAGGCACTGATCACGTGGCTGATCAAGTCCAGATCACGTGACTGAGCATGCACTGATCACGTGGCTATCATGCACTGATGACGTGACTGCGCATGCACTGATGACGTGGCTGATCGGGCACTGATCACATGGCTCATCATGCACTGATCACGTGTTTATCAGGCAATGATCAGTGACTGACAGGCGCTGATCATGGGACTGTGCACGCACTGATCACGTGGCTATCATGCACTGATCACGTGACTGCGCATGCACTGATGACGTGGCTGTTCGGGCACTGATCACGTGTTTATCAGGCAGTGATCAGTGACTGACAGGCGCTGATCAGGGGACTGTGCACGCACTGATCAGGTGGCTGATCAGGAACTGACCACCTGACCGCGCATGCAGTGATCACGTGGCTGGTCGTTCACTGATCACGTGTTTATCATACGGTGATCACGTGACTGAGAGGCGCTGATCACGTGACTGTGCCGTCAGTGATCACGTGGCTGAGCAGGCACTGATATCGTGACTGAGCATGCACTGATCATGTGCCGGGAGCCGGGGAGGCATTCCACTCTGGACAAAGGTCATGAGGAAGGAGGCTCGGCATACGCAAATGCGGGATCGAGCCTCAGGAGTCCACCCGGATATTCTCGAGCATCTCCCCCCAAAAAAACCGGAGTCTGCCTACTGTATTGCTTTGTGCTCTCACCTCTGATTTCACTGGGGGCTGTCCCCCACCACCATCTCGCTCTCTCTGTCAAAGAGTTAACTTACAGCTCCAATTCATAAAGTTCCTTGTCATTCTTCCCTTTAACTTCCAGCTGAGTCTCCATCTGGAGCGCGGAACCCACCACGCTTACTAATTATGCCTGGGCTGCTAAGACCCACTCGAGAAGGTGTCTAGGGTGAGGCACCTTTCGCTATTCGAGAGGGCGCCTGCGGCCTACGTAAGTGGTGCAAACTTCTTGTCTTGAAGTTTGATTGGTCTTCCGCGTAAACCAAGCTACTCAGTCTCTTTTCTCCACCGAATTTTCCTACTGAGCTCTCCTCATACTATTATTCTTGACATCTCTGATTAGCATATAAATAGTCGCCTAGGCCATCTCTCCTTCGAATACCCTGGATCAGTTGGGGCTGGTCCCCGGCAGGTGGCGACCGAACAGGGACCTCAGGAGGCAATACTCAAAGAGCTGAGCAGACACGAACCACGCAATCAGCAGGCAATAAGCATGGAGCTCAGCAGTGACGAATCATGCTGCTCAACTGGCAATAATCAAGCACGTGACCAGGCAGGAATCACGCAGCTCAGCTGGCAATTGTCAAGCAGATGAGCCGACAGGAATCACGCAGCTCAGCTGGCAATTGTCATGCAGATGAGCCGGCAGGAATCACGCAGCTCAGCAGGCCCTGATCACGTGACTCTGCAGGCACTGATCACGTGGCTGATCAAGTCCAGATCACGTGACTGAGCATGCACTGATCACGTGGCTATCATGCACTGATGACGTGACTGCGCATGCACTGATGACGTGGCTGATCGGGCACTGATCACATGGCTCATCATGCACTGATCACGTGTTTATCAGGCAATGATCAGTGACTGACAGGCGCTGATCATGGGACTGTGCACGCACTGATCACGTGGCTATCATGCACTGATCACGTGACTGCGCATGCACTGATGACGTGGCTGTTCGGGCACTGATCACGTGTTTATCAGGCAGTGATCAGTGACTGACAGGCGCTGATCAGGGGACTGTGCACGCACTGATCAGGTGGCTGATCAGGAACTGACCACCTGACCGCGCATGCAGTGATCACGTGGCTGGTCGTTCACTGATCACGTGTTTATCATACGGTGATCACGTGACTGAGAGGCGCTGATCACGTGACTGTGCCGTCAGTGATCACGTGGCTGAGCAGGCACTGATATCGTGACTGAGCATGCACTGATCATGTGCCGGGAGCCGGGGAGGCATTCCACTCTGGACAAAGGTCATGAGGAAGGAGGCTCGGCATACGCAAATGCGGGATCGAGCCTCAGGAGTCCACCCGGATATTCTCGAGCATCTCCCCCCAAAAAAACCGGAGTCTGCCTACTGTATTGCTTTGTGCTCTCACCTCTGATTTCACTGGGGGCTGTCCCCCACCACCATCTCGCTCTCTCTGTCAAAGAGTTAACTTACAGCTCCAATTCATAAAGTTCCTTGTCATTCTTCCCTTTAACTTCCAGCTGAGTCTCCATCTGGAGCGCGGAACCCACCACGCTTACTAATTATGCCTGGGCTGCTAAGACCCACTCGAGAAGGTGTCTAGGGTGAGGCACCTTTCGCTATTCGAGAGGGCGCCTGCGGCCTACGTAAGTGGTGCAAACTTCTTGTCTTGAAGTTTGATTGGTCTTCCGCGTAAACCAAGCTACTCAGTCTCTTTTCTCCACCGAATTTTCCTACTGAGCTCTCCTCATACTATTATTCTTGACATCTCTGATTAGCATATAAATAGTCGCCTAGGCCATCTCTCCTTCGAATACCCTGGATCAGTTGGGGCTGGTCCCCGGCAGGTGGCGACCGAACAGGGACCTCAGGAGGCAATACTCAAAGAGCTGAGCAGACACGAACCACGCAATCAGCAGGCAATAAGCATGGAGCTCAGCAGTGACGAATCATGCTGCTCAACTGGCAATAATCAAGCACGTGACCAGGCAGGAATCACGCAGCTCAGCTGGCAATTGTCAAGCAGATGAGCCGACAGGAATCACGCAGCTCAGCTGGCAATTGTCATGCAGATGAGCCGGCAGGAATCACGCAGCTCAGCAGGCCCTGATCACGTGACTCTGCAGGCACTGATCACGTGGCTGATCAAGTCCAGATCACGTGACTGAGCATGCACTGATCACGTGGCTATCATGCACTGATGACGTGACTGCGCATGCACTGATGACGTGGCTGATCGGGCACTGATCACATGGCTCATCATGCACTGATCACGTGTTTATCAGGCAATGATCAGTGACTGACAGGCGCTGATCATGGGACTGTGCACGCACTGATCACGTGGCTATCATGCACTGATCACGTGACTGCGCATGCACTGATGACGTGGCTGTTCGGGCACTGATCACGTGTTTATCAGGCAGTGATCAGTGACTGACAGGCGCTGATCAGGGGACTGTGCACGCACTGATCAGGTGGCTGATCAGGAACTGACCACCTGACCGCGCATGCAGTGATCACGTGGCTGGTCGTTCACTGATCACGTGTTTATCATACGGTGATCACGTGACTGAGAGGCGCTGATCACGTGACTGTGCCGTCAGTGATCACGTGGCTGAGCAGGCACTGATATCGTGACTGAGCATGCACTGATCATGTGCCGGGAGCCGGGGAGGCATTCCACTCTGGACAAAGGTCATGAGGAAGGAGGCTCGGCATACGCAAATGCGGGATCGAGCCTCAGGAGTCCACCCGGATATTCTCGAGCATCTCCCCCCAAAAAAACCGGAGTCTGCCTACTGTATTGCTTTGTGCTCTCACCTCTGATTTCACTGGGGGCTGTCCCCCACCACCATCTCGCTCTCTCTGTCAAAGAGTTAACTTACAGCTCCAATTCATAAAGTTCCTTGTCATTCTTCCCTTTAACTTCCAGCTGAGTCTCCATCTGGAGCGCGGAACCCACCACGCTTACTAATTATGCCTGGGCTGCTAAGACCCACTCGAGAAGGTGTCTAGGGTGAGGCACCTTTCGCTATTCGAGAGGGCGCCTGCGGCCTACGTAAGTGGTGCAAACTTCTTGTCTTGAAGTTTGATTGGTCTTCCGCGTAAACCAAGCTACTCAGTCTCTTTTCTCCACCGAATTTTCCTACTGAGCTCTCCTCATACTATTATTCTTGACATCTCTGATTAGCATATAAATAGTCGCCTAGGCCATCTCTCCTTCGAATACCCTGGATCAGTTGGGGCTGGTCCCCGGCAGGTGGCGACCGAACAGGGACCTCAGGAGGCAATACTCAAAGAGCTGAGCAGACACGAACCACGCAATCAGCAGGCAATAAGCATGGAGCTCAGCAGTGACGAATCATGCTGCTCAACTGGCAATAATCAAGCACGTGACCAGGCAGGAATCACGCAGCTCAGCTGGCAATTGTCAAGCAGATGAGCCGACAGGAATCACGCAGCTCAGCTGGCAATTGTCATGCAGATGAGCCGGCAGGAATCACGCAGCTCAGCAGGCCCTGATCACGTGACTCTGCAGGCACTGATCACGTGGCTGATCAAGTCCAGATCACGTGACTGAGCATGCACTGATCACGTGGCTATCATGCACTGATGACGTGACTGCGCATGCACTGATGACGTGGCTGATCGGGCACTGATCACATGGCTCATCATGCACTGATCACGTGTTTATCAGGCAATGATCAGTGACTGACAGGCGCTGATCATGGGACTGTGCACGCACTGATCACGTGGCTATCATGCACTGATCACGTGACTGCGCATGCACTGATGACGTGGCTGTTCGGGCACTGATCACGTGTTTATCAGGCAGTGATCAGTGACTGACAGGCGCTGATCAGGGGACTGTGCACGCACTGATCAGGTGGCTGATCAGGAACTGACCACCTGACCGCGCATGCAGTGATCACGTGGCTGGTCGTTCACTGATCACGTGTTTATCATACGGTGATCACGTGACTGAGAGGCGCTGATCACGTGACTGTGCCGTCAGTGATCACGTGGCTGAGCAGGCACTGATATCGTGACTGAGCATGCACTGATCATGTGCCGGGAGCCGGGGAGGCATTCCACTCTGGACAAAGGTCATGAGGAAGGAGGCTCGGCATACGCAAATGCGGGATCGAGCCTCAGGAGTCCACCCGGATATTCTCGAGCATCTCCCCCCAAAAAAACCGGAGTCTGCCTACTGTATTGCTTTGTGCTCTCACCTCTGATTTCACTGGGGGCTGTCCCCCACCACCATCTCGCTCTCTCTGTCAAAGAGTTAACTTACAGCTCCAATTCATAAAGTTCCTTGTCATTCTTCCCTTTAACTTCCAGCTGAGTCTCCATCTGGAGCGCGGAACCCACCACGCTTACTAATTATGCCTGGGCTGCTAAGACCCACTCGAGAAGGTGTCTAGGGTGAGGCACCTTTCGCTATTCGAGAGGGCGCCTGCGGCCTACGTAAGTGGTGCAAACTTCTTGTCTTGAAGTTTGATTGGTCTTCCGCGTAAACCAAGCTACTCAGTCTCTTTTCTCCACCGAATTTTCCTACTGAGCTCTCCTCATACTATTATTCTTGACATCTCTGATTAGCATATAAATAGTCGCCTAGGCCATCTCTCCTTCGAATACCCTGGATCAGTTGGGGCTGGTCCCCGGCAGGTGGCGACCGAACAGGGACCTCAGGAGGCAATACTCAAAGAGCTGAGCAGACACGAACCACGCAATCAGCAGGCAATAAGCATGGAGCTCAGCAGTGACGAATCATGCTGCTCAACTGGCAATAATCAAGCACGTGACCAGGCAGGAATCACGCAGCTCAGCTGGCAATTGTCAAGCAGATGAGCCGACAGGAATCACGCAGCTCAGCTGGCAATTGTCATGCAGATGAGCCGGCAGGAATCACGCAGCTCAGCAGGCCCTGATCACGTGACTCTGCAGGCACTGATCACGTGGCTGATCAAGTCCAGATCACGTGACTGAGCATGCACTGATCACGTGGCTATCATGCACTGATGACGTGACTGCGCATGCACTGATGACGTGGCTGATCGGGCACTGATCACATGGCTCATCATGCACTGATCACGTGTTTATCAGGCAATGATCAGTGACTGACAGGCGCTGATCATGGGACTGTGCACGCACTGATCACGTGGCTATCATGCACTGATCACGTGACTGCGCATGCACTGATGACGTGGCTGTTCGGGCACTGATCACGTGTTTATCAGGCAGTGATCAGTGACTGACAGGCGCTGATCAGGGGACTGTGCACGCACTGATCAGGTGGCTGATCAGGAACTGACCACCTGACCGCGCATGCAGTGATCACGTGGCTGGTCGTTCACTGATCACGTGTTTATCATACGGTGATCACGTGACTGAGAGGCGCTGATCACGTGACTGTGCCGTCAGTGATCACGTGGCTGAGCAGGCACTGATATCGTGACTGAGCATGCACTGATCATGTGCCGGGAGCCGGGGAGGCATTCCACTCTGGACAAAGGTCATGAGGAAGGAGGCTCGGCATACGCAAATGCGGGATCGAGCCTCAGGAGTCCACCCGGATATTCTCGAGCATCTCCCCCCAAAAAAACCGGAGTCTGCCTACTGTATTGCTTTGTGCTCTCACCTCTGATTTCACTGGGGGCTGTCCCCCACCACCATCTCGCTCTCTCTGTCAAAGAGTTAACTTACAGCTCCAATTCATAAAGTTCCTTGTCATTCTTCCCTTTAACTTCCAGCTGAGTCTCCATCTGGAGCGCGGAACCCACCACGCTTACTAATTATGCCTGGGCTGCTAAGACCCACTCGAGAAGGTGTCTAGGGTGAGGCACCTTTCGCTATTCGAGAGGGCGCCTGCGGCCTACGTAAGTGGTGCAAACTTCTTGTCTTGAAGTTTGATTGGTCTTCCGCGTAAACCAAGCTACTCAGTCTCTTTTCTCCACCGAATTTTCCTACTGAGCTCTCCTCATACTATTATTCTTGACATCTCTGATTAGCATATAAATAGTCGCCTAGGCCATCTCTCCTTCGAATACCCTGGATCAGTTGGGGCTGGTCCCCGGCAGGTGGCGACCGAACAGGGACCTCAGGAGGCAATACTCAAAGAGCTGAGCAGACACGAACCACGCAATCAGCAGGCAATAAGCATGGAGCTCAGCAGTGACGAATCATGCTGCTCAACTGGCAATAATCAAGCACGTGACCAGGCAGGAATCACGCAGCTCAGCTGGCAATTGTCAAGCAGATGAGCCGACAGGAATCACGCAGCTCAGCTGGCAATTGTCATGCAGATGAGCCGGCAGGAATCACGCAGCTCAGCAGGCCCTGATCACGTGACTCTGCAGGCACTGATCACGTGGCTGATCAAGTCCAGATCACGTGACTGAGCATGCACTGATCACGTGGCTATCATGCACTGATGACGTGACTGCGCATGCACTGATGACGTGGCTGATCGGGCACTGATCACATGGCTCATCATGCACTGATCACGTGTTTATCAGGCAATGATCAGTGACTGACAGGCGCTGATCATGGGACTGTGCACGCACTGATCACGTGGCTATCATGCACTGATCACGTGACTGCGCATGCACTGATGACGTGGCTGTTCGGGCACTGATCACGTGTTTATCAGGCAGTGATCAGTGACTGACAGGCGCTGATCAGGGGACTGTGCACGCACTGATCAGGTGGCTGATCAGGAACTGACCACCTGACCGCGCATGCAGTGATCACGTGGCTGGTCGTTCACTGATCACGTGTTTATCATACGGTGATCACGTGACTGAGAGGCGCTGATCACGTGACTGTGCCGTCAGTGATCACGTGGCTGAGCAGGCACTGATATCGTGACTGAGCATGCACTGATCATGTGCCGGGAGCCGGGGAGGCATTCCACTCTGGACAAAGGTCATGAGGAAGGAGGCTCGGCATACGCAAATGCGGGATCGAGCCTCAGGAGTCCACCCGGATATTCTCGAGCATCTCCCCCCAAAAAAACCGGAGTCTGCCTACTGTATTGCTTTGTGCTCTCACCTCTGATTTCACTGGGGGCTGTCCCCCACCACCATCTCGCTCTCTCTGTCAAAGAGTTAACTTACAGCTCCAATTCATAAAGTTCCTTGTCATTCTTCCCTTTAACTTCCAGCTGAGTCTCCATCTGGAGCGCGGAACCCACCACGCTTACTAATTATGCCTGGGCTGCTAAGACCCACTCGAGAAGGTGTCTAGGGTGAGGCACCTTTCGCTATTCGAGAGGGCGCCTGCGGCCTACGTAAGTGGTGCAAACTTCTTGTCTTGAAGTTTGATTGGTCTTCCGCGTAAACCAAGCTACTCAGTCTCTTTTCTCCACCGAATTTTCCTACTGAGCTCTCCTCATACTATTATTCTTGACATCTCTGATTAGCATATAAATAGTCGCCTAGGCCATCTCTCCTTCGAATACCCTGGATCAGTTGGGGCTGGTCCCCGGCAGGTGGCGACCGAACAGGGACCTCAGGAGGCAATACTCAAAGAGCTGAGCAGACACGAACCACGCAATCAGCAGGCAATAAGCATGGAGCTCAGCAGTGACGAATCATGCTGCTCAACTGGCAATAATCAAGCACGTGACCAGGCAGGAATCACGCAGCTCAGCTGGCAATTGTCAAGCAGATGAGCCGACAGGAATCACGCAGCTCAGCTGGCAATTGTCATGCAGATGAGCCGGCAGGAATCACGCAGCTCAGCAGGCCCTGATCACGTGACTCTGCAGGCACTGATCACGTGGCTGATCAAGTCCAGATCACGTGACTGAGCATGCACTGATCACGTGGCTATCATGCACTGATGACGTGACTGCGCATGCACTGATGACGTGGCTGATCGGGCACTGATCACATGGCTCATCATGCACTGATCACGTGTTTATCAGGCAATGATCAGTGACTGACAGGCGCTGATCATGGGACTGTGCACGCACTGATCACGTGGCTATCATGCACTGATCACGTGACTGCGCATGCACTGATGACGTGGCTGTTCGGGCACTGATCACGTGTTTATCAGGCAGTGATCAGTGACTGACAGGCGCTGATCAGGGGACTGTGCACGCACTGATCAGGTGGCTGATCAGGAACTGACCACCTGACCGCGCATGCAGTGATCACGTGGCTGGTCGTTCACTGATCACGTGTTTATCATACGGTGATCACGTGACTGAGAGGCGCTGATCACGTGACTGTGCCGTCAGTGATCACGTGGCTGAGCAGGCACTGATATCGTGACTGAGCATGCACTGATCATGTGCCGGGAGCCGGGGAGGCATTCCACTCTGGACAAAGGTCATGAGGAAGGAGGCTCGGCATACGCAAATGCGGGATCGAGCCTCAGGAGTCCACCCGGATATTCTCGAGCATCTCCCCCCAAAAAAACCGGAGTCTGCCTACTGTATTGCTTTGTGCTCTCACCTCTGATTTCACTGGGGGCTGTCCCCCACCACCATCTCGCTCTCTCTGTCAAAGAGTTAACTTACAGCTCCAATTCATAAAGTTCCTTGTCATTCTTCCCTTTAACTTCCAGCTGAGTCTCCATCTGGAGCGCGGAACCCACCACGCTTACTAATTATGCCTGGGCTGCTAAGACCCACTCGAGAAGGTGTCTAGGGTGAGGCACCTTTCGCTATTCGAGAGGGCGCCTGCGGCCTACGTAAGTGGTGCAAACTTCTTGTCTTGAAGTTTGATTGGTCTTCCGCGTAAACCAAGCTACTCAGTCTCTTTTCTCCACCGAATTTTCCTACTGAGCTCTCCTCATACTATTATTCTTGACATCTCTGATTAGCATATAAATAGTCGCCTAGGCCATCTCTCCTTCGAATACCCTGGATCAGTTGGGGCTGGTCCCCGGCAGGTGGCGACCGAACAGGGACCTCAGGAGGCAATACTCAAAGAGCTGAGCAGACACGAACCACGCAATCAGCAGGCAATAAGCATGGAGCTCAGCAGTGACGAATCATGCTGCTCAACTGGCAATAATCAAGCACGTGACCAGGCAGGAATCACGCAGCTCAGCTGGCAATTGTCAAGCAGATGAGCCGACAGGAATCACGCAGCTCAGCTGGCAATTGTCATGCAGATGAGCCGGCAGGAATCACGCAGCTCAGCAGGCCCTGATCACGTGACTCTGCAGGCACTGATCACGTGGCTGATCAAGTCCAGATCACGTGACTGAGCATGCACTGATCACGTGGCTATCATGCACTGATGACGTGACTGCGCATGCACTGATGACGTGGCTGATCGGGCACTGATCACATGGCTCATCATGCACTGATCACGTGTTTATCAGGCAATGATCAGTGACTGACAGGCGCTGATCATGGGACTGTGCACGCACTGATCACGTGGCTATCATGCACTGATCACGTGACTGCGCATGCACTGATGACGTGGCTGTTCGGGCACTGATCACGTGTTTATCAGGCAGTGATCAGTGACTGACAGGCGCTGATCAGGGGACTGTGCACGCACTGATCAGGTGGCTGATCAGGAACTGACCACCTGACCGCGCATGCAGTGATCACGTGGCTGGTCGTTCACTGATCACGTGTTTATCATACGGTGATCACGTGACTGAGAGGCGCTGATCACGTGACTGTGCCGTCAGTGATCACGTGGCTGAGCAGGCACTGATATCGTGACTGAGCATGCACTGATCATGTGCCGGGAGCCGGGGAGGCATTCCACTCTGGACAAAGGTCATGAGGAAGGAGGCTCGGCATACGCAAATGCGGGATCGAGCCTCAGGAGTCCACCCGGATATTCTCGAGCATCTCCCCCCAAAAAAACCGGAGTCTGCCTACTGTATTGCTTTGTGCTCTCACCTCTGATTTCACTGGGGGCTGTCCCCCACCACCATCTCGCTCTCTCTGTCAAAGAGTTAACTTACAGCTCCAATTCATAAAGTTCCTTGTCATTCTTCCCTTTAACTTCCAGCTGAGTCTCCATCTGGAGCGCGGAACCCACCACGCTTACTAATTATGCCTGGGCTGCTAAGACCCACTCGAGAAGGTGTCTAGGGTGAGGCACCTTTCGCTATTCGAGAGGGCGCCTGCGGCCTACGTAAGTGGTGCAAACTTCTTGTCTTGAAGTTTGATTGGTCTTCCGCGTAAACCAAGCTACTCAGTCTCTTTTCTCCACCGAATTTTCCTACTGAGCTCTCCTCATACTATTATTCTTGACATCTCTGATTAGCATATAAATAGTCGCCTAGGCCATCTCTCCTTCGAATACCCTGGATCAGTTGGGGCTGGTCCCCGGCAGGTGGCGACCGAACAGGGACCTCAGGAGGCAATACTCAAAGAGCTGAGCAGACACGAACCACGCAATCAGCAGGCAATAAGCATGGAGCTCAGCAGTGACGAATCATGCTGCTCAACTGGCAATAATCAAGCACGTGACCAGGCAGGAATCACGCAGCTCAGCTGGCAATTGTCAAGCAGATGAGCCGACAGGAATCACGCAGCTCAGCTGGCAATTGTCATGCAGATGAGCCGGCAGGAATCACGCAGCTCAGCAGGCCCTGATCACGTGACTCTGCAGGCACTGATCACGTGGCTGATCAAGTCCAGATCACGTGACTGAGCATGCACTGATCACGTGGCTATCATGCACTGATGACGTGACTGCGCATGCACTGATGACGTGGCTGATCGGGCACTGATCACATGGCTCATCATGCACTGATCACGTGTTTATCAGGCAATGATCAGTGACTGACAGGCGCTGATCATGGGACTGTGCACGCACTGATCACGTGGCTATCATGCACTGATCACGTGACTGCGCATGCACTGATGACGTGGCTGTTCGGGCACTGATCACGTGTTTATCAGGCAGTGATCAGTGACTGACAGGCGCTGATCAGGGGACTGTGCACGCACTGATCAGGTGGCTGATCAGGAACTGACCACCTGACCGCGCATGCAGTGATCACGTGGCTGGTCGTTCACTGATCACGTGTTTATCATACGGTGATCACGTGACTGAGAGGCGCTGATCACGTGACTGTGCCGTCAGTGATCACGTGGCTGAGCAGGCACTGATATCGTGACTGAGCATGCACTGATCATGTGCCGGGAGCCGGGGAGGCATTCCACTCTGGACAAAGGTCATGAGGAAGGAGGCTCGGCATACGCAAATGCGGGATCGAGCCTCAGGAGTCCACCCGGATATTCTCGAGCATCTCCCCCCAAAAAAACCGGAGTCTGCCTACTGTATTGCTTTGTGCTCTCACCTCTGATTTCACTGGGGGCTGTCCCCCACCACCATCTCGCTCTCTCTGTCAAAGAGTTAACTTACAGCTCCAATTCATAAAGTTCCTTGTCATTCTTCCCTTTAACTTCCAGCTGAGTCTCCATCTGGAGCGCGGAACCCACCACGCTTACTAATTATGCCTGGGCTGCTAAGACCCACTCGAGAAGGTGTCTAGGGTGAGGCACCTTTCGCTATTCGAGAGGGCGCCTGCGGCCTACGTAAGTGGTGCAAACTTCTTGTCTTGAAGTTTGATTGGTCTTCCGCGTAAACCAAGCTACTCAGTCTCTTTTCTCCACCGAATTTTCCTACTGAGCTCTCCTCATACTATTATTCTTGACATCTCTGATTAGCATATAAATAGTCGCCTAGGCCATCTCTCCTTCGAATACCCTGGATCAGTTGGGGCTGGTCCCCGGCAGGTGGCGACCGAACAGGGACCTCAGGAGGCAATACTCAAAGAGCTGAGCAGACACGAACCACGCAATCAGCAGGCAATAAGCATGGAGCTCAGCAGTGACGAATCATGCTGCTCAACTGGCAATAATCAAGCACGTGACCAGGCAGGAATCACGCAGCTCAGCTGGCAATTGTCAAGCAGATGAGCCGACAGGAATCACGCAGCTCAGCTGGCAATTGTCATGCAGATGAGCCGGCAGGAATCACGCAGCTCAGCAGGCCCTGATCACGTGACTCTGCAGGCACTGATCACGTGGCTGATCAAGTCCAGATCACGTGACTGAGCATGCACTGATCACGTGGCTATCATGCACTGATGACGTGACTGCGCATGCACTGATGACGTGGCTGATCGGGCACTGATCACATGGCTCATCATGCACTGATCACGTGTTTATCAGGCAATGATCAGTGACTGACAGGCGCTGATCATGGGACTGTGCACGCACTGATCACGTGGCTATCATGCACTGATCACGTGACTGCGCATGCACTGATGACGTGGCTGTTCGGGCACTGATCACGTGTTTATCAGGCAGTGATCAGTGACTGACAGGCGCTGATCAGGGGACTGTGCACGCACTGATCAGGTGGCTGATCAGGAACTGACCACCTGACCGCGCATGCAGTGATCACGTGGCTGGTCGTTCACTGATCACGTGTTTATCATACGGTGATCACGTGACTGAGAGGCGCTGATCACGTGACTGTGCCGTCAGTGATCACGTGGCTGAGCAGGCACTGATATCGTGACTGAGCATGCACTGATCATGTGCCGGGAGCCGGGGAGGCATTCCACTCTGGACAAAGGTCATGAGGAAGGAGGCTCGGCATACGCAAATGCGGGATCGAGCCTCAGGAGTCCACCCGGATATTCTCGAGCATCTCCCCCCAAAAAAACCGGAGTCTGCCTACTGTATTGCTTTGTGCTCTCACCTCTGATTTCACTGGGGGCTGTCCCCCACCACCATCTCGCTCTCTCTGTCAAAGAGTTAACTTACAGCTCCAATTCATAAAGTTCCTTGTCATTCTTCCCTTTAACTTCCAGCTGAGTCTCCATCTGGAGCGCGGAACCCACCACGCTTACTAATTATGCCTGGGCTGCTAAGACCCACTCGAGAAGGTGTCTAGGGTGAGGCACCTTTCGCTATTCGAGAGGGCGCCTGCGGCCTACGTAAGTGGTGCAAACTTCTTGTCTTGAAGTTTGATTGGTCTTCCGCGTAAACCAAGCTACTCAGTCTCTTTTCTCCACCGAATTTTCCTACTGAGCTCTCCTCATACTATTATTCTTGACATCTCTGATTAGCATATAAATAGTCGCCTAGGCCATCTCTCCTTCGAATACCCTGGATCAGTTGGGGCTGGTCCCCGGCAGGTGGCGACCGAACAGGGACCTCAGGAGGCAATACTCAAAGAGCTGAGCAGACACGAACCACGCAATCAGCAGGCAATAAGCATGGAGCTCAGCAGTGACGAATCATGCTGCTCAACTGGCAATAATCAAGCACGTGACCAGGCAGGAATCACGCAGCTCAGCTGGCAATTGTCAAGCAGATGAGCCGACAGGAATCACGCAGCTCAGCTGGCAATTGTCATGCAGATGAGCCGGCAGGAATCACGCAGCTCAGCAGGCCCTGATCACGTGACTCTGCAGGCACTGATCACGTGGCTGATCAAGTCCAGATCACGTGACTGAGCATGCACTGATCACGTGGCTATCATGCACTGATGACGTGACTGCGCATGCACTGATGACGTGGCTGATCGGGCACTGATCACATGGCTCATCATGCACTGATCACGTGTTTATCAGGCAATGATCAGTGACTGACAGGCGCTGATCATGGGACTGTGCACGCACTGATCACGTGGCTATCATGCACTGATCACGTGACTGCGCATGCACTGATGACGTGGCTGTTCGGGCACTGATCACGTGTTTATCAGGCAGTGATCAGTGACTGACAGGCGCTGATCAGGGGACTGTGCACGCACTGATCAGGTGGCTGATCAGGAACTGACCACCTGACCGCGCATGCAGTGATCACGTGGCTGGTCGTTCACTGATCACGTGTTTATCATACGGTGATCACGTGACTGAGAGGCGCTGATCACGTGACTGTGCCGTCAGTGATCACGTGGCTGAGCAGGCACTGATATCGTGACTGAGCATGCACTGATCATGTGCCGGGAGCCGGGGAGGCATTCCACTCTGGACAAAGGTCATGAGGAAGGAGGCTCGGCATACGCAAATGCGGGATCGAGCCTCAGGAGTCCACCCGGATATTCTCGAGCATCTCCCCCCAAAAAAACCGGAGTCTGCCTACTGTATTGCTTTGTGCTCTCACCTCTGATTTCACTGGGGGCTGTCCCCCACCACCATCTCGCTCTCTCTGTCAAAGAGTTAACTTACAGCTCCAATTCATAAAGTTCCTTGTCATTCTTCCCTTTAACTTCCAGCTGAGTCTCCATCTGGAGCGCGGAACCCACCACGCTTACTAATTATGCCTGGGCTGCTAAGACCCACTCGAGAAGGTGTCTAGGGTGAGGCACCTTTCGCTATTCGAGAGGGCGCCTGCGGCCTACGTAAGTGGTGCAAACTTCTTGTCTTGAAGTTTGATTGGTCTTCCGCGTAAACCAAGCTACTCAGTCTCTTTTCTCCACCGAATTTTCCTACTGAGCTCTCCTCATACTATTATTCTTGACATCTCTGATTAGCATATAAATAGTCGCCTAGGCCATCTCTCCTTCGAATACCCTGGATCAGTTGGGGCTGGTCCCCGGCAGGTGGCGACCGAACAGGGACCTCAGGAGGCAATACTCAAAGAGCTGAGCAGACACGAACCACGCAATCAGCAGGCAATAAGCATGGAGCTCAGCAGTGACGAATCATGCTGCTCAACTGGCAATAATCAAGCACGTGACCAGGCAGGAATCACGCAGCTCAGCTGGCAATTGTCAAGCAGATGAGCCGACAGGAATCACGCAGCTCAGCTGGCAATTGTCATGCAGATGAGCCGGCAGGAATCACGCAGCTCAGCAGGCCCTGATCACGTGACTCTGCAGGCACTGATCACGTGGCTGATCAAGTCCAGATCACGTGACTGAGCATGCACTGATCACGTGGCTATCATGCACTGATGACGTGACTGCGCATGCACTGATGACGTGGCTGATCGGGCACTGATCACATGGCTCATCATGCACTGATCACGTGTTTATCAGGCAATGATCAGTGACTGACAGGCGCTGATCATGGGACTGTGCACGCACTGATCACGTGGCTATCATGCACTGATCACGTGACTGCGCATGCACTGATGACGTGGCTGTTCGGGCACTGATCACGTGTTTATCAGGCAGTGATCAGTGACTGACAGGCGCTGATCAGGGGACTGTGCACGCACTGATCAGGTGGCTGATCAGGAACTGACCACCTGACCGCGCATGCAGTGATCACGTGGCTGGTCGTTCACTGATCACGTGTTTATCATACGGTGATCACGTGACTGAGAGGCGCTGATCACGTGACTGTGCCGTCAGTGATCACGTGGCTGAGCAGGCACTGATATCGTGACTGAGCATGCACTGATCATGTGCCGGGAGCCGGGGAGGCATTCCACTCTGGACAAAGGTCATGAGGAAGGAGGCTCGGCATACGCAAATGCGGGATCGAGCCTCAGGAGTCCACCCGGATATTCTCGAGCATCTCCCCCCAAAAAAACCGGAGTCTGCCTACTGTATTGCTTTGTGCTCTCACCTCTGATTTCACTGGGGGCTGTCCCCCACCACCATCTCGCTCTCTCTGTCAAAGAGTTAACTTACAGCTCCAATTCATAAAGTTCCTTGTCATTCTTCCCTTTAACTTCCAGCTGAGTCTCCATCTGGAGCGCGGAACCCACCACGCTTACTAATTATGCCTGGGCTGCTAAGACCCACTCGAGAAGGTGTCTAGGGTGAGGCACCTTTCGCTATTCGAGAGGGCGCCTGCGGCCTACGTAAGTGGTGCAAACTTCTTGTCTTGAAGTTTGATTGGTCTTCCGCGTAAACCAAGCTACTCAGTCTCTTTTCTCCACCGAATTTTCCTACTGAGCTCTCCTCATACTATTATTCTTGACATCTCTGATTAGCATATAAATAGTCGCCTAGGCCATCTCTCCTTCGAATACCCTGGATCAGTTGGGGCTGGTCCCCGGCAGGTGGCGACCGAACAGGGACCTCAGGAGGCAATACTCAAAGAGCTGAGCAGACACGAACCACGCAATCAGCAGGCAATAAGCATGGAGCTCAGCAGTGACGAATCATGCTGCTCAACTGGCAATAATCAAGCACGTGACCAGGCAGGAATCACGCAGCTCAGCTGGCAATTGTCAAGCAGATGAGCCGACAGGAATCACGCAGCTCAGCTGGCAATTGTCATGCAGATGAGCCGGCAGGAATCACGCAGCTCAGCAGGCCCTGATCACGTGACTCTGCAGGCACTGATCACGTGGCTGATCAAGTCCAGATCACGTGACTGAGCATGCACTGATCACGTGGCTATCATGCACTGATGACGTGACTGCGCATGCACTGATGACGTGGCTGATCGGGCACTGATCACATGGCTCATCATGCACTGATCACGTGTTTATCAGGCAATGATCAGTGACTGACAGGCGCTGATCATGGGACTGTGCACGCACTGATCACGTGGCTATCATGCACTGATCACGTGACTGCGCATGCACTGATGACGTGGCTGTTCGGGCACTGATCACGTGTTTATCAGGCAGTGATCAGTGACTGACAGGCGCTGATCAGGGGACTGTGCACGCACTGATCAGGTGGCTGATCAGGAACTGACCACCTGACCGCGCATGCAGTGATCACGTGGCTGGTCGTTCACTGATCACGTGTTTATCATACGGTGATCACGTGACTGAGAGGCGCTGATCACGTGACTGTGCCGTCAGTGATCACGTGGCTGAGCAGGCACTGATATCGTGACTGAGCATGCACTGATCATGTGCCGGGAGCCGGGGAGGCATTCCACTCTGGACAAAGGTCATGAGGAAGGAGGCTCGGCATACGCAAATGCGGGATCGAGCCTCAGGAGTCCACCCGGATATTCTCGAGCATCTCCCCCCAAAAAAACCGGAGTCTGCCTACTGTATTGCTTTGTGCTCTCACCTCTGATTTCACTGGGGGCTGTCCCCCACCACCATCTCGCTCTCTCTGTCAAAGAGTTAACTTACAGCTCCAATTCATAAAGTTCCTTGTCATTCTTCCCTTTAACTTCCAGCTGAGTCTCCATCTGGAGCGCGGAACCCACCACGCTTACTAATTATGCCTGGGCTGCTAAGACCCACTCGAGAAGGTGTCTAGGGTGAGGCACCTTTCGCTATTCGAGAGGGCGCCTGCGGCCTACGTAAGTGGTGCAAACTTCTTGTCTTGAAGTTTGATTGGTCTTCCGCGTAAACCAAGCTACTCAGTCTCTTTTCTCCACCGAATTTTCCTACTGAGCTCTCCTCATACTATTATTCTTGACATCTCTGATTAGCATATAAATAGTCGCCTAGGCCATCTCTCCTTCGAATACCCTGGATCAGTTGGGGCTGGTCCCCGGCAGGTGGCGACCGAACAGGGACCTCAGGAGGCAATACTCAAAGAGCTGAGCAGACACGAACCACGCAATCAGCAGGCAATAAGCATGGAGCTCAGCAGTGACGAATCATGCTGCTCAACTGGCAATAATCAAGCACGTGACCAGGCAGGAATCACGCAGCTCAGCTGGCAATTGTCAAGCAGATGAGCCGACAGGAATCACGCAGCTCAGCTGGCAATTGTCATGCAGATGAGCCGGCAGGAATCACGCAGCTCAGCAGGCCCTGATCACGTGACTCTGCAGGCACTGATCACGTGGCTGATCAAGTCCAGATCACGTGACTGAGCATGCACTGATCACGTGGCTATCATGCACTGATGACGTGACTGCGCATGCACTGATGACGTGGCTGATCGGGCACTGATCACATGGCTCATCATGCACTGATCACGTGTTTATCAGGCAATGATCAGTGACTGACAGGCGCTGATCATGGGACTGTGCACGCACTGATCACGTGGCTATCATGCACTGATCACGTGACTGCGCATGCACTGATGACGTGGCTGTTCGGGCACTGATCACGTGTTTATCAGGCAGTGATCAGTGACTGACAGGCGCTGATCAGGGGACTGTGCACGCACTGATCAGGTGGCTGATCAGGAACTGACCACCTGACCGCGCATGCAGTGATCACGTGGCTGGTCGTTCACTGATCACGTGTTTATCATACGGTGATCACGTGACTGAGAGGCGCTGATCACGTGACTGTGCCGTCAGTGATCACGTGGCTGAGCAGGCACTGATATCGTGACTGAGCATGCACTGATCATGTGCCGGGAGCCGGGGAGGCATTCCACTCTGGACAAAGGTCATGAGGAAGGAGGCTCGGCATACGCAAATGCGGGATCGAGCCTCAGGAGTCCACCCGGATATTCTCGAGCATCTCCCCCCAAAAAAACCGGAGTCTGCCTACTGTATTGCTTTGTGCTCTCACCTCTGATTTCACTGGGGGCTGTCCCCCACCACCATCTCGCTCTCTCTGTCAAAGAGTTAACTTACAGCTCCAATTCATAAAGTTCCTTGTCATTCTTCCCTTTAACTTCCAGCTGAGTCTCCATCTGGAGCGCGGAACCCACCACGCTTACTAATTATGCCTGGGCTGCTAAGACCCACTCGAGAAGGTGTCTAGGGTGAGGCACCTTTCGCTATTCGAGAGGGCGCCTGCGGCCTACGTAAGTGGTGCAAACTTCTTGTCTTGAAGTTTGATTGGTCTTCCGCGTAAACCAAGCTACTCAGTCTCTTTTCTCCACCGAATTTTCCTACTGAGCTCTCCTCATACTATTATTCTTGACATCTCTGATTAGCATATAAATAGTCGCCTAGGCCATCTCTCCTTCGAATACCCTGGATCAGTTGGGGCTGGTCCCCGGCAGGTGGCGACCGAACAGGGACCTCAGGAGGCAATACTCAAAGAGCTGAGCAGACACGAACCACGCAATCAGCAGGCAATAAGCATGGAGCTCAGCAGTGACGAATCATGCTGCTCAACTGGCAATAATCAAGCACGTGACCAGGCAGGAATCACGCAGCTCAGCTGGCAATTGTCAAGCAGATGAGCCGACAGGAATCACGCAGCTCAGCTGGCAATTGTCATGCAGATGAGCCGGCAGGAATCACGCAGCTCAGCAGGCCCTGATCACGTGACTCTGCAGGCACTGATCACGTGGCTGATCAAGTCCAGATCACGTGACTGAGCATGCACTGATCACGTGGCTATCATGCACTGATGACGTGACTGCGCATGCACTGATGACGTGGCTGATCGGGCACTGATCACATGGCTCATCATGCACTGATCACGTGTTTATCAGGCAATGATCAGTGACTGACAGGCGCTGATCATGGGACTGTGCACGCACTGATCACGTGGCTATCATGCACTGATCACGTGACTGCGCATGCACTGATGACGTGGCTGTTCGGGCACTGATCACGTGTTTATCAGGCAGTGATCAGTGACTGACAGGCGCTGATCAGGGGACTGTGCACGCACTGATCAGGTGGCTGATCAGGAACTGACCACCTGACCGCGCATGCAGTGATCACGTGGCTGGTCGTTCACTGATCACGTGTTTATCATACGGTGATCACGTGACTGAGAGGCGCTGATCACGTGACTGTGCCGTCAGTGATCACGTGGCTGAGCAGGCACTGATATCGTGACTGAGCATGCACTGATCATGTGCCGGGAGCCGGGGAGGCATTCCACTCTGGACAAAGGTCATGAGGAAGGAGGCTCGGCATACGCAAATGCGGGATCGAGCCTCAGGAGTCCACCCGGATATTCTCGAGCATCTCCCCCCAAAAAAACCGGAGTCTGCCTACTGTATTGCTTTGTGCTCTCACCTCTGATTTCACTGGGGGCTGTCCCCCACCACCATCTCGCTCTCTCTGTCAAAGAGTTAACTTACAGCTCCAATTCATAAAGTTCCTTGTCATTCTTCCCTTTAACTTCCAGCTGAGTCTCCATCTGGAGCGCGGAACCCACCACGCTTACTAATTATGCCTGGGCTGCTAAGACCCACTCGAGAAGGTGTCTAGGGTGAGGCACCTTTCGCTATTCGAGAGGGCGCCTGCGGCCTACGTAAGTGGTGCAAACTTCTTGTCTTGAAGTTTGATTGGTCTTCCGCGTAAACCAAGCTACTCAGTCTCTTTTCTCCACCGAATTTTCCTACTGAGCTCTCCTCATACTATTATTCTTGACATCTCTGATTAGCATATAAATAGTCGCCTAGGCCATCTCTCCTTCGAATACCCTGGATCAGTTGGGGCTGGTCCCCGGCAGGTGGCGACCGAACAGGGACCTCAGGAGGCAATACTCAAAGAGCTGAGCAGACACGAACCACGCAATCAGCAGGCAATAAGCATGGAGCTCAGCAGTGACGAATCATGCTGCTCAACTGGCAATAATCAAGCACGTGACCAGGCAGGAATCACGCAGCTCAGCTGGCAATTGTCAAGCAGATGAGCCGACAGGAATCACGCAGCTCAGCTGGCAATTGTCATGCAGATGAGCCGGCAGGAATCACGCAGCTCAGCAGGCCCTGATCACGTGACTCTGCAGGCACTGATCACGTGGCTGATCAAGTCCAGATCACGTGACTGAGCATGCACTGATCACGTGGCTATCATGCACTGATGACGTGACTGCGCATGCACTGATGACGTGGCTGATCGGGCACTGATCACATGGCTCATCATGCACTGATCACGTGTTTATCAGGCAATGATCAGTGACTGACAGGCGCTGATCATGGGACTGTGCACGCACTGATCACGTGGCTATCATGCACTGATCACGTGACTGCGCATGCACTGATGACGTGGCTGTTCGGGCACTGATCACGTGTTTATCAGGCAGTGATCAGTGACTGACAGGCGCTGATCAGGGGACTGTGCACGCACTGATCAGGTGGCTGATCAGGAACTGACCACCTGACCGCGCATGCAGTGATCACGTGGCTGGTCGTTCACTGATCACGTGTTTATCATACGGTGATCACGTGACTGAGAGGCGCTGATCACGTGACTGTGCCGTCAGTGATCACGTGGCTGAGCAGGCACTGATATCGTGACTGAGCATGCACTGATCATGTGCCGGGAGCCGGGGAGGCATTCCACTCTGGACAAAGGTCATGAGGAAGGAGGCTCGGCATACGCAAATGCGGGATCGAGCCTCAGGAGTCCACCCGGATATTCTCGAGCATCTCCCCCCAAAAAAACCGGAGTCTGCCTACTGTATTGCTTTGTGCTCTCACCTCTGATTTCACTGGGGGCTGTCCCCCACCACCATCTCGCTCTCTCTGTCAAAGAGTTAACTTACAGCTCCAATTCATAAAGTTCCTTGTCATTCTTCCCTTTAACTTCCAGCTGAGTCTCCATCTGGAGCGCGGAACCCACCACGCTTACTAATTATGCCTGGGCTGCTAAGACCCACTCGAGAAGGTGTCTAGGGTGAGGCACCTTTCGCTATTCGAGAGGGCGCCTGCGGCCTACGTAAGTGGTGCAAACTTCTTGTCTTGAAGTTTGATTGGTCTTCCGCGTAAACCAAGCTACTCAGTCTCTTTTCTCCACCGAATTTTCCTACTGAGCTCTCCTCATACTATTATTCTTGACATCTCTGATTAGCATATAAATAGTCGCCTAGGCCATCTCTCCTTCGAATACCCTGGATCAGTTGGGGCTGGTCCCCGGCAGGTGGCGACCGAACAGGGACCTCAGGAGGCAATACTCAAAGAGCTGAGCAGACACGAACCACGCAATCAGCAGGCAATAAGCATGGAGCTCAGCAGTGACGAATCATGCTGCTCAACTGGCAATAATCAAGCACGTGACCAGGCAGGAATCACGCAGCTCAGCTGGCAATTGTCAAGCAGATGAGCCGACAGGAATCACGCAGCTCAGCTGGCAATTGTCATGCAGATGAGCCGGCAGGAATCACGCAGCTCAGCAGGCCCTGATCACGTGACTCTGCAGGCACTGATCACGTGGCTGATCAAGTCCAGATCACGTGACTGAGCATGCACTGATCACGTGGCTATCATGCACTGATGACGTGACTGCGCATGCACTGATGACGTGGCTGATCGGGCACTGATCACATGGCTCATCATGCACTGATCACGTGTTTATCAGGCAATGATCAGTGACTGACAGGCGCTGATCATGGGACTGTGCACGCACTGATCACGTGGCTATCATGCACTGATCACGTGACTGCGCATGCACTGATGACGTGGCTGTTCGGGCACTGATCACGTGTTTATCAGGCAGTGATCAGTGACTGACAGGCGCTGATCAGGGGACTGTGCACGCACTGATCAGGTGGCTGATCAGGAACTGACCACCTGACCGCGCATGCAGTGATCACGTGGCTGGTCGTTCACTGATCACGTGTTTATCATACGGTGATCACGTGACTGAGAGGCGCTGATCACGTGACTGTGCCGTCAGTGATCACGTGGCTGAGCAGGCACTGATATCGTGACTGAGCATGCACTGATCATGTGCCGGGAGCCGGGGAGGCATTCCACTCTGGACAAAGGTCATGAGGAAGGAGGCTCGGCATACGCAAATGCGGGATCGAGCCTCAGGAGTCCACCCGGATATTCTCGAGCATCTCCCCCCAAAAAAACCGGAGTCTGCCTACTGTATTGCTTTGTGCTCTCACCTCTGATTTCACTGGGGGCTGTCCCCCACCACCATCTCGCTCTCTCTGTCAAAGAGTTAACTTACAGCTCCAATTCATAAAGTTCCTTGTCATTCTTCCCTTTAACTTCCAGCTGAGTCTCCATCTGGAGCGCGGAACCCACCACGCTTACTAATTATGCCTGGGCTGCTAAGACCCACTCGAGAAGGTGTCTAGGGTGAGGCACCTTTCGCTATTCGAGAGGGCGCCTGCGGCCTACGTAAGTGGTGCAAACTTCTTGTCTTGAAGTTTGATTGGTCTTCCGCGTAAACCAAGCTACTCAGTCTCTTTTCTCCACCGAATTTTCCTACTGAGCTCTCCTCATACTATTATTCTTGACATCTCTGATTAGCATATAAATAGTCGCCTAGGCCATCTCTCCTTCGAATACCCTGGATCAGTTGGGGCTGGTCCCCGGCAGGTGGCGACCGAACAGGGACCTCAGGAGGCAATACTCAAAGAGCTGAGCAGACACGAACCACGCAATCAGCAGGCAATAAGCATGGAGCTCAGCAGTGACGAATCATGCTGCTCAACTGGCAATAATCAAGCACGTGACCAGGCAGGAATCACGCAGCTCAGCTGGCAATTGTCAAGCAGATGAGCCGACAGGAATCACGCAGCTCAGCTGGCAATTGTCATGCAGATGAGCCGGCAGGAATCACGCAGCTCAGCAGGCCCTGATCACGTGACTCTGCAGGCACTGATCACGTGGCTGATCAAGTCCAGATCACGTGACTGAGCATGCACTGATCACGTGGCTATCATGCACTGATGACGTGACTGCGCATGCACTGATGACGTGGCTGATCGGGCACTGATCACATGGCTCATCATGCACTGATCACGTGTTTATCAGGCAATGATCAGTGACTGACAGGCGCTGATCATGGGACTGTGCACGCACTGATCACGTGGCTATCATGCACTGATCACGTGACTGCGCATGCACTGATGACGTGGCTGTTCGGGCACTGATCACGTGTTTATCAGGCAGTGATCAGTGACTGACAGGCGCTGATCAGGGGACTGTGCACGCACTGATCAGGTGGCTGATCAGGAACTGACCACCTGACCGCGCATGCAGTGATCACGTGGCTGGTCGTTCACTGATCACGTGTTTATCATACGGTGATCACGTGACTGAGAGGCGCTGATCACGTGACTGTGCCGTCAGTGATCACGTGGCTGAGCAGGCACTGATATCGTGACTGAGCATGCACTGATCATGTGCCGGGAGCCGGGGAGGCATTCCACTCTGGACAAAGGTCATGAGGAAGGAGGCTCGGCATACGCAAATGCGGGATCGAGCCTCAGGAGTCCACCCGGATATTCTCGAGCATCTCCCCCCAAAAAAACCGGAGTCTGCCTACTGTATTGCTTTGTGCTCTCACCTCTGATTTCACTGGGGGCTGTCCCCCACCACCATCTCGCTCTCTCTGTCAAAGAGTTAACTTACAGCTCCAATTCATAAAGTTCCTTGTCATTCTTCCCTTTAACTTCCAGCTGAGTCTCCATCTGGAGCGCGGAACCCACCACGCTTACTAATTATGCCTGGGCTGCTAAGACCCACTCGAGAAGGTGTCTAGGGTGAGGCACCTTTCGCTATTCGAGAGGGCGCCTGCGGCCTACGTAAGTGGTGCAAACTTCTTGTCTTGAAGTTTGATTGGTCTTCCGCGTAAACCAAGCTACTCAGTCTCTTTTCTCCACCGAATTTTCCTACTGAGCTCTCCTCATACTATTATTCTTGACATCTCTGATTAGCATATAAATAGTCGCCTAGGCCATCTCTCCTTCGAATACCCTGGATCAGTTGGGGCTGGTCCCCGGCAGGTGGCGACCGAACAGGGACCTCAGGAGGCAATACTCAAAGAGCTGAGCAGACACGAACCACGCAATCAGCAGGCAATAAGCATGGAGCTCAGCAGTGACGAATCATGCTGCTCAACTGGCAATAATCAAGCACGTGACCAGGCAGGAATCACGCAGCTCAGCTGGCAATTGTCATGCAGATGAGCCGGCAGGAATCACGCAGCTCAGCAGGCCCTGATCACGTGACTCTGCAGGCACTGATCACGTGGCTGATCAAGTCCAGATCACGTGACTGAGCATGCACTGATCACGTGGCTATCATGCACTGATGACGTGACTGCGCATGCACTGATGACGTGGCTGATCGGGCACTGATCACATGGCTCATCATGCACTGATCACGTGTTTATCAGGCAATGATCAGTGACTGACAGGCGCTGATCATGGGACTGTGCACGCACTGATCACGTGGCTATCATGCACTGATCACGTGACTGCGCATGCACTGATGACGTGGCTGTTCGGGCACTGATCACGTGTTTATCAGGCAGTGATCAGTGACTGACAGGCGCTGATCAGGGGACTGTGCACGCACTGATCAGGTGGCTGATCAGGAACTGACCACCTGACCGCGCATGCAGTGATCACGTGGCTGGTCGTTCACTGATCACGTGTTTATCATACGGTGATCACGTGACTGAGAGGCGCTGATCACGTGACTGTGCCGTCAGTGATCACGTGGCTGAGCAGGCACTGATATCGTGACTGAGCATGCACTGATCATGTGCCGGGAGCCGGGGAGGCATTCCACTCTGGACAAAGGTCATGAGGAAGGAGGCTCGGCATACGCAAATGCGGGATCGAGCCTCAGGAGTCCACCCGGATATTCTCGAGCATCTCCCCCAAAAAAACCGGAGTCTGCCTACTGTATTGCTTTGTGCTCTCACCTCTGATTTCACTGGGGGCTGTCCCCCACCACCATCTCGCTCTCTCTGTCAAAGAGTTAACTTACAGCTCCAATTCATAAAGTTCCTTGTCATTCTTCCCTTTAACTTCCAGCTGAGTCTCCATCTGGAGCGCGGAACCCACCACGCTTACTAATTATGCCTGGGCTGCTAAGACCCACTCGAGAAGGTGTCTAGGGTGAGGCACCTTTCGCTATTCGAGAGGGCGCCTGCGGCCTACGTAAGTGGTGCAAACTTCTTGTCTTGAAGTTTGATTGGTCTTCCGCGTAAACCAAGCTACTCAGTCTCTTTTCTCCACCGAATTTTCCTACTGAGCTCTCCTCATACTATTATTCTTGACATCTCTGATTAGCATATAAATAGTCGCCTAGGCCATCTCTCCTTCGAATACCCTGGATCAGTTGGGGCTGGTCCCCGGCAGGTGGCGACCGAACAGGGACCTCAGGAGGCAATACTCAAAGAGCTGAGCAGACACGAACCACGCAATCAGCAGGCAATAAGCATGGAGCTCAGCAGTGACGAATCATGCTGCTCAACTGGCAATAATCAAGCACGTGACCAGGCAGGAATCACGCAGCTCAGCTGGCAATTGTCAAGCAGATGAGCCGACAGGAATCACGCAGCTCAGCTGGCAATTGTCATGCAGATGAGCCGGCAGGAATCACGCAGCTCAGCAGGCCCTGATCACGTGACTCTGCAGGCACTGATCACGTGGCTGATCAAGTCCAGATCACGTGACTGAGCATGCACTGATCACGTGGCTATCATGCACTGATGACGTGACTGCGCATGCACTGATGACGTGGCTGATCGGGCACTGATCACATGGCTCATCATGCACTGATCACGTGTTTATCAGGCAATGATCAGTGACTGACAGGCGCTGATCATGGGACTGTGCACGCACTGATCACGTGGCTATCATGCACTGATCACGTGACTGCGCATGCACTGATGACGTGGCTGTTCGGGCACTGATCACGTGTTTATCAGGCAGTGATCAGTGACTGACAGGCGCTGATCAGGGGACTGTGCACGCACTGATCAGGTGGCTGATCAGGAACTGACCACCTGACCGCGCATGCAGTGATCACGTGGCTGGTCGTTCACTGATCACGTGTTTATCATACGGTGATCACGTGACTGAGAGGCGCTGATCACGTGACTGTGCCGTCAGTGATCACGTGGCTGAGCAGGCACTGATATCGTGACTGAGCATGCACTGATCATGTGCCGGGAGCCGGGGAGGCATTCCACTCTGGACAAAGGTCATGAGGAAGGAGGCTCGGCATACGCAAATGCGGGATCGAGCCTCAGGAGTCCACCCGGATATTCTCGAGCATCTCCCCCAAAAAAACCGGAGTCTGCCTACTGTATTGCTTTGTGCTCTCACCTCTGATTTCACTGGGGGCTGTCCCCCACCACCATCTCGCTCTCTCTGTCAAAGAGTTAACTTACAGCTCCAATTCATAAAGTTCCTTGTCATTCTTCCCTTTAACTTCCAGCTGAGTCTCCATCTGGAGCGCGGAACCCACCACGCTTACTAATTATGCCTGGGCTGCTAAGACCCACTCGAGAAGGTGTCTAGGGTGAGGCACCTTTCGCTATTCGAGAGGGCGCCTGCGGCCTACGTAAGTGGTGCAAACTTCTTGTCTTGAAGTTTGATTGGTCTTCCGCGTAAACCAAGCTACTCAGTCTCTTTTCTCCACCGAATTTTCCTACTGAGCTCTCCTCATACTATTATTCTTGACATCTCTGATTAGCATATAAATAGTCGCCTAGGCCATCTCTCCTTCGAATACCCTGGATCAGTTGGGGCTGGTCCCCGGCAGGTGGCGACCGAACAGGGACCTCAGGAGGCAATACTCAAAGAGCTGAGCAGACACGAACCACGCAATCAGCAGGCAATAAGCATGGAGCTCAGCAGTGACGAATCATGCTGCTCAACTGGCAATAATCAAGCACGTGACCAGGCAGGAATCACGCAGCTCAGCTGGCAATTGTCATGCAGATGAGCCGGCAGGAATCACGCAGCTCAGCAGGCCCTGATCACGTGACTCTGCAGGCACTGATCACGTGGCTGATCAAGTCCAGATCACGTGACTGAGCATGCACTGATCACGTGGCTATCATGCACTGATGACGTGACTGCGCATGCACTGATGACGTGGCTGATCGGGCACTGATCACATGGCTCATCATGCACTGATCACGTGTTTATCAGGCAATGATCAGTGACTGACAGGCGCTGATCATGGGACTGTGCACGCACTGATCACGTGGCTATCATGCACTGATCACGTGACTGCGCATGCACTGATGACGTGGCTGTTCGGGCACTGATCACGTGTTTATCAGGCAGTGATCAGTGACTGACAGGCGCTGATCAGGGGACTGTGCACGCACTGATCAGGTGGCTGATCAGGAACTGACCACCTGACCGCGCATGCAGTGATCACGTGGCTGGTCGTTCACTGATCACGTGTTTATCATACGGTGATCACGTGACTGAGAGGCGCTGATCACGTGACTGTGCCGTCAGTGATCACGTGGCTGAGCAGGCACTGATATCGTGACTGAGCATGCACTGATCATGTGCCGGGAGCCGGGGAGGCATTCCACTCTGGACAAAGGTCATGAGGAAGGAGGCTCGGCATACGCAAATGCGGGATCGAGCCTCAGGAGTCCACCCGGATATTCTCGAGCATCTCCCCCCAAAAAAACCGGAGTCTGCCTACTGTATTGCTTTGTGCTCTCACCTCTGATTTCACTGGGGGCTGTCCCCCACCACCATCTCGCTCTCTCTGTCAAAGAGTTAACTTACAGCTCCAATTCATAAAGTTCCTTGTCATTCTTCCCTTTAACTTCCAGCTGAGTCTCCATCTGGAGCGCGGAACCCACCACGCTTACTAATTATGCCTGGGCTGCTAAGACCCACTCGAGAAGGTGTCTAGGGTGAGGCACCTTTCGCTATTCGAGAGGGCGCCTGCGGCCTACGTAAGTGGTGCAAACTTCTTGTCTTGAAGTTTGATTGGTCTTCCGCGTAAACCAAGCTACTCAGTCTCTTTTCTCCACCGAATTTTCCTACTGAGCTCTCCTCATACTATTATTCTTGACATCTCTGATTAGCATATAAATAGTCGCCTAGGCCATCTCTCCTTCGAATACCCTGGATCAGTTGGGGCTGGTCCCCGGCAGGTGGCGACCGAACAGGGACCTCAGGAGGCAATACTCAAAGAGCTGAGCAGACACGAACCACGCAATCAGCAGGCAATAAGCATGGAGCTCAGCAGTGACGAATCATGCTGCTCAACTGGCAATAATCAAGCAGCTCAGCTGGCAATTGTCCAGATGAGGCAGGAATCACGCAGCTCAGCTGGCAATTGTCATGCAGATGAGCCGGCAGGAATCACGCAGCTCAGCAGGCCCTGATCACGTGACTCTGCAGGCACTGATCACGTGGCTGATCAAGTCCAGATCACGTGACTGAGCATGCACTGATCACGTGGCTATCATGCACTGATGACGTGACTGCGCATGCACTGATGACGTGGCTGATCGGGCACTGATCACATGGCTCATCATGCACTGATCACGTGTTTATCAGGCAATGATCAGTGACTGACAGGCGCTGATCATGGGACTGTGCACGCACTGATCACGTGGCTATCATGCACTGATCACGTGACTGCGCATGCACTGATGACGTGGCTGTTCGGGCACTGATCACGTGTTTATCAGGCAGTGATCAGTGACTGACAGGCGCTGATCAGGGGACTGTGCACGCACTGATCAGGTGGCTGATCAGGAACTGACCACCTGACCGCGCATGCAGTGATCACGTGGCTGGTCGTTCACTGATCACGTGTTTATCATACGGTGATCACGTGACTGAGAGGCGCTGATCACGTGACTGTGCCGTCAGTGATCACGTGGCTGAGCAGGCACTGATATCGTGACTGAGCATGCACTGATCATGTGCCGGGAGCCGGGGAGGCATTCCACTCTGGACAAAGGTCATGAGGAAGGAGGCTCGGCATACGCAAATGCGGGATCGAGCCTCAGGAGTCCACCCGGATATTCTCGAGCATCTCCCCCCAAAAAAACCGGAGTCTGCCTACTGTATTGCTTTGTGCTCTCACCTCTGATTTCACTGGGGGCTGTCCCCCACCACCATCTCGCTCTCTCTGTCAAAGAGTTAACTTACAGCTCCAATTCATAAAGTTCCTTGTCATTCTTCCCTTTAACTTCCAGCTGAGTCTCCATCTGGAGCGCGGAACCCACCACGCTTACTAATTATGCCTGGGCTGCTAAGACCCACTCGAGAAGGTGTCTAGGGTGAGGCACCTTTCGCTATTCGAGAGGGCGCCTGCGGCCTACGTAAGTGGTGCAAACTTCTTGTCTTGAAGTTTGATTGGTCTTCCGCGTAAACCAAGCTACTCAGTCTCTTTTCTCCACCGAATTTTCCTACTGAGCTCTCCTCATACTATTATTCTTGACATCTCTGATTAGCATATAAATAGTCGCCTAGGCCATCTCTCCTTCGAATACCCTGGATCAGTTGGGGCTGGTCCCCGGCAGGTGGCGACCGAACAGGGACCTCAGGAGGCAATACTCAAAGAGCTGAGCAGACACGAACCACGCAATCAGCAGGCAATAAGCATGGAGCTCAGCAGTGACGAATCATGCTGCTCAACTGGCAATAATCAAGCACGTGACCAGGCAGGAATCACGCAGCTCAGCTGGCAATTGTCAAGCAGATGAGCCGACAGGAATCACGCAGCTCAGCTGGCAATTGTCATGCAGATGAGCCGGCAGGAATCACGCAGCTCAGCAGGCCCTGATCACGTGACTCTGCAGGCACTGATCACGTGGCTGATCAAGTCCAGATCACGTGACTGAGCATGCACTGATCACGTGGCTATCATGCACTGATGACGTGACTGCGCATGCACTGATGACGTGGCTGATCGGGCACTGATCACATGGCTCATCATGCACTGATCACGTGTTTATCAGGCAATGATCAGTGACTGACAGGCGCTGATCATGGGACTGTGCACGCACTGATCACGTGGCTATCATGCACTGATCACGTGACTGCGCATGCACTGATGACGTGGCTGTTCGGGCACTGATCACGTGTTTATCAGGCAGTGATCAGTGACTGACAGGCGCTGATCAGGGGACTGTGCACGCACTGATCAGGTGGCTGATCAGGAACTGACCACCTGACCGCGCATGCAGTGATCACGTGGCTGGTCGTTCACTGATCACGTGTTTATCATACGGTGATCACGTGACTGAGAGGCGCTGATCACGTGACTGTGCCGTCAGTGATCACGTGGCTGAGCAGGCACTGATATCGTGACTGAGCATGCACTGATCATGTGCCGGGAGCCGGGGAGGCATTCCACTCTGGACAAAGGTCATGAGGAAGGAGGCTCGGCATACGCAAATGCGGGATCGAGCCTCAGGAGTCCACCCGGATATTCTCGAGCATCTCCCCCCCAAAAAAACCGGAGTCTGCCTACTGTATTGCTTTGTGCTCTCACCTCTGATTTCACTGGGGGCTGTCCCCCACCACCATCTCGCTCTCTCTGTCAAAGAGTTAACTTACAGCTCCAATTCATAAAGTTCCTTGTCATTCTTCCCTTTAACTTCCAGCTGAGTCTCCATCTGGAGCGCGGAACCCACCACGCTTACTAATTATGCCTGGGCTGCTAAGACCCACTCGAGAAGGTGTCTAGGGTGAGGCACCTTTCGCTATTCGAGAGGGCGCCTGCGGCCTACGTAAGTGGTGCAAACTTCTTGTCTTGAAGTTTGATTGGTCTTCCGCGTAAACCAAGCTACTCAGTCTCTTTTCTCCACCGAATTTTCCTACTGAGCTCTCCTCATACTATTATTCTTGACATCTCTGATTAGCATATAAATAGTCGCCTAGGCCATCTCTCCTTCGAATACCCTGGATCAGTTGGGGCTGGTCCCCGGCAGGTGGCGACCGAACAGGGACCTCAGGAGGCAATACTCAAAGAGCTGAGCAGACACGAACCACGCAATCAGCAGGCAATAAGCATGGAGCTCAGCAGTGACGAATCATGCTGCTCAACTGGCAATAATCAAGCACGTGACCAGGCAGGAATCACGCAGCTCAGCTGGCAATTGTGATCATCAGCAGATGGCAATTGTCATGCAGATGAGCCGGCAGGAATCACGCAGCTCAGCAGGCCCTGATCACGTGACTCTGCAGGCACTGATCACGTGGCTGATCAAGTCCAGATCACGTGACTGAGCATGCACTGATCACGTGGCTATCATGCACTGATGACGTGACTGCGCATGCACTGATGACGTGGCTGATCGGGCACTGATCACATGGCTCATCATGCACTGATCACGTGTTTATCAGGCAATGATCAGTGACTGACAGGCGCTGATCATGGGACTGTGCACGCACTGATCACGTGGCTATCATGCACTGATCACGTGACTGCGCATGCACTGATGACGTGGCTGTTCGGGCACTGATCACGTGTTTATCAGGCAGTGATCAGTGACTGACAGGCGCTGATCAGGGGACTGTGCACGCACTGATCAGGTGGCTGATCAGGAACTGACCACCTGACCGCGCATGCAGTGATCACGTGGCTGGTCGTTCACTGATCACGTGTTTATCATACGGTGATCACGTGACTGAGAGGCGCTGATCACGTGACTGTGCCGTCAGTGATCACGTGGCTGAGCAGGCACTGATATCGTGACTGAGCATGCACTGATCATGTGCCGGGAGCCGGGGAGGCATTCCACTCTGGACAAAGGTCATGAGGAAGGAGGCTCGGCATACGCAAATGCGGGATCGAGCCTCAGGAGTCCACCCGGATATTCTCGAGCATCTCCCCCCAAAAAAACCGGAGTCTGCCTACTGTATTGCTTTGTGCTCTCACCTCTGATTTCACTGGGGGCTGTCCCCCACCACCATCTCGCTCTCTCTGTCAAAGAGTTAACTTACAGCTCCAATTCATAAAGTTCCTTGTCATTCTTCCCTTTAACTTCCAGCTGAGTCTCCATCTGGAGCGCGGAACCCACCACGCTTACTAATTATGCCTGGGCTGCTAAGACCCACTCGAGAAGGTGTCTAGGGTGAGGCACCTTTCGCTATTCGAGAGGGCGCCTGCGGCCTACGTAAGTGGTGCAAACTTCTTGTCTTGAAGTTTGATTGGTCTTCCGCGTAAACCAAGCTACTCAGTCTCTTTTCTCCACCGAATTTTCCTACTGAGCTCTCCTCATACTATTATTCTTGACATCTCTGATTAGCATATAAATAGTCGCCTAGGCCATCTCTCCTTCGAATACCCTGGATCAGTTGGGGCTGGTCCCCGGCAGGTGGCGACCGAACAGGGACCTCAGGAGGCAATACTCAAAGAGCTGAGCAGACACGAACCACGCAATCAGCAGGCAATAAGCATGGAGCTCAGCAGTGACGAATCATGCTGCTCAACTGGCAATAATCAAGCACGTGACCAGGCAGGAATCACGCAGCTCAGCTGGCAATTGTCAAGCAGATGAGCCGACAGGAATCACGCAGCTCAGTGGCAATTGTCATGCAGATGAGCCGGCAGGAATCACGCAGCTCAGCAGGCCCTGATCACGTGACTCTGCAGGCACTGATCACGTGGCTGATCAGTGCACTGATCACGTGGCTATCATGCACTGATGACGTGACTGCGCATGCACTGATGACGTGGCTGATCGGGCACTGATCACATGGCTCATCATGCACTGATCACGTGTTTATCAGGCAATGATCAGTGACTGACAGGCGCTGATCATGGGACTGTGCACGCACTGATCACGTGGCTATCATGCACTGATCACGTGACTGCGCATGCACTGATGACGTGGCTGTTCGGGCACTGATCACGTGTTTATCAGGCAGTGATCAGTGACTGACAGGCGCTGATCAGGGGACTGTGCACGCACTGATCAGGTGGCTGATCAGGAACTGACCACCTGACCGCGCATGCAGTGATCACGTGGCTGGTCGTTCACTGATCACGTGTTTATCATACGGTGATCACGTGACTGAGAGGCGCTGATCACGTGACTGTGCCGTCAGTGATCACGTGGCTGAGCAGGCACTGATATCGTGACTGAGCATGCACTGATCATGTGCCGGGAGCCGGGGAGGCATTCCACTCTGGACAAAGGTCATGAGGAAGGAGGCTCGGCATACGCAAATGCGGGATCGAGCCTCAGGAGTCCACCCGGATATTCTCGAGCATCTCCCCCCAAAAAAACCGGAGTCTGCCTACTGTATTGCTTTGTGCTCTCACCTCTGATTTCACTGGGGGCTGTCCCCCACCACCATCTCGCTCTCTCTGTCAAAGAGTTAACTTACAGCTCCAATTCATAAAGTTCCTTGTCATTCTTCCCTTTAACTTCCAGCTGAGTCTCCATCTGGAGCGCGGAACCCACCACGCTTACTAATTATGCCTGGGCTGCTAAGACCCACTCGAGAAGGTGTCTAGGGTGAGGCACCTTTCGCTATTCGAGAGGGCGCCTGCGGCCTACGTAAGTGGTGCAAACTTCTTGTCTTGAAGTTTGATTGGTCTTCCGCGTAAACCAAGCTACTCAGTCTCTTTTCTCCACCGAATTTTCCTACTGAGCTCTCCTCATACTATTATTCTTGACATCTCTGATTAGCATATAAATAGTCGCCTAGGCCATCTCTCCTTCGAATACCCTGGATCAGTTGGGGCTGGTCCCCGGCAGGTGGCGACCGAACAGGGACCTCAGGAGGCAATACTCAAAGAGCTGAGCAGACACGAACCACGCAATCAGCAGGCAATAAGCATGGAGCTCAGCAGTGACGAATCATGCTGCTCAACTGGCAATAATCAAGCACGTGACCAGGCAGGAATCACGCAGCTCAGCTGGCAATTGTCAAGCAGATGAGCCGACAGGAATCACGCAGCTCAGCTGGCAATTGTCATGCAGATGAGCCGGCAGGAATCACGCAGCTCAGCAGGCCCTGATCACGTGACTCTGCAGGCACTGATCACGTGGCTGATCAAGTCCAGATCACGTGACTGAGCATGCACTGATCACGTGGCTATCATGCACTGATGACGTGACTGCGCATGCACTGATGACGTGGCTGATCGGGCACTGATCACATGGCTCATCATGCACTGATCACGTGTTTATCAGGCAATGATCAGTGACTGACAGGCGCTGATCATGGGACTGTGCACGCACTGATCACGTGGCTATCATGCACTGATCACGTGACTGCGCATGCACTGATGACGTGGCTGTTCGGGCACTGATCACGTGTTTATCAGGCAGTGATCAGTGACTGACAGGCGCTGATCAGGGGACTGTGCACGCACTGATCAGGTGGCTGATCAGGAACTGACCACCTGACCGCGCATGCAGTGATCACGTGGCTGGTCGTTCACTGATCACGTGTTTATCATACGGTGATCACGTGACTGAGAGGCGCTGATCACGTGACTGTGCCGTCAGTGATCACGTGGCTGAGCAGGCACTGATATCGTGACTGAGCATGCACTGATCATGTGCCGGGAGCCGGGGAGGCATTCCACTCTGGACAAAGGTCATGAGGAAGGAGGCTCGGCATACGCAAATGCGGGATCGAGCCTCAGGAGTCCACCCGGATATTCTCGAGCATCTCCCCCCAAAAAAACCGGAGTCTGCCTACTGTATTGCTTTGTGCTCTCACCTCTGATTTCACTGGGGGCTGTCCCCCACCACCATCTCGCTCTCTCTGTCAAAGAGTTAACTTACAGCTCCAATTCATAAAGTTCCTTGTCATTCTTCCCTTTAACTTCCAGCTGAGTCTCCATCTGGAGCGCGGAACCCACCACGCTTACTAATTATGCCTGGGCTGCTAAGACCCACTCGAGAAGGTGTCTAGGGTGAGGCACCTTTCGCTATTCGAGAGGGCGCCTGCGGCCTACGTAAGTGGTGCAAACTTCTTGTCTTGAAGTTTGATTGGTCTTCCGCGTAAACCAAGCTACTCAGTCTCTTTTCTCCACCGAATTTTCCTACTGAGCTCTCCTCATACTATTATTCTTGACATCTCTGATTAGCATATAAATAGTCGCCTAGGCCATCTCTCCTTCGAATACCCTGGATCAGTTGGGGCTGGTCCCCGGCAGGTGGCGACCGAACAGGGACCTCAGGAGGCAATACTCAAAGAGCTGAGCAGACACGAACCACGCAATCAGCAGGCAATAAGCATGGAGCTCAGCAGTGACGAATCATGCTGCTCAACTGGCAATAATCAAGCACGTGACCAGGCAGGAATCACGCAGCTCAGCTGGCAATTGTCATGCAGATGAGCCGGCAGGAATCACGCAGCTCAGCAGGCCCTGATCACGTGACTCTGCAGGCACTGATCACGTGGCTGATCAAGTCCAGATCACGTGACTGAGCATGCACTGATCACGTGGCTATCATGCACTGATGACGTGACTGCGCATGCACTGATGACGTGGCTGATCGGGCACTGATCACATGGCTCATCATGCACTGATCACGTGTTTATCAGGCAATGATCAGTGACTGACAGGCGCTGATCATGGGACTGTGCACGCACTGATCACGTGGCTATCATGCACTGATCACGTGACTGCGCATGCACTGATGACGTGGCTGTTCGGGCACTGATCACGTGTTTATCAGGCAGTGATCAGTGACTGACAGGCGCTGATCAGGGGACTGTGCACGCACTGATCAGGTGGCTGATCAGGAACTGACCACCTGACCGCGCATGCAGTGATCACGTGGCTGGTCGTTCACTGATCACGTGTTTATCATACGGTGATCACGTGACTGAGAGGCGCTGATCACGTGACTGTGCCGTCAGTGATCACGTGGCTGAGCAGGCACTGATATCGTGACTGAGCATGCACTGATCATGTGCCGGGAGCCGGGGAGGCATTCCACTCTGGACAAAGGTCATGAGGAAGGAGGCTCGGCATACGCAAATGCGGGATCGAGCCTCAGGAGTCCACCCGGATATTCTCGAGCATCTCCCCCCCAAAAAACCGGAGTCTGCCTACTGTATTGCTTTGTGCTCTCACCTCTGATTTCACTGGGGGCTGTCCCCCACCACCATCTCGCTCTCTCTGTCAAAGAGTTAACTTACAGCTCCAATTCATAAAGTTCCTTGTCATTCTTCCCTTTAACTTCCAGCTGAGTCTCCATCTGGAGCGCGGAACCCACCACGCTTACTAATTATGCCTGGGCTGCTAAGACCCACTCGAGAAGGTGTCTAGGGTGAGGCACCTTTCGCTATTCGAGAGGGCGCCTGCGGCCTACGTAAGTGGTGCAAACTTCTTGTCTTGAAGTTTGATTGGTCTTCCGCGTAAACCAAGCTACTCAGTCTCTTTTCTCCACCGAATTTTCCTACTGAGCTCTCCTCATACTATTATTCTTGACATCTCTGATTAGCATATAAATAGTCGCCTAGGCCATCTCTCCTTCGAATACCCTGGATCAGTTGGGGCTGGTCCCCGGCAGGTGGCGACCGAACAGGGACCTCAGGAGGCAATACTCAAAGAGCTGAGCAGACACGAACCACGCAATCAGCAGGCAATAAGCATGGAGCTCAGCAGTGACGAATCATGCTGCTCAACTGGCAATAATCAAGCACGTGACCAGGCAGGAATCACGCAGCTCAGCTGGCAATTGTCAAGCAGATGAGCCGACAGGAATCACGCAGCTCAGCTGGCAATTGTCATGCAGATGAGCCGGCAGGAATCACGCAGCTCAGCAGGCCCTGATCACGTGACTCTGCAGGCACTGATCACGTGGCTGATCAAGTCCAGATCACGTGACTGAGCATGCACTGATCACGTGGCTATCATGCACTGATGACGTGACTGCGCATGCACTGATGACGTGGCTGATCGGGCACTGATCACATGGCTCATCATGCACTGATCACGTGTTTATCAGGCAATGATCAGTGACTGACAGGCGCTGATCATGGGACTGTGCACGCACTGATCACGTGGCTATCATGCACTGATCACGTGACTGCGCATGCACTGATGACGTGGCTGTTCGGGCACTGATCACGTGTTTATCAGGCAGTGATCAGTGACTGACAGGCGCTGATCAGGGGACTGTGCACGCACTGATCAGGTGGCTGATCAGGAACTGACCACCTGACCGCGCATGCAGTGATCACGTGGCTGGTCGTTCACTGATCACGTGTTTATCATACGGTGATCACGTGACTGAGAGGCGCTGATCACGTGACTGTGCCGTCAGTGATCACGTGGCTGAGCAGGCACTGATATCGTGACTGAGCATGCACTGATCATGTGCCGGGAGCCGGGGAGGCATTCCACTCTGGACAAAGGTCATGAGGAAGGAGGCTCGGCATACGCAAATGCGGGATCGAGCCTCAGGAGTCCACCCGGATATTCTCGAGCATCTCCCCCCAAAAAAACCGGAGTCTGCCTACTGTATTGCTTTGTGCTCTCACCTCTGATTTCACTGGGGGCTGTCCCCCACCACCATCTCGCTCTCTCTGTCAAAGAGTTAACTTACAGCTCCAATTCATAAAGTTCCTTGTCATTCTTCCCTTTAACTTCCAGCTGAGTCTCCATCTGGAGCGCGGAACCCACCACGCTTACTAATTATGCCTGGGCTGCTAAGACCCACTCGAGAAGGTGTCTAGGGTGAGGCACCTTTCGCTATTCGAGAGGGCGCCTGCGGCCTACGTAAGTGGTGCAAACTTCTTGTCTTGAAGTTTGATTGGTCTTCCGCGTAAACCAAGCTACTCAGTCTCTTTTCTCCACCGAATTTTCCTACTGAGCTCTCCTCATACTATTATTCTTGACATCTCTGATTAGCATATAAATAGTCGCCTAGGCCATCTCTCCTTCGAATACCCTGGATCAGTTGGGGCTGGTCCCCGGCAGGTGGCGACCGAACAGGGACCTCAGGAGGCAATACTCAAAGAGCTGAGCAGACACGAACCACGCAATCAGCAGGCAATAAGCATGGAGCTCAGCAGTGACGAATCATGCTGCTCAACTGGCAATAATCAAGCACGTGACCAGGCAGGAATCACGCAGCTCAGCTGGCAATTGTCAAGCAGATGAGCCGACAGGAATCACGCAGCTCAGCTGGCAATTGTCATGCAGATGAGCCGGCAGGAATCACGCAGCTCAGCAGGCCCTGATCACGTGACTCTGCAGGCACTGATCACGTGGCTGATCAAGTCCAGATCACGTGACTGAGCATGCACTGATCACGTGGCTATCATGCACTGATGACGTGACTGCGCATGCACTGATGACGTGGCTGATCGGGCACTGATCACATGGCTCATCATGCACTGATCACGTGTTTATCAGGCAATGATCAGTGACTGACAGGCGCTGATCATGGGACTGTGCACGCACTGATCACGTGGCTATCATGCACTGATCACGTGACTGCGCATGCACTGATGACGTGGCTGTTCGGGCACTGATCACGTGTTTATCAGGCAGTGATCAGTGACTGACAGGCGCTGATCAGGGGACTGTGCACGCACTGATCAGGTGGCTGATCAGGAACTGACCACCTGACCGCGCATGCAGTGATCACGTGGCTGGTCGTTCACTGATCACGTGTTTATCATACGGTGATCACGTGACTGAGAGGCGCTGATCACGTGACTGTGCCGTCAGTGATCACGTGGCTGAGCAGGCACTGATATCGTGACTGAGCATGCACTGATCATGTGCCGGGAGCCGGGGAGGCATTCCACTCTGGACAAAGGTCATGAGGAAGGAGGCTCGGCATACGCAAATGCGGGATCGAGCCTCAGGAGTCCACCCGGATATTCTCGAGCATCTCCCCCCCAAAAAAACCGGAGTCTGCCTACTGTATTGCTTTGTGCTCTCACCTCTGATTTCACTGGGGGCTGTCCCCCACCACCATCTCGCTCTCTCTGTCAAAGAGTTAACTTACAGCTCCAATTCATAAAGTTCCTTGTCATTCTTCCCTTTAACTTCCAGCTGAGTCTCCATCTGGAGCGCGGAACCCACCACGCTTACTAATTATGCCTGGGCTGCTAAGACCCACTCGAGAAGGTGTCTAGGGTGAGGCACCTTTCGCTATTCGAGAGGGCGCCTGCGGCCTACGTAAGTGGTGCAAACTTCTTGTCTTGAAGTTTGATTGGTCTTCCGCGTAAACCAAGCTACTCAGTCTCTTTTCTCCACCGAATTTTCCTACTGAGCTCTCCTCATACTATTATTCTTGACATCTCTGATTAGCATATAAATAGTCGCCTAGGCCATCTCTCCTTCGAATACCCTGGATCAGTTGGGGCTGGTCCCCGGCAGGTGGCGACCGAACAGGGACCTCAGGAGGCAATACTCAAAGAGCTGAGCAGACACGAACCACGCAATCAGCAGGCAATAAGCATGGAGCTCAGCAGTGACGAATCATGCTGCTCAACTGGCAATAATCAAGCACGTGACCAGGCAGGAATCACGCAGCTCAGCTGGCAATTGTCAAGCAGATGAGCCGACAGGAATCACGCAGCTCAGTGGCAATTGTCATGCAGATGAGCTGGCAGGAATCACGCAGCTCAGCAGGCCCTGATCACGTGACTCTGCAGGCACTGATCACGTGGCTGATCAAGTCCAGAACACGTGACTGCGCATGCACTGATGACGTGGCTCATCGGGCACTGATCACATGGCTCATCATGCACTGATCACGTGTTTATCAGGCAATGATCAGTGACTGACAGGCGCTGATCATGGGAGTGTGCACGCACTGATCACGTGGCTATCATGCACTGATCACGTGACTGCGCATGCACTGATGACGTGGCTGTTCGGGCACTGATCACGTGTTTATCAGGCAGTGATCAGTGACTGACAGGCGCTGATCAGGGGACTGTGCACGCACTGATCAGGTGGCTGATCAGGAACTGACCACCTGACCGCGCATGCAGTGATCACGTGGCTGGTCGTTCACTGATCACGTGTTTATCATAGGGTGATCACGTGACTGAGAGGCGCTGATCACGTGACTGTGCCGTCAGTGATCACGTGGCTGAGCAGGCACTGATATCGTGACTGAGCATGCACTGATCATGTGCCGGGAGCCGGGGAGGCATTCCACTCTGGACAAAGGTCATGAGGAAGGAGGCTCGGCATACGCAAATGCGGGATCGAGCCTCAGGAGTCCACCCGGATATTCTCGAGCATCTCCCCCAAAAAAACCGGAGTCTGCCTACTGTATTGCTTTGTGCTCTCACCTCTGATTTCACTGGGGGCTGTCCCCCACCACCATCTCGCTCTCTCTGTCAAAGAGTTAACTTACAGCTCCAATTCATAAAGTTCCTTGTCATTCTTCCCTTTAACTTCCAGCTGAGTCTCCATCTGGAGCGCGGAACCCACCACGCTTACTAATTATGCCTGGGCTGCTAAGACCCACTCGAGAAGGTGTCTAGGGTGAGGCACCTTTCGCTATTCGAGAGGGCGCCTGCGGCCTACGTAAGTGGTGCAAACTTCTTGTCTTGAAGTTTGATTGGTCTTCCGCGTAAACCAAGCTACTCAGTCTCTTTTCTCCACCGAATTTTCCTACTGAGCTCTCCTCATACTATTATTCTTGACATCTCTGATTAGCATATAAATAGTCGCCTAGGCCATCTCTCCTTCGAATACCCTGGATCAGTTGGGGCTGGTCCCCGGCAGGTGGCGACCGAACAGGGACCTCAGGAGGCAATACTCAAAGAGCTGAGCAGACACGAACCACGCAATCAGCAGGCAATAAGCATGGAGCTCAGCAGTGACGAATCATGCTGCTCAACTGGCAATAATCAAGCACGTGACCAGGCAGGAATCACGCAGCTCAGCTGGCAATTGTCAAGCAGATGAGCCGACAGGAATCACGCAGCTCAGCTGGCAATTGTCATGCAGATGAGCCGGCAGGAATCACGCAGCTCAGCAGGCCCTGATCACGTGACTCTGCAGGCACTGATCACGTGGCTGATCAAGTCCAGATCACGTGACTGAGCATGCACTGATCACGTGGCTATCATGCACTGATGACGTGACTGCGCATGCACTGATGACGTGGCTGATCGGGCACTGATCACATGGCTCATCATGCACTGATCACGTGTTTATCAGGCAATGATCAGTGACTGACAGGCGCTGATCATGGGACTGTGCACGCACTGATCACGTGGCTATCATGCACTGATCACGTGACTGCGCATGCACTGATGACGTGGCTGTTCGGGCACTGATCACGTGTTTATCAGGCAGTGATCAGTGACTGACAGGCGCTGATCAGGGGACTGTGCACGCACTGATCAGGTGGCTGATCAGGAACTGACCACCTGACCGCGCATGCAGTGATCACGTGGCTGGTCGTTCACTGATCACGTGTTTATCATACGGTGATCACGTGACTGAGAGGCGCTGATCACGTGACTGTGCCGTCAGTGATCACGTGGCTGAGCAGGCACTGATATCGTGACTGAGCATGCACTGATCATGTGCCGGGAGCCGGGGAGGCATTCCACTCTGGACAAAGGTCATGAGGAAGGAGGCTCGGCATACGCAAATGCGGGATCGAGCCTCAGGAGTCCACCCGGATATTCTCGAGCATCTCCCCCCAAAAAAACCGGAGTCTGCCTACTGTATTGCTTTGTGCTCTCACCTCTGATTTCACTGGGGGCTGTCCCCCACCACCATCTCGCTCTCTCTGTCAAAGAGTTAACTTACAGCTCCAATTCATAAAGTTCCTTGTCATTCTTCCCTTTAACTTCCAGCTGAGTCTCCATCTGGAGCGCGGAACCCACCACGCTTACTAATTATGCCTGGGCTGCTAAGACCCACTCGAGAAGGTGTCTAGGGTGAGGCACCTTTCGCTATTCGAGAGGGCGCCTGCGGCCTACGTAAGTGGTGCAAACTTCTTGTCTTGAAGTTTGATTGGTCTTCCGCGTAAACCAAGCTACTCAGTCTCTTTTCTCCACCGAATTTTCCTACTGAGCTCTCCTCATACTATTATTCTTGACATCTCTGATTAGCATATAAATAGTCGCCTAGGCCATCTCTCCTTCGAATACCCTGGATCAGTTGGGGCTGGTCCCCGGCAGGTGGCGACCGAACAGGGACCTCAGGAGGCAATACTCAAAGAGCTGAGCAGACACGAACCACGCAATCAGCAGGCAATAAGCATGGAGCTCAGCAGTGACGAATCATGCTGCTCAACTGGCAATAATCAAGCACGTGACCAGGCAGGAATCACGCAGCTCAGCTGGCAATTGTCAAGCAGATGAGCCGACAGGAATCACGCAGCTCAGCTGGCAATTGTCATGCAGATGAGCCGGCAGGAATCACGCAGCTCAGCAGGCCCTGATCACGTGACTCTGCAGGCACTGATCACGTGGCTGATCAAGTCCAGATCACGTGACTGAGCATGCACTGATCACGTGGCTATCATGCACTGATGACGTGACTGCGCATGCACTGATGACGTGGCTGATCGGGCACTGATCACATGGCTCATCATGCACTGATCACGTGTTTATCAGGCAATGATCAGTGACTGACAGGCGCTGATCATGGGACTGTGCACGCACTGATCACGTGGCTATCATGCACTGATCACGTGACTGCGCATGCACTGATGACGTGGCTGTTCGGGCACTGATCACGTGTTTATCAGGCAGTGATCAGTGACTGACAGGCGCTGATCAGGGGACTGTGCACGCACTGATCAGGTGGCTGATCAGGAACTGACCACCTGACCGCGCATGCAGTGATCACGTGGCTGGTCGTTCACTGATCACGTGTTTATCATACGGTGATCACGTGACTGAGAGGCGCTGATCACGTGACTGTGCCGTCAGTGATCACGTGGCTGAGCAGGCACTGATATCGTGACTGAGCATGCACTGATCATGTGCCGGGAGCCGGGGAGGCATTCCACTCTGGACAAAGGTCATGAGGAAGGAGGCTCGGCATACGCAAATGCGGGATCGAGCCTCAGGAGTCCACCCGGATATTCTCGAGCATCTCCCCCCAAAAAAACCGGAGTCTGCCTACTGTATTGCTTTGTGCTCTCACCTCTGATTTCACTGGGGGCTGTCCCCCACCACCATCTCGCTCTCTCTGTCAAAGAGTTAACTTACAGCTCCAATTCATAAAGTTCCTTGTCATTCTTCCCTTTAACTTCCAGCTGAGTCTCCATCTGGAGCGCGGAACCCACCACGCTTACTAATTATGCCTGGGCTGCTAAGACCCACTCGAGAAGGTGTCTAGGGTGAGGCACCTTTCGCTATTCGAGAGGGCGCCTGCGGCCTACGTAAGTGGTGCAAACTTCTTGTCTTGAAGTTTGATTGGTCTTCCGCGTAAACCAAGCTACTCAGTCTCTTTTCTCCACCGAATTTTCCTACTGAGCTCTCCTCATACTATTATTCTTGACATCTCTGATTAGCATATAAATAGTCGCCTAGGCCATCTCTCCTTCGAATACCCTGGATCAGTTGGGGCTGGTCCCCGGCAGGTGGCGACCGAACAGGGACCTCAGGAGGCAATACTCAAAGAGCTGAGCAGACACGAACCACGCAATCAGCAGGCAATAAGCATGGAGCTCAGCAGTGACGAATCATGCTGCTCAACTGGCAATAATCAAGCACGTGACCAGGCAGGAATCACGCAGCTCAGCTGGCAATTGTCAAGCAGATGAGCCGGCAGGAATCACGCAGCTCAGCAGGCCCTGATCACGTGACTCTGCAGGCACTGATCACGTGGCTGATCAAGTCCAGATCACGTGACTGGCATGCACTGATGACGTGGCTGATCGGGCACTGATCACATGGCTCATCATGCACTGATCACGTGTTTATCAGGCAATGATCAGTGACTGACAGGCGCTGATCATGGGACTGTCGCATGCACTGATCACGTGACTGCGCATGCACTGATGACGTGGCTGTTCGGGCACTGATCACGTGTTTATCAGGCAGTGATCAGTGACTGACAGGCGCTGATCAGGGGACTGTGCACGCACTGATCAGGTGGCTGATCAGGAACTGACCACCTGACCGCGCATGCAGTGATCACGTGGCTGGTCGTTCACTGATCACGTGTTTATCATACGGTGATCACGTGACTGAGAGGCGCTGATCACGTGACTGTGCCGTCAGTGATCACGTGGCTGAGCAGGCACTGATATCGTGACTGAGCATGCACTGATCATGTGCCGGGAGCCGGGGAGGCATTCCACTCTGGACAAAGGTCATGAGGAAGGAGGCTCGGCATACGCAAATGCGGGATCGAGCCTCAGGAGTCCACCCGGATATTCTCGAGCATCTCCCCCAAAAAAACCGGAGTCTGCCTACTGTATTGCTTTGTGCTCTCACCTCTGATTTCACTGGGGGCTGTCCCCCACCACCATCTCGCTCTCTCTGTCAAAGAGTTAACTTACAGCTCCAATTCATAAAGTTCCTTGTCATTCTTCCCTTTAACTTCCAGCTGAGTCTCCATCTGGAGCGCGGAACCCACCACGCTTACTAATTATGCCTGGGCTGCTAAGACCCACTCGAGAAGGTGTCTAGGGTGAGGCACCTTTCGCTATTCGAGAGGGCGCCTGCGGCCTACGTAAGTGGTGCAAACTTCTTGTCTTGAAGTTTGATTGGTCTTCCGCGTAAACCAAGCTACTCAGTCTCTTTTCTCCACCGAATTTTCCTACTGAGCTCTCCTCATACTATTATTCTTGACATCTCTGATTAGCATATAAATAGTCGCCTAGGCCATCTCTCCTTCGAATACCCTGGATCAGTTGGGGCTGGTCCCCGGCAGGTGGCGACCGAACAGGGACCTCAGGAGGCAATACTCAAAGAGCTGAGCAGACACGAACCACGCAATCAGCAGGCAATAAGCATGGAGCTCAGCAGTGACGAATCATGCTGCTCAACTGGCAATAATCAAGCACGTGACCAGGCAGGAATCACGCAGCTCAGCTGGCAATTGTCAAGCAGATGAGCCGACAGGAATCACGCAGCTCAGCTGGCAATTGTCATGCAGATGAGCCGGCAGGAATCACGCAGCTCAGCAGGCCCTGATCACGTGACTCTGCAGGCACTGATCACGTGGCTGATCAAGTCCAGATCACGTGACTGAGCATGCACTGATCACGTGGCTATCATGCACTGATGACGTGACTGCGCATGCACTGATGACGTGGCTGATCGGGCACTGATCACATGGCTCATCATGCACTGATCACGTGTTTATCAGGCAATGATCAGTGACTGACAGGCGCTGATCATGGGACTGTGCACGCACTGATCACGTGGCTATCATGCACTGATCACGTGACTGCGCATGCACTGATGACGTGGCTGTTCGGGCACTGATCACGTGTTTATCAGGCAGTGATCAGTGACTGACAGGCGCTGATCAGGGGACTGTGCACGCACTGATCAGGTGGCTGATCAGGAACTGACCACCTGACCGCGCATGCAGTGATCACGTGGCTGGTCGTTCACTGATCACGTGTTTATCATACGGTGATCACGTGACTGAGAGGCGCTGATCACGTGACTGTGCCGTCAGTGATCACGTGGCTGAGCAGGCACTGATATCGTGACTGAGCATGCACTGATCATGTGCCGGGAGCCGGGGAGGCATTCCACTCTGGACAAAGGTCATGAGGAAGGAGGCTCGGCATACGCAAATGCGGGATCGAGCCTCAGGAGTCCACCCGGATATTCTCGAGCATCTCCCCCCAAAAAAACCGGAGTCTGCCTACTGTATTGCTTTGTGCTCTCACCTCTGATTTCACTGGGGGCTGTCCCCCACCACCATCTCGCTCTCTCTGTCAAAGAGTTAACTTACAGCTCCAATTCATAAAGTTCCTTGTCATTCTTCCCTTTAACTTCCAGCTGAGTCTCCATCTGGAGCGCGGAACCCACCACGCTTACTAATTATGCCTGGGCTGCTAAGACCCACTCGAGAAGGTGTCTAGGGTGAGGCACCTTTCGCTATTCGAGAGGGCGCCTGCGGCCTACGTAAGTGGTGCAAACTTCTTGTCTTGAAGTTTGATTGGTCTTCCGCGTAAACCAAGCTACTCAGTCTCTTTTCTCCACCGAATTTTCCTACTGAGCTCTCCTCATACTATTATTCTTGACATCTCTGATTAGCATATAAATAGTCGCCTAGGCCATCTCTCCTTCGAATACCCTGGATCAGTTGGGGCTGGTCCCCGGCAGGTGGCGACCGAACAGGGACCTCAGGAGGCAATACTCAAAGAGCTGAGCAGACACGAACCACGCAATCAGCAGGCAATAAGCATGGAGCTCAGCAGTGACGAATCATGCTGCTCAACTGGCAATAATCAAGCACGTGACCAGGCAGGAATCACGCAGCTCAGCTGGCAATTGATCAAGCAGATGGCAATTGCCAGATGAGGCAGGAATCACGCAGCTCAGCAGGCCCTGATCACGTGACTCTGCAGGCACTGATCACGTGGCTGATCAAGTCCAGATCACGTGACTGAGCATGCACTGATCACGTGGCTATCATGCACTGATGACGTGACTGCGCATGCACTGATGACGTGGCTGATCGGGCACTGATCACATGGCTCATCATGCACTGATCACGTGTTTATCAGGCAATGATCAGTGACTGACAGGCGCTGATCATGGGACTGTGCACGCACTGATCACGTGGCTATCATGCACTGATCACGTGACTGCGCATGCACTGATGACGTGGCTGTTCGGGCACTGATCACGTGTTTATCAGGCAGTGATCAGTGACTGACAGGCGCTGATCAGGGGACTGTGCACGCACTGATCAGGTGGCTGATCAGGAACTGACCACCTGACCGCGCATGCAGTGATCACGTGGCTGGTCGTTCACTGATCACGTGTTTATCATACGGTGATCACGTGACTGAGAGGCGCTGATCACGTGACTGTGCCGTCAGTGATCACGTGGCTGAGCAGGCACTGATATCGTGACTGAGCATGCACTGATCATGTGCCGGGAGCCGGGGAGGCATTCCACTCTGGACAAAGGTCATGAGGAAGGAGGCTCGGCATACGCAAATGCGGGATCGAGCCTCAGGAGTCCACCCGGATATTCTCGAGCATCTCCCCCCAAAAAAACCGGAGTCTGCCTACTGTATTGCTTTGTGCTCTCACCTCTGATTTCACTGGGGGCTGTCCCCCACCACCATCTCGCTCTCTCTGTCAAAGAGTTAACTTACAGCTCCAATTCATAAAGTTCCTTGTCATTCTTCCCTTTAACTTCCAGCTGAGTCTCCATCTGGAGCGCGGAACCCACCACGCTTACTAATTATGCCTGGGCTGCTAAGACCCACTCGAGAAGGTGTCTAGGGTGAGGCACCTTTCGCTATTCGAGAGGGCGCCTGCGGCCTACGTAAGTGGTGCAAACTTCTTGTCTTGAAGTTTGATTGGTCTTCCGCGTAAACCAAGCTACTCAGTCTCTTTTCTCCACCGAATTTTCCTACTGAGCTCTCCTCATACTATTATTCTTGACATCTCTGATTAGCATATAAATAGTCGCCTAGGCCATCTCTCCTTCGAATACCCTGGATCAGTTGGGGCTGGTCCCCGGCAGGTGGCGACCGAACAGGGACCTCAGGAGGCAATACTCAAAGAGCTGAGCAGACACGAACCACGCAATCAGCAGGCAATAAGCATGGAGCTCAGCAGTGACGAATCATGCTGCTCAACTGGCAATAATCAAGCACGTGACCAGGCAGGAATCACGCAGCTCAGCTGGCAATTGTCAAGCAGATGAGCCGACAGGAATCACGCAGCTCAGCTGGCAATTGTCATGCAGATGAGCCGGCAGGAATCACGCAGCTCAGCAGGCCCTGATCACGTGACTCTGCAGGCACTGATCACGTGGCTGATCAAGTCCAGATCACGTGACTGAGCATGCACTGATCACGTGGCTATCATGCACTGATGACGTGACTGCGCATGCACTGATGACGTGGCTGATCGGGCACTGATCACATGGCTCATCATGCACTGATCACGTGTTTATCAGGCAATGATCAGTGACTGACAGGCGCTGATCATGGGACTGTGCACGCACTGATCACGTGGCTATCATGCACTGATCACGTGACTGCGCATGCACTGATGACGTGGCTGTTCGGGCACTGATCACGTGTTTATCAGGCAGTGATCAGTGACTGACAGGCGCTGATCAGGGGACTGTGCACGCACTGATCAGGTGGCTGATCAGGAACTGACCACCTGACTGCGCATGCAGTGATCACGTGGCTGGTCGTTCACTGATCACGTGTTTATCATACGGTGATCACGTGACTGAGAGGCGCTGATCACGTGACTGTGCCGTCAGTGATCACGTGGCTGAGCAGGCACTGATATCGTGACTGAGCATGCACTGATCATGTGCCGGGAGCCGGGGAGGCATTCCACTCTGGACAAAGGTCATGAGGAAGGAGGCTCGGCATACGCAAATGCGGGATCGAGCCTCAGGAGTCCACCCGGATATTCTCGAGCATCTCCCCCAAAACCGGAGTCTGCCTACTGTATTGCTTTGTGCTCTCACCTCTGATTTCACTGGGGGCTGTCCCCCACCACCATCTCGCTCTCTCTGTCAAAGAGTTAACTTACAGCTCCAATTCATAAAGTTCCTTGTCATTCTTCCCTTTAACTTCCAGCTGAGTCTCCATCTGGAGCGCGGAACCCACCACGCTTACTAATTATGCCTGGGCTGCTAAGACCCACTCGAGAAGGTGTCTAGGGTGAGGCACCTTTCGCTATTCGAGAGGGCGCCTGCGGCCTACGTAAGTGGTGCAAACTTCTTGTCTTGAAGTTTGATTGGTCTTCCGCGTAAACCAAGCTACTCAGTCTCTTTTCTCCACCGAATTTTCCTACTGAGCTCTCCTCATACTATTATTCTTGACATCTCTGATTAGCATATAAATAGTCGCCTAGGCCATCTCTCCTTCGAATACCCTGGATCAGTTGGGGCTGGTCCCCGGCAGGTGGCGACCGAACAGGGACCTCAGGAGGCAATACTCAAAGAGCTGAGCAGACACGAACCACGCAATCAGCAGGCAATAAGCATGGAGCTCAGCAGTGACGAATCATGCTGCTCAACTGGCAATAATCAAGCACGTGACCAGGCAGGAATCACGCAGCACAGCTGGCAATTGTCATGCAGATGAGCCGGCAGGAATCACGCAGCTCAGCAGGCCCTGATCACGTGACTCTGCAGGCACTGATCACGTGGCTGATCAAGTCCAGATCACGTGACTGCGCATGCACTGATGACGTGGCTGGTCGGGCACTGATCACATGGCGCATCATGCACTGATCACGTGTTTATCAGGCAATGATCAGTGACTTACAGGCGCTGATCATGGGACTGTGCACGCACTGATCCCGTGGATATCATGCACTGATCACGTGACTGCATGCACTGATGACGTGGCTGTTCGGGCACTGATCACGTGTTTATCAGGCAGTGATCAGTGACTGACAGGCGCTGATCAGGGGACTGTGCACGCACTGATCAGGTGGCTGATCAGGAACTGACCACCTGACCGCGCATGCAGTGATCACGTGGCTGGTCGTTCACTGATCACGTGTTTATCATACGGTGATCACGTGACTGAGAGGCGCTGATCACGTGACTGTGCCGTCAGTGATCACGTGGCTGAGCAGGCACTGATATCGTGACTGAGCATGCACTGATCATGTGCCGGGAGCCGGGGAGGCATTCCACTCTGGACAAAGGTCATGAGGAAGGAGGCTCGGCATACGCAAATGCGGGATCGAGCCTCAGGAGTCCACCCGGATATTCTCGAGCATCTCCCCCCAAAAAAACCGGAGTCTGCCTACTGTATTGCTTTGTGCTCTCACCTCTGATTTCACTGGGGGCTGTCCCCCACCACCATCTCGCTCTCTCTGTCAAAGAGTTAACTTACAGCTCCAATTCATAAAGTTCCTTGTCATTCTTCCCTTTAACTTCCAGCTGAGTCTCCATCTGGAGCGCGGAACCCACCACGCTTACTAATTATGCCTGGGCTGCTAAGACCCACTCGAGAAGGTGTCTAGGGTGAGGCACCTTTCGCTATTCGAGAGGGCGCCTGCGGCCTACGTAAGTGGTGCAAACTTCTTGTCTTGAAGTTTGATTGGTCTTCCGCGTAAACCAAGCTACTCAGTCTCTTTTCTCCACCGAATTTTCCTACTGAGCTCTCCTCATACTATTATTCTTGACATCTCTGATTAGCATATAAATAGTCGCCTAGGCCATCTCTCCTTCGAATACCCTGGATCAGTTGGGGCTGGTCCCCGGCAGGTGGCGACCGAACAGGGACCTCAGGAGGCAATACTCAAAGAGCTGAGCAGACACGAACCACGCAATCAGCAGGCAATAAGCATGGAGCTCAGCAGTGACGAATCATGCTGCTCAACTGGCAATAATCAAGCACGTGACCAGGCAGGAATCACGCAGCTCAGCTGGCAATTGTCAAGCAGATGAGCCGACAGGAATCACGCAGCTCAGCTGGCAATTGTCATGCAGATGAGCCGGCAGGAATCACGCAGCTCAGCAGGCCCTGATCACGTGACTCTGCAGGCACTGATCACGTGGCTGATCAAGTCCAGATCACGTGACTGAGCATGCACTGATCACGTGGCTATCATGCACTGATGACGTGACTGCGCATGCACTGATGACGTGGCTGATCGGGCACTGATCACATGGCTCATCATGCACTGATCACGTGTTTATCAGGCAATGATCAGTGACTGACAGGCGCTGATCATGGGACTGTGCACGCACTGATCACGTGGCTATCATGCACTGATCACGTGACTGCGCATGCACTGATGACGTGGCTGTTCGGGCACTGATCACGTGTTTATCAGGCAGTGATCAGTGACTGACAGGCGCTGATCAGGGGACTGTGCACGCACTGATCAGGTGGCTGATCAGGAACTGACCACCTGACCGCGCATGCAGTGATCACGTGGCTGGTCGTTCACTGATCACGTGTTTATCATACGGTGATCACGTGACTGAGAGGCGCTGATCACGTGACTGTGCCGTCAGTGATCACGTGGCTGAGCAGGCACTGATATCGTGACTGAGCATGCACTGATCATGTGCCGGGAGCCGGGGAGGCATTCCACTCTGGACAAAGGTCATGAGGAAGGAGGCTCGGCATACGCAAATGCGGGATCGAGCCTCAGGAGTCCACCCGGATATTCTCGAGCATCTCCCCCCAAAAAAACCGGAGTCTGCCTACTGTATTGCTTTGTGCTCTCACCTCTGATTTCACTGGGGCTGTCCCCCACCACCATCTCGCTCTCTCTGTCAAAGAGTTAACTTACAGCTCCAATTCATAAAGTTCCTTGTCATTCTTCCCTTTAACTTCCAGCTGAGTCTCCATCTGGAGCGCGGAACCCACCACGCTTACTAATTATGCCTGGGCTGCTAAGACCCACTCGAGAAGGTGTCTAGGGTGAGGCACCTTTCGCTATTCGAGAGGGCGCCTGCGGCCTACGTAAGTGGTGCAAACTTCTTGTCTTGAAGTTTGATTGGTCTTCCGCGTAAACCAAGCTACTCAGTCTCTTTTCTCCACCGAATTTTCCTACTGAGCTCTCCTCATACTATTATTCTTGACATCTCTGATTAGCATATAAATAGTCGCCTAGGCCATCTCTCCTTCGAATACCCTGGATCAGTTGGGGCTGGTCCCCGGCAGGTGGCGACCGAACAGGGACCTCAGGAGGCAATACTCAAAGAGCTGAGCAGACACGAACCACGCAATCAGCAGGCAATAAGCATGGAGCTCAGCAGTGACGAATCATGCTGCTCAACTGGCAATAATCAAGCACGTGACCAGGCAGGAATCACGCAGCTCAGCTGGCAATTGTCAAGCAGATGAGCCGACAGGAATCACGCAGCTCAGCTGGCAATTGTCATGCAGATGAGCCGGCAGGAATCACGCAGCTCAGCAGGCCCTGATCACGTGACTCTGCAGGCACTGATCACGTGGCTGATCAAGTCCAGATCACGTGACTGAGCATGCACTGATCACGTGGCTATCATGCACTGATGACGTGACTGCGCATGCACTGATGACGTGGCTGATCGGGCACTGATCACATGGCTCATCATGCACTGATCACGTGTTTATCAGGCAATGATCAGTGACTGACAGGCGCTGATCATGGGACTGTGCACGCACTGATCACGTGGCTATCATGCACTGATCACGTGACTGCGCATGCACTGATGACGTGGCTGTTCGGGCACTGATCACGTGTTTATCAGGCAGTGATCAGTGACTGACAGGCGCTGATCAGGGGACTGTGCACGCACTGATCAGGTGGCTGATCAGGAACTGACCACCTGACCGCGCATGCAGTGATCACGTGGCTGGTCGTTCACTGATCACGTGTTTATCATACGGTGATCACGTGACTGAGAGGCGCTGATCACGTGACTGTGCCGTCAGTGATCACGTGGCTGAGCAGGCACTGATATCGTGACTGAGCATGCACTGATCATGTGCCGGGAGCCGGGGAGGCATTCCACTCTGGACAAAGGTCATGAGGAAGGAGGCTCGGCATACGCAAATGCGGGATCGAGCCTCAGGAGTCCACCCGGATATTCTCGAGCATCTCCCCCCAAAACCGGAGTCTGCCTACTGTATTGCTTTGTGCTCTCACCTCTGATTTCACTGGGGGCTGTCCCCCACCACCATCTCGCTCTCTCTGTCAAAGAGTTAACTTACAGCTCCAATTCATAAAGTTCCTTGTCATTCTTCCCTTTAACTTCCAGCTGAGTCTCCATCTGGAGCGCGGAACACCACGCTTACTAATTATGCCTGGGCTGCTAAGACCCACTCGAGAAGGTGTCTAGGGTGAGGCACCTTTCGCTATTCGAGAGGGCGCCTGCGGCCTACGTAAGTGGTGCAAACTTCTTGTCTTGAAGTTTGATCTTCCGCGTAAACCAAGCTACTCAGTCTCTTTTCTCCACCGAATTTTCCTACTGAGCTCTCCTCATACTATTATTCTTGACATCTCTGATTAGCATATAAATAGTCGCCTAGGCCATCTCTCCTTCGAATACCCTGGATCAGTTGGGGCTGGTCCCCGGCAGGTGGCGACCGAACAGGGACCTCAGGAGGCAATACTCAAAGAGCTGAGCAGACACGAACCACGCAATCAGCAGGCAATAAGCATGGAGCTCAGCAGTGACGAATCAGGCTGCTCAACTGGCAATAATCAAGCACGTGACCAGGCAGGAATCACGCAGCTCAGCTGGCAATTGTCAAGCAGATGAGCCGACAGGAATCACGCAGCTCAGCTGGCAATTGTCATGCAGATGAGCCGGCAGGAATCACGCAGCTCAGCAGGCCCTGATCACGTGACTCTGCAGGCACTGATCACGTGGCTGATCAAGTCCAGATCACGTGACTGAGCATGCACTGATCACGTGGCTATCATGCACTGATGACGTGACTGCGCATGCACTGATGACGTGCTGATCATGCACTGATCACATGGCTCATCATGCACTGATCACGTGTTTATCAGGCAATGATCAGTGACTGACAGGCGCTGATCATGGGACTGTCATGCACTGATCACGTGGCTATCATGCACTGATCACGTGACTGTCATGCACTGATCACGTGGCTGATCATGCACTGATCACGTGTTTATCAGGCAGTGATCAGTGACTGACAGGCGCTGATCATGGGACTGTCATGCACTGATCACGTGGCTATCATGCACTGATCACGTGACTGCGCATGCACTGATGACGTGGCTGATCATGCACTGATCACGTGTTTATCAGGCAGTGATCAGTGACTGACAGGCGCTGATCAGGGGACTGTGCACGCACTGATCAGGTGGCTGATCAGGAACTGACCACCTGACCGCGCATGCAGTGATCACGTGGCTGGTCGTTCACTGATCACGTGTTTATCATACGGTGATCACGTGACTGAGAGGCGCTGATCACGTGACTGTGCCGTCAGTGATCACGTGGCTGAGCAGGCACTGATATCGTGACTGAGCATGCACTGATCATGTGCCGGGAGCCGGGGAGGCATTCCACTCTGGACAAAGGTCATGAGGAAGGAGGCTCGGCATACGCAAATGCGGGATCGAGCCTCAGGAGTCCACCCGGATATTCTCGAGCATCTCCCCCAAAAAAACCGGAGTCTGCCTACTGTATTGCTTTGTGCTCTCACCTCTGATTTCACTGGGGGCTGTCCCCCACCACCATCTCGCTCTCTCTGTCAAAGAGTTAACTTACAGCTCCAATTCATAAAGTTCCTTGTCATTCTTCCCTTTAACTTCCAGCTGAGTCTCCATCTGGAGCGCGGAACCCACCACGCTTACTAATTATGCCTGGGCTGCTAAGACCCACTCGAGAAGGTGTCTAGGGTGAGGCACCTTTCGCTATTCGAGAGGGCGCCTGCGGCCTACGTAAGTGGTGCAAACTTCTTGTCTTGAAGTTTGATTGGTCTTCCGCGTAAACCAAGCTACTCAGTCTCTTTTCTCCACCGAATTTTCCTACTGAGCTCTCCTCATACTATTATTCTTGACATCTCTGATTAGCATATAAATAGTCGCCTAGGCCATCTCTCCTTCGAATACCCTGGATCAGTTGGGGCTGGTCCCGGCAGGTGGCGACCGAACAGGGACCTCAGGAGGCAATACTCAAAGAGCTGAGCAGACACGAACCACGCAATCAGCAGGCAATAAGCATGGAGCTCAGCAGTGACGAATCATGCTGCTCAACTGGCAATAATCAAGCACGTGACCAGGCAGGAATCACGCAGCTCAGCTGGCAATTGTCAAGCAGATGAGCCGACAGGAATCACGCAGCTCAGCTGGCAATTGTCATGCAGATGAGCCGGCAGGAATCACGCAGCTCAGCAGGCCCTGATCACGTGACTCTGCAGGCACTGATCACGTGGCTGATCAAGTCCAGATCACGTGACTGAGCATGCACTGATCACGTGGCTATCATGCACTGATGACGTGGCTGATCATGCACTGATCACATGGCTCATCATGCACTGATCACGTGTTTATCAGGCAATGATCAGTGACTGACAGGCGCTGATCATGGGACTGTGCACGCACTGATCACGTGGCTATCATGCACTGATCACGTGACTGCGCATGCACTGATGACGTGGCTGTTCGGGCACTGATCACGTGTTTATCAGGCAGTGATCAGTGACTGACAGGCGCTGATCAGGGGACTGTGCACGCACTGATCAGGTGGCTGATCAGGAACTGACCACCTGACCGCGCATGCAGTGATCACGTGGCTGGTCATCACTGATCACGTGTTTATCATACGGTGATCACGTGACTGAGAGGCGCTGATCACGTGACTGTGCCGTCAGTGATCACGTGGCTGAGCAGGCACTGATATCGTGACTGAGCATGCACTGATCATGTGCCGGGAGCCGGGGAGGCATTCCACTCTGGACAAAGGTCATGAGGAAGGAGGCTCGGCATACGCAAATGCGGGATCGAGCCTCAGGAGTCCACCCGGATATTCTCGAGCATCTCCCCCCCAAAAACCAGAGTCTGCCTACTGTATTGCTTTGTGCTCTCACCTCTGATTTCACTGGGGCTGTCCCCCACCACCATCTCGCTCTCTCTGTCAAAGAGTTAACTTACAGCTCCAATTCATAAAGTTCCTTGTCATTCTTCCCTTTAACTTCCAGCTGAGTCTCCATCTGGAGCGCGGAACCCACCACGCTTACTAATTATGCCTGGGCTGCTAAGACCCACTCGAGAAGGTGTCTAGGGTGAGGCACCTTTCGCTATTCGAGAGGGCGCCTGCGGCCTACGTAAGTGGTGCAAACTTCTTGTCTTGAAGTTTGATTGGTCTTCCGCGTAAACCAAGCTACTCAGTCTCTTTTCTCCACCGAATTTTCCTACTGAGCTCTCCTCATACTATTATTCTTGACATCTCTGATTAGCATATAAATAGTCGCCTAGGCCATCTCTCCTTCGAATACCCTGGATCAGTTGGGGCTGGTCCCCAGCAGGTGGCGACCGAACAGGGACCTCAGGAGGCAATACTCAAAGAGCTGAGCAGACACGAACCACGCAATCAGCAGGCAATAAGCATGGAGCTCAGCAGTGACGAATCATGCTGCTCAACTGGCAATAATCAAGCACGTGACCAGGCAGGAATCACGCAGCTCAGCTGGCAATTGTCAAGCAGATGAGCCGACAGGAATCACGCAGCTCAGCTGGCAATTGTCATGCAGATGAGCCGGCAGGATCACGCAGCTCAGCAGGCCCTGATCACGTGACTCTGCATGCACTGATCACGTGGCTGATCAAGTCCTGATCACGTGACTGATCATGCACTGATCACGTGGCTATCATGCACTGATCACGTGACTGCGCATGCACTGATCACGTGGCTGATCGGCACTGATCACATGGCTCATCATGCACTGATCACGTGGCTGATCACACATGATCACGTGACTGATCATGCACTGATCACGTGGCTATCATGCACTGATCACGTGGCTATCATGCACTGATCACGTGGCTATCATGCACTGATCACGTGGCTGATCATGCACTGATCACGTAGCTGTCACATGCACTGATCACGTGACTGATCATGCACTGATCACGTGACTGATCATGCACTGATCACGTGGCTGATCATGCACTGATCACGTGGCTGATCACACTGATCACGTGACTGATCATGCACTGATCACGTGACAATCATGAAGATCACGGTGATCATGCACTGATCACGTGGATAGCATGCACTGATCACGTGGCTGATCACACACGTATCACGTGACTGATCATGCACTGATCACGTGGCTATCATGCACTGATCACGTGGCTATCATGCACTGATCACGTGGCTGATCATGCAATGATCACGGAGCTGCCATGCACTGGTCACGTGACTGATCATGCACTGATCAGGTAATTGATCATGCACTGATCATGTGACTGATCATGCACTGATCACGTGACTGATCATGCACTGATCACGTGACTGATCATGCACTGATCACGTGGCTATCATGCACTGCTCACGTGGCTGATCATGCAATGATCACGCAGCTACCATGTACTTGTCACATGACTGATCATGCACTGATCACATAATTGATCATGCACTGATCACCTGGCTTATCATGCATTGATCATGTGACTGATCATGTGCTGATCATGTTTGGTGTCACACACTGATCATGTGCCTATGGAGGCAATGATCAAAGAGCTGAGTAGGCACGAATCAGTCAGCAGGCAATAATCATGGAGCTCAGCAGTGAGAATCATGCTGCTCAGCTGGCAATAATCAAGCAGATGAGCAGGCAGGAATCACGCAGCACAGCTGGCAATTGTCAAGCAGATGACAGGCAGGAATCGTGCAGCTCAGCTGGCAATTGTCAAGCAGATGAGCAGACAGTAATCACGCAGCTCAGCAGGCCCTGATCACGTGACTGAGCATGCACTGATCACGTGGCTGATCACACACCTATCACGTGACTGATCATGCACTGATCACGTGGCTGATCATGCACTGATCACGTGGCTATCATGCACTGATCACGTGGCTGATCATGCACTGATCACGTGGCTGATCATGCACTGATCACGTGGCTGATCATGCACTGATCACGTGACTGATCATGCACTGATCACGTGACTGATCATGCACTGATCACGTGGCTATCATGCACTGATCACGTGGCTGATCATGCACTGATCACGCAGCTACCATGCACTGATCACGTGACTGATCATGCACTGATCACGTGACTGATCATGCACTGATCACGTGGCTATCATGCACTGACTCACGTGGCTGATCATGCAATGATCATGTAGCTACCATGTACAGGTCACGTGACTGATCATACACTGATCACGTGACTGATCATGCACTGATCACGTGGCTATCATGCACTGATCACGTGACTGATCATGCACTGATCACGTCTATATCATGCACTGATCACATGACTGCCATGCACTGATCACGTGGATGATCATACACTGATCTTGTGACAGATCATGCACTGATCACGTGGCTGATCATGCACTGATACCGTGACTGAGCATGGACTGATCACATGACTATCATGTAGTGATCACGTGACTTAATGGCGCTGATCATGTGACTGATCATGCGCTGATCATGTTTGCTATCATACACTGATCATGTGCCTCTGGAGGCAATAAACAAAGAGCTGAGTAGGCACGAATCAAACAGTCAGCAGGCAATAATCATGGAACTCAGCTGTGAGGATCATGCTGCTCAGCTGGCAATAATCAAGCAGCTGAGCAGGCAGGAATTACGCAGCACAGCTGGCAATTGTCAAGCAGATGACAGGCAGGAATCGTGCAGCTCAGCTGGCAATTGTCAAGCAGATGAGCAGACAGTAATCACGCAGCTCAGCAGGCCCTGATCACGTGACTGAGCATGCACTGTTCACGTGGCTGATCATACACTGATCACGTGATGATCATGCACTGATCACTTGGATATCATGCACTGATCACGTGGCTGATCATACACTGATCACGTGTCTGACCATGCACTGATCACGTGGCTGATCATGCACTGCACGTAACTGATCATGCACTGATCACGTGGCTATCATGCACTGATCACGTGGCTGATCATGCACTGATCACGTAGCAACATGCACTGATCACGTGACTGATCATGCACTGATCACGTAACTGATCATGCACTGATCACGTGGCTCATCATGCACTGATCACGTGGCTGATCACACATGATCACGTGACTGATCATGCACTGATCACGTGGCTATCATGCACTGATCACGTGGCTATCATGCACTGATCACGTGGCTGATCATGCACTGATCACGTGACTGATCATGCACTGATCACGTGGCTGATCATGCACTGATCACGTGACTGATCATGCACTGATCACGTGACTGATCATGCACTGATCACGTGGCTATCATGCACTGATCACGTGGCTGATCATGCCATGATCACGCAGCTACCATGTACTGATCACGTGACTGATCATGCACTGATCACGTGACTGATCATGCACTGATCACGTGGCTGATCATGCACTGATCACGTGGCTGATCATGCACTGATCACGGGACTGATCATGCACTGATCACGTCTATATCATGCACTGATCACATGACTGCCCATGCACTGATCACGTGGATGATCATACACTGATCACGTGACAGATCATGCACTGATCACGTGGCTGATCATGCACTGATACCGTGACTGAGCATGGACTGATCACATGACTATCATGTAGTGATCACGTGACTTAATGGCACTGATCATGTGACTGATCATGCACTGATCATGTTTGCTATCATACACTGATCATGTGCCTCTGGAGGCAATAAACAAAGAGCTGAGTAGGCACGAATCAAACAGTCAGCAGGCAATAATCATGGAACTCAGGTGTGAGGAATCATGCTGCTCAGCTGGCAATAATCAAGCAGCTGAGCAGGCAGGAATTACGCAGCACAGCTGGCAATTGTCAAGCAGATGACAGGCAGGAATCGTGCAGCTCAGCTGGCAATTGTCAAGCAGATGAGCAGACAGTAATCACGCAGCTCAGCAGGCCCTGATCACGTGACTGAGCATGCACTGTTCACGTGGCTGATCATACACTGATCACGTGATGATCATGCACTGATCACTTGGATATCATGCACTGATCACGTGGCTGATCATACACTGTTCACGTGTCTGACCATGCACTGATCACGTGGCTGATCATACACTGATCACGTAACTGATCATGCACTGATCACGTGGCTATCATGCACTGATCACGTGGCTGAACATGCACTGATCACGTGGCTGATCACACACCTGTCACGTGACATATCATGCACTGATCACGTGGCACTCATGCACTGATCACGTGGCTGATCATACACTGATCACGTAACTCATGCACTGATCACGTGGCTATCATGCACTGATCACGTGGCTGATCATGGAATGATCACGTAGCTACCATGCACTGGTCACGTGACTGATCATGCACTGATCACGTAATGATCATGCACTGATCACGTGACTGATCATGCACTGATCACGTGACTGATCATGCACTGATCACGTGGCTATCATGCACTGATCACGTGGCTGATCATGCACTGATCACGTAGCAACCATGTACTGGTCACGTGACTGATCATGCACTGATCACGTAATTGATCATGCACTGATCACGTGGCTCATCATGCACTGATCACGCTGATCACACATGATCACGTGACTGATCATGCACTGATCACGTGGCTCTCATGCACTGATCACGTGACTGATCATGCACTGATCACGTGGCTATCATGCACTACACGTGGCTGATCATGCAATGATCATGTAGCTACCATGTACAGGTCACGTGAACATCATGCACTGATCAGGTGACTGATCATGCACTGATCACGTGGCTATCATGCACTGATCACGTGACTGATCATGCACTGATCACGTCTATATCATGCACTGATCACATGACTGCCATGCACTGATCACGTGGATGATCATACACTGATCATGTGACAGATCATGCACTGATCACGTGGCTGATCATGCACTGATACCGTGACTGAGCATGGACTGATCACATGACTATCATGTAGTGATCACGTGACTTAATGGCGCTGATCATGTGACTGATCATGCGCTGATCATGTTTGCTATCATACACTGATCATGTGCCTCTGGAGGCAATAAACAAAGAGCTGAGTAGGCACGAATCAAACAGTCAGCAGGCAATAATCATGGAACTCAGCTGTGAGGAATCATGCTGCTCAGCTGGCAATAATCAAGCAGCTGAGCAGGCAGGAATTACGCAGCACAGCTGGCAATTGTCAAGCAGATGACAGGCAGGAATCGTGCAGCTCAGCTGGCAATTGTCAAGCAGATGAGCAGACAGTAATCACGCAGCTCAGCAGGCCCTGATCACGTGACTGAGCATGCACTGTTCACGTGGCTGATCATACACTGATCACGTGATGATCATGCACTGATCACTTGGATATCATGCACTGATCACGTGGCTGATCATACACTGTTCACGTGTCTGACCATGCACTGATCACGTGGCTGATCATACACTGCTCACGTAACTGATCATGCACTGATCACGTGGCTATCATGCACTGATCACGTGGCTGAACATGCACTGTTCACGTGGCTGATCACACACCTGTCACGTGACATATCATGCACTGATCACGTGGCACTCATGCACTGATCACGTGGCTGATCATACTCTGCTCACGTAACTCATGCACACACATCACGTGGCTATCATGCACTGCTCACGTGGCTCGTCATGGAATGATCACGTAGCAACCATATACTGGTCACGTGACTGATCATGCACTGATCACGAATGATCATGCACTGATCACGTGACTGATCATGTACTGATCACGTGACTGATCATGCACTGATCACGTGGCTATCATGCACTTCACGTGGCTGATCATGCACTGATCACGTAGCAACCATGTACTGGTCACGTGACTGATCATGCACTGATCACGTAATTGATCCTGCACTGATCACGTGGCTCATCATGCACTGATCACGTGGCTGATCACACATGATCACGTGACTGATCATGCACTGATCACGTGGCTCATGCACTGATCACGTGGCTGTCATGCACTGATCACGTGGGCATCATGCACTGATCACGTGGCTGATCACACACGTATCACATGACTGATCATGCACTGATCACGTGGCTATCATGCACTGATCACGTGGCTATCATGCACTGATCACGTGGCTGATCATGCAATGATCACGTAGCTACCATGTACTGATCACGTGACTGATCATGCACTGATCACGTAATTGATCATGCACTGATCACGTGGCTGATCATGCACTGATCACGTGGCTGATCATGCACTGATCACGTGACTGATCATGCACTGATCACGTGACTGATCATGCACTGATCACGTGGCTATCATGCACTGATCACGTGGCTGGACATACACTGATCACGTGCCTGATCATGCACTGATCACGTGGCTGATCATGCACTGATCACGTGGCTGTCATGCACTACTCACGTGGCTGATCATGCAATGATCACGTAGCTACCATGTACAGGTCACGTGACTGATCATACACCCATCAGGTGACTGATCATGCACTGATCACGTGGCTATCATGCACTGATCACGTGACTGATCATGCACTGATCACGTCTATATCATGCACTGATCACATGACTGCCCATGCACTGATCACGTGGATGATCATACACTAATCTTGTGACAGATCATGCACTGATCACGTGGCTGATCATGCACTGATACCGTGACTGAGCATGGACTGATCACATGACTATCATGTAGTGATCACGTGACTTAATGGCGCTGATCATGTGACTGATCATGCGCTGATCATGTTTGCTATCATACACTGATCATGTGCCTCTGGAGGCAATAAACAAAGAGCTGAGTAGGCACGAATCAAACAGTCAGCAGGCAATAATCATGGAACTCAGGTGTGAGGAATCATGCTGCTCAGCTGGCAATAATCAAGCAGCTGAGCAGGCAGGAATTACGCAGCACAGCTGGCAATTGTCAAGCAGATGACAGGCAGGAATCGTGCAGCTCAGCTGGCAATTGTCAAGCAGATGAGCAGACAGTAATCACGCAGCTCAGCAGGCCCTGATCACGTGACTGAGCATGCACTGTTCACGTGGCTGATCATACACTGATCACGTGATGATCATGCACTGATCACTGGATATCATGCACTGATCACGTGGCTGATCATACACTGATCACGTGTCTGACCATGCACTGATCACGTGGCTGATCATGCACTGATCACGTAACTGATCATGCACTGATCACGTGGCTATCATGCACTGATCACGTGGCTGATCATGCACTGATCACGTAGCTACCATGCACTGATCACGTGACTGATCATGCACTGATCACGTAATTGATCATGCACTGATCACGTGGCTGATCATGCACTGATCACGTGGCTGATCACACATGATCACGTGACTGACATGCACTGATCACGTGGCTGATCATGCACTGATCACGTGGCTATCATGCACTGATCACGTGGCTGATCATGCACTGATCACGTGACTGATCATGCACTGATCACGTGGCTGATCATGCACTGATCACGTGACTGATCATGCACTGATCACGTGTCTGATGCACTGATCACGTGGCTATCATGCACTGCTCACGTGGCTGATCATGCCATGATCACGCAGCTACCATGTACTGGATCATGACTGATCATGCACTGATCACGTGACTGATCATGCACTGATCACGTGGCGATCATGCACTGATCACGTGGCTGATCATGCACTGATCACGAGACTGATCATGCACTGATCACGTCTATATCATGCACTGATCACATGACTGCCCGTGCACTGATCACGTGGATGATCACACTAATCTTGTGACAGATCATGCACTGATCACGCATCATGCACTGATACCGTGACTGAGCATGGACTGATCACATGACTATCATGTAGTGATCACGTGACTTAATGGCACTGATCATGTGACTGATCATGCGCTGATCATGTTTGCTATCATACACTGATCATGTGCCTCTGGAGGCAATAAACAAAGAGCTGAGTAGGCACGAATCAAACAGTCAGCAGGCAATAATCATGGAACTCAGGTGCGAGGAATCATGCTGCTCAGCTGGCAATAATCAAGCAGCTGAGCAGGCAGGAATCGTGCAGCTCAGCTGGCAATTGTCAAGCAGATGAGCAGACAGTAATCACGCAGCTCAGCAGGCCCTGATCACGTGACTGAGCATGCACTGTTCACGTGGCTGATCATACACTGATCACGTGATGATCATGCACTGATCACTTGGATATCATGCACTGATCACGTGGCTGATCATACACTGATCACGTGTCTGACCATGCACTGATCACGTGGCTGATCATGCACTGCTCACGTAACTGATCATGCACTGATCACGTGGCTATCATGCACTGATCACGTGGCTGAACATGCACTGTTCACGTGGCTGATCACACCTGTCACGTGACATATCATGCACTGATCACGTGGCACTCATGCACTGATCACGTGGCTGATCATACTCTGCTCACGTAACTGATCATGCACACATCACGTGGCTATCATGCACTGATCACGTGGCTCATCATGGAATGATCACGTAGCTACCATATACTGGTCACGTGACTGATCATGCACAGATCACGTAAATGATCATGCACTGTTCACGTGACTGATCATGTACTGATCACGTGACTGATCATGCACTGATCACGTGGCTATCATGCTCTGCTCACGTGGCTGATCATGCAATGATCACGTAGCAACCATGTACTTGTCACGTGACTGATCATGCACTGATCACGAATGATCCTGCACTGATCACGTGGCTCATCATGCACTGATCACGTGGCTGATCACACACGTATCACGTGACTGATCATGCACTGATCACGTGGCTATCATGCACTGATCACGTGGCTATCATGCACTGATCACGTGGCTGATCATGCAATGATCACGTAGCTACCATGTACTGGTCATGTGACTGATCTTGCACTGATCACGTAATTGATCATGCACTGATCACATGGCTCATCATGCACTGATCACGTGGCTGATCACACTGTATCACGTGACTGATCATGCACTGATCACGTAACTGATCATGCACTGATCACGTGGCTATCATGCACTGATCACGTGGATATCATGCACTGATCACGTGGCTGATCACACACGTATCACGTGACTGATCATGCACTGATCACGTGGCTATCATGCACTGATCACGTGGCTATCATGCACTGATCACGTGGCTGATCATGCAATGATCACGGAGCTGCCATGCACTGGTCACGTGACTGATCATGCACTGATCACGTAATTGATCATGCACTGATCATGTGACTGATCATGCACTGATCACGTGACTGATCATGCACTGATCACGTGACTGATCATGCACTGATCACGTGGCTATCATGCACTGATCACGTGGCTGATCATGCAATGATCACGTAGCTACCATGTACTTGTCACATGACTGATCATGCACTGATCACATAATTGATCATGCACTGATCACGTGGCTTATCATGCACTGATCATGTGACTGATCATGTACTGATCATGTTTGGTGTCATGCACTGATCATGTGCCTATGGAGGCAATGAACATAGAGCTGAGTAGGCAGGAATCAGTCAGCAGGCTATAATCATGGAACTCACCTCTGAGAAATCATGCTGAGCTGGCAATAATCAAGTAGATGAGCAGGCAGGAATTACGCAGCACAGGTGGCAATTGTCAAGCAGCTGACAGGCAGGAATCGTGCAGCTCAGCTGGCAATTGTCAAGCAGATGAGCAGACAGTAATCACGCAGCTCAGCAGGCCCTGATCACGTGACTGAGCATGCACTGATCACGTGGCTGATCACACACTGATCACGTGACTGATCATGCACTGATCACGTGACTGATCATGCACTGATCACGTGGATCATGCACTGATCACGTGGCTGATCATGCACTGATCACGTGACTGATCATGCACTGATCACGTGGCTGATCATGCACTGATCACGTGACTGATCATGCACTGATCACGTGGCTGATCATGCACTGATCACGTGGCTATCATGCACTGCTCACGTGGCTGATCATGCCATGATCACGCAGCTACCATGTACTGGTCACATGACTGATCATGCACTGATCACGTGACTGATCATGATCACGTGGCTATCATGCACTCACGTGGCTGATCATGCAATGATCATGTAGCTACCATGTACAGGTCACGTGAATGATCATACACCCATCAGGTGACTGATCATGCACTGATCACGTGGCTATCATGCACTGATCACGAGACTGATCATGCACTGATCACGTCTATATCATGCACTGATCACATGACTGCCATGCACTGATCACGTGGATGATCATACACTATCTTGACAGATCATGCACTGATCACGTGGCTGATCATGCACTGATACCGTGACTGAGCATGGACTGATCACATGACTATCATGTAGTGATCACGTGACTTAATGGCGCTGATCATGTGACTGATCATGCGCTGATCATGTTTGCTATCATACACTGATCATGTGCCTCTGGAGGCAATAAACAAAGAGCTGAGTAGGCACGAATCAAACAGTCAGCAGGCAATAATCATGGAACTCAGGTGTGAGGAATCATGCTGCTCAGCTGGCAATAATCAAGCAGCTGAGCAGGCAGGAATTACGCAGCACAGCTGGCAATTGTCAAGCAGATGACAGGCAGGAATCGTGCAGCTCAGCTGGCAATTGTCAAGCAGATGAGCAGACAGTAATCACGCAGCTCAGCAGGCCCTGATCACGTGACTGAGCATGCACTGTTCACGTGGCTGATCATACACTGATCACGTGATGATCATGCACTGATCACTTGGATATCATGCACTGATCACGTGGCTGATCATACACTGTTCACGTGTCTGACCATGCACTGATCACGTGGCTGATGCACTGCTCACGTAACTGATCATGCACTGATCACGTGGCTATCATGCACTGATCACGTGGCTGATCATGCACTGATCACGTGGCTACCATGCACTGATCACGTGACTGATCATGCACTGATCACGTAATTGATCATGCACTGATCACGTGGCTGATCATGCACTGATCACGTGGCTGATCACACTGTATCACGTGACTGACATGCACTGATCACGTGGCTGATCATGCACTGATCACGTGGCTATCATGCACTGATCACGTGGCTGATCATACACTGATCACGTGACTGATCATGCACTGATCACGTGGCTGATCATGCACTGATCACGTGACTGATCATGCACTGATCACGTGACTGATCATGCACTGATCACGTGGCTATCATGCACTGCTCACGTGGCTGATCATGCCATGATCACGCAGCTACCATGTACTGGTCACGTGACTGATCATGCACTGATCACGTGACTGATCATGCACTGATCACGTGGCTGATCATGCACTATCACGTGGCTGATCATGCACTGATCACGAGACTGATCATGCACTGTTCACGTCTATATCATGCACTGATCACATGACTGCCCATGCACTGATCACGTGATGATCATACACTAATCTTGTGACAGATCATGCACTGATCACGTGGCTGATCATGCACTGATACCGTGACTGAGCATGGACTGATCACATGACTATCATGTAGTGATCACGTGACTTAATGGCACTGATCATGTGACTGATCATGCGCTGATCATGTTTGCTATCATACACTGATCATGTGCCTCTGGAGGCAATAAACAAAGAGCTGAGTAGGCACGAATCAAACAGTCAGCAGGCAATAATCATGGAACTCAGTGTGAGGAATCATGCTGCTCAGCTGGCAATAATCAAGCAGCTGAGCAGGCAGGAATCGTGCAGCTCAGCTGGCAATTGTCAAGCAGATGAGCAGACAGTAATCACGCAGCTCAGCAGGCCCAGATCACGTGACTGAGCATGCACTGTTCACGTGGCTGATCATACACTGATCACGTGATGATCATGCACTGATCACGTGGATATCATGCACTGATCACGTGGCTGATCATACACTGTTCACGTGTCTGACCATGCACTGATCACGTGGCTGATCATACACTGATCACGTAACTGATCATGCACTGATCACGTGGCTATCATGCACTGATCACGTGGCTGAACATGCACTGATCACGTGGCTGATCACACACCTGTCACGTGACATATCATGCACTGATCACGTGGCACTCATGCACTGATCACGTGGCTGATCATACACTGATCACGTAACTGATCATGTACACATCACGTGGCTATCATGCACTGATCACGTGGCTGATCATGGAATGATCACGTAGCTACCATAACGTGACTGATCATGCACTGATCACGTAAATGATCATGCACTGATCACGTGACTGATCATGTACTGATCACGTGACTGATCATGCACTGATCACGTGGCTGCATGCACTGCTCACGTGGCTGATCATGCAATGATCACGTAGCAACCATGTACTTGTCACGTGACTGATCATGCACTGATCATGTACTGGATCATGCACTGATCACGTGGCTCATCATGCACTGATCACGTGGCTGATCACACATGTATCACGACTGATCATGCACTGATCACGTGGCTATCATGCACTGATCACATGGCTATCATGAACTGATCACGTGGCTGATCTGCAATGATCACGTAGCTATCATGCACTGATCACGTGACTGATCATGCACTGATCACGTAACTGATCATGCACTGATCACGTGGCTGATCACACTGATCACGTGGCTGATCACACTGATCACGTGACTGATCATGCACATCACGTGAATGATCATGCACTGATCACGTGGCTATCATGCACTGATCACGTGGATATCATGCACTGATCACGTGGCTGATCACACACGATCACGTGACTGATCATGCACTGATCACGTGGCTATCATGCACTGATCACGTGGCTATCATGCACTGATCACGTGGCTGATCATGCAATGATCACGTAGCTGCCATGCACTGGTCACGTGACTGATCATGCACTGATCAGGTAATTGATCATGCACTGATCACGTGACTGATCATGCACTGATCACGTGACTGATCATGCACAGATCACGTGACTGATCATGCACTGATCACGTGGCTATCATGCACTGATCACGTGGCTGATCATGCACTGATCACGCAGCTACCATGCACTGTCACGTGACTGATCATGCACTGATCACATAACTGATCATGCACTGATCACGTGGCTTATCATGCACTGATCATGTGACTGATCATGTGCTGATCATGTTTGGTGTCATACACTGATCATGTGCCTATGGAGGCAATGAACAAAGAGCTGAGTAGGCAGGAATCAGTCAGCAGGCTATAATCATGGAACTCAGCTCTGAGAAATCATGCTGCTCAGCTGGCAATAATCAAGTAGATGAGCAGGCAGGAATTACGCAGCACAGCTGGCAATTGTCAAGCAGATGACAGGCAGGAATCGTGCAGCTCAGCTGGCAATTGTCAAGCAGATGAGCAGACAGTAATCACGCAGCTCAGCAGGCCCTGATCACGTGACTGAGCATGCACTGTTCACGTGGCTGATCATACACTGATCACGTGACTGATCATGCACTGATCACGTGGATGATCATGCACTGATCACGTGGCTATCATGCACTGATCACGTGGCTGACATGCACTGATCACGTGGCTGATCATGCACTGATCACGTGGCTGATCATGCACTGATCACGTGACTGATCATGCACTGATCACGTGTCTGATCATGCACTGATCACGTGGCTATCATGCACTGCTCACGTGGCTGATCATGCATGATCACGCAGCTACCATGCACTGATCACGTGACTGATCATGCACTGATCACGTGACTGATCATGCACTGATCACGTGGCTATCATGCACTATCACGTGGCTGATCATGCAATGATCATGTAGCTACCATGTACAGGTCACGTGACTGATCATACACCCATCAGGTGACTGATCATGCACTGATCACGTGGCTATCATGCACTGATCACGTGACTGATCATGCACTGATCACGTCTATATCATGCACTGATCACATGACTGCCATGCACTGATCACGTGGATGATCATACACTAATCACGTGACAGATCATGCACTGATCACGTGGCTGATCATGCACTGATACCGTGACTGAGCATGGACTGATCACATGACTATCATGTAGTGATCACGTGACTTAATGGCGCTGATCATGTGACTGATCATGCGCTGATCATGTTTGCTATCATACACTGATCATGTGCCTCTGGAGGCAATAAACAAAGAGCTGAGTAGGCACGAATCAAACAGTCAGCAGGCAATAATCATGGAACTCAGGTGTGAGGAATCATGCTGCTCAGCTGGCAATAATCAAGCAGCTGAGCAGGCAGGAATTACGCAGCACAGCTGGCAATTGTCAAGCAGATGACAGGCAGGAATCGTGCAGCTCAGCTGGCAATTGTCAAGCAGATGAGCAGACAGTAATCACGCAGCTCAGCAGGCCCTGATCACGTGACTGAGCATGCACTGTTCACGTGGCTGATCATACACTGATCACGTGATGATCATGCACTGATCACGTGGCTATCATGCACTGATCACGTGGCTGATCATGCACTGATCACGTGTCTGACCATGCACTGATCACGTGGCTGATCATGCACTGATCACGTAACTGATCATGCACTGATCACGTGGCTATCATGCACTGATCACGTGGCTGATCATGCACTGATCACGTAGCAATCATGCACTGATCACGTGACTGATCATGCACTGATCACGTAATTGATCATGCACTGATCACGTGGCTGATCATGCACTGATCACGTGGCTGACACATGATCACGTGACTGATCATGCACTGATCACGTGGCTCATGCACTGATCACGTGGCTATCATGCACTGATCACGTGGCTGATCATGCACTGATCACGTGACTGATCATGCACTGATCACGTGGCTGATCATGCACTGATCACGTGGCTGATCATGCACTGATCACGTGACTGATCATGCACTGATCACGTGGCTATCATGCACTGCTCACGTGGCTGATCATGCCATGATCACGCAGCTACCATGTACTGGTCACATGACTGATCATGCACTATCACGTGGCTGATCATGCACTGATCACGTAACTGATCATGCACTGATCACGTGGCTGATCATGCACTGATCACGTGACTGATCATGCACTGATCACGTCTATATCATGCACTGATCACATGACTGCCCATGCACTGATCACGGATGATCATACACTGATCATGTGACAGATCATGCACTGATCACGTGGCTGATCATGCACTGATACCGTGACTGAGCATGGACTGATCACATGACTATCATGTAGTGATCACGTGACTTAATGGCGCTGATCATGTGACTGATCATGCACTGATCATGTTTGCTATCATACACTGATCATGTGCCTCTGGAGGCAATAAACAAAGAGCTGAGTAGGCACGAATCAAACAGTCAGCAGGCAATAATCATGGAACTCAGCTGTGAGGAATCATGCTGCTCAGCTGGCAATAATCAAGCAGCTGAGCAGGCAGGAATTACGCAGCACAGCTGGCAATTGTCAAGCAGATGACAGGCAGGAATCACGCAGCTCAGCTGGCAATTGTCAAGCAGATGAGCAGACAGTAATCACGCAGCTCAGCAGGCCCTGATCACGTGACTGAGCATGCACTGTTCACGTGGCTGATCATACACTGATCACGTGATGATCATGCACTGATCACTTGATATCATGCACTGATCACGTGGCTGATCATACACTGTTCACGTGTCTGACCATGCACTGATCACGTGGCTGATCATACACTGCTCACGTAACTGATCATGCACTGATCACGTGGCTATCATGCACTGATCACGTGGCTGATCATGCACTGATCACGTGGCTGATCACACACTGTCACGTGACATATCATGCACTGATCACGTGGCACTCATGCACTGATCACGTGGCTGATCATACACTGATCACGTAACTCATGCACACATCACGTGGCTATCATGCACTGCTCACGTGGCTGTCATGGAATGATCACGTAGCTACCATATACTGGTCACGTGACTGATCATGCACTGATCACGTAAATGATCATGCACTGATCACGTGACTGATCATGCACTGATCACGTGACTGATCATGCACTGATCACGTGGCTATCATGCACTGATCACGTGGCTGATCATGCACTGATCACGTAGCAACCATGTACTGGTCACGTGACTGATCATGCACTGATCACGTAATTGATCATGCACTGATCACGTGGCTCATCATGCACTGATCACGTGGCTGATCACACATGATCACGTGACTGATCATGCACTGATCACGTGGCTCTCATGCACTGATCACGTGACTGATCATGCACTGATCACGTGGCTATCATGCACTACTCACGTGGCTGATCATGCAATGATCATGTAGCTACCATGTACAGGTCACGTGAATGATCATACACCCATCAGGTGACTGATCATGCACTGATCACGTGGCTATCATGCACTGATCACGTGACTGATCATGCACTGATCACGTCTATATCATGCACTGATCACATGACTGCCATGCACTGATCACGTGGATGATCATACACTAATCTTGTGACAGATCATGCACTGATCACGTGGCTGATCATGCACTGATACCGTGACTGAGCATGGACTGATCACATGACTATCATGTAGTGATCACGTGACTTAATGGCGCTGATCATGTGACTGATCATGCGCTGATCATGTTTGCTATCATACACTGATCATGTGCCTCTGGAGGCAATAAACAAAGAGCTGAGTAGTCAATCAGTCAGCAGGCAATAATCATGGAACTCAGCTGTGAGGAATCATGCTGCTCAGCTGGCAATAATCAAGCAGCTGAGCAGGCAGGAATTACGCAGCACAGCTGGCAATTGTCAAGCAGATGACAGGCAGGAATCGTGCAGCTCAGCTGGCAATTGTCAAGCAGATGAGCAGACAGTAATCACGCAGCTCAGCAGGCCCTGATCACGTGACTGAGCATGCACTGTTCACGTGGCTGATCATACACTGATCACGTGATGATCATGCACTGATCACTTGGATATCATGCACTGATCACGTGGCTGATCATACACTGTTCACGTGTCTGACCATGCACTGATCACGTGGCTGATCATACACTGCTCACGTAACTGATCATGCACTGATCACGTGGCTATCATGCACTGATCACGTGGCTGAACATGCACTGTTCACGTGGCTGATCACACACCTGTCACGTGACATATCATGCACTGATCACGTGGCACTCATGCACTGATCACGTGGCTGATCATACTCTGCTCACGTAACTCATGCACACATCACGTGGCTATCATGCACTGCTCACGTGGCTGTCATGGAATGATCACGTAGCAACCATATACTGGTCACGTGACTGATCATGCACTGATCACGTAAATGATCATGCACTGATCACGTGACTGATCATGTACTGATCACGTGACTGATCATGCACTGATCACGTGGCTATCATGCACTGCTCACGTGGCTGATCATGCACTGATCACGTAGCAACCATGTACTGGTCACGTGACTGATCATGCACTGATCACGTAATTGATCATGCACTGATCACGTGGCTCATCATGCACTGATCACGTGGCTGATCACACATGTATCACGTGACTGATCATGCACTGATCACGTGGCTCTCATGCACTGATCACGTGGCTGTCATGCACTGATCACGTGGCTATCATGCACTGATCACGTGGCTGATCACACACGTATCACATGACTGATCATGCACTGATCACGTGGCTATCATGCACTGATCACGTGGCTATCATGCACTGATCACGTGGCTGATCATGCAATGATCACGTAGCTACCATGTACTGGTCACGTGACTGATCATGCACTGATCACGTAATTGATCATGCACTGATCACGTGGCTGATCATGCACTGATCACGTGGCTGATCATGCACTGATCACGTGACTGATCATGCACTGATCACGTGACTGATCATGCACTGATCACGTGGCTATCATGCACTGATCACGTGGCTGATCATGCACTGATCACGTGGCTGATCATGCACTGATCACGTGGCTGATCATGCACTGATCACGTGGCTGATCATGCACTGATCACGGGCTGATCATGCACTGATCACGTGGCTATCATGCACTGATCACGTGACTGATCATGCACTGATCACGTCTATATCATGCACTGATCACATGACTGCCATGCACTGATCACGTGGATGATCATACACTGATCATGTGACAGATCATGCACTGATCACGTGGCTGATCATGCACTGATACGTGACTGAGCATGGACTGATCACATGACTATCATGCAGTGATCACGTGACTTAATGGCACTGATCATGTGACTGATCATGCGCTGATCATGTTTGCTATCATACACTGATCATGTGCCTCTGGAGGCAATAAACAAAGAGCTGAGTAGGCACGAATCAAACAGTCAGCAGGCAATAATCATGGAACTCAGGTGTGAGGAATCATGCTGCTCAGCTGGCAATAATCAAGCAGCTGAGCAGGCAGGAATTACGCAGCACAGCTGGCAATTGTCAAGCAGATGACAGGCAGGAATCGTGCAGCTCAGCTGGCAATTGTCAAGCAGATGAGCAGACAGTAATCACGCAGCTCAGCAGGCCCTGATCACGTGACTGAGCATGCACTGTTCACGTGGCTGATCATACACTGATCACGTGATGATCATGCACTGATCACGTGGCTATCATGCACTGATCACGTGGCTGATCATACACTGATCACGTGTCTGACCATGCACTGATCACGTGGCTGATCATGCACTGATCACGTAACTGATCATGCACTGATCACGTGGCTATCATGCACTGATCACGTGGCTGATCATGCACTGATCACGTAGCTACCATGTACTGATCACGTGACTGATCATGCACTGATCACGTAATTGATCATGCACTGATCACGTGGCTGATCATGCACTGATCACGTGGCTGATCACACATGATCACGTGACTGATCATGCACTGATCACGTGGCTGATCATGCACTGATCACGTGGCTATCATGCACTGATCACGTGGCTGATCATGCACTGATCACGTGGCTGATCATGCACTGATCACGTGGCTGATCATGCACTGATCACGTGACTGATCATGCACTGATCACGTGACTGATCATGCACTGATCACGTGGCTATCATGCACTGATCACGTGGCTGATCATGCCATGATCACGCAGCTACCATGCACTGGTCACATGACTGATCATGCACTGATCACGTGACTGATCATGCACTGATCACGTGGCTGATCATGCACTGATCACGTGGCTGATCATGCACTGATCACGTGACTGATCATGCACTGATCACGTCTATATCATGCACTGATCACATGACTGCCCATGCACTGATCACGTGGATGATCATACACTATCATGTGACAGATCATGCACTGATCACGTGGCTGATCATGCACTGATACCGTGACTGAGCATGGACTGATCACATGACTATCATGCAGTGATCACGTGACTTAATGGCACTGATCATGTGACTGATCATGCACTGATCATGTTTGCTATCATACACTGATCATGTGCCTCTGGAGGCAATAAACAAAGAGCTGAGTAGGCACGAATCAAACAGTCAGCAGGCAATAATCATGGAACTCAGCTGTGAGGAATCATGCTGCTCAGCTGGCAATAATCAAGCAGCTGAGCAGGCAGGAATCGTGCAGCTCAGCTGGCAATTGTCAAGCAGATGAGCAGACAGTAATCACGCAGCTCAGCAGGCCCTGATCACGTGACTGAGCATGCACTGTTCACGTGGCTGATCATACACTGATCACGTGATGATCATGCACTGATCACTTGGATATCATGCACTGATCACGTGGCTGATCATACACTGTTCACGTGTCTGACCATGCACTGATCACGTGGCTGATCATACACTGCTCACGTAACTGATCATGCACTGATCACGTGGCTATCATGCACTGATCACGTGGCTGAACATGCACTGTTCACGTGGCTGATCACACACCTGTCACGTGACATATCATGCACTGATCACGTGGCACTCATGCACTGATCACGTGGCTGATCATACACTGCTCACGTAACTGATCATGCACACATCACGTGGCTATCATGCACTGCTCACGTGGCTGATCATGGAATGATCACGTAGCTACCATATACTGGTCACGTGACTGATCATGCACTGATCACGTAAATGATCATGCACTGTTCACGTGACTGATCATGTACTGATCACGTGACTGATCATGCACTGATCACGTGGCTATCATGCACTGCTCACGTGGCTGATCATGCAATGATCACGTAGCAACCATGTACTTGTCACGTGACTGATCATGCACTGATCACGTAATTGATCATGCACTGATCACGTGGCTCATCATGCACTGATCACGTGGCTGATCACACATGATCACGTGACTGATCATGCACTGATCACGTGGCTATCATGCACTGATCACGTGGCTATCATGCACTGATCACGTGGCTGATCATGCAATGATCACGTAGCTACCATGCACTGGTCACGTGACTGATCATGCACTGATCACGTGACTGATCATGCACTGATCACGTGGCTGATCATGCACTGATCACGTGGCTGATCACACTGATCACGTGACTGATCATGCACTGATCACGTAACTGATCATGCACTGATCACGTGGCTATCATGCACTGATCACGTGGCTATCATGCACTGATCACGTGGCTGATCACACACGATCACGTGACTGATCATGCACTGATCACGTGGCTATCATGCACTGATCACGTGGCTATCATGCACTGATCACGTGGCTGATCATGCACTGATCACGGAGCTGCCATGCACTGATCACGTGACTGATCATGCACTGATCACGTAATTGATCATGCACTGATCATGACTGATCATGCACTGATCACGTGACTGATCATGCACTGATCACGTGACTGATCATGCACTGATCACGTGGCTATCATGCACTGATCACGTGGCTGATCATGCACTGATCACGCAGCTACCATGTACTGTCACGTGACTGATCATGCACTGATCACATAATTGATCATGCACTGATCACGTGGCTTATCATGCACTGATCATGTGACTGATCATGTGCTGATCATGTTTGGTGTCATACACTGATCATGTGCCTCTGGAGGCAATAAACAAAGAGCTGAGTAGGCAGGAATCAGTCAGCAGGCTATAATCATGGAACTCAGCTCTGAGAAATCATGCTGCTCAGCTGGCAATAATCAAGTAGCTGAGCAGGCAGGAATTACGCAGCACAGGTGGCAATTGTCAAGCAGATGACAGGCAGGAATCGTGCAGCTCAGCTGGCAATTGTCAGCAGATGAGCAGACAGTAATCACGCAGCTCAGCAGGCCCTGATCACGTGACTGAGCATGCACTGTTCACGTGGCTGATCATACACTGATCACGTGACTGATCATGCACTGATCACGTGACTGATCATGCACTGATCACGTGGCTATCATGCACTGATCACGTGGCTGATCATACACTGATCACGTGCCTGATCATGCACTGATCACGTGGCTGATCATGCACTGATCACGTGACTGATCATGCACTGATCACGTGGCTGATCATGCACTGATCACGTGGCTATCATGCACTGATCACGTGGCTGATCATGCATGATCACGCAGCTACCATGTACTGTCACGCACTGATCATGCACTGATCACGTGACTGATCATGCACTGATCACGTGGCTATCATGCACTACTCACGTGGCTGATCATGCAATGATCATGTAGCTACCATGTACAGGTCACGTGACTGATCATACACCCATCAGGTGACTGATCATGCACTGATCACGTGGCTATCATGCACTGATCACGAGACTGATCATGCACTGATCACGTCTATATCATGCACTGATCACATGACTGCCATGCACTGATCACGTGGATGATCATACACTAATCATGTGACAGATCATGCACTGATCACGTGGCTGATCATGCACTGATACCGTGACTGAGCATGGACTGATCACATGACTATCATGTAGTGATCACGTGACTTAATGGCACTGATCATGTGACTGATCATGCGCTGATCATGTTTGCTATCATACACTGATCATGTGCCTCTGGAGGCAATAAACAAAGAGCTGAGTAGGCACGAATCAAACAGTCAGCAGGCAATAATCATGGAACTCAGTGTGAGGAATCATGCTGCTCAGCTGGCAATAATCAAGCAGCTGAGCAGGCAGGAATTACGCAGCACAGCTGGCAATTGTCAAGCAGATGACAGGCAGGAATCGTGCAGCTCAGCTGGCAATTGTCAAGCAGATGAGCAGACAGTAATCACGCAGCTCAGCAGGCCCTGATCACGTGACTGAGCATGCACTGTTCACGTGGCTGATCATACACTGATCACGTGATGATCATGCACTGATCACGTGGATATCATGCACTGATCACGTGGCTGATCATGCACTGATCACGTGTCTGATCATGCACTGATCACGTGGCTATCATGCACTGATCACGTGGCTGATCATGCACTGATCACGTGGCTGATCATGCACTGATCACGTGGCTGATCATGCACTGATCACGTGACTGATCATGCACTGATCACGTGGCTGATCATGCACTGATCACGTGGCTGATCATGCATGATCACGTAGCTACCATGCACTGATCACGTGACTGATCATGCACTGATCACGACTGATCATGCACTGATCACGTGGCGATCATGCACTGATCACGTGGCTGATCATGCACTGATCACGGGACTGATCATGCACTGATCACGTCTATATCATGCACTGATCACGTGACTGATCATGCACTGATCACGTGGATGATCATGCACTGATCACGTGACTGATCATGCACTGATCACGTGGCTGATCATGCACTGATACGTGACTGATCATGGACTGATCACATGACTATCATGTAGTGATCACGTGACTTAATGGCACTGATCATGTGACTGATCATGCACTGATCATGTTTGCTATCATACACTGATCATGTGCCTCTGGAGGCAATAAACAAAGAGCTGATCAGGCACGAATCAAACAGTCAGCAGGCAATAATCATGGAACTCAGGTGTGAGGAATCATGCTGCTCAGCTGGCAATAATCAAGCAGCTGAGCAGGCAGGAATCACGCAGCACAGCTGGCAATTGTCAAGCAGATGAGCAGACAGTAATCACGCAGCTCAGCAGGCCCTGATCACGTGACTGAGCATGCACTGATCACGTGGCTGATCATACACTGATCACGTGATGATCATGCACTGATCACGTGGATATCATGCACTGATCACGTGGCTGATCATACACTGATCACGTGTCTGATCATGCACTGATCACGTGGCTGATCATACACTGATCACGTAACTGATCATGCACTGATCACGTGGCTATCATGCACTGATCACGTGCTGAACATGCACTGATCACGTGGCTGATCACACACTGTCACGTGACATATCATGCACTGATCACGTGGCACTCATGCACTGATCACGTGGCTGATCATACTCTGCTCACGTAACTCATGCACACATCACGTGGCTATCATGCACTGCTCACGTGGCTGTCATGGAATGATCACGTAGCTACCATATACTGGTCACGTGACTGATCATGCACTGATCACGTAAATGATCATGCACTGATCACGTGACTGATCATGCACTGATCACGTGACTGATCATGCACTGATCACGTGGCTATCATGCACTGATCACGTGGCTGATCATGCACTGATCACGTAGCAACCATGTACTGGTCACGTGACTGATCATGCACTGATCACGTAATTGATCATGCACTGATCACGTGGCTCATCATGCACTGATCACGTGGCTGATCACACATGATCACGTGACTGATCATGCACTGATCACGTGGCTGATCATGCACTGATCACGTGACTGATCATGCACTGATCACGTGGCTATCATGCACTACTCACGTGGCTGATCATGCAATGATCATGTAGCTACCATGTACAGGTCACGTGAATGATCATACACCCATCAGGTGACTGATCATGCACTGATCACGTGGCTATCATGCACTGATCACGTGACTGATCATGCACTGATCACGTCTATATCATGCACTGATCACATGACTGCCATGCACTGATCACGTGGATGATCATACACTAATCATGTGACAGATCATGCACTGATCACGTGGCTGATCATGCACTGATACCGTGACTGAGCATGGACTGATCACATGACTATCATGTAGTGATCACGTGACTTAATGGCGCTGATCATGTGACTGATCATGCGCTGATCATGTTTGCTATCATACACTGATCATGTGCCTCTGGAGGCAATAAACAAAGAGCTGAGTAGGCACGAATCAGTCAGCAGGCAATAATCATGGAACTCAGGTGAGGAATCATGCTGCTCAGCTGGCAATAATCAAGCAGCTGAGCAGGCAGGAATTACGCAGCACAGCTGGCAATTGTCAAGCAGATGACAGGCAGGAATCGTGCAGCTCAGCTGGCAATTGTCAAGCAGATGAGCAGACAGTAATCACGCAGCTCAGCAGGCCCTGATCACGTGACTGAGCATGCACTGTTCACGTGGCTGATCATACACTGATCACGTGATGATCATGCACTGATCACTTGGATATCATGCACTGATCACGTGGCTGATCATACACTGTTCACGTGTCTGACCATGCACTGATCACGTGGCTGATCATACACTGCTCACGTAACTGATCATGCACTGATCACGTGGCTATCATGCACTGATCACGTGGCTGAACATGCACTGTTCACGTGGCTGATCACACACCTGTCACGTGACATATCATGCACTGATCACGTGGCACTCATGCACTGATCACGTGGCTGATCATACTCTGCTCACGTAACTCATGCACACATCACGTGGCTATCATGCACTGCTCACGTGGCTCGTCATGGAATGATCACGTAGCAACCATATACTGGTCACGTGACTGATCATGCACTGATCACGTAAATGATCATGCACTGATCACGTGACTGATCATGTACTGATCACGTGACTGATCATGCACTGATCACGTGGCTATCATGCACTGCTCACGTGGCTGATCATGCAATGATCACGTAGCAACCATGTACTGGTCACGTGACTGATCATGCACTGATCACGTAATTGATCATGCACTGATCACGTGGCTCATCATGCACTGATCACGTGGCTGATCACACATGTATCACGTGACTGATCATGCACTGATCACGTGGCTCATGCACTGATCACGTGGCTGTCATGCACTGATCACGTGGCTATCATGCACTGATCACGTGGCTGATCACACACGTATCACATGACTGATCATGCACTGATCACGTGGCTATCATGCACTGATCACGTGGCTATCATGCACTGATCACGTGGCTGATCATGCACTGATCACGTAGCTATCATGCACTGATCACGTGACTGATCATGCACTGATCACGTAACTGATCATGCACTGATCACGTGGCTGATCATGCACTGATCACGTGGCTGATCATGCACTGATCACGTGACTGATCATGCACTGATCACGTGACTGATCATGCACTGATCACGTGGCTATCATGCACTGATCACGTGGCTGATCATGCACTGATCACGTGGCTGATCATGCACTGATCACGTGGCTGATCATGCACTGATCACGTGGCTGATCATGCACTATCACGTGACTGATCATGCACTGATCACGTGGCTATCATGCACTGATCACGTGACTGATCATGCACTGATCACGTCTATATCATGCACTGATCACATGACTGCCCATGCACTGATCACGTGGATGATCATACACTGATCTTGACAGATCATGCACTGATCACGTGGCTGATCATGCACTGATACCGTGACTGAGCATGGACTGATCACATGACTATCATGTAGTGATCACGTGACTTAATGGCGCTGATCATGTGACTGATCATGCGCTGATCATGTTTGCTATCATACACTGATCATGTGCCTCTGGAGGCAATAAACAAAGAGCTGAGTAGGCACGAATCAAACAGTCAGCAGGCAATAATCATGGAACTCAGGTGTGAGGAATCATGCTGCTCAGCTGGCAATAATCAAGCAGCTGAGCAGGCAGGAATTACGCAGCACAGCTGGCAATTGTCAAGCAGATGACAGGCAGGAATCGTGCAGCTCAGCTGGCAATTGTCAAGCAGATGAGCAGACAGTAATCACGCAGCTCAGCAGGCCCTGATCACGTGACTGAGCATGCACTGTTCACGTGGCTGATCATACACTGATCACGTGATGATCATGCACTGATCACTTGGATATCATGCACTGATCACGTGGCTGATCATACACTGTTCACGTGTCTGACCATGCACTGATCACGTGGCTGATCATACACTGATCACGTAACTGATCATGCACTGATCACGTGGCTATCATGCACTGATCACGTGGCTGATCATGCACTGATCACGTAGCTACCATGCACTGGTCACGTGACTGATCATGCACTGATCACGTAATTGATCATGCACTGATCACGTGGCTGATCATGCACTGATCACGTGGCTGATCACACATGATCACGTGACTGATCATGCACTGATCACGTGGCTATCATGCACTGATCACGTGGCTATCATGCACTGATCACGTGGCTGACATGCACTGATCACGTGACTGATCATGCACTGATCACGTGGCTGATCATGCACTGATCACGTGACTGATCATGCACTGATCACGTGACTGATCATGCACTGATCACGTGGCTATCATGCACTGCTCACGTGGCTGATCATGCCATGATCACGTAGCTACCATGTACTGGTCACGTGACTGATCATGCACTGATCACGTGACTGATCATGCACTGATCACGTGGCTGATCATGCACTGATCACGTGGCTGATCATGCACTGATCACGGGACTGATCATGCACTGATCACGTCTATATCATGCACTGATCACATGACTGATCATGCACTGATCACGTGGATGATCATACACTAATCACGTGACAGATCATGCACTGATCACGTGGCTGATCATGCACTGATACCGTGACTGAGCATGGACTGATCACATGACTATCATGTAGTGATCACGTGACTTAATGGCACTGATCATGTGACTGATCATGCACTGATCATGTTTGCTATCATACACTGATCATGTGCCTCTGGAGGCAATAAACAAAGAGCTGAGTAGGCACGAATCAAACAGTCAGCAGGCAATAATCATGGAACTCAGGTGAGGAATCATGCTGCTCAGCTGGCAATAATCAAGCAGCTGAGTCACAGGAATGACGCAGCACAGCTGGCAATTGTCAAGCAGATGAGCAGACAGTAATCACGCAGCTCAGCAGGCCCTGATCACGTGACTGAGCATGCACTGTTCACGTGGCTGATCATACACTGATCACGTGATGATCATGCACTGATCACGTGGATATCATGCACTGATCACGTGGCTGATCATACACTGTTCACGTGTCTGACCATGCACTGATCACGTGGCTGATCATACACTGCTCACGTAACTGATCATGCACTGATCACGTGGCTATCATGCACTGATCACGTGGCTGATCATGCACTGTTCACGTGCTGATCACACACCTGTCACGTGACATATCATGCACTGATCACGTGGCACTCATGCACTGATCACGTGGCTGATCATACTCTGATCACGTAACTCATGCACACATCACGTGGCTATCATGCACTGCTCACGTGGCTGTCATGGAATGATCACGTAGCTACCATATACTGGTCACGTGACTGATCATGCACTGATCACGAATGATCATGCACTGATCACGTGACTGATCATGCACTGATCACGTGACTGATCATGCACTGATCACGTGGCTATCATGCACTGATCACGTGGCTGATCATGCACTGATCACGTAGCAACCATGTACTGGTCACGTGACTGATCATGCACTGATCACGTAATTGATCATGCACTGATCACGTGGCTCATCATGCACTGATCACGTGGCTGATCACACATGATCACGTGACTGATCATGCACTGATCACGTGGCTATCATGCACTGATCACGTGACTGATCATGCACTGATCACGTGGCTATCATGCACTACTCACGTGGCTGATCATGCAATGATCATGTAGCTACCATGTACAGGTCACGTGAATGATCATACACCCATCAGGTGACTGATCATGCACTGATCACGTGGCTATCATGCACTGATCACGTGACTGATCATGCACTGATCACGTCTATATCATGCACTGATCACATGACTGCCATGCACTGATCACGTGGATGATCATACACTAATCATGTGACAGATCATGCACTGATCACGTGGCTGATCATGCACTGATACCGTGACTGAGCATGGACTGATCACATGACTATCATGTAGTGATCACGTGACTTAATGGCGCTGATCATGTGACTGATCATGCGCTGATCATGTTTGCTATCATACACTGATCATGTGCCTCTGGAGGCAATAAACAAAGAGCTGAGTAGGCACGAATCAGTCAGCAGGCAATAATCATGGAACTCAGGTGTGAGGAATCATGCTGCTCAGCTGGCAATAATCAAGCAGCTGAGCAGGCAGGAATTACGCAGCACAGCTGGCAATTGTCAAGCAGATGACAGGCAGGAATCGTGCAGCTCAGCTGGCAATTGTCAAGCAGATGAGCAGACAGTAATCACGCAGCTCAGCAGGCCCTGATCACGTGACTGAGCATGCACTGTTCACGTGGCTGATCATACACTGATCACGTGATGATCATGCACTGATCACTTGGATATCATGCACTGATCACGTGGCTGATCATACACTGTTCACGTGTCTGACCATGCACTGATCACGTGGCTGATCATACACTGCTCACGTAACTGATCATGCACTGATCACGTGGCTATCATGCACTGATCACGTGGCTGAACATGCACTGTTCACGGCTGATCACACACCTGTCACGTGACATATCATGCACTGATCACGTGGCACTCATGCACTGATCACGTGGCTGATCATACTCTGCTCACGAATCATGCACACATCACGTGGCTATCATGCACTGCTCACGTGGCTCGTCATGGAATGATCACGTAGCTACCATATACTGGTCACGTGACTGATCATGCACTGATCACGTAAATGATCATGCACTGATCACGTGACTGATCATGTACTGATCACGTGACTGATCATGCACTGATCACGTGGCTATCATGCACTGCTCACGTGGCTGATCATGCAATGATCACGTAGCAACCATGTACTGGTCACGTGACTGATCATGCACTGATCACGTAATTGATCATGCACTGATCACGTGGCTCATCATGCACTGATCACGTGGCTGATCACACATGTATCACGTGACTGATCATGCACTGATCACGTGGCTATCATGCACTGATCACGTGGCTGATCATGCACTGATCACGTGGCTATCATGCACTGATCACGTGGCTGATCACACACTGTCACGTGACTGATCATGCACTGATCACGTGGCTATCATGCACTGATCACGTGGCTATCATGCACTGATCACGTGGCTGATCATGCACTGATCACGTGAGCTACCATGCACTGGTCACGTGACTGATCATGCACTGATCACGCAATTGATCATGCACTGATCACGTGGCTGATCATGCACTGATCACGTGGCTGATCATACACTGATCACGTGACTGATCATGCACTGATCACGTGACTGATCATGCACTGATCACGTGGCTGATCATGCACTGATCACGTGGCTGACATACACTGATCACGTGACTGATCATGCACTGATCACGTGCTGATCATGCACTGATCACGTGGCTGATCATGCACTGATCACGTGGCTGATCATGCACTGATCACGTGGCTATCATGCACTGATCACGTGACTGATCATGCACTGATCAGGGCTATATCATGCACTGATCACATGACTGATCATGCACTGATCACGTGATGATCATGCACTGATCACGTGACAGATCATGCACTGATCACGTGGCTGATCATGCACTGATACCGTGACTGAGCATGCACTGATCACATGACTGATCATGTACTGATCACGTGACTTCATGCACTGATCACGTGACTGATCATGCACTGATCATGTTTGCTATCATACACTGATCAT